>NC_136070.1:892284977-892884977 GCF_964261635.1 Lissotriton helveticus
ATCCGTATGGTGCTGCCTTGAGTTTCTCACTGTTCCCCCTGCAGCTCCTGATTTGTCTGACTAATTGTGACATCTGCATTATAACAAGCAATATAACAAGCAGTGGAAAAGCCAATAGGTATGGCCTTTGTGAGAACTATTGGCTTTGGCCATGTGTTTTAGCCATGATGTACACCAGTGTGGCTGCTGTTCAGCATGGCTAAAAGTTAGTGGCATGGAGCGGGTTGGAATGGGTTGGGTGGTGTTGGGTGGAGAGCTCTGGAGTGGGGCAGATTGGAGTGGGTTTGATTGGGGTAGCTTGGAGTAGGGTAGATTGTGATATATTTGGGTAGAGTGGAGTGGGACAGAGTGAGGTAGGTTGGGGTACATTGGAGTGGTGTGGATTGGGGTAGAGGGTAGTGGAGTAGAATAGGGTAGAGTGGAGCAGGATAGAGTGAAGTAGAGTGGGGTCAATTGAAGTTCAATGGGGTAGATTGGAGGGAAGTGGGGTGGAGTGGAGTGGAGAGGGGTGGAGTGGGGTTGATTGGAGTAGGTAGGTGGGGTAAATTAAAGTGGGATAGAGTGGAGTGGGGTAGATTGGAGTCGATTGCTGCGGAGTGGGGTAGATTGGAGTGGAGTGAGGTAGATGGATTGGAGTGGAGAGGGGTAGATTGATCTGGGGTAGATCAGAGTGGCGTAGAATGGAGTGGGTTGGGATAGATTGTGGTGAAGTGGGGTGGAGTAAGGTGGATTGGGGTGAAGTTGGGTAGAATGTGGTAGACTGGGTACATTTGAGTGGGGTACATTGGTGATAGATTGGTGTAGAATGGAGTGGGTTATATTGGGGTTGAGTGGAGTGGGGTAGAGTGAGGTGGAGTGGGGGTGAATTGAGGGTTGGTATTGGGGTTGATGGGGTAGAGTGGAGTAGAATGGAGTGCATGGCTGCCAAGTTTTCTGATTCCTTAACTGTGACATTTCTGTTTTCTCATTTTGTTTATGTGTGACATTTGAGTGTAATCAAGTGTTTTTTTTCATTTAATAAGTGTTTGTCCCCAGGACCACCCTGTCCACACTCTGAACATAAGCGCAGCTCAGCTAAGTTTTTCTAATATGCCTCTGATGGGCCAAAATGTATTGACTTTAGTGCGGGATATACCAGTTCCTGCACATTAGTGCAATTAATGCAATTCAAAGGGCTGTTTTAAAACATGTTTATATTCATTGACACTAATAAGGCAGATGATCCCATGCAGTGACAACGTTCTAAACCAGCATTTAATGTAGCCAACTGGCACAGTTAATAGGTAATCAATCAGACTGTAATGTCAGCACTGGCAGAAAGTGTAAATCACATAAGAGAAGGCCACTTGGCAACCACTGCCTTACCTGCAAAACACAAACTCAGCAAAAATATAAATAGTGTTCTCATTCAATGGTATTTCCCACCAGCAGGTGGTGTAATTTCAGATATGTAAATTATTTTCATTTATTTAAATTGGACCTGCAAACATCTACATATTAGATGTATTTTGCCACGCAGGCACAGCTGTCAGCAAGTGTTAAGCCGCTTCCTCTACTTGGGGACAGTACTCTCTCCAGCAGCTGCAATGCAGTTCTGGAACACTCTCAGGCCTGGTGGGTTAAGAGCACTTATTCTCTGGTGCCTATGTAAGCTACCCATGTGTCAGCAGAGCTCTTACTGCTGGTTTGACCAACGGAGCTGGCTACCACTAGGTGTCACTGTCCAATAGCTAATCAAAAAGAATAGAGCCATTCAGAACAAGGAATGGAATTAGAGATATCCCACTTAGCTGCCTCTTCATCTTGTTTGCATGACAAATTACTACTCATGCGATAATGCAGGAACTTAACTTATATTGTGTTACCCTAATGTGACATTCATGGCACTTGGCAGGACTGGGAGTGGGGTAGATTGTAGTGGAGTAGAGTGGGGTAGATTGGAGTCTGGTAGATTAGAGTGGGGTAGATTGGAGTTGTGTGGGGTAAATTGGAGTGGAGTGAGGTGGAGAGGTGTGGAATGAGGCAAATTAGAGTGGGGTGGTTTGGAGTGGGGTGGGCTGAGGTGGGGTGGGGTAGATTGGAGTTGGGTAAATTGGTGAGGAGTGGGGTAGATTGGAGTGGATTGCGGTTGAGTGGGGTATATTGGAGGGGAGTTGCGAGGGGTAGATTGGAGTGGAGTGGGGTTGACTGGGGTGGGTGGGAGTGAAATGTGGTAGATTGGGGTAGATTAGAATGAAGTGGAGTGCGGTACATTGTGGTAGAGTGGAGTAGTGTTGATTGGGTTAGAGTGCATTGGAATGGGGTTGATGGGTAGATTGGAGTGGAGTGGGTTAGATTGGGGTGGAGTAGGTTGTATGGTGGTAGATTGGAGTGGGGTAGATTGTGGTAGATTAGAGTGGGGTATATTGGAGTGGAGTGGGGTAGATTGGAGTTGAGTGGATATCGGAATGGAGTGGCATAGTTTGGAGTGGGGTAAATAAGGATGGGTGTAGATTGGAGTGGGGTAGATTGGAGTTTAGTGGGGAGTGAGGTAGACTGTAGTGGGGTAGATTGATGTGGAGTGGGTAGATTGGATTGAAGTGGGGTGGATTGTAGTAGATTGGTGTGGGATGGAGTGGGGTAGTTAGCAGTATAGTGGGGTCGATTGGAGTGGGGAAGATTGGGGTATTTTGGAGTGGAGTTGGGTAGACTGGTGTAGATTTGAGTGGGGTGGTGTAGATTGGAGTGGGTAGATTGGGGAGATTGGTGTAGATTAGAGTGTGGTAGATTGGAGTGTGGTAGATTGGATTGGATTGGGGTAGATTGGGGTGGAGCAGGGTATATTGGAGTGTGATAGATTGGTGTGAGGTAGATTGGCGAGGGTAGATTGAGTGAATGGGGTAAATTGGGGTAGATTGGAGTGGGACTTGGGTAGAGGGGTAGAGTGGAGTGGGGGAGATAAAGGTAGAGTGGAGTGGGGTAGATTTAGGTAGAGTGGGGTAGATTGGAGTTCAGCACATTGGCTTATATTGTAGTAGAATGGAGTGGGGTAGATTGGAGTGGGGTAACTTGAAATGGAGTAGAGTGGGATAGATTGGAGTTGCCTGTTGTAGATTGGAGTAGAGTAAGGTGAAGTGGAGCGGGGTAGATTGGAGAGGGTTAAAGAGGAATGGAGTGGGATGATTGGGGATATGTTGGGGTTGAAGTGGGTAGATTGGGGTACATTGGAGTGGTGTAGATGGGGTTTAATCGAAGTAGATTGGGATCGGGTAGATTGGAGTGGAGTTGATTGGGGTTAATTGGGGTAAATGGGAGTGGAGTGGTGATAGATTGAAGTGAGGTAAATTGGAGTGGGGTAGATTGGGGTCAATTGGAGTGGGTTGGATTGTAGTGGGCTGGGGTAGATTTGAGTGGGGTAGATTGGGGTGGATTGGGTGGAGTGGGGTACAATGGGGTAGATTGCAGTGGGGTAGGTTGGAGTGGAGGGGGATAGGTTGTGGTAGATTGGAGTGGGTTAGATTGGACTGGAGTGGAGTGGGGTAGATTGGGATAGAGTGGAGTGGGGTAGATTGGGGTAGAGTGGATTGGAGTGTGGCAGATTGGGATAGATTGTAGTGGAATGGGATAGATTGGGTGGATTGGAGTAGGGTAGATTGGCTGGAGTGGGGTAGATTGGGATGAAGTGGAGTTGGGTAGATTGTGGTAGAGTGGAGTGGGGTAAATTTGAGTGGAGTGAGGTACATTGTGGTAGATTGAATTAGGGCAGGTTTGGTAGATTGAAGTGGGGGTAGATTGTTTAGATTGGAGTGGAGTGGAGTGGGTTGGAGGTGGGTAGTTTGGAGTGGAGTGGGATAGATTCAAGTGGAGTGGAGATTGGAGTGCAGTGTAATAGATTGGAATAGAGTGGAGCTGGTAGATTGGAGTAAAGTGGGGTAGATTGTGGTGGAATGCGGTAGATTGGAGAGGAGTCAGGTAAATTGGGGTTGATTGGAGTGGAGTGGGGTCAATTGTGGTAGATTGGAGTGGAGTTGGGTATATTGCAGTGGGGTACATTGGAATGGTGTACATTGGGTTAGATTGGAGTGGACTGGAGTGGAGTGTGGTAGATTGGGGTAGTTTGAAGTGGAGTGGGGTATATTGGGGTAGAAAGGACTGTAGTGGGGTAGATTGGAGTGGGATGGGGTATGTTAGAGTGGAGTAGATTTGATTAGACTGAGTGGAGTGGAGTGGGGTTGGGTAGGTTGGAGTGGAGTGGGGTAGATTGGATTGGAGTGGAGAAAATTTAATTTGAGTGGAGTAGGCTGGAGTAGAGTGAGGTCAGGTAGATTGAGGTATATTAGAGATGATTGGAGTGAAGTGGAGTACATTGGAGTAGATAGGAATTGAGTGTATTGGGTTAGATTGGAGTGGAGTGTGGTAGATTGGGGTAGATTGGAGTTGCGTACGGTAGATCGGAGTGGAGTGGGGTTGATTGTGGTGGAGTGTGGTAGATTGGGGTCAATTGGAATGGAGTGAGGTAGATTGGAGAAGATGGAGTGGAGTGAAATAAGTGGTGTGGAGTGGAGAGGTGTAGAGTGGAGGGGCATATAGTACGGTGGCATGTCATAGAGGGAAGTGTCATGGAGTGGTATGTAGTAGAGTGGAGTGGCGTGGAGTTGAGTGACGAGGAGTGTCGTAAGGCAGAGTAGCATGTCATAGAGTAAGTGGAGTGTCGTAGAATGGAGTGGCATGGCATAGAGTAGAGTAGAGTGGAAGGCCATGGAGTGGAGCAGATTGTTGTAGAGTGCAGTGGTGTAGAGTGGAGTGACGTAGTGTAGAGTATGCATGGTGTAGTAGTGCACTGCCATAACAATCAACACCTTCAGTTGAAATGACCATTACGTTTGCACAGACATACTGTTTGCTGTGCTCAAACAATCTATGGAAATGTCATCACCTAGTGCATTAATGTGTTTTGATTGTATTCAGATATTTGTTTCCACCACACTTCAGAATTGCAAAAAAAGTGCTTCATTTGTACTTTGCTAATTCTGACGTATTCTGAAATATCAGCACAGTTCATTTACAGACATTTGAGTTTTGTTGTGTGCTCGAAAAAAAGCTATTCCTTTAACAGCAAGATTGTCATATAAATTCTCTCACTTTTAAGTCAGAGAAAAAAAAGTAAACAATAAGCTCTCTCCGAAAACAGAGCCTGGCGTCTAACCTCTGTCTTTGAATACACAGTAAATGTGTCAAGATAAGAACAAGATTTGAAGGCAGAAAGCGAGCTTTCAGAAGACTACAGTATACAGGTGATGCTCCACATGAGTGATAAACTCAAGCTGGACATACTAAAACAAATAAAGGCAGCAAATAGAAAACAAGCAACTGTGAGTTACAAACCACAAAGCCAACGGTAAGCAATGGGTGGAATGCATTCCCAGGGCAGCTTCCAGAACGTCCACAAAAATGTTGTTAGGAAACCAAACAGCTGCACTGTCAGGCAGGATTCGTCCTAAAAAACACCAAAGGAAGTGTGGTGATGTCCTATGTAATGAACCCTCCTAGGCATTGATGATGTAATTGGAATAGGAACCCAGCGGTGTTCTAGGAAACAGCAGTTGCTGTGGGCACTATGCTGGAGGTTACTGCATGATGAGGATGTACTAGAAATAAAGGAACTGGAAAACTACATTACATGACTGTGTAGTAACTACAGATGTTGGCGATGAGGGACTTCTAGACTGCGCAGGGGGCAGCTCCCAATCAGTAACCTCCACCCCTGGAAAAGCGCTGTTACCTGGAAAACGCTGTTAATAAGAACAGTGCTAAGAAAGAACTGTACTTCAAACCGTGAGTTTCTCTTCATATTACCTCATGGGGCATGAAAAAACTGAACTGTATTTTAAGGCTGGAAGCGAAAAAGCAGAACTATATTTAAAGGCTGGAAGCGATAAAACTTCAACTGGCTAGAGGTGTACCCTGAACAATATTTAATATAACCTCTTCACTATTGGCCTCTCAAGTCTGACCTTGGGTCCCTAGGCTTTAGAATTTCTTTTGCTGTCCATATTTTGATTTTTTTGTTGCCTATTGTTACTTTTACTACAACGAATATAACGGCAATGAATAAAATAGCACGGCTGCTCGAGCCTTCCTAATGCCTGCGTCGAGTGCTCGAGTGCTGGCGCAGCCTTTATCCCGAGCCTGCTCAACTCCATGTGCTCGAGCGCGGCCACGCGAGATTCCCTCGAGTGGTGGTCGATCTTCTACATTTAGCCGTGATTTTCCAGTACCAGGCTTACCGAGTTCTCTCCGCATCTTTAGTTTTGGCAATTGCAGCGCCCACGATTGCATGTGCTCCATTCCTGGCGGCTGTGTTACCGTCGCGCCTCCATGACGGTTCGTGTGCCCCATTTCATGCACAGAGAAACAACGTCTTTGCGTGGCAGTTTTCTTCCTGTTTCCAAAACAACACGTCCTGCATGAGTCACTCACATAGAAAGAGGACTCCACATTGTATTTCTGAAGAAACCAATAAAGTACTGTACAGAAACAAAATAACAGAAGAACAGAAGGAAGATACACAAGAACTACGTGAACACATGTACTGAGATTTGACACTGATGTGCAAGACATTGTGTGCACTGTTTTATTTTAGATAATTATTTTAACTCATTATTTTGGTTTGTTCTTTAAATTTGTCGTGGTAATTTATTGCTTTAGTTGGTTATAATGGCAGAGCAAAGTATGTCTGCTCCTCCAAGTTATTTACTGCTGCCTGGAGAACCTGTCATTTCATGGAAAAGACAGAAGAACATTTTTTTCACTTCCATGCTAGCTATTGGTGGGGATAAGTATGTTCCATTAAGAAGGCAAGCAATATTGCTTCATCACTTGGGGGCAGAGGGATGTAGGATTTATGATGATCTCCCAGAAGTGTCCTTGGGGATGGGAGACAGACAACCCATGAACCTCTAGGAGATGTCTTTGCAAATGTTAGAAAAACATTTTACGCCTAAAGTGAGTGTTGTTTTTGAAAGGCACAATTTCTTTTCCAGGGTGCAAGGTCATGATGAGGACGTCATGAGCTATGTTGCTACATTGCATGGGTTGGCAGTGACCTGCAAGTTCCAAAATTTGTCTAAAACCCTTGTTCGACACCAGACAGTGCAATGTACAAATAACAGGAAGGTTAGAGAAGGCTGTTGTCTTTAGATCCTACATTGGAATAATTCTTACAGATTGCTAGTAGTATGGTACACTTGGCAGTGTGGATGAAGGAAATCAACATGAATAAACTATGTGTCAAGGGTTCTGAGAAAGAGTCATCTTGCATTGAGGTTAAGGAAGTTATGCTGAAGCAAAGTCCTAAAACCACACAAGCAGCAGAGAACAGAGCGGAAGAGTAGAGGAAGATAATGAGCTACTGGTGTGGTACTTCTGGACACATTGCTTCCAGCTTTGCCTGTGCTGCGAGAAGTATGACATGTGGGGCCTGTGGACGGAAGGGACATCTAGCGAAGCTCTGCAGATCAAAGGGTAGGGTGCAAAATTCTAGTGTTAGGGTGGTAGGGAAGATTGAAGAAATACAACAGGAAATTCTCTTTTCTATAAATGAGATTGAGAGTTTTACAGCGCAAGAAAGTAGTAGTTCACGGGGAGTGAGAATGGGGACCTCAGGACCATTAGAGAAGCCTCATTGCACCATTTCCTTGGGTACTGCACAGGTTTAAGTGCTGGTGGATTCAGGAAGCCTTTGTAACTTGATTTCCAAAGAGACTTATATGGATGTTGTCAAAGGGGAGGTTAAAGATTTGTTACCGGCTGATGTTAAGGCAGTGGGTATGGCGGTAGAAGAATCAATATCATTGATTTGAGGTGGATGGATATATTTTTTAAGATAACAGTGTGCATGGGAGAGTTTATGTAACTGAAGAGGGGTCAGACCTTGTGGGGTGGCTCCATCAACATGATTTGAACATTATTTTGGACCCCCAATACTGCTGAACCTGTGATGATTGTAGAACCTGTTAAGGTGAGTGTGCCGTTGAAACACGATGTTGGTGAGGATTTACTCGCAGGATAATCTTAAAGAAAAATGCAGTTCCGTCAGTCCACAAAGTGAGACCCACACCTTTCCTTATGAGAGTGCCACTTCAGCAGGAACTTGATAAGTTTTTGAAAGAGAAGATCATTGAGCCCATAGAATCCTCAGAGTGGCTTGCTCCCATTGTGATTGTCTCGAATGAGGATAATAAAATCCGCCTTTGCATTGACCTATGTGACTTAAATAAGAACATTTGGGTGGATTGTCAAACATTGCCAAATATCACAGAGATGTTGCGCGTGATGGGTGGTGGAAGGGTATTCAGCGTTCTGGCTATGTCAGCAGCCTATCCCCTGGTGAATTTGCATCCTGAGTCTAGATCACTAACTTCTTATGTAACTCCTCTTGGTGCATATAGTTATTGCAGGATGCCATTCGGCTTGGCATCAGCTTCTGAAGTCTTTCAGAGAGTTATGTAAAAGATATTCCAGGGAATGAAAAGTGTGTTGTGTTTTCAAGACAATATATTGGTGACCTGTCCCTTGGCTTTCATCAGGGCCTCTGTTCTTATGATCGTTGCACTCAGTGACTTATAAACAAATAGAAACACAAATAAAGAAAAAGGTTGGGTACGATACAACCTGTACCAACCGGTACCTTATAACCTCCGTATCACTTGGAAAGTAGGATTTCCTTCGTGATAGGGGCACTGACCTCACCACACCTGGACCTTGCTCAGGATCTATGAGGCCCCGCACTCTCCGTCGGTACCTCAAACTCACATCTGAGTCTTGGGGGAGGCCTCCCCCAAGACTCGTACCCAACCTTTTTCTTTATTTGTGTTTCTATTTGTTTATAAGTCACTGAGTGCAACGATCATAAGAACAGAGGCCCTGATGAAAGCCAAGGGACAGGTCGCCCGATAGGCAGAAACATGTTGGCCCATTATCAGACGGATATTTGTTGACTGTCTTCATTGCACTGTTCTACTTTTTTAATTAGGAGGTGTTGCTCAGTCGTAGAATAAAATTTATAGAAGAGGGACACACCATCCTATTTTAACTTCACCACATTTGATATTTTGCTTTGTTGCACTTTATTTCACTAACCATCAAAAGATCAGCAATCAGATGGTGGCTCATTTATGTTGGTAGTTATATCCATAACCAGCAACGAATGGTGTGGCTTACTAGTCCCAATGATCAGGGGACCAGCCTATATTACACCTGGGTATGGCCAGATGATAGGACTGATCATCAAGTCTATTTTGATGGTAACCCATTGCGCCATGGTGCGGACTAAGCCAACCAATTTGTAGATGACCCACAAGTGTCTGTATGCTTCTTAACAATGTGCTCACTTATTTGTTCAACAGGCTGTCTTTAGGTGACTTTAGCACTCCGAAACTTTGATAGTTCGGTTCGACAGCGCAGTTTATCTTTTCGGCTGTTAGACCCCCTGTGTTTCTGTGTTATACATGTAGTGGTTTCTGGGGATATTAACCAGGGCTGGTCTATAAACTTTGAATCCCTGCGACCCTCATTGAATGGTTGTTTTTTGATAAAACAGGGGACACACAGAAAAAGAGCACAGAGAACGACGACATTGATATGGATGACAGCTTGATAGAAAGGCTGTTATCTGAGAGACCACCCCCATACAACCCAGAGTCAGGCGAGGAGAAGTCAGCCCCGGTAGAGGAGGTGAGGGTACCGCAATTCCCTCCTAGAACTGAGGTAGTGGGAAAGCTCTCCACAGGAGGGCAGAATGTAGAAGGTGTCAGTTCTCATAGGTTGCCGGATGCTCTTACAGTACCGGGTACCATTGGTCCGATAGTGTCAGTGTATAATCCAGAGCAGACGCGAAGTGGAGGTCCATCACGGATGGGTATGGAAGGGAGCATAATTAGTGAAAGAAGTAGCGTGGTGGATGGGGTGGGTCAAATGCCAAGACCTCAAGAATGGAGTACCCCATTGCCAGCGACAGCAGACTCGTCAAGAGGTCCGATGGATTTAAGGGGACCGAGACCAAAATCTATAGGGAAGTTGAGACCGGACTTGAGGACATGGGAGATGATTGAAGGGGCTCAGAGTGACAGGCCAAGGGAGGACTGGGACAAAGGGAGCTTTGAGAATATCGAACGCCCTGCAGAGGCGTATCTGAAGTGAACAGGTGCAGGGAACAAGACAGTGCTTGTGAAGAAAGGAGTAGTGGCTCTAGTAGAGGTACTTTGAGTGCGGCAATAAAGGGAAAAAGAATTGATGTGATGCGATTAAAAGCAGAAGTAGATGAGATCGTTGAGGGAAATTTGCCTCTAGAGAGGATTGAGCTCTATGAACCAGATGAGTTGTTGTTTGTGGTGAAGGATGTGACTCGGAAAGCTACGTCGACCCATGAGAAACTGACTGAATTAGCAGACAAATATGATGTGGACTTGTCCAAAACAAAAATGCTGCAGGGAAATCACAGATTGCAATATACTGAACAAGATCTAGAAGAGAAAAGGGTGGTAGTACTGAAGACTCACATTCGAGAACTAATTATAGGGATACGAGCTTGGAGTAGACTTGATAAATGGGAAGAAAGGTGGTCAAAGAAAAAGAGTGTTAGAAGGAGTACGACTAAGACACCCCCTCCGGGAGGAGGAATGACAGGAATTGAAGCATACCCTTTGCGGGAGGTGGCCAATGGAGGGTATGTGCATGTGCCCTGGAGTCGGGGAGATTTGGCTGCCTTTACGAATGATTTCCCAAAGCTGCGAGAGAGCCCAGTTGAATGGTACAAGCAGGTAGAGAGGTTTGTTAAGATCTCGAAGGTGCTATGGATTGATCTGAACACCTTATTTGACATTGTGGTTCCAGGAGACTTGTGGGTAGCATGCAAGGTCGCTGTTGAATGCCCGCTGTGGAGCCAGAGAGGGAGGCTGCCACAAATGGACCGTCACCTCTTGTGATGAAAAAATATGAACAAGTGATTACGTGGTTGAAATCTAAGGTACCACCACAGGATATCGACTGGGTTAAGATAGATCGGACGGTACAGGAGCCTAAAGAAACAGTGCATGAGTACTACGAACGACTATTACAGGTCTTTAAGCAGTACAGTGGGTTGGATGTGATGGATCCTAGAGACATGGGACAGTTTGTTTCAAAGTTTGTTCTAGGATTGAGGCCTGATATCTGTCTTATGATCCAGCAACATTTGATTTGTTGGCAGAACAAACCGCTGGACGAGATTTTGAGGTATGCTAGGTACTGTAGTGATGAAATCGAATCGAAGCACAAAAATCTCAAGGAGAAGCTGATGCTGGTCCAGATGCAATCCGTTGACAAGAGAGGTCAGGTCCAATCAGGGGGAGGTACCTTGGGGACAAAACAGAACGGTCAGAAAAAGGGAAATGGGGACGACTCCAAGCCAAGGGTAGATGTAGCGACGTTGAAAAAGACTACTGAGTGCCATCAGTGTCATTAGATTGGACACTGGAGACGCGAGTGTCCCTATAATCCTGCAAATCAGGAGCAGCAGGAGGAGGAAATGGTTCCAGAACAGGTACCTCAGGTGACGGTGACGTCAGTGGCAAAGACTAAGTCGATAAAAGGGGGGACTTCGGCTCCTCGAGTGCAGGTTCCCCAGCCACCGAAAATATCGACAGGGGCTTGGACTTACTGGCAGATGCCTCTCCTTGAGGAGAGTGATGATTGTTACTTGGACCCGTTGGCCTGACAGTGCCTGAGAGGGGAGGAGGACTGCACTCTTGGGGCGGTCCTGGAGGTAGACCAGAGGGGACCATTTGTGGAAGCTGATGTCGATGGTCACCCTACCACCTTTTTGGTTGATACTGGTGCTACCCGTTCTACTGTGAGATCTGCAGTAGTCCCCAACCTACCCCTCTTGGGACAGACAATCAAATTTGTAGGTGTTGCTAATAGGAAACTGACAAACCCTCTGACAGAACCGATTCCTGTGAAGATAGGAACGTTCAGGGATAGACATCAATTTGTGATGTGTGATTCAAATCCTGTTTGTTTGCTAGGGAGGGATCTCCTGTGCAAACTTAATTGCACCATCTATTGCACCCTTAAGGGAGTGGAATTGCAGACTAATGACGATGACGCTACCTTTAAAGTCGCAAATCAGCATGTTTGCATAGAAATGTACCCTGCTTTGACAGTGGATGAGCTTCCTTTTGATTTGAGAGAGTCAGTTTCACAGGTGGTGTGGGACTTTACTGGAGAAGACATAGGGCTGATTAAGGGTGTTGAGCCAGTTAAGATTCAGGTCAAGGAGAATGTTGATTTCCCCCGAATACCCCAGTACAATTTGACCCCAGAAACGATTGCAGGGATAAAGCCTGTGATTGTGTCTATGATTAAACAGGGAATACTGAAGGAGATATTGGGGAGTCCATGTAACTCGACAATCATGGGATTGCAGAATCCGAGTGGGAAGTTCAGGATTGTACAGGACCTGCGCCGAGTGAACAACATAGTTGTTCCCTGTCGTCCAGTGGTACCGAATCCATCTGTAATCCTATTTCAGGTCCCGTGCCAAGCTGAGTGGTTAACCGTGATCGATCTCTGTCAGGCTTTCTTTTCGATACCTCTGCATGAAGATAGACAATTTTTATTTGCTTTCAGGCTGGAAAATCGTGTCTTAACGTGGTGCCTATCATTCAGGGGTATACAGAGAGCCCATCGATCTTCAATCAGATCTTGAAAAAGAACCTTGAGACTAGTACTGCCGCAGAACTCTGTTCTCGTCCAATACATAGAAGATCTCCTTGTTGCGTCAGAGACTGAGGATGTGTGCATGATTGATACCATTGCCTTACTGAACCATTTGGCCGAGAACGGACACAAGGTGCCGCCAAATAAGTTGCAGTACTGCTTGAATGAGGTGCAGTATCTGGGGCACAGGATAGAGAAGGGCAAAAGGAAGGTGTCACAGAGAGAGGTCAGGATGTTCTTGGGGATGGTTGGCTATTGTCGTCAGTGGATTGCCAACTTCTCCTTAAAAGCCAAGCCTTTGCAGAGACTGACGCACAAGGACGTGAGTGATCCGGTACCATGGGACAAGGACTGTATGAAGGCTTTCCTTGAGTTGCGAGAGGACCTTTGTCGTGCTCCGGCACTGGGAATGCCTGACTACAACAAGCCTTTTTTATTGTTTTGCTGTGAACGAGAAGGTTGTGTATTAGCAGTCCTAGTTCAAGCTCATGGAGGTGTCCGTAGACCAGTTGCCTTTTTCTCAGCTACTTTAGATCCAGTAGCTTCAGCGTTACCCGGATGTCTCAAATCTGTTGCTGCAACAGGTGTCAGCATTGAAAGGGGTGAAAGCATTGTGATGGGTCATCCATTGATTGTTTATGTGCCACTCTCAGTTGAGCTACTGATGACCAGGACTAAGACACAGCACTTGATGAATAATAGGCTCATGCACTACGAGCAGGTTATACTTGCTGCGGAGAACGTGACCCTTAAGAGGTGCGCTGTTTTGAATCCTGCTACCTTGATGCCATTGCCAAACACGCTTGATGAAGATTGTGAGGACCATGATTGTCTTGATGTGACTGAACTATGCACCTAACCGAATCCTGACATTGTCAATGAACCATTGCTTGACCCCGATGAAATTTTCTTTGTTGATGGTTCGTGCATAAGAGACAGTGTTGGTCAGTTGAGAGCAGCATTTGCTGTATGCACTATTTCAGGAGTTGTCGAAGCTGCTTGCCTGGAAGGAGTATACTCTGCTCAGGTGGCCCAACTCATAGCTTTGACTCGTGCTTGCTTGGCAGCAAAGGGAATTCGGATTACCATTTATACTCTTCCAGCTTTCTGGAAAAAAACGAGTACTTGGCACCGAATCAAGCAGGGTTCCGACCTTGCCATTCTACCAAGGCGGTCATTCTCTCGGTGTTAAACACTCTAAGGCGGAATGCAGATGCAGGAATCCATCAGGCGCTTGTGCTACTGGACCTTTCTGCTGCATTCGACACGGTCGACCACACCATCTTGGTCGACCGTGTCGAACAGGCAGGTCTCAGGGGTCCTGCATTGAGCTGGATCCGCTCTTTCCTTACGGGCCGTACTCAATCGGTCAGATTGGGCTCTTTCTCTGCTCCCACTATATCTACCACCTGCGGGGTACCACAAGGTTCCTCGTTATCCCCCCTGCTTTTTAATGTATACCTATGCCCTCTTTTGCACTCCCTTCGGAATGCAAATGTAACCATCTTCAACTATGCGGATGACTTGCAGCTCATCTTCCCTCTTAACACCCAGGACTCAGTGGTTGAATTTCAAAGAACTATGTCCCACATACTGAGTTGGATGAGCTGCAATCATCTGAAGCTCAACCCGGGCAAGACCGAGCTGGTCTTGCCCGGACAGAGCTCGCTTAGTTGGAATTCCAGCTTTTGGCCCATTAGTATGGGAGTCCCCCCATCTAAGTCATCTGTGGTCAAGAGTAAGCATGGGCGGATTTTGCGGATCCACGATTCACGAATTTGCGGATTCACGGATCGTGGATCCGCAAAATCCGCGGATTTTGCGGATCGGCGGATTTGGGGGCGGGGCTTCCTCGAGTGTGTGGGCGGGGCCAAACGGACGGGGCTTCCATGCGAGCGCACATGCCTCTTGTGTGTATACAAAAGGTCAGAGACCGATCAGAGCAGCAGATTAAGAGACAGAAGCCCCTGGTCACAGGAACAGCACGGGGATTGCGCACGTGAAAGCCAAAGATGCAAATGCCTCTGGCCAGCATCACAGCGGATTTCCGATGGTATATTTGGGAAGAAGGCACATCTGCCCAGCCTCCCAACGCTCACGATTTTTTTTGGGCTGATGAATAAGTCACTGCATTTGCGCTTCAACTAGTTCCAGCGTTTTTTTGGGGCTGATGAATGAGTCACTGCATTTGCGCTTCATCTAGTTCCAGCGTTTTTTTTGGGCTGATGAATGAGTCACTGCATTTGCGCTTCAACTAGTTCCAGCGACCAAGTGTGTGTTACTACTATGCAATCGCGCCGAAGTGCGCAGGGGTCCCTTGAGTGAAATGTCCATCATAGTGGGTAAATGGCGGGAAGACCGCAAGTGTTTCCTGTTGAGGTATATTTTTTGTGCCAGGACCGTCGTGCCAGAATGAACCCTGCCCCTCATATTTATTCGAGAAGACACCTCCACCCTGCCCCTCATATTTATTCGAGAAGACACCTCCGTTTTTCAGCATTGTAAATAATTTACGATGGCGCCGGCAAGCTGCCGGCGCCATCCTGCAAAAGTTACTTAATTAGCTTCAACAGGAAGCTCCAACTGATAAAATAAAGCAGGCGCTCGAGCCCCTGCTTTATCTTATCTGTTAGAGCTTCCTGTCGAAGCTAATTAAGTAACCATTTGAGGATGGCGCTGGCAGCTTGCCGGCGCCATCGTAAATTATGCATTAGGCTTGAACTTTTGACCGCAAAATCCGCTCCGATCGCGGATTGCGGATTCTCGGTAAATTCGCGAGAGTTCGCGGATCGCGGATTTACCGAAAATCCGCAAAATCCGCGATCGGAGCGGATTTTGCGCTCATGCTTAGTCAAGAGCCTAGGTATCTTCATTAGCGAGGATCTCTCGCTAAAAAGACAGGTTGGAGCGGTGGTATCCTCCAGTATCTTCCAATTGAAGAAAATAAAAAAAATTGCTCGCTTTTTTACCTTAACAGCCCTCACACAGATTGTCATCTCCTTGGTTCTGTCCAGGCTGGTCTTTTCTAACAGTCTCTATCTTGGCCTCCAAATAGGAGAGCTCAAACGTCTCCAGCTTGTTCAGAACCAAGCCGCCAGGCTTCTCCTGAATATACCCAGGAGGCAATCTATTAGATCTGGCCTTAAACAGCTACACTGGTTGCCAGTTGAGCAGCGTGTGGCCTTCAAGGCCGGGTGCATATTGTTCAGGTCTCTGAATGACTCTGGCCCTTTATTCATCAGAGATTTATTCAAAAAATACTGCCCCTCCCGTCATCTCCGATCTACTTATAAATCACTTTTGATCGTACCTCCATTTAAAAGGAAACGCCTTGGAGGCAGCTGTTTTGACCACCTTGCTGCTGGTCTTTGGAACTCTTTCCCCCTCCATATAAAGCTGAACGATAACATCCTCAGCTTTAGACATTCCCTGAAAACCTGGCTTTTCACCCAAGCTCACTACTGACAGCACAGCTCCTCTTACTGACTGCCTTGCCTGGTTCCTTTTCTATAGCGCCATGAAGCCTTCGGGCGTACGAGCGCTCAATAAATTCCAATTAACATTAACATTAACATTAACTCACAGCCAATACGGGTTTGGTGTGGTTCATGACTATGGACAGTTATGGTCTCACAGAGGTTACATGATGTCGTCAGGAACACCAATCAGGAATGGAGAATTTGTTAGGCTGCTCTTGGAAGCTTTTCAAGACCACTTAGAAATTGCTGTTGTGAAGTGCACGGCTCATGGTAAAGGGACAGATTTCGTGTCACTTGGAAACCACTATGCGGACGAAGTTGCACGATTCTGTGCCGAACAAGGTTACTCATTCACTGTACAAGAAATAGGGGGATGCAAGGAAAGAACCGAGTTAGACAAGATGCTTGTCATGGCAGACACTTGGGATGAGCTTAGGTGCATGCAAGAACAGGTGTCAGACCATGAGAAAAATGTGTGGATCAATTCAGGCTGTGTGAAATGAGATGTGGACATTTGGGTATCAACTGATGGGAGAGCGGTGTTGCCAGATGAGCTGTTGAGTCCGATGGCAAGACAAATTCATGGTGCAGTTCATTTGGGAAGGGATGCGATGATACGAGTGTTCAGACAAACATGGTACAATTCAAAGTTTCGTGCAGTGGCAGAAGCTGTTTATCAAAGGTGTGTTACGTGTCAACAAATGAATGTTGGGAAGAGAACTGCAGTCACCATGAGTCACATTGGGAGGTCTGGGGGACCGTTCAATAGGATGCAATTGGATTTCATCGAGATGCCCAGATGCAATCATTTGAGATACATATTGGTGGTGGTGTGTGTGTTCTCACGGTGGGCGGAGGCATACCCGACACGCAGGTGCGACACACTTACAGTAGCTAAGCTATTGTTGAGGGAACTTGTGCCTAGATTCGGGGTCCCGACCTCTTTGCAATCAGACAGAGGAACTCACTTCCATAGTGAGATAATGAAGATGCTTTGCACAGCACTGAACATTGATCAGAGACTCCATTGTAGGTACTGACCAGAGGCTTTTGGGATAGTGGAGCAGGTCAACGGACCTTTGAAAGCTCAGATGGCGCAAGTGTGTTCATCCACGTCTCTTAAGTGGCCAGATGCCTTGCCTTTGGTGCTAATGAGTATGCACAGTACCCCAGACAGGAGAACAGGTCTCTCACCTCATGAAGTGCTGATGGGGAGGGCAATGAGGTAACCAGCGATGCCATTGACAGCCTTGCTGGGTATCACAGATGATCTGATCCTTGATTATTGCAAGGGACTCGCTGATGTCATCCGCTCTGTGTCCCATCAGGTCCAGGCTGCTGTGGCTCCGGCTTCCAGTGATCTCTGCCACGACCTGAGTCCGGGGGACTGGGTGCTGGTTCGGAAGCACATGAGAAAAAGCTGCTTGGATGCTCGTAGGAAGGGACCCTATCAAGTCATCCTTATTATGAACACTGCTGTGAAGTGTGGTGGGCTACCGAATCGGGTGCATGCTTCACACACCCTACGAGTTCCAGCACCCTTGGAAGAAACAGCTCCTCTCCCTAATGAAAATGCAGCTGAAGTGGCACGGCCACAGGAGAGGACAAGCCAAGCCGTTAGGGTGTTTGCAGAAGCTGGGGACTCACCGGAGCAAGCTTAGGAGGGTCACAACGGAAGTGAGTCTGAGACTGCCTCAGAAAGGGTAACTGACTGTGAAAGTGACTGTTAGAATCGGCTGGTCTCTAGTTGGCAGAGGTATACACTTCTGACAAATAGGGACCCACCTCCTCTAGTCAGGGCAAGGGGATCACACACTCAGATAACCCCCGCTCACTCCCTTGGTAGCTTGGCAGAGCAGACAGGCTTATCTTAGAGGCAGCGTGTTAAGCATTTATGACCACATACAGTAATAAAGTGAATACACCACAAATGGACACAACACAGAAGGTATTATAAAAATAAGGATGTTTATATAAGGCTTAGCACAAGACCAAATAACGACAAAAATATACCACAATCTCAATAAATACTCTTTGGAAGGAAAAATATTAGTTCAAGTAAAGTCTCTTCTTAGTAAACAGTTCTTTAGCAACAAAGGTAACTCTTCTTCTCTAAAGCACAGTTCTTGGCAACAATGTAACCCTCACGAGAGTCATACGATGTCGAGGCAAAGCTATTCCAAAGGTTCTGCGTCGACCGCGAGGAGCGCTACGTCGAGCCCGGAGTCGAAACAGACCCCCCAAACACAGTACCCTTTAGAATGAAGAAAAGGTTGATCCACGGCGTCGAGAAGTATCGGCGTCGGGGCGTTGGCGTCGATCGAGCCTCAGAGTCGGGGCGGTCCGCAGCGGCGTCGAGAGATGTCGGGCCGGGGCAGGGCTCACGGTGGCGAAGCAGGATACGGCGTCGTTGTCGATGTCGTCGTTGCAAGAGTGAGCAGCGCTCACGGCGTCGAGAGGGGCTGCGGTGTCGAGGCGATCGGTAGCGGCGCCGCTCCTGGCGTCAATCGGGCCTGGCGGCCGGCATCGAAGGTGCGGGACACTGGAGTCGTACTCACGATGTCGAGCTGGATTCGGCGGCGGCGGCGGCGTGATTGCTGGTTTCTTTAGGTGTGCTGGACTCCCACGTTCCAGCAACAGGCAATTATAGCAGATGGTGAAGTCCTTTAGCCCTGTGACTTCAACAGGAGGCTGGCACTCTTCCAGCCCTTGGAGATTTTCTTGGCAAAGCTTGAGAGTACACACTCAGTTCCTCTCTCCTTGTTCCGTGGCAAAAATAAAGCAGCAACGGCAGGATTCCCCCCAGCAAAAAGCACTCTGGCAGAAGGGGTAGGCAAGACCTTGGATCAGCAGGCTTCTTGTCCTTGGTATAGGTTTCCTTGTCAGAAGTGATCTAAATTCTTTGGTTCAGGGGTCCTTCTCTTATACCCCTTTTCTGCTTTGATCCCTTTGTCCATGCAGGGGGATTTCCCCCATCCTGGGTTTGTTGTGGGTGTTGCCAGGCCGAGGCACCTGGCCTATTCACTGTGCAGGGCAGAGTCTTCAGCCGCCCAGCAGGAGGTGGAGCAGTATTGTCACTGGCAGGGGCAGGGCCATCAGTCGCCCGGCAGGAGGTGGAGCCAGTATTGTGTCAGGCAGGGCAGGCTATCAGGAACTACTCTTCCCCCACTCTAAACGCAAATGCCTCATTCACCACACACTGACTCATTCAGACCTCTGGAGCCACCCAGCTCCTGTCACACACACAAAAACCAGCAGAGACCGGTAGACAGTTAGACAAGAAACTAGTCACTTTCTAAAAGTGCTAGTTTCAAACTCAGAATCTAAAAACCATCCATCCTAAAGGATGTGTTATCAAATTCTGAGTTCAGGGATACTAAACTCGATTTTCCACCATGCTCTCTGAGTCCGTTTAGGATTATATAGTGGAATAATCCCAGCAGCCCAGTCTGGCCTAAGGAGAGCAGGTAGCCTTACAATAGTGCTGTAATTCACTATTAGGACATGCCACACACACCAGGGCTTGTCCTACCTTATGCTTACAATGCACCCTGCCCTTGGGCCTACCATAGGGGTGACTAACATGAAGTTAAGGGAAGATTTTAGGGCTGGCAAGTAGGTGTACTTGCGCAGTCAGCATGGCAGTACCAGACTGCACGCAGGTTCTGCAATGGCAGACCTTAGACATAATTTTCTAGGCCGCTTCTGTGGGTGGCACAACAAGTGCTGCAAGCCCACCAGCAGCATTTGTATTTACAAGCCCTGGCACTCCTGGTGCACTATACTAGGGACTGACCTTAAACCAAATAAGCTAAACATGGAATCCAATTAATGTATCAATTTAACATAGGGAGCACTTGCACTGTGGCACTGATCAGCAGTGGCACAATGCCCAAAGCAATATTCCAGCAAAACATTGTAAACAGAGGAGGCAAACAGATAAAAAAATATGGAGGAGAGACTCATGCCAATGATGCCAGGTCTAACAGTGACCCAAAGCCAAATTCAGCTGAAGAGAACTCTGAGCAAAGTAAGCATGTACCAAGCAGGAGTACCAGCAGAGCAGGGGAGCAGTGGCTAGGAAGACAAAGGCGGCTGAACCTAAGGTTGGTGTCCAAGAGGGATCTTGCTCCTGTGTCTGAGGAGTCTGAATCAGACGGAAACGGGGAAAGGCAAGCTCGTGGAGGACCGAGAAGATCAAGGCGAAAGAGGGTGCCTTGCATAAGGTACGCGACTCCTGAGTGGACCTATTCTGTGACTGATGCCAGACATATTGAGATTGGGGAGGGTGAGGGCAGTGACAGTGATCAGTAACAGTCCTAACATCAAACTGGACGTGCTGTGATTTTAAGCAGAATTCGCCATCTAATTTTGAGTAGATTGCTTTTTCCCACATTTGGCCCTGAAATATCAGCTCAAGAATCCATTGTTATTCATATTGAACTTTTGGAATATGTGCTAGAAGCGGTTGGAACAAATCTTATTATTGATGAATGAGACTGTTGCAAATATTTGCTGTAAATAACCTAGGTTCGAGTGGAAGACGAAGAAATTTAGGGACTTCCCATAGAGGACGGAGAAGGGTTAGGGTAGTCTATTGTTCGCTGTAAATAAGGAACTGAAACAAAAAAGAGGCGACTTTCAGCCTCTGAGGTGTGGTTCGAGTGCTTCTACAGGAAGAAGAAGAAAGAGACTTTTGAACTCTGCTGTTGAACGACTATATCGAAAAGCAAGTTCTGAGACCATGGAGGCTGGAAACCCGAATCCTAGAGCTAGGTGCACTGTAGGCACACTTATAGGAGGAATTATACTCTTCATTATTCTAGTAGTCGTAGTATCGTATTTAGTTAGAGCGTACAAGTGGTACAAGTCAAGCCAACTGGAAAGATCGATGAGAATGCAAGAGAGACGAATGGAGAAACTGCAGGACAGTCAATATCAAATCCTGAAGAACATGGAGTTGCTAGGAGAGGGAAAATGGCAACAAACTCTGTATAAGTCGGTTCTTCCCTAAGGATGGTGTAGTGTGTGTGATGACACGGGTCATCAAAGGTGGGAACTGAGGGAGCGCCATGTTATTTTGAGATTTGTAGGGGTGCACCATAATCCCGAGTAGTCAGCACCCACATATTTAGAGGGTCTACTAATGTAGTTTAGACTTATAATGTTAGGCTGAGAATCAGCACGATATGTAGTGATGTGGCTATTAATTAGAGACTAATGCAGTGTTCTAATCGAAATGCAGTGTTGCCTAATGTAGAAGTATAATCATATGTGGAATGTCGTATTACTAATTAAATGCTTTTGAACTATATACGTGCTTATTAAGGAGTGAATTAATATAGGCTTTTCATATGAAAGGAAGTGCTGACATTGAAAGCAGGATTTATGTTCTAAAGTGAGGAAATGTAATGTCATGTTGTATTAGAAATGTCTTTAAACATGCAAAGGCCTGGGACATGTTAAAGCCAGTAGACGCCTAACTGTATTTTCTTTTGTTAGCTTTAGTCGAGAAGGAAAGATTTTCTCTCTTCAGGGAAGAAGCTGTCCTCAGCAAAATGTTGAATTGTAACTTCGAATGTTCGCAGAGATGTTCCCATGTATTTCAGTTTGCAGGTGCAAGGCCACAAGGCTCGTTAGGTAGAATGGTCCATTATTTAGGAGTTAGGATAGTAGGCACAAATGGAGAACAGCTGCCAAAGAATTTGGGAGCGCAACATTTAGCGAGGAAGGTGTCTGGGACCCAAGGACACACTAACGGACGCTGGATGGAAACGTGCCATACTGGAAAAATCCGAAGATCTTCACCTGCCAGAGGGGTCTACCTCTGAGCGTGTCGACTGTTTTGGGGATTTTGTATTAGGGACAGCTACCGAGGGTGGCGAGCAGATCTTAGTCAGGGAACGGATAGAGCAGGATGTAGAAAGCTGTAGAGAGAGTGTCTTGGGGAACTTAGGGCAGAGTGGGGTTTAAGAAGGAGCATCTTAGAACGAGCTCGACAGACTATTTGCCTGAAGAAAGTGAATATATTTCTTTGGAAGTCTTCCCCGCTGACACCTTTACTCTTGTCTGATGGGAATGTTATGTAGGGATGTCACCTTAGAATAATGTAGGGACAGACTGATTATTTTTCCTTTCTTTTTGTAAATGTTAAACTTCAAGCTGGGACTGTTCTTGGTTACCTAATGTTATTCGAATTGACTTTGCTTTTTATTCTGAGTCGTCTGAGAATCTTGCGCAGAATTATGTTTGTATTGGTGCCATTTTATATTCTGAACCTCTTGCTGAGATGTTTGTTTGTCCAACTATTTTTGGCTTTGTAATAAATCTTTGAAACTTCAGTTCGTAGTCAGTGGTCCTTTGAGTTTAATTTGGATTTGATGGTGAAGTTGTTCAAAGCTGTGGTAAAATCTTCCCTTTATTCTTCTAGAACAGGGAAAAAGATCCAGTGGACCTGGTTTGGGATTCTAGAGATGAGTAAGAAAATCTAGATGAAAATCCTAGCTTCCCCATCAGCATTGGTGATCCTGTAGAATTAGTTGAGTTTTCTTTGGAACGATAACAAGAATATTCAAAAGCATCTTAAGTGATGTGGCGTGGCTTTATGGCACCGCAAGGAGCAGGCATTAAAGAGTGCCACATCAGAGCAGGGAGCTACAAATAAGATCCTTTTGCGGAGGCCAGAGCCACAATAAAATGTTTACCTGTGATACCAATAACCCATGAATCATTCCTCTTTCTTATCTGAAACTTGTTATTAACTTAACAACTGTGACATTGGTCCTAATCTAGAGTCATTCAGGGCAGCAGGGAACTAACATGTGCTTCCCTATGGATTACCGCCCACCATATTTGGAAATCCCTGCTCGCCTGGAAGAGATCTCTGCCATGGCGGCTCCTCTGATGGCACTGAAAATTTGCTGAACAGCCACCACGTTTCATGTAGCAACTGTGCAAACCTTTTTTTGGTTTTCAGAAACAAACTTCCAAAAGAAGGGTTTTAAAAAAATATTATAAAAAAAAGAAATAGTGGGAGTTTTGTCGAAGGCACAGAGTAATTTCTTCTCTGTTCTGGACCACCAGACTTTCCATGGTGGTCCTAAACAGAAACAAAAGTACAGCAGACCGTCCACTCTAATTAGGGTGGATGGACTGATGTACTTACACTAAAGCCCCATGTCAGATAGGCTGTAGGTGCAAGGTTTCCACCAGCAGAGACAGAGATGGCACCACCATTGGAAACATGATGCTCTGTCTGACTCACAACAAAGCAGGAGGATCATTTGTTTGGCAGGTGCGCAGGCTTGCCATTTTATGTTTTTCTTGAATGAATACAGAGACGTTTATGGTCAGTTCAATTTGTAAGCGTTTTGTTTACTCCTGGTAATGTGGTGTTGTGCAAATACTATATAAATGTACATTTGTGTATGTGTATGTTCATTCATTGATCTGAATTCTTTGGAGCAGATGAACATTGATACATTCAAATGTACTTTTTTGGTTAAAATGTCCATTGGATAGAATAATTTTACCTTTGTGTGTCCAATTGTAGCCTCGTTATAACAAACGAACAATTGATTAGGCTTCATTCCTATGTGCCAGATAGCCAATTAAGTGGATTTTCTACCATTTTTTTATGTAACACCCATTTCATGTTTATTAGATTATAATAAACCTCCTGAACTGGCTTTGGTAATGGATTTGTGGATTGCTGTATTGTATTGTTCAATTTGTGTAGCACTTTCCTATCCCTAAAATTGCCTGAAGCTGTTTTCTGGGTAGTCGGGTATGCATATACTCAGTAGTTATGCATAGCTAGTAGGCAGTATGTTTCATATTGTGGACTATGTTGAAGGTATTTTGGCGTTGTGTGTGAAGTTCAGTGGTGTGTTACAAACCTGCTGCAATATGTTGCTGTGCTTAACCAAGGTATGAAGCAGAAATATTTTAAATGTAGAGCTGCCTTTGCATACACTTATCCTACCATAATTGACATCATTATTTATGATGGTGCTGTTTGAGTGAGCTATCTCTGCTGTGCTTGGAAAGTTGGTGTGGGTTTAGTGTCAAGGCAAAGGAAGGATGTGACCCAAGGAAAATCAACAGACATCATTGTTACAGAGTGCACTGAAGGGCAGTGTTGTTCTGAACCAGAAAGATAAAGAGACCCCATTCATACCTGGGCTTATGGGATACATTTAGGGCTGGAGCTGGCATGACCCAATCAAGAAACACGTCTTATATGAGCCTATGTGGCCTACCATGAATTGAATATACAACAACTCTAAGGATCAGGTGTCTGTTGGGTCCAATCAGGAGTGGAAGATGCCATTTCCCAGGAAAATCAAGAGTCACTACTTGTACCAGAGCATATGAGGAGCATCCAGAAGCGAAGTGTGGTTATCGCAAGAAACTGAAGGGGATACATATAAGTCTTCCATTAAGCCAAGCATTATTTGTATGCTTGATTAAAGTCACTAAGCGGAGAAATTTAGCCTGGGACAAAAAAAGGCACTTATATGGCTCTGAATAGTATGTTGCCCTGCCCTTTTTGTTTTTCCTGTAATAGTCTGTCATTTTTGTTTTTCCCAGTGAGCCCAACAATCCACAGAGATCATTGAGGTGCCTTTTGTTACATGGTCCTAAACCCCCTAGCACTGCTTTAAGGTTGAGGAGGCAGACAACGTATACCTTCCATGTGAATGTGACCACTGTCCTCTCTGATGGGGCACTGTGGGACTGTTGGTAGCAGCAGCATAATTCCTCTGAAGGCACATGCATTTTTACCTGTCTGCTTCAGTGTGGGAGATTAACGGTCTGCCCCATAAGACAATTACAGCAATTCTCCCCCAACAATTTGTTTACATAGGATTAAAAAATGTGTGGAAGAGTATGTACACTTTGTATGCTGTGGGTTGTGTTTGGAGCCTATTAGGGCATTTGGAAGAATGTATAAGGCATCCATCTTTACTTCCCTGTCGGTGGGACAAACTAGAATGGAGGATAGGTTTGTTTCAATCACTTCCCCAGCAGTACAGCACATGGCATTGCTGGGCAGTCTGGCACTTCTCGATCGACCAGCTTAAAAGGGCCAGAGTGTTAAAAATACCAGCCTCAAATTGACCATTTCAAGCTGGCCCATCTGACAGTGACAGAATGCCCGACAGGTCAGTGTAATACTGCTACAGGGTTGCATTAGGTGAAGGGTATTAGTACCCAGCAGTGGAGGTTGCTTGGAGGGCCTCTCCTAGAGCACTCCCAGCATCTCCTCCTTCTTCAGAAGTCTCAGTTTTTTAAAGAGATAGCACTTGCTGACCTACCCAAGTCGACAGAGATGAACCTGCCTGGAAACAGCTGAACAGTTCATCTGCATAAGGACCTTTTGGAGATGAGATGTTGCAAAGTCTATGCCGCTCCATGACACAGCAGTGCCAGGGTGCTGTACAGTGAAACCCCTTCATCTGTCTGCATCACTCAGGGTCCAATGGAAGGATTGTCACCAACATCACTGTTTGATGACACTCTTGTTTCCATGACCCTGCTAGCATTGCAGGTAAACTAGTGCCTGTCCCTCTTTGCCTCCACGAGGGTTGGCAACTCTTGGTTCCATCTCCTTGCCAGGAACATTCTGAGAGGTAATAGGTGAAGCAACACTGAGTACATAACTGCAAACCACATCTGAATCTATTACACTGTTGTGGAGACATACTGATTGGAACTCTGGCCCCAGTCTCTTGCTCTGTCTTCACTAAATGCTGCCTCATTGGCGTCTGTGCACCCAGTCACGTGGGCATCGTCCACCAAAGAAAACATTCACTCATGAATGGTGGCGTCAAAGACATGGTACAGTTCTGACATAAATACACCAATACACTTAGGTGTTTTTGCTGGAGGTGGGGTATGAAGGAGCCCATTGTTTACATCTGTCAAGACTTAATTGAGCATGTCTTATAGTATATGGATAGTTCTTGACATCTTGACTCCATCCATAGTATGAAGAACCAGTAATGTAACAACTGTAGAGATGGAGTTTTAGTCCAGAATGCCATAACACATTAGTGTCATGCTTAGATTTCAAGAAATGTGTTTTTAATGGTTTTGTTGGAAATACACTCTGATTGTGATGGATGCCAGTTTACCAAGGTTCAAGTTTGGATGTCAAGCACTGGGTAACCATGTTAGAGAAACAAAAGTGAGAATAGTCTTGCTCTTTCAAATTCATACATGTATAGTGCGCACAGTGCAGTTTTGCTTTTTGAACCCCATAGGTGATGAAGATGCAGCTCAGTAGACACAGTAGTATCAAGTCAAACTGAGTTATATTGTAAATCTTGAAGACATTTCCTTACTAATCCGGCCAATAGGGGACTGAAATGTAACTGTGCCGTATCAGTACTGGATTCCTCGGAAAAGCTCGTATGGGTGGCTTTTTACGCAAAAATACCAGAACGTTTTCTATGTGAACGCTTACCTATTTGAGGAGACTCCTTCTTGAGCTGTCGCAACCATCAACACTTCTTATAGCATACCTCACATTTTTCAGATGCTCTTTCTGTACAACTTTGTTCTTCCAAAACATACCAACCCTATGAATAAGTCCTGAATACTTATGTATTTTGTAATATACCATTCAAATCTCTAGACTTGTTATTTTCTAGCATTCATACACTATAGCCATGAATCATGAAGAAAAAATAATTCATTTCATGACATTCTTCCTGTGTGATTTTGAAATGTTAGCTTTAGGGTCAAAACTATAAACCCTGCTTTTCGCCAGTTATGGTTCACTTTATTAACCCAGCACTCTCAAATCTACTGTACATGTGCTTAAGGCATGATGTGTAACCAACAGCGCACCCTGTGGTATATGCTGGGCCTGGCTTTGCTGAATTTGATAGCCCAGGCTTGGGCAATAAAATTAAGCTGCAAGACCAGGGAGCATATTTACAAAGAATTGGCGTAGGGCAGCACTGCAAGTCATTTTGCTGCATTGCCCTACACCAATTAGAAAGGACAGGAATGCACAGTATTTATAAGATACAGTGCATTCCTGTCCTTTCAGCCAGCACCGCCACACAATTAGCATCTGTGCACCAACGCAGGCACCCTTGCACCATGGACACTGGAACCAGTGACAGGAAATGGTGATGCAGAAACCCATTATCAGGGTTACAGATGACCGTTCGTTCAGTCAACAAAATGGACAGTTCCTACTCAGAAACGCCAGTACTCTGCCTAGTAAATTCAAATGAAGTTGAGATTAAGATTGGTGGCTCTATATATTTTGCCCACTCTGTCTGCTGCAACACAATAGAACATGGGGGCATATTATCAAGCAGGGCGATAGGCAATTATCGCCGCTTTAGCGGCCGTTTTCGGCCGCTAAGCGGCGATAATTCTATCGCCCTATTAGCAAGCTGTCGCTTAGTGATGTTACCGACAGCTTTTAGGCGATAGCGAGCGGTTTGGGGCCCGCTTTGCATGTCAGCGATGTTTATCTCTAATGACATGCAAAGTGGGCGTACCCAACCAGTTAACGACTGAAAGCAGTCGCTAACGTCGCCATCGCCTATTAGCAAGGCAGGCGTAGCGATGGAAATATTCATGCTAAGCGCGAATATCTCCAAATGCTAACACCTGCCCAGACCAGTTCTTAGCCATGTTATCCAATGGGAGGTGGATAACATGGCTAAGAGCATTTCGTCGCTAATGCGTGAATATCGCTGTATTCTCAGCGATATTCACGCATTTCGCCGCTATCGCTGGATATTTTAGCACAATGGAGAAAAACGTTGCTAATAGCATGTTTTCTCCGCTAACATATCCAGCGATAGGCAGAGATAATTAAAAATGCGCTAAGCGCATTTAGCTATAAATATCGCTATTCCTTGGTAATATGCCCCATAGTTTGTCTGCAGCTTTCTCTTTTCCTAACTCTAATTAATCCTGATTGATCCCGACCCTTGATCATTTCTATTTCTGATTTGGACCCATCACTCTTGCTCTTTTCATGCATTATGTAGTCTGCAAAAATTCTACAGAGTTTATTTATTTTATTTATTTAACTTGTAACACGCAACAGCTACCCGCTGTGGGTTTCCCGGCGCTAGGGATAGACTCAAGAAGAAAGAAGTATCAGGTAATATCGAGCAGACCAGGACAACGGGCAGATCACTCAAAAAGCAAGGTCTTAAGTCCCTTCCGGAACCGCAGCAAGTTATTCTCCAATTTTAGAGCAACTGGTAAAGCGTTCCAGAGCTTGGGCCCTAGATGAGCGAAAGACCGCCCGCCCATTTTGGCAAGTTTGAATCTTGGGATAACAAAGTCTCCATTCCCAGAAGATCTTGAGATCTTGAGACCCAGAGTTGAGGATAAGCTTAAACAATGTTGCCAAATAGTTTCAAAAAGTGTATTATTTTTTAAATATTTTAGAGCTAACAGTAAATATGAATATGAGAATGTTGAAAGTGTTGGCATTTATTCTGTGGTGTTGTGGCACTTTAGGTAATCATGCTTATTTGCTCAGTTCTGTCTCTGTGTTTTTACAGCCAGCATATTTACAAATGAGAGGTCCATTTAAGGCCATGGGAGTGACCAAGCATATCATAGCAAAGAATATTTGATGGCAGATAAAACTCAGGGGTACATTTTGAACCATGGAAATACAGATTCATCATCCTATGTTTTATCGAGTCTGGCCTAGAGGTAGTCTCCCCGCTGACTGCAAGATAGTTGATTTTTGCACTAACATCTGTCCTGCAAATGTGCTGGTAGTGTGTGCTGGTAGATATAGTATGACCATAACAATAACTACAAACGTGTTTAATCAGTGACCACTTCACAAAACGTAATTTGGTGGCAGCCTATCAAATATTTCAGCATTGTTTTTAAGATTATTAGGTTGAGACTAACGGAATTGGGAAAGTGTATTATAGAATGCATCATTAGCTGCGGTTTGGCCCAAAAACGTATTCATACTTTTAAAATGTCTTGAGGTATTCTCCAGTATCTACATACTGAAGGACCACCTGTATGTAAAACAGGCGGGAGGACCTTCAGGTTCCCGGAAAGGGTACTCCGTATCTGTTATGACAGAGTACCCTTCCTGCCAACATCCACATCAGGCCCCTAGACTGAAGCCTTCACCAGCTATGCCTCCCCTGCCTTATTTTTTCATGCAAGGCACAGAACCATGTATAGGTAAACAGTTGCTGTGTGCTGATGGATTGCCCCGTGTAGTTTTAAAAAGTACACATTTGAAAAATTCTGAAATTACAGTTTCAAAACACGTTTTAAACTACACAGGGCATCCCATCTCCTGTAGCAGCCTTTTGCAACTGATAAAAGGCTTACATGTTTGAGTGTGGTCAGAGAGGACTGCAGACTTTTGGACCTATTGATTAAGAGATGTTGGGAGTACTTGAAAAAGTAATAACCCTGAAGTTCACTGTTACGTGTTCTTACAAACATTTTTAAAATGACCCCAAAAATTTGAAACAGGGAAAAAAAATCTGAATAATCTAGGAATATTCACACAAAATTAGTAAAAAAAATAAAGGCCTATTCCTTCTTTGCACTCTTACTAATAGGGATTTGGACATTTCAGGGCTTGAATCACAAAGACCTGTAAGAGTATGTGAAAGAGTAATCTTGTAGTGCTGCTTCCCTTATTCATGAATGTTTTGGTGACTAACTGTGTTTTCAAGTAGTATATGTATTTTTGGATGAACAAACAGTCTGAAAACGAGATTAAGATATTTCTTTTCTGCAGGCAGCAGTCTAAGAGTTCATCTTCCAGTTAGGTGGCCAAATAGTCACATTAGTATGGAGATGACATTTTCCCTTCTAGTCTATGTCTTGCACAAAACCAAAAGTAAAGAAATGCAGTTTGCCTTTTCTTGGCAGGTACCACAGGCTAGCTCTGGTATCTATATTGTCTAACCCACCAGAACCCATTCCTTGTTTCTTACCTACAAACCACTGGTACGACCCCCACATTCACACATAGCTTCAGTGATTTTCGGAAGAGAGTTTAACAATGTTTGACTACACAATTGTTCTAGATCACACTATCATTGTAGCATGAACTATCTCTCATAGTTTGAAACTTCTCAAATATTGAATCACCAAGACTGTCAACTAAGTGACCCCAGTGAAACATCTTCCATAAACCGCTAAAAGCACCAAAGTAAAACTCCACATATCTGCATTCCTTTTTGGAATATATATAGGGAGGAACAGGGAAGTGTCTGGAAAATTGGGAATACTTCCATCAAAATGGGGATGCTTTATGGAGTAAGCACATTGGTATTCACAAACTATACTTCTAAACTTACTACGGCCAAAAATGTACTCCAGCTCAGCCATAGAGCAAGTCCAGCACTACATGTGGCCACTCACAAGGACTGCAACACACTCCCATAAAAATTATCTATACAACAGTTCACTATGGAAATATATAGCAAAATAAAGACACTTTGTTTACTATTCTAATCATATTGTTTTTATGATCCAACACGTATCAAACATTTTAAACCAAACCCTCTATAATTTTAAACAAGTGGATTATTTAACTACCATCTTTATTATTATTTTTTTTGAAGGAAATACTATTTAATGTTAGAACACGGGTAAATACCTTTTTATTGACTGTTTTTCCCCCTTAAAAGCAAATGATGCACATTTATATATCAAGGATTGCAGCGCTCGGAACTCATCTGCTAATGAAAGGTGTAACTTGCCTCAACTCCACCACCCATCTATAGCTGAAACACATTTCAAGACCAACATATCACAGCCATGCTGAACATAGAAGAAGTTACCTCACACATCAAACAACTTTTTCTGCCTTTCACAATGTCAGTGAAACATATTTAATGCTCTGCCCCTCATTTTGAGAAGCAATTATTTGAGGAGGATGAGAGAGAGTGGGTTTACAGTCAAACGATCAACATCTTTGAGATGTCCACGCAAGCTGGCATTGCCAGACACTGCTTTCCATCTGACCTGATCAGGAACTTGCGTCACCTGCACTCTGCTTCCTAGCTATCCCGGCCTATGTCAAATACTGGTGATGCTCCATTTCATGGTCACTGGAACTTTCTAGGTGGTTACATCTGACAACTCTGGTATCTCACAGGCAAACTAGTCTCAATGCTTGTATCAGGCACTGAGATACATCAACAAACATGTGCACCCGTTTATCGTCATGCCAGTGTTACTAGCAGAAAAGCAAAGGGTGGCACGGATATTGTATGCCCTTGAACACATCCCTCATGTCTTATTTGCACCCACGTGGTTCTTCAGCCACCTTAAAACACACGAAAACATTTTGCAAGTGACACCAATTTCACTCTATCAATGTGCAAGATGTCTGCAAAGCCATGGGCTGCTTCACTGATGTGTATGCTGACATTCCTCAAAGTTTCTATCAGTCACCTCTTTCACATTGCTTAGTTGCTGGTGCATTTGCTGACATATGGCTCATTGGTAAGTAAAAGTACCTCACAGTGGAGATACATGTGCATCTGGGGGTGGCATATCAACCTTACTCTATAACCACTACAACACAATACTTACACATTACCCTTCCACCGACTGCATGTTTGTAGACATGATGCAATAAATGTATCTTAGAAACCAGATTTACTATTTGGGATAGTTGACTGCCAACTCAAGGAATAATCATAACGTATGTCACGATGACTCCTCAAAGTCACTAAATTAATCTGAGCTCCACCCCCTGATAGCTATGGTACAAAGCAAACAGGCTTAACTTAGGTTAAAGGTGTAAAGTATTTATGAAGTACCACAACAGTGGTTAAATCAAAATGCAAAACAATAAAAATCCTAACCAAATTAGAAAAATTTAGTAAACTTTATTAAACAAAACGACACCAAAATGAAAAAATCCAATAAGGGGACCCAGAGATATTCATTGTTTAAGATTTCAAGGAAAATAGCACAAAAACACAATGGGCCAATGGTAGTGTATGGTTGCATTGTTATGGGACACCACATCTAATGTTCAAATGCAGTTTGCAGCAAGCACTGTACCCACTACAAACCCAGAGACAGAAGTCTGGTAGGAAAAACGATGGGTCCTTCAGCAACAAAACAAGGGAACCACAAGAATTGTCTTGGTATCCTGTTCTCTCTCTTTCAGGTCTGCCCCAAGTGTTACACTTGCCACAAAAGACCTGTCAAGGGGGATTTGACTGGGTGGAGTCACACAATGCCCAGAGCCCGCATCCTGAATGTTCTGTGGAGTTCAGAGCAGTCTCCCCATTCAGATCAGCCAATTGTTTGCTCCTAGGAGGATTGTTACCTCATCAAGGCTGAGCACAGGCTGAGAGCTGGCAGGGGTGTCTGCTGATTAGCCACCTGATAGTTCAGGCAGGTAAAGGGTAATGTTAATTAGTCTTCTAACAGTTCAGGCAGTAAAGAGTAACTGTTTCTAAAAGTTACCTTTTCTCTAATATTTATTAGAAATCTGACTTCAGCATTGAATTGGATTTCTAATAATTATTACAATAGTTGTATAATTATTTTTTTTAGCTGGTCCTATTACTAGGATACAATGCTAGCATCTTAATCTGTACCCTGGGTTCTCCATAGGCTTGCCACAGTTACTATAGCTTTTTGGGCCTTGTCACTGTAGGGACTAACAGCCTGATTCATGTACGGGCCGTTTTGCGTGTCCCTAATAGCGATTAATAGCGACTCGCTATTGAGGAAACGCAAAACGGCATTCATGTACTTTTCGGGGAAAAAATAGCGACTCGCACGCGGGCGCTGAAGCCGTTAGCGACCTACAAAAAACGCAGAAAAATCGCTATTTCCGGCTACCTGCGATCGGGATAGCGACTCGCAATCCCGATCGCACGGGATAGCGACTCGCAATCCCGATCGCACGGGATAGCGACTCGCAATCCCGATCGCACGGGATAGTGACTCGCAATCCCGTGCGATCGGGAATGCGAGTCGCAATCTCGCGGGATCTGGAAAACGGGAAGACGCATTTCGAGCACCGTGATGACATCACAACCAGGAAGCAGCCAAATCCCACCCCCAAACACCACAGTGACGCTATCAGTCGAGTGTTCACGACCGAAAGCTGCCGCTAAACCGCCGTTAGCGACTCCCGACCCCGCCGAAATAGCGACCGCCATGTCCGACGAACCTCAGCCAGGCCCCAGCAACAGCGCTGGCCGCAAGCGCAAACTGAAATTCTCCGAGCAGGAGCTGGAGAACCTTATAGAAGGGGTGGTGGCCAACCACGACCAGCTGTTTGGTGCCAACTCCCGGAGGGTCCCAGAGCAGGAGAAGCGGAGGATCTGGGTGGGGATTGCCTCCAGCGTCAACTCTGTGGGCGTTGCGGACAGGTCTCTGGAGGAGCTGAAAAAGCGGTGGTACGACCTCCGAGGGCGTGCCAAGGAGAGGGTGGCGGAGCGCCTTGGTGAGGCATCAGGCACCGGAGGTGGTGGACCGACTGTCCCACCCAACACCCCCCTAGAGGACCAGGTAGAGGACACCTTGGAGAGGGAGGCGTGTGTTGGCGTGACCCCTCTGGACTCCTCCCGCCCCACCCAAGACACCCAAGGTAAGTGGCATGCGACTGCGACCCTGTCCCCTATGACCGCCCCTGACCAAATAGGCTCACTCATTGGCCCTTAGTCATGCCTATGTTGTGCATCAGGAAATGCCCTGAAGCATTGTGGGAGACGTAGTATGTCCACAATGTAGTAGTACCACAATGCGGCCAGAAAGGTTCCAAAGTGCGCAAATACACAGCCACCCAGGGAATGACACCCAGCATGCATGTAACATCTGCACGTCTGACAGTCACATGCACCTAATGAGTATCCACTTACCCTCACAGGTGCGGGTGATAGCAGTGACAGCGAGAGGCTGCTGATCGATGAGGAGGCCCAGGAGGAGGAATCCCTACCTGATACCCAGCCACCAGCCCCTGCGGCAGCGCCAACACCAGCAGCCAGGCCCCCCACCTTACCTGCTGCAACATCTGCAGGCCCACCGGCTGCCAAGGCCAGGCCCCCCGCCTTACCTGCTGCAACATCTGCAGGCCCACCGGCTGCCAAGGCCAGGCCCCCCGCCTTACCTGCTGCAACATCTGCAGGCCCACCGGCTGCCAGAGCCAGGCACCCCACCAATGTGCCTCCAGTGCCTGCCGCACCTGCAACACCAGCTGCTACAACACCTGCAGCACGTCCAACAAGATCTGGGCCAGCCACATCCGCTACACAGCGGCCCAACAGCAGGCGGGGCAATGGGCATCTCCATGCCTGCATGAGCGTGGAGCGGCGCATGCTCCGAATACACCAGCGCCAGTCGCAGCAGCAAGGAGCCATCCAGCTCCAGCCTCATAAGATAGGCCGCAATGTGGCGGGAGTCGGCGAGCGGATGGACCGCATGACGGCGGCCATGGACCGCATGACGGCGGCTATGGAGGACAATACTGCAGCGCTGGTGAAGCACCGCAGTGTTGCAAGCAGGCGCAACCACCAGCTGCTGAGCCGGCTGTCCACCTATAGTCGCTCCAATTATGTGGCAGCAAATGCCACCACCCAGCTGGCGCGGCGCTCGTTGACCCAGCAGCACCAACTGGTCCAGTGCTGCGAGGACATTACCCGGGTGCTGGAGCACTTGACCACCGCCGTCACCGCACTGCATGCACCTGTGCTACCGGCCATTGTGGGGGGAGATGATGCGAGTGAGGGTGCCTCCAGTGTCAGCAGCCACTCTGCCACGCAGGCCCCCCCACCTAGGCGCAGCAACAGGGCTACGCCTGGTACAGCTGCCCAGGATGAGGAAGAGCCTCACAGGCGCCTGGGAATTGTGCGCCGGAGGCGCCAATGACATTGTGTCAGGGACACAGGCGCAGGCTGAAGCTAAGCCTGCCATGAACCGTCTCATGCAGTATGCATGAATACTGCATTTTGTAAATAGTTGTTACCATGACCCTTTTTTCTTGTGATTCAAACAAATACATTTATTTTGCTGCACACATTTGCCTTGTGTAATCATTACAGTTTGCATGCAATTGTGATATGTGGGGTGGGGGAAGGGGGTGGGCTAGAAATTGTTAGCTGTGATGTGGTTACGACGTCTGTGGCCTTCAGCTGGGTTCTCCCCGCGTGCATGGTGCGCATGTGCTGGTGGCCGGTCGTCCCCCTCAGATTCACTGCCTGAGATGTCAACTGGTATCCGGCGCTTGGTTGCAATGTTATGAAGTATTGCACAGACAGCCACAATGCGGCAGCACGCTGCAGGACTGTAATACATGGCCCCACCTGTCTTGTGCAGTATACGGAACCTGCTCTTGAGCAGGCCAAATGTCCTTTCAATACAGTTCCTTGTCCGGATGTGCGCAACATTGTAGCGGCGTTGCTGAGGTGTGGCAGGGTTGAGGTAAGGGGTCAGGAGGTATTCCCGTAGGGCGTAGCCACTGTCACCTGAATGAGAGGAGCAGATGTTGATTGCCTGTGCAGCGCAGTTACTTCATAGCAATGTGACATTGTCGACAAAGTGTACTTACCAAGTAGGTGTCCTTCCCCAAACTCTCCCCTGATCAGTCGTGTGTGGAGTCCGCTGTGCCTGAAGATAAAGGAGTCATGGGTACTCCCTGGGTACTGGGCCACAATGTCAGTGATGATGGTCTTGGCATTGCAGACCATCTGTATGTTGAGGGAGTGGTACGACTTCCTGTTGCGGTACATATACTCCGTGCCAGCTGGTGGGCAGATGGCGACGTGGGTACAGTCTATGCAGCCAAGGACATGGGGAAAATGGGCAACATTATAAAATTGTAGTTTTGTGAGGTCCAAATCCTGTTGGCTCGTGGGAAATGTGATGTGCCGGTGGAGCTGGCTGAGCATGGCATCAACAAAAGTGTGGAGGCAGCGTGACATGGTGGGCTGGGATATCCCCCCAGCAGCGGCTACTATGCCCTGGAAACTGCCGGAGGCCAGGAGGTGCAGGCTGCACAATACCTGCACATGTGTGGGCACAGAATTGTTTCGCCTTGTTGGGTGCTGCATGATGGGGTCGAGTTCTTGTATCAGCCAGGTGATCATTTCCCCATTCAGCCTGTATTTAGCATAAATCTGTTCTCTGGTTTGCCCCAGCAAGGTGACCCGCTGCCGGTAAATCCTTGCCTGCCTCATGCGTCTCCTCCGTGCTGCTCGCTGTAGCCTTCGCCGCCTCACCACCATGTACATCCCAGGCATTGTGGAACGCCTAATGCTGCTGCTGAATGTCCTTATGTGTGATTGGTCAGGCCTGGACCTGTTGGTGATTGGCTAACAGTTTTTCAAATTTTGGTTAATCATGGTTTTTATGGTTACCACCTGCTTTGAGTTGTCCTTAAATTGCGCCGCGCAAACGTGCGATTTAGCGCTTTTTCGCTAATGTATTTCTTTCATGAATGCCGATTGAGACAATATTGCGTTTCGCTATTCAATTCGCAGATTCCGTGGTTGGTCGCTATTTCAGTATCGCTAATGCTCGACTTCCCGGACTCTGCGACTATTACAGCGTAATCGCTATTCCGCTCGCTATTATTTTTTAGCGATTTCGCTATTTCGTACTTGAATGCCGATTCCGTGTTTTGCACCCGCAATTGCGTTTTCGCAGCCATTGCGGGCGCTATTTCGCTTCATGAATCAGGCTGATGGTGACATTAAGTTTCTACATGTCCCACTTTTAAATACCATTCACTCTGCATTGTGGGCTAGAGGGCCTACATGCGGTGACCAACTAATATTTAAAAGGGAGGTTTTTACCTGTCAATAAAGGTTATTTTAACAGGTTAGATTGCAGCTTGCCTCGTTCACTCCAGTATCACATATCTGTTGATGTCCCCATTGGCGGGTATCATCCTCAGAGGCTGAGGATCCCCCAATTCTAGGTCTGCCTCAGTGGAGTCTTGTTTATGTTGTGGAGTCGGTGGAGGTCTGAGCAGTGTCCCCATTCAGATCAGCCAATTGTTTGCTCCCAGGAGGCATGTCACCTCATCGAGGCTGAGCACAGGCTGAGGTCTGGCAGAGGTGTATGCTGATTAGCCTTCTGATAGTCAAGCATCGGGGAAAAGGACACTGCGGCGACACAACACAACTCCGAGACCTAGGTGCCACAAACGAATCAACTGGAGGGCACGCAGGATGAAACTAAGAATCCTACATCCTGAGGGGATGAAACCCCAAAGAAACAATGGGGGCATCAATGAGAGACTCTGGTGGAAAGCTAGGCAGACAAATCAACCAGAGGGAGCCCCAACAGGGGACACGCTGCGCAGGAGGCCTTTGAGATTTACGTTCCACCCCTCCCACCTTTGGGTCACCATGAGTAGAGGTAGGGGTGAGAGGGTGGGAAAGCTATAAGTAAGTGAGTGAGTGGTAGAGTGAGTGGTGTGAGAGAAGCGGTGAAGATCACAACTAGGTTGAATGCTGTGAGTGAGTAGTTGATATCAAATACAGTTATAAGTATTTCTTTGCTAATTTAATTGGGTGGGAAGGACTACAGACCTCTTCGACTATCTCCGGGCGTAGTTGTCTTAAATAGACCTGGGAGTGTTGGCAGTCGGGGGGCGGTGTGGGTCAATGAAGGACTGTTGAAACGTTGTTTTGTTGTGAGAGTTGTTCACTTTTTAGTCACAGGGTTCAAGGTGGTTGTAAAAGAGGTACTTTCTAGTTGTAGCCGATTCAGGCGGAACGAAAAAGTAGACACAAAGCAATGGCAGATAGCGTGGGATAGGACAAGGAACGTCCTCTGTTCTAACATGGAACATTAATGGATCGGGGGATAAAGTGAAACGTGGTCTGGTAACCTCCTATATAAAGAAATTTAGACCAGATGTAGTGTTACTACACAAGACGCATCTTATAAGGACTTGGAGTGGGTTCCTTAACAGATGAGCAACAACATACCCATACGAAAGTACTGGAAAGGGCCACAAGCCCACATCAAGGACCTCCAGGCAAGCCCTGACCAGGAACCCTCAAGGGAAAAGGAAACCCACCTTCATATTGATTTTCCAGAAGAGGTGTTCATTCACTTTCTAAAGTCCAGGAACCCGTTTGAGGTGGTTACTTTTTAAATTTAATTTTGTGTCTGCAGTTCTTTGTGCAAAGTGATGTTTGTTATAGCAGGTTGTGACAATGCCAACCCATTGGCACAAGGAAATGTGAAGGCTACAACTGTGTGTTATCAGCCTTCCTGAAGAAGTACTCATTGAAAGACAAAAGGCAGACCTCGCTTGTACACTTCCATACCCCTAATAACAGAATCTGCTGAATCACCCTATTCTCCTACCATGAACCAAATGGCACTACTGACTGCAATCCACTGCTAAAAATATCCTCCATGAATTTCTAAGAGAAGCAATGTCTCCAATCTTCCACATATCAATATTTGGAGCTACTCCCTTCAGCTCCAGGAAGGCAGGAAATTCCATTTCACCCTCTGGAGAACCTGTAATCCATCCTCCGTCTTGTGCTGTGCCGAATCAGGAGCAATCCAAAGTTGGTCCTGTTGGTACCAGCAACCATACTCTTGCCACAAAATGGAGTTTTGGTGCCAATCAAACCTTACACAGATGCACATAACACACTTAGGCAAAGGTCAGGTTTCACATAGAGGTGAAACTTTACATGAGTGGTTCCATCTGAACCAGCAAAAAGGTCTGTTCAACACTGTAATCCACCAAAACTGGTATGCTGCATCGATTTATGTCAGCCACCCAGTATACGGACAGCAGTCTCATATCAAGACAGAGTGCATGATTATTGCACCCCTTCAGGTCACAGAAAAGGATCTCTGAGTCAGCATGGATAGCAGTAGGCCCCAGGGCACGAACTAAATTAGCGGGTTAGCTGGGTCAGGATACTATTTTCACATGCAGTTGAGTCACTCAGAGTTGGGGTACATACTCATGTAACAAGCAGTCTACATTCCTGTCTCAACATATGTACAAACACATGGCTTCCTAGAAAGTTCTCAAAACCTCCCATTATGTATTCACTAATAAACAAAGGACAAGTGGTCTTCGAGGATATTTTCTTCCTTCCTCCTGCACACAATCCTCTTGGTTGCCAGTTCAGTGTCGTAGTGTTATTATGCCAAATAAGTCCTATTTGGTGCTAAGCCTAGAAATGCATCCAAAAGTATAAAGTGTTCAAAATGTTATAGAATATTCGTTAAGGCAAAGACATTGGGGCATATTACCAACACTAAGCGATATTTATCGCTAACGATGCTTAGCAACGAATTTTTTAACGCTAAGCATCGTCAGAAATTATCGCAGATGAGGGGCGTGGCTACGCGGGCGACGATGGTGGACGCAGCTTGTTAGAGCTCCCACCGGCCCGATCTTTATCCGTCGTTTTATCCTGGCTTCTGGACCTGTTTCGTTGCCCACACCGGCGGTGAGCGTAGCGGAGGGCAGGAGGTGTTGTCCGGTGCACTTATCGGTGCTCCCGGACCCATTGCAGTGACGACAGCAGCGGCGGCAGTCTGCGGCCTTGTCCCCGAGGGAGAGCCGGGACCTAAAGTTTGGCGCCTCCCGGTCGGAGGGTCTCCGCGCCGGCCGGCTGGGCCTCCACTTCTTCGGGACCGGCGGGGCCCCCCTTACAGGCGGAACACGGAGCTGCTTGGCGGCCGAATCGGCAGTGGTGGGTGCACTGACCTGGACTAAGGAGGTGGCTAGAGGGCGCCGCGGCCTACTTCGGGGCCGAGAGACCGGGACCTCGATTTTCGAGGTTCCCAGCAGCAAACACAGAAGCTGTGCGGAGGCGGAGGGGCCGGCTGGAGCAGCAGGTGAGACGGTGCCCAGTGGTTTGGGGTGCTCCCCTCGACTCGCTCCTGAGAGGACCCGGTGGAGGCGCCTGGCTGGACAATATCCTGGTTGGTGACACTGGTCGACAGGGGGGTGCGCCGGCGGCCGGCCCAGGGGACACCGGTGAGTGCCCGAGACCATTGGCCGGCAGGGCGGGGGGGCTCCCCGGCTAGATTCTGGTGGTGGCTTGCTGAGTGGACTGGAGTGGCCTCACGGGGACCCCCCGCTTGCGACAGGAGTGAAGGTGGGGTGAAGCGGAGCGGAGCCTGGGTCCGGCTGGCACACAGTGGTGCACCATTACCCTCGAGACTACCTCGTGGAGCCCGACATAACAACCCCCCCCGCCCCCTCCCCCCTGGCAGCGGACAGTGGCCGAGGTCTTGTGGGCCTCCTGCAGTGTGCTCTTGCCTCCAATCAGGGGTACGGGGGTAGGCCCCGAGTCTAGCCACAACTGCTTGGACATTGGTTGGACCCAGGGGTGCAGTGACCATGACCAGAGGTGGGAGCGGCAGCGGGTCCGCTAAACAAGGGACCCTGGACAAGTTTACCGGGACGAGTGAGGCGTCGGGAGCCTCGGGCGGAGGCCACGGATCGGGCCCTGGCAATGCAGCACTGATGGCGGCGATAACCCAGTCCAGGGACATGCTGGACGCCAAGATCAGGGCGGTAGGCGCGGATGTGACCCTCCTGCGTCAGGACCTGCGGAGCGCTGTGGTGCGCATTACCGAAGCCGAATCCAGAATATCGGTGGTGGAGGACGATGTCGTGACCCTGAAGCGGAAAATGGCGGCGATGGAAAATGTCCAGAGAGGCCTTGCGCTCCGCGTGGAGGATGCGGAAGGGCGGGCGCGCAGAAATAACCTACGCTTCGTGGGCTTCCCGGAAGATTGCGAGAAGGGTAACATGGAACTATTCTTGTCCCAATGGTTGGAGTCCTGGCTTCCCCCCGATGTACTGTCACGATGCTTTGTGATTGAGCGTGCACATAGGGCCCTGGCGCAGAAACCGCCGACGGGGGAGCGGCCCAGACCGGTGATCGCAAGGATTCTAAACTTCCACGATAGGGACGCTATCCTACGGGAGGCAAGGACCAAGGACTCACTTCTATTTGAAAATCAGAAGATAATGATCTTCCCGGATTATACCAGGATCGTGCAGCAACAGCGCCACTCGTTCATCGCAGCCAAGGCAAAACTGCGAGGCCTGAAGATCCAATACTCTCTCCTTTATCCGGCCCGCCTGCGAGTAATATTCCAGTCGCGAACTCACTTCTTTGACACGCCGGAGGATGTCTTTAAATGGACTGATGAGACAGTGAGGGTCCGGCCGCACGCTCAGCCGGGCTTGAACCCGGGCCACTCGAGGGGCCCATCGCCGGAACGGGAGGATTCAGCCGTCAAGGGCAGAAGAAATAGAAGGTCAAGGTCACGAAAACGCTCCCCTTCACGGGGTGGGAAGCGAGATGGCGCGCCTGCAGACTCAGACCACTCTGGCAAGGACGGTGGTACCTCAGGGGACTGAACTTACTCGTGATGATTACAGGCTCCCGCTGGGAGAAGGAATTTCCTAACTCTGTTTGGACTGCGGTTTTGCTGTTAGAATGTGTAATTGCTGCTTGTTATACTTTATCAGTCATGGGACGGTGTGGGGGACGGGGGGGTTCGGATAGCTCTTCTATAAGGGCTTTGCCTCCTACTCAAGTGGGAGATGCTGGGGGGGGGAGTCGGTTAGCTGGGTGGGTAGTTGGGACTGTTGGGGGGGAGGTTCTTGGGGATCCATTGGAGTGGGTGGCCGCTGACCTCCCGTTGGGGGCTAGGGCGCTCCTACACCGCGACAGGTACTTCAATGTTGTTGAGGTATAGGGGAGGGGGGTGGTCGGTTCGCTGGGAGTTGGGTTGGGGTTGGGTCTGGGGGCTGGGGGAGGGGGGATGCACGTTGTTTGGGTCCACAGGGGTAGCATGTTCACGCACGATGGTTCACCAGGTTCGCCTCTTGTTATATGAGCACTTGCGCTCTCCTATGCCCGGGCGGCTGCGCCCATTTGCTCTTAATGGCGGTTAGGGGTCATGCTTTGGAGCTCCCCAGAGCTACGTTGAAAGTTGTGAGTTGGAACGTGAGGGGCATGCTAGATAAAATCAAACGTGGGGCTGTGCTGCGACAGGGGAAAAGGGAAAAAGCGGACGTCCTCCTGCTACAAGAAACCCATCTCCTAGGTACGAAGACTCTGAGCCTGCAACGCTATGGGTATCACCAGGTGTACCATGCAGGGTTTGCCCGGGGGTCCTGGGGGGTGGCGGTCTTGGTCCACCGGAGGGTTTCTTATACCCATTCCTCGCAGTGGATAGATGCCCAGGGCAGATATGTCTTCATTAAAGGACTGATTGGTGAGGAACAAGTGGTGTTTGGTAGTGTGTATGCTCCCCCCCCTTACAATGGTCTCTAGTGGAGAAGCTGTTTGCGATCTGGGCCGAGGTGCCGGACGTCTTGTCGGTGATAGGTGGAGACTGGAATGATGTAATGGACGGTTCTGTGGATCGCTTCAGGCCTGATGGCGGACCGCTAGCGGCTGCCCCTACGAAACTGAGTGATATGGTCGGAGGTATGGGATGGATGGATGCCTGGCGCTGCCAACACCCACACAGTAGGGAATTCACATACGTATCGGCGGTACATCGCTCATTCTCGCGGCTGGACTATTTGTTTGTCCCGCGCGCTGTCATAGGTAGGGTGGCGTCGACCGCTATTCTGCCCAGGGGGCTTTCGGACCATTCCCCTGTCACGATTGATATCCTTCTTGACAGGCGGCGACAGCCGTTTCGATGGCGCCTCTCTACCTGGCATTTACAACGTGATGATTATCAATCCCATATGCGCGAAGCCATAGCTCACTACTGGGAGGAGAATGAGGGGCCGGACTCGGATGCGGTGACCCTGTGGGAGGCCATGAAGCCGACGCTCAGAGGGGTGGACATAGCCTGGTGTGCGAGGGCCCCTAGGACTCGGAAGGAAGATCTGGAGAAGGCGGAAGATCGCGTCCGCACTCTGGAAGCGCGGTCTACGGAGACGGGGGCGGAGGAGGATACGCGGCGGCTTCTGCAGGCGCAGAATGATGCTGCTTCTCTCTTGCTTGAGGAGTCGCGCCATATATGGCTTGCTACGCAGAGTAGAATATACCAGTGGGGGGATAAATCCAGCTCTATGCTGTACAGGCTGTGCCAGGGCGCCTTCCAGGCTCAGACACTGCCGGCGCTGGTGGATGAGGCCGGGACCCCTATCACTGACCCTGAGACCATGGCTGCCAGCTTTACGCACTACTATGAGGCGCAATACGCCCCCAGGGACTCCCTTTTGGCGGCGGAGGTGGACAAATTTCTGGCGGATCTCCCGCCGCGGGGGATCTCCGATGAGGAGCGTGTTGATCTAGAGCACCCTCTGTCCGCGGAGGAACTGGGCAAAGCATTGGGCGAGCTGAACGCTGGGAAGGCCCCTGGGCCGAACGGCTTCCCGTGCGAGTTTCTACGGAAATACCACCTTCAGTTAGGGTCCCACTTCAAGAGGGCGCTGGATGCTGCAAGGGAGCGAGGTCGGCTGCCGTCCGATTGGAGGCATGCCGAGATAGTGGTGTTCTGTAAGCCGGGGAGGCCGCCGGATAGACACGAGTCCTACCGCCCCATCTCGCTCTTAAATGTAGAGGCGAAGATTCTGGCGAAGGCACTGGCCAATCGTCTCCTGCCTCTCATTGCCACTCTGGTCCATCCGGACCAGGCTGGTTTCATGCCCCACAGGGCCACTCGGCACAACATCAGGCGGGCCCAAGTGGCTCTGGAAATGATGAAAGCCACTGGCACCCAGGCGGCGCTCCTATTGGCTGACATTGATAGGGCCTTTGATTCGCTGAGCTGGACATACCTACAGGCACCAATGTGAGTTCAAAATCCTAGGCCATCCACAGAATAAGTGACCATACACGCTGGGACCAATGGAGAAAAATAATTGTCGGGAGATAATGTGTATATTAAAAAATATATATATTTAATTAAACATAAGTAAAAATCATATAGAGACTTAAGTAATAAGTCAAACTATATGATACAATAAAACAATAACATATTAGATTCTTGAACACAATACATCAAATACATTCATTAAAAAGCAAATACATCATAATAACGGCGTAAATCCTGGCTAGTTTTAACAATTATATACAAAAGGAGGTGTTTACTGAAACAACAATTGTACTTATTAGAGAATTATTCAATGGACTCGACGCGCGTTTCGGCAGTAGAAGAACTGCCTTCTTCAGGAGTCGTTGATTGAACTATGGCACAAGAATCGATGATAACTTCCTTGGTATTTTAGAAGGAAATGCCAAAACAGAATACAGGGCCACTTGATAGAGTTGATACCTATTATTATCACTGCCAAGATATGGTGGCTCACTGTTGCGAGGTAATTCCCTTCATGATAATGTTCAGTAGATGGTAAGTGGCAATCACTCTAAGTTTGTAGTTGTTTATATTCCAATCGTGGTTGTCGTAATGAATTAAAAATGCCCGGGGCATTGGAAAGGCTTTAAGGAGATATCTAGTTGCCGGCAGCAAGATGGGGCTGTTCCGCTTAGTAAAACGAGTCGGAATATTTGCTGGTTGTAACGCGGCTTAATTCCGAAAGTTGTAGGGTTTCTTGATAAAAGAGAAGTATCGCGGGCTGCAGGATGGTGCAGTTCCAGGCGGCCAGATAGCGGGACAGCTTCGCCGGGGTCAATGGATCAAACCTACAGGCACTTCTGCCTCGCTTGAATCTTGGCCCTCACTTCCTCTCGTATGTGCGACTGCTCTATACGGACCTGACGGTGTCCGTGCGGGTGGCGGGTGCGATTTCTGACGCCTTTCCCATCGGGCGGGGCACCCGGCAGGGCTGCCCGCTCTCGCCATACCTATTTGCTCTCGCAATGGAACCCCTGGCGGCATGGGTGGGAATTGATGCACAAATGAAGGGGTTCGAGTGGGAGGCTGGGCCGTCGGACCGCATCGCGCTATACGCAACGACGTGCTGTTTTTTCTTACAGACCTCGACAGGTCAGGTCCCAGAATTCTAGAGATCATGAGAGTGTTTGGTGAGGTGTCTGGGCTGAATCTCAATGTGAGGAAGTCAGTTTTGTGGACCCTGGGCGGCGGGGTGGCTCCCGGTGCCTGGGCATCGGCTTTACAAATAGCGACGGGAGGCCTTAAGTACATAGGGGTGTTCCTGACTGACATCCCTGGGGTATCGTGGGAGCGTAATATTGTTCCGGTCTGGGACCGAGTCCGATCGGACATGAAGACGTGGTCCCGTATGCCCTTGAATGTATATGGCCGCTCAGCCATCTTTAAGATGGTCGCCCTCCCGCGCTTACTCTACCAACTGCAGAACCACCCGTATCCTATCTTGCCACAATGGTTCCGCCAGGTCAATTCGGCCCTGGGCCGCTTCCTCTGGGCTGGGGGAGCGGTGCGGGTGGCCCACCGCACCTGCTTTTTGTCCACGTATTGCGGTGGCCTGGCGTCTTCGGACATTCTATCCTACTATCAGGCATCCCATCTTTTGATACTTAATGAATGGTGGTATGGGGATCGGAGCGACCCGGCGTACGCTCTGGTGAGGTATTTAATGGAACCCAACACCATGCATACACTCCTCTACTCAGCCGGGAAAAGGAAGAAGCTCCCGGTGGTTACGCAAACTGTCTTTCAGGTCTGGCGTCGAGCGCTTGGTCGTATGGGGTGGTGGAATAGGCTGACGGGGGAGACCCCGCTGTGGCAGAATGGTCGCCTGCCGGCCTTGTCGACCCTATCAGGGTTTCGAGGCTGGGACTTGATAGGAATCTCGGCGTTAGGACACGTTATGAAGGGCACGACCCTTAAGTCTTTCCAGGAGTTGCGGGACGAGTTTGAAATGCCGAGTACCCAGTTCTTCCAATACCTGCAGTTTCGCCATGCTATTTCCCCCGCACTGTAGGGATTGACTCCCTACCGGAGTTTAGTCCCATAGAGGCTAAATTGTTCATGGGTGAATTGACGGAGAAGAAGATATCATGCATATACCAATCCCTAGTCACACACTGTGCGTCCTCCTTGGATGGCCTACGGTCTAAATGGGAGAGAGATGTAGGTGCGATTGATGAGGAAGGGTGGAGGGAGGCTCTTGCGGCCCGAGGGAGGCGGCTGTCGCCGTGCGGCTGCGCTTTATCCAATTTAAATACCTTCACAGGGCTTATTACACGAGAGAGAGGCTGTGGCGGGCTGGATTGATTGCTTCCCCTGACCGTCTGAGGTGTGGTGGGAAGTGGGCACATTTCTGCATACGGTGTGGACATGTGGGGCTATAGCCCGATACTGGAACCGCGTTTGGGACTGCTTGGATGAGGTCCTGGGCTGGCAGCTCCCGCGCACGTCGCAGCTGGGTCTTCTGCATGTCTTGGAGCAGGTGGGCGGCAATATCTATAAGAGGCATCTCTTGCTCTTGGGCCTTACAGTTGCTAAGCGGGATGTGGCCCGTGCCTGGAAAGATCCGATTGGGGCCTGGAAACGGGGCATGGACTATTGCATGGGACTGGAACGCCCTGTATTTGAGGCCCGTGGCTGCCCCCGCAAACATTATAAAATCTGGAAGAGATGGGCGGAATATAGGGGGCTGTGGCTGGAGCCGCCGCAGCAGGACACACTAATGGACCAACTGTCATGTATACCGGGACAAGAGTGAGAGTGCATCAATGCTTCTGTACAGCTTATGTTGTTTTAGGCTCTGGTGACCATCGTGAACGGGGCGGGGGTGGGAACCGGGTGGGGGGATGTTGTGGGGTTGGAGGGAGGGATCCGGGAGGTTAATGTCATTTGTCTTATACAGCGTTTTCTGCTGATTGCTGCCACTATGATTCTTGATTATTTGCTTACAGCCTCTCCAGTGTCTGGAGCGCTGTGAATGTTTCCGCAATCCATGTTTGAAATATCAATAAAATCTGGTTTTGAAAAAAAAGAAATTATCGCAGATAAACCTTGCTATTATCAAGGTTTATCGCAAATGCGATAAAAAATGGCCGCAATGCATGAATATCGCTGAAAAGTCAGCGATATTCATGCATTACCGAGCTAATGCTCTTAGCCATGTTATCCACCTCCCATTGGATAACATGGCTAAGAACTGCTCAGGGCAGGGGTTAGTTTTTGGAGATATTCGCGCTTAGCGCGAATATCTCCAAAAGTTGGTAATAGGAGATAGCGATGTTAGCGACTGTTTCCAGTCGCTAACATCTTGGCACGCCCACTTTGCATGTCATTAGTGATAAATATCACTGACATGCAAAGTGGGGCCCAAGATGGTCGCTATCTCCTACTAGCTGTCGCTAACTGGTGTTAGCGACAGCTAGGTAATAGGGAGATAATTTTATCTCCGGTTTCTTGGCTTTTAAAGCCAAAAAAGCGGAGATAAACCCCCTTGATAATATGCCCCATTATTTTTAAGGCACTTGAAGTAAGGAAATAAAGGGAGCCCCACATTCACCTTATAGTATTATCATAGTAAATTCAAATTTGAAAACTATGCACACAAATCTGTAAAATGTAATGATTTATGGCCAGGTGCATCAGAATAGGTGGGCAAGGGGGGTTTATTTCAAAGGCCCTGCGCTATTTCAGATCCTGGCACTTTTGCTACTACATTTGTTCATGGCTTTTAGAGCAAAGTTGTCCTATTTATTTATGGCAAAACAGCTAATATTGATAAAAGACGTAGGCTACACCCACCAGATACTAGATCTGCTGTGTTATTTTTTTTCTATATAACATGTATTTGTTTAGCGCACTTATCATCCGTGGGTCTCAAGGCGATGAATAACAGATGTTTATTGTACTCAGTTTATCGACCTCAGATGGATGAAAGGCTGAGTGGACCTGGTGGGATTTGAACCTGTGACCATATGGTTGAACACAGGCCCTTGCAGTGGATGCATTAGTCCGCTAAGCCACCAGACCCTACCTACATAACTTTTTTAATTAGTTTGAAACAAGTCCTCGTTTTATAAAGTGCCTCGTCTGTTTATCCGGACCCCACAGAAACTTCTGACATACCCTTTAATAGCTATTCTACAACTGGTTGCTTCCAGAATGCTTATTGAATACATGCAGTTACATGCAGTTACATGCAGCCCATTATCGAAATTAGGGAGTAACATCCTGTCCTTAAATGCAGTTCCTAAAAATTCAATAGCTTCTCTGTATAGTTATGAAAAAAACGGATGGCAAGCACAGCCAATATGGGGAATAAAATTAAAACAGGCCTGGTCATGTTGTTTTTGTCTTTTGAATAGAGCTGAAAACTCAGGGCTTCTTTCTACTGCACGTTTGAAAGTGTTCTTTAACTACCCTGATGCTGAGGAGCATACAGTGTTTAAGCAAATAATCAATTTATTTTGCTGAGATGGTAGCTAGAGTTCCTAGGAGTCTCTGAAAACTGAATATAAAACTCAGTTGTCAAAAAGCATTCATTGCTTACAAAAGTTTAAAAACAATGAATGCAAGATACTAGTAAATCTAGTTTTCAAATGTAACTGCAGGCGTGTATGATTCAAATCATTGATATAGTGCTTGGTAAAGACTGACAATGTTGGCAAGTTAGATAACTGAGACACACAGATGACAAGGTTTTACTCAAAATTTGACAATCTGGTCAAGTGACAAGGGCATAAAATTACCAGTCTCCTTGATGCTCCCCAGTTGGAAAGTGAGGAATTGGATAACAAATATACTCTGGGTTTATTTACAGTTATCAATTGAAAGCTGAACAGTAAATATGTCAGCACAATTCACAATACACTACCTCAGAAACGAAGGCAAGAAAGAGTGTTGTTGTGGCCTCTTCGGATCCCTACCATGATCAGAATACTGGCATCTGCATAAAATGTCCCCTCTGCATACACAGAGCATGGGAATATTTAGGGACATATTACCAAGAACGGCGATAAAATGATCGCCGCTTTAGCGGCAGGAAACTGCCGCTAAAGCGGCGATAATGGGCTTGATAATATGCCCTTGTGAATTCCCATAGCAGCCCAGGTTAACACCAGAACCTGGGCTGCTATGGGAATTCACAAGAGCATATTATCAAGCCCATTATCGCCGTTCTTGATAATATGCCCCTAAGAGACTTCATGGAAAGTGAATCGTAGGATGCTCAGAGTGGTATAATAAACCTCAGACAACTGAGCCCCTGGTACAATCAGATTATGGTAGTTGGGGTGCTCTGATTGACTGAAAACACTACCACACTTTTCCACCTTACTGTGATAGAGCGCGCAGGTCACCCAACCAACTATTTTACCATATACGTATCGGGCCCATAAACTTCAATTTATCCTATACATTAATCAGGTGACCTTACACTCTACTACCAGTAACCCTGGTTCCTTCCTATTTATTCCTTCTGTACCCGACTTACCAATCCACCGTTACGGGTACCTATGATCACAATGAATCAGGGAGCTAGCTGTGAAAGAAAGGCAGATACCAAAATACTCATATCATTTATATTCTATATGTACTTTATAATAACCACAAACTCAAGAAGTTTTGAAAACCTTTATCTAAGATTCGTCAAGCTCAGAAAGCAAGAGATTTACAATGAGCAAACAATCGATAACCAGAATTACAAAGAGCACGTATCCATAAAGGAAGTAAATAAAACCAACCGTTTGAATCTAAAGGGAGGTAAGAACAGGGAACCTGCTAGGCAGCAGTTTCAGAATTTGAACTTAGTATGGAGAGACTAAAAAGACGGGGAAGAATAAGGAGCATACTAGAATGTCACTGTGAAATACTTCCCCATAAAGAGGAACTATAGAATCTACTAAACAATGGGAAAAGACAAATCATACATTTGAAAAGGAATTTACTAAGGATGGGTAAGAAAAATGGAACATGCTAGAATAATGACAATTATCGTATGAGTTTTCATTCAGTGGGTTTGCGAAAAAAGCATGGAAATTAATATATGCAAAGATATGTCTTTATTGAAGCAAAGACAGAAAAATAGAAAGGTGCAGCATAGAGTTTTAGCACTATATGTACCTAGAATGGTGTGAAGACCAACCCTGGCCACAGGTCAGTTAAGAACAGGAGGGACCCCAAAGGAAACCCGTCATCAGCAGGACAGCAGGTGCAGAATGGACACCCCAGGACAGGACAGGAAACCCAGATTAGGATCAGGACAGGACCACCAAGGCACGACCAGCACCCGCAGTTTGGAAGAAACGCCTGCGCTCCACCCTCTCTGCAGCTATCAGCCAGAACCCCGATTGGGTTAGCGAAATTCCCCAGCAAAGTGCTTCGCCAGCACTTAAGGTTTAGTAAAACCTCTGAGTCTATGGAATATTTTGGACAGAGTGCTCCGCAGCCCTCTGTATCAGTCACCTATTGAGTGCGTTGGGTCAGTGACAGGTCAGCTATTCAGACAAGTTGGACAATTTCTCTAGCTAAACCTAGGCTAGTTATACTGTTTTCGGGTCAGTGTACCACCCCCAAATGTTGCAAGTGTTAGAATCCCCAAATTTTGATTGGTCCCCAAGTAGGATAGGTCAACACACCAATCACATTTGATTTCTACAAGCCTAGTTTTGCATACTCTGGGACCGCCTATTGATTTTGGGGTTCCCATGACCTATTCTACAGAATACAATAGAAATCATTACAAATGTTGCAAATGCAGAACATTTCAGCTTCTTCGGCTGGGTGAAGGTGCATCTTCCCAGGCACGTTTTGGCCGCGACCTCTGGTTGGCAGCCATTCAATGTCACCGGCCGAAGACTGTCATGCGCAGAAAAGCATTTCAATATGGATTCTCGAGTGTCCCATCAGACCCTCAATATCGCGGTACATGAAAAGTAAGCGAAAACAAATTAAAACATAGAAATAAATGAATACACTGTATACCATGAATAGCTACTCTATAGCCCTTTACTTAAAATATACTAGGGCGTGAGAGATTAGTGCAAACAGACAGTAACATGAAACATCAGCGCAAGCTTCACCATGTGAGGACAAAAACAGCCATCTTAAAAGCTAGTGCGCAAGCGCAAAGATTCCCACCAGAACTGCAAGTACGTCATGTCACGTGAGTGTGACTAACGCATGCGCAGAAGAAATCCCGCCAAGCAGCGGCCATTTTAAGGACAATTGTAATTGAGTTAGTAAACACATATGCAAGCGTCACTAGGACACCCCAAATGTCAAAATAAAGGGAATTTAGTAAGACAAACAGGTTGTATTATGTTGTTACATGTTATTCGAGGTTCATGAATTCAAGCAAGTAGCGAAATATGCGAATCCTTGCTCCATCAATCCCCTCTTTGATGATATTTACTATCATCACAAAACCAATGGAATCAAATGCCAACTTTTTCACACTTTATTCATTTCAATCTCTTCCAACATTCGATTCAGTTTTTCCTTAACGTCTTTGTTAGGGTGAGAATTTTTCACCCTTTTGTAAATCTGATTATTCAGTTCCTCCAATTCAAGTTCATCCACACTCCTTTTCACACCTCTCTTATTCACAGTATATTTCTTTTGGTGTTTGCGACATTTGCAACAGACAAATATAAGGAATATGATAAAACCTATTACTGTAATTGGCATCAGTACCTTTAACAAAAAACCTTTACCTAAATTAGAAAACCAATGACCTACAGTGCAGAGACCATCAGTGAGTCTCTTCCATGCACTATCAACCTCCAGTGGTTTGAGTTCTTTCTCCAAATTTGTAATGTTCCTCACATACCTTTTGATTTGCACACTTTTATCCGGTATGTAAGTGCAACAATGTTGCGCCTTCAACATCCGGCAGACTCTGCCCTCTTTTGCTAATAAGGTGTCTAGAGCAAGTCTGTTCTGTAAAACCATAGATCTGATGGCAACCATTTCGGTATTGACCAACAGAAATCCACTAGCAGTGTCAGTAGACAACCGATCAACTATTGTTGACAATTTGCAAATTCTGTGTGTATTCAGAACCACTCCCACTGCAGGTATCAATGCACTAAAAATACTACCTACTATTTCACCTATGCTTTCTCTTTTACTACGCTCTAAGCCATTAGTGTTTTCACTGCTTCCAGCAATTTCATTCACATGGTATATTTTCAGGAAGACAATTCCAAAGTAGCAGCCTCCATACCAGTGATCCGGCAATTTGAAATAAGCCTTGTTTCCACATATATAATAAATTCCGGGAAACACAGGTTCTGACCCATTTTTGAAACCCCAACCTCCAATTACCTTGTAATTGTGTTCACATTGACTGGAACCAATGAAAATGTTATTATAATAACTAGTCTTTTCGCGGTGAAGACAAAGTGTCCCTTTTCTCTCGAAATCCAGCAACAAAGCAGGACTAACCCCACCATCTGAGGTGCTTTCCATGTTTTCAGCCCATTTAGGAGTTTTCTGCTTTTTATCATTCGCTTTTCTTTGGGAACTTTCTCTTCTTCTCTCTGCCATGTTTAAGAACACTTTCTCTTGTTCATGCAATGAACAGGTCACGTTATCTCTGTGTGCTTCACCTAAATCTATGGTACCTATAGTCAGAAAGTATTCTCCCATATAACGTGTAACGTCACTTTTAGTATGTACAGGATTCAGGTTTCCACGTATAGGAAGTTCAGAAAATATCACGTCTGAGTTAGAGTAGTAGTACTGTAACGGTCCTCTTTTGTAGAATAAGCTAGCTAATATGCTACAGGAAATTCCATATGTTAGTGGTAAGTGATGGTATGTCACTCCCTCAGCTACAGAAGTAGGTAACTTCATGCATACGTAACAGTCTTCTATTTCCATAGTTTCTACATAATGCAGTAAAAGGCTAGCGAATACGTTCAAATGAGTCTGGTTCCTGATTCCGTGATAATGTAGTCCTTCCTCATCTGGTGCTTCTAAGTCTGCTATAGTCTGTTTAATGCTAAGTGCTTTCTCATGTCCTTCTACGTTTTGTGATGTCACTTCTTCTGTATTTTTCGTCACAGTCTCTGTGGTGTCAGTATTAGTACCTTTGCTCATCATATAAGGAATAGTAATGGTTAGTCCTATCCATAATATTAACACTAAGGCTACACTACATATACATACTTTACAGCATGTTTTGCAACAATTGCGTCTAGGTCTTCCATTCACATTTGAATCAGACATTACCGCTTAACAGACGTTTGCCAACCCCTCTTTGTTACTTTGCACAGATAGCTTACACTGGGCAATTTCAGGTTGGTTCGTCTTCTTCAGCAGACTGGTCAATTGTCTCTTCTTCGTCACTCTCGTCAGTTATATCAAGATCCTCAAATTCCTCCAACACCAAATAAGTCCATTCAGGATCCTGATATTTTTCGTTCAGTCTTTTTATTCGGTCACTTCTTCGTTTGGAGCTCTCTCCAGTTTGCTCTGCTATACGGGAACATTTCCTTCTTTGTTCAAGTTTTTCTTCTACTGTTTATAGTCTTAGTCTCAGTCTTTTAATGAACCTTGGTTCGTTATTTTTCTTTTTCTTAAGTCTTTTAGCTGGCACTGTCGTTTGGCTTTCTTCTAACGCTCTTTTATTCTCGTTTTGTTGTGGCACTTCTGCTTCTGTTTCTTCCCTTCCTGTCTGACTAGTTCCAGGTCTTACTTCAGTTTCTTCTGCCTGGTCGCTAAGCTGACCTTGTTCAGGTGTAGACTGGATTTGACTTACTGATTTTTCAATTTCTGAGTCCTGAACACATTCGTCTATTTCTATCTGTTCCTGTTCAAGCACTTCGAACCTTTGATTTTCTTCCGCTTGAACCTTCGCCCTAATTTCTGTCTGTCCCTTTTCAATCTCAGGAGTTCTTGGAGGTGTGTCAATCACCTGTTCTCTCCCTATTTGATCTTCTTCCTCCTCAGATTTGACGTGAATCTCAATAATCTGAGTAGCTCCTTTTGTTCCTATCTCTTCCTCACTATTCCACTCTCTTTCTGCGTAGGTTTGGCTTCTGGTTCTGATTGGGTCATCAGTCAGGTCGATTATGGGTATCCACTCATCTTGACTGGTGCTCGGTTGTTCGTCATCAGCTACTTCAGGACCAATGTCTGCAGACCCCTCAGCTGGACAACCTTCAGCCTCAGTTGCTTCTTCTTCGGTCACCTTCTTGGTATGGCTGGCATGGATCCACTTCGGGACACCAGCACACTTCACCGCTGTCTTGGTCACTAGGATCACCTGTCTCGGTTTTCCCCACTTCGGTGCAAGGCAACTCGAACGAGTGTGTTTCTTGAGTACAACCCAATCACCTGGAACCAATTTATGGACTGGAGTTGCTGGACTGGCGACGGCGTCTTCCCCAATCTGGCGAGAGATAGAACGCACTTGGTCACCTAGTTGCTTGCAGTACTCAAGTACCAAATCATCAGAAATGCTTATCAGTTTGTATCCTGGTACCCATGCTTGTCTCATCACTCTTCCCATCAGGATTTCATAGGGGCTCAGGCCTGTTTTTCGGTCTGGAATACTTCGGATTCCCATCAGAACAAGAGGTAAAGCCTCTATCCAGTTCATGCCAGTAGATTCACACATTTTCCCTAATCTCGACTTGATAGTGCCATTTACTTGTTCCACTACTCCAGAAGCCTCTGGACGATATGCACAGTGCAGCTTTTGTGTAATCTTGAAGGCTTTACAGAGCTGATCAATCACTTCATTCTGGAAATGCCCACCTCTATCTGATTCAATTGTGACTGGAACCCCGTACCTAGGTATTAGTTCTCGCAGTAACAACTTGGCTACAGTCATGGCGTCATTCTTTTTGGCTGGGTAAGCTTCCACCCATTTTGAAAACAGGCAGACAATGACAAGGACGTATCTCATTCCTTTACAAAGGGGCAACTGAATGAAGTCTATCTGTAATCGTACAAAGGGACCTCCCGATTTCCCAATTTTCCCCATTTCAACTACGGTTCTTTTCCCCGCGTTGAACTGCTGACATGTCAAGCACCTCTGGCAGAGTGACTCTGCTACTTTCCTGAATTTCGGGTTGGACCATGTCTGCTGAAAGACACGGATCATGGCATCCCTACCAACATGTGCATCTCCATGTATAATTCTGGCCATAGAAGCAAGCAGGCATCTAGGCAACACAGGCATACCATGAGGGCCCACAATGATACCATCCTCACTTCTCTGTCGACAATTAAGTTTCCTCCATTTTTCCTTTTCCTTTGGTGTCGCAGCATGCTGCAAATCTCTCAATTCTTCCCATGTAGGCACATCCTCAAACACCATAAGTTGGCAGCTGTTTCCATATCCCCCCAATTTGATATTTACAGACATTAGATGTCTGGCACAATGTTGGGCTACTTCGTCAGCATATCGATTTCCTACTGTCACATGATCAGTGCCCGATTTGTGAGCAGCACACTTGACCACTGCCAATTCATTTGGTAACTGGATTGCATCCAGTAATTCTTGTACAACTTTTCCATTTCTGATAGGAGTACCTGAAGAAGTCAGAAACTCTCTTTGTAGCCACAATTGGCCGAAGTCATGCACAACCCCATAACAGTATTGACTGTCAGTATATACTGTTATTCTTTTATTTTTTCCAATTTTACAGGCTCTTGTCAATGCAACTAATTCGGCTACTTGTGCAGACTTCACTCCAAATAGGCAGGATGCTTCTATAGTGCGGGATACCGTGACTACAGCATAAGCAGCACTCAGGCCTACAAGTTCGTGTCTCAGACATGAGCCATCCACAAACAGCTCACTATCTTCTACAGGCAGGGGCATTTCCTTGATATCTGGGCGTGGTTTAGTACTGAACTCTGTCAGGTCAATGCAGTCATGCTCGACCTCTCCTTTTGCTTCGGCAATCAGTGAGTCCGGTAATAGGGTAGCTGGATTTAGTATATTACACCGAGTAATGACCACATTTGCAGCACCTACAAGAATCCTCTCATACTTAGTCAGCCGACTAGGTGTGAGATACTGGGTCTTAGTCCTGGTCAGTAGGATTACAACTGCATGTGGAACATACACAGTTACAGGATGTCCCATAACAATGGATTCACTCTGTTCTAGGCTCGTGCAAGTTGCAGCTACTGCTTTCAGACATCCGGGTAATCCAGCAGCCACTGGATCCAGAGTAGCAGAAAAATATGCCACTGGACGTCTAGTCAACCCATGGGCTTGTGTTAGGACTGACAGCGCACAATTGTCTCGTGTATCACAAAACAATGAAAATTCTTTAGAATAGTCAGGCATTCCCAAAGCAGGGGCTGTACACAGACATTCTCGTAATTTCGTGAATGCTGTCAAGCTTTCCTCATCCCATTCCACTGGGTCCTTTGCTCCTTTCTTTGTCATTTTTATCAAAGGCTTTGCTAGGACTGCAAATCCCACAATCCATTGCCTGCAGTAACCTACGACTCCAAGGAACATTCTGACTTCTTTCTGCGTATTTGGTAATTTCATGTTTCGAATTATTCTGATTCTCTCTGAAGTAACTTTCCTGATACCTTTCTCTATCTGGTGCCCAAGTTATTTTACTGATTTGGAACAGAACTGTAGTTTGTCAGGTGATACTTTATGTCCTCCTTCACCTAGATGGTTCAGTAAGGCAATGGTGTCAACAACACAGGCTTTCTGACTCTTAGACGCCACCAAGAGGTCGTCTATATATTGCACCAAAACTGAGTTTCCAGGTAAAACTAATGATTCAAGGCACTTTTTCAGACTCTGATTAAAGATTGAGGGGCTTTCTGTGTACCCCTGAGGGACGCGATTCCAAACGAACACGTGACTGTCAATGCAAATGAGAAAAGAAATTTGCTGTCTGGATGCAATGGGATCGAAAAGAATGCGTGACATAGGTCAATCACGGTGAACCATTCAGCATCCCAGGGGATCTGATACAGGATCACTGCTGGGTTCGGAACTATAGGGCAGCAGGGAACAACAATTTTGTTTACCTTTCTCAGGTCCTGTACTACCCTGTACTTGCCACTAGGTTTCTTGATTCCAATTATGGGTGAGTTACATGGGCTACTCATCACCTCTTGTATGATGTTCGCTTCTAGCAATCTTTTTATTTCAATGGCAACTCCTGCTCTCACTTCTGCACTCATTTTGTATGGCTTGGTATTGGGGTAAACTGCATTTTCTTTCATGGCTATTTTGATTGGGTCAACGTTTGCCATTAAGCCTACATCCTTTCCAGTAAAGTCCCATACTTCTGGTTTCACTGTCTGTTGGAGTTCTTCAGGTAAGTCTTGTATAGTCAGTGGTTTAATTTCTGAGTCAGGTCTGATTAACATTAATTTGTATATGCCATCTTCATCTGGTGTCTGAATTTCGACGCCCTTTGGTGTGCAAAAGATGGTACAATTCATTTTGCACAACAAATCACGTCCCAATAAGTTTACTGGACTGGTATCACAGACCACAAATCTATGCATTTCTTTGAAGTTCCCTATTGTAATCTCCATGGGCTCAGTAACTGGGGTACTAATCAATTGATTAGACACACCCACTACTTGGATTGCTTCTCCCGAGAGGGGTAGGTTTGGAACGTCTGCTGTTCTCACAGTAGAACGGGTAGCACCAGTGTCCAACAGAAAGGTGACATCATTGCCTTCAACCTTTCCTTCAATGTATGGCCCTGACTGGTCTACCGGCAAGGAGGCGCCAAGTACGCACTCCTCGTCCTCCCCTCTCAGGCCCCGTCAGTAAGGTTCGTCACAGAGAAAAGTGTCATTCAACAAAAATTGCGAAGTTGCTGCATTTCTATCCTCCTTTCCTCCCCAGATTTCTATGTCTTCACCTTGCGGTGTCTTTCCCCTATAATTCGGTTTAGGTGCACGAGGCAACTGACTCGCTTTTACCTGTTGCTGGTTCTTTCTTGGTTTTTCATTCTGCGTCTGTGGATTTAAATCAGGGGTTTGAGGGTTATTATGCTGTGCGTATGGACACTCATCTCTCCAGTGCCCTATTTCTCCGCACTGGTGACAGGGGAACTTCTTTTTGGCTTCCTCTCAACTCATTTTCACTCTGGGCTTCCCTCCTCCCCCAGAACTTTGATTTTGGAAATTCTTATTCAATTTTCCCAATTGCTTTTCCTGCTGTTCTGCTAATTTTACTTGTGCCCACATGACCTTTTCTTTCAGAGCCTTTCGCTTATCAGCCATCTCGTCTTCACAGTACTTTGCGTACCGTAAGACCTCATCAATCTTCTTTGACTGCCAACAGATTTTATTGTCTTTGATCCACTGACAAATTTCAGGTCTTAAACCGTTTACAAACCTGTAAATGAAGTGGGTCATGTCCTTCATCTCTATGTTATCTATACCACTGTATGTTTTAAACACCTGTAACAGTCTTTCATAAAAAGAATGCACAGTCTCATCTTTTTCCTGTGTAGTTCTATCTATTTTGGTCCAATCAGTTTCCTTTGCAGGCACCTTTTTCTTCAGGTGTAACATTACCTGATCGTATTTTCTCATTACCTAATCAGAAGGAGCTCCTGTAGTAGGGTCCCTCGTGTATTCCTTATTAGGCCAATCAACAGCAATCTTACACTCAGTCCATAAATCTACGGGAACCACTATGTCGAAAAACCCAATCCAGGTCTTTCCATAGGCCTTTTTGCACTTTTACAAACCTTTCTACCTGTCTATACCACTCCACGGACTTTTCTCGTAATTTTGGAAAGTCATTGGTAAAGGACACAATATCCTGTCTGGACCATGGAACGCGCACATACTTTCCACCTGGCACTTCTCGCATAGGATATAACTGTTCTGGCTTGTCGGCTTCCTTTAAAACGAACTCAGAAGACGTCTGTTTGGATCTAACCTCATCCTTTTTCTTTGCCCACCTGGCTTTCCACTTTTCTACGTCTCCCCATTTTTGCAACACGGTCAACAATTCTTTGATCTGCGCCTTTTTCCCTGACACATTCATATTTTCCAGATCTTTGTCTGAGAACTCAGCTCTATAGGGTTTTTGTAATGGCTTTGATTTTGAAATATCTATTCCCATACTAGCTGCAGTGTCTGTTAATTTCTCATGGAGCACTCTGGTATTATGGGTAAGACTCTTGCAGATGAACAGCAGCTCTTCTTCAGAATAAGTATTTAATCTGTCTAACCCCACATTTCCAGCCCTCAGATCTTCCATTTCTATTCTCAATTTGTAAATATCTAATGGTTTTGTCTGAGGAGTTTGCCTCTCTAGTTCTCGACTCCATCTCTCAATTTCTTCAGGAGTCACCAATGTGACACTTTTGGTACCTGAAGTCGATTCCATTTGAATCTCTCTCGTATTGAAAGGATTATGTCTTTTCTGCAAGCTCCTTCCTGGGTCCCTAATCGGTAAATCCATTAACGAAACTTCCGATTCGCATTCACTCGTCTGATCATCCACAATTAAGGGTTCTTTTCTTGGCTGCACTACAGTTGGGGTAATGATCGGAGTCTTTGGACTCCCCTGTCTATCCCCATACAAAGGAACAACTGGTCCAATAGTTACTGGGATTGTCAGGGCTTCGGGGCTTGTATTTAACTGGGAAATTTTCTGAATTATTTCGGTTCTTTGTTTGGCTAGGGCCTCTCTCTCTCTTTCCTGCAATATTCTTTCCAGGCTTATTTCAGGTACTATTTGAGGACTCAATGTTGGCACAGTTGGATGCGTCATACTTGGTCCTTCACCATAATTAGGTTTCGGGAACAGGCTTCCTGTGTTTAAGGATTTCGGTTCTTCCTCATAAGGAGGTCTTGGACAAAAATCTCTTTCACCTGAATATCTTGATTCTCCACTAAATGGTGGTCTTAGACAGGTGTCTCTGGCACCAATAGGTCCTAGGCCCTCATTATAGGAAGGCATTTGACAACTGTCTCTTGTGTTTACAGATCTATTCCCTTCCTGACACGGAGGTCGTTGGGAAGTATCCCCTATACTAGAGGATCTGGGTCCTTCATTATAAGGAGGGGGATTTTTCATAAACATATCATCCAATAAATCGTCATCTGAATCCCCACTGGACACCCAATGCTTGGTCTTTTCTGTCTTTTTCTCTCCCGCAGGACCACCCATCGCCATCATTGGATACAGTCCTTCTACAATCATATTCTGTCTCCACTGTTTCATCTTTTTATCTCGGGTCTCTTGCTTTAATTTCAGATACCATTTGGTTAACCCTTTATCCATTCGGGGCTTGTCTCTTTCAAAAGCCTCTATCTCCCACTACTCTAATGCTTCGTACTGTGTCAATCTGGGTCTGGGATGTAAATCATTCATTCGGGTTCTCAAATTAAATAAAATCCTGCCATTAAATGTACCCTCTAACGGAAAAGCCAAAATTTCGTCATCCTTTGTGTACTCCGCCCAATTTTCCAACCATACACATGAATGGTACCCCTTATCGAACATCATGAAAGAGGCGGGAGTACTGGGTGGAGGTATGACAACCCCTTCTCTAGTTTTAATAGGTTTGTCTTTCTTGAAAAAATTCTTTACTTTGTTTACAAGGGACAGTTTTCTCTTGTTTCCATACATAATGCTGGTGTTATGACCCTTCCACTGATCGTTTTCAAACCCTAACAGTCTTGGATCAGGTCTAGTCACAGGTCTATACGAATGCCACATATAACTTCCTGCAAGCGACTTTGTTTACAAATCACTCCCAATCCAAATGCGTCCTTTATTTTCGTGCAACCAATCAAATGCACGGTTTCAGATAATTTCGACCAAATGGTGTGCGGCCTTTTCGCGAGATGGTTCTCACGCTTCGGCACTCACCCCTCCTTTACAATTCCAGCTCCGCTACACACCCGCTGTTTTGACCAATACCAGCGCGGCACAGAGTGGCGTCAGAGCAGCTCCGCAACTGACTCCCTCCTTTACAAGGTAACGGAAACTTGATTTCTCTTTTAAAGTGCAAGTGCTTTAGTTATTTAACAACGTAAACACATTCGCCACTGTACTCGAGTGCCTAGAAAGGAAAGATACGTTTTACTGCAAGTAAAATTCTCTTGTCTACTTTTCATGCACTACGGATAGATCTCTTCCGCCTACCCTTCACTCAAGCATTAGGGAACCTGCTACTTCTTTGACTCATCCACTTCTTTTCGGGATATATACTAAGTCTAAAGTTTCACCAGCGAACCCCTTTGCTATCACCCAAGCTCCGACGAACCTGCTACTCCTTCCTGTGTGACCAATACTAGGTTATATCACAATAGAAGTTTTACCAGCGAACTCGTTGCTATCATTTATTCCAGAATATATTCAGAAAACCCTAATTAGTGCTTCCAGTTCTGCCTAACCTGCACCAATTTTCCTAGAGTAAGTGACCTCACTACGGCGTGGATTCTCTTCACCACCCGCTATTCAATTCCCCGGGGATTCCAGACAAACACGTAACAATTATGAACGAGTGGGTTAGTACATTTATCAATATAACAGTAAGAAAAACAATTTAAAACATTTCATAATTTTCAAAGCAAAACATTTCACGTGATCGATCAATTCACAAAAATGTTCACAGTTTTAGCAGCAATATTTTCACGATTAGCAGCAATAAAATGTTAGCAGCATCCGACCTACCTGTCTTAACTAATCCTACCTAACTTAAACTAGTCCCTAACCATTTCCTCTGCAACCAGAAAATTACTCATAGAGCGCGCAGGTCACCCAACCAACAATTTTACCATATATGTATCGGGCCCATAAACTTCAATTTATCCTATACATTAATCAGGTGACCTTACACTCTACTAGGAAAACAAAGGGGGTTTGCTGCACTGTTCCTATGATAAGTGAGGGAAGTGTTTAACTGGCATTACCACAGATGTTAGAGTAACATACTGGGGCATCCATTTTGTTGGATGTGATTGCCTCACACACCCCGAAGGATGTCATGCTTCATCATCGGCGGTTGCTCCTCGTCGGGGAGGCGGTGCAATCCCCGACGGGCTCACCTCAAAGAGGGGCTCTTTGGCGGAGATCTTTTTCCAACTGCCTTATGGTGAGGTGGGGGTGTGTGGGCTGGGCTAGATGTGGTGGTGAGTGGGATATTAAAATGTAGCAAGGGGTACCGGAATTGAGTTTATTCTGGGGGTCCCCTGGCTGCCGTTAAAAAAGTGGGGTTAGCTCACTAGGTGTCAGCAGGTTAGGTCAGGTGAACCTAGATGAGACTAAAGGTGATGTGGGTCGACATGTTTCACGCTGTGGGTATAGTCACCCGCGATTCATCAGGACCTAAGTAATGTGCAAGGAAACATGCTAATGTCATGTATGTTATTACCTCTGTGGGTTCTCCTATGCCTAAACATAAGGAAAGAGGAAGAAGAAGGACAACCATTAAATGCTAATCTGCATATACACAGTTCAAATTAATGCCAGGATGTTAAACACAGTGTAGCATGCTATTGGTGATAAGCAGTATTGTATGACCGCCACAGCATGCCTTGCGAAATGTGTGTGTCTCAAGTGCGTCGTCAAGGGCACACACAACAGTGAAGATTCGTGAGGAGGTTTGTGATGGAGTGGTGGCTAAAATCAAGATTTAAAACCAATGTTACAAGAAGAGTTAAAATTACAGCAATTTGTGAGGACTGAACTGCTCATTAATTGTGAAAACCGAGCAGATGTAATGTTCATAAGGCACTTTTTGCAATTGCATGCACAACACTCTCACACTGTGTACCAGCTGGGGAAAACATAGGACGGTCTGTCTCCCGTGTCCCACTTACCTAATGGTTAAGAATTACATGCCACATGAGGGGTCGGCGGGACTAGACATCAGGGAAGAGCCCAGGGGTTTAGCTGGAGATAGAGGAAAACATAGCGCCTGTAAATGGACAGTTGCTCGCGCTAATGTCAGAGAGTTTTTTTACCTTCTCCAAGCAGAGTAGGGCTAGCGCTAATGTCAAAGAATTATTCTCAAGCAGAGTTGGGCTAGCGTGGTGGAGGACCTCCATGCTGTTTCCCATCGTAACAATCCCTATCGAGTGGACTCACCTCCATTCCGCCGTGTCCGCGCAGTCAGACCTACCCTTCTCCGCCGAGCTCGAGTAGATGTGTGAGCTCGGCGGCCGGGACAATTTAAACTGTGTTGACAGGTCGGCGTGTGACGGGACGTCTCCGCCTCCTCTGTCAGGTCACGTGGTTGGTAGCGCATTCTGCGGCGGCCATCTTACAGCGGTGTGCTGGTGCGCTTAACGCCAAGTGTCCAGTGTTCTACTTGTCACAACAACTATTTATATCAGATAGAGGGGGTTTCACAAGGTTATTTGGAATCGTCCCATATCGTCGTGGGCTGGTCGCCCCTATTATGCGTGTCGAGTGATTTTTTCTGTTGTATGTGAAGTATAGCGGCCATGTTGTAATGGGCACAGAGTATGTTCCGGGCATGTGCTGGCCGTGATGGTTCTAGAGAACGTGACACTCCGTTGTATTTAGGTGAGCCCACAGCCCATGGGGCATGTATGGCTTTGGAGACACATTGCACAGTGTATGGTGTTGTGCTGTATAGAGTGAATTGTTAGCAACAGGGACTGGTGGAAGAGTGATTAGGGTAGATCACTGTCGACAATGTGGCAGCTGATAACAAGTGTAGTGGACAAAGGCCCCAACTACCCTAGAGTGAGTGCCACGGAATATCCTCATTGAGGCCCTGTTTGTCCGTGGACAGACGATGTACCCACCTCTGCTCTTTCCGAAACAGGGCATTACTCGGGCAATTGGGGCTAGCCTCAAGCACAAGCCACCTCATTGAATCCTCATCATGGTTTTTCTCAACAAAATGTTTGCACATCTTTGTGTGGGTCTTTTTGCAACGAAAGTTGCTCCGGTGTTCAATGATTCTTGTTTTGACCGGACGGGTGGTCATCCCAATGTATAGTAACTCACAAGGGCACTTCAGCAAATATATACAATTTGATGTGTTACAATTCGTGTGGTGTCTGATCTCCCATTTGAAGGTCTCGGAGAGTTGGATACTCTTGAGTGTCAGGGTGTATCTACAAACACCGCACATTCCGCAAGGATAATGGCCCGTTACTGGGGGAAGATGCCACAAAGTCTGTTGGGTATCTTTTCTAGTGCACTTAGGCCTAGTACTGATCAGGATGTCCTTAAGGTTTTGAGACCTCTTGAAGGCGAATCTAGGTTCTTCTAGGGATAGATCGCCGGTGTTGAGGATCCCCCAATGGCGCCTGATAGTGCCCCTAATCTTGGTGGACAGAGGGGTGTATGTTGTTACACATGTGATTGGTTGATTTTCAGTTGGAGTCCTTACTTGCCTCTCTAGAAGCCCATCTCTGTTATTATTCTTGGCGCGTTTCCTGGCTTTGAGGACATCGCCTCTGGGGTAACCCCTGTCAAGAAGATTCCTTGAGAGGATTTCGGACTCCTTCCTGTAGTCAGATACCTTACTGCAATTACGTCTTATTCTTAAGAATTGTCCGAAGGGCAGGTTTGTACGCAAAGCCCTCGGATGATGACTCTTAAAGTGTAACAGACTATTGCGGTCAGTGGGTTTGCGGTACATGGTGGTGCTGATGGCCCCGTCTCCTAGTCTTATTGTTAGATCCAGAAAGGCAATCTCCTTGGGTGAGGATGCCATCGTGAAATGTAGGTGAGGGTTTAAAGAGTTGACCCAAACCAGGAAGGCTTCATGTGACATAGGTGGACCCTTCCATAAGATCAGAATGTCATCAATGAAGCGCTTCCACATCTTGATGTTTTCCATAAAAGGATTGGTCTCGTGATGTATATGTAGACCCTCAAATTTGGCCATGTAGAGGCAGGCCACCGACGGGGCAAAGGTGCTGCCCATAGAGGTGCCCTGGGTCTGGTGGTAGTATTTGCCTCTGTATTCGAAATAGTTTTCAGTTAGAGCTAAGGACGCGCACTCCATAATGAAGGTCTGTGGAGTGTTAGAGTTCCAAGTTTCCTGGCTTAGTCTCTCCTCAAGCACCTCTAGAGTGGCCCTCTGAGGAATGTTTGTGTAGAGGGCCTCCACATCTAGCGTGATCAGGAGATCAATCTCTCCTGCGTTCTGGATGTTGTCCAGAATGCGTAGTACGTCTGTGGTGTCCTGGACGTAGGAGGGAATGCTTTTGACAAGGGGTTGGAGAAAATGATCGCAAAATTGCGACAGGGGCTCTAAGACTGAATCGATTCCCGACACGATGGGTCTCCCTGGTACTGGTCTCGTGGCTTTATGTATCTTGGGTAAGATATAGAAGTATGGTACCCTTGGGTCTTTTTTGACCAGGAAGTCAGCCTCCTTCCTAGTGATCCACTGTTCGCACTCTGCGCTGGTGACCAAGCTCGTAATCGTGGTTAGTAAGCGCGTGGTGGGGTCACTGGCAATGGGTGTGTAGTACCTGTTGTCACTCAGTTGTCTGATACATTCCAACTCGTAGTCTTTAGTGTTCATAAGAACTGTGGCGCCCCCTTTGTCTGCCTGTTTGATGGTTATAAGCGGGTCATCAGACAAAGATTTTAATGTGGCCATCTCATTCCTAGAGATGTTACAGTACGATGTTTTCATGTCCAGTTTTGAGATGTCTTTGAGCACGGCTTGTTCAAAAGTGAGTACTTCATTTGGCACCAAACCGTTGTGCGGTGTGAAGGTGGAAGGATTATGCAATCCAGAATCAACATTGGGTTCACATGGTCTCCCTTCAAAGAAAGTTTTCAGTCTTATTTTCCTGAAGAAGGACTTTAATTCCCTTGTTTGTTCGAAAGGATCAATCTTGGGTGTGGGGACAAACCCCAGACCTTTTTGTAGGACGTCTTCCTCATCATGTGTGAGAACGCGGTCCGATAGGTTGACCACCAGGCTTACTGTGGTCCTGACCGGCTCGTACTCCTCGTGTCCATCCCTTGGGGGCGTGTGTCCTCCCATTGCACTCTCTTTTCTGGTGCATTCCCTCTTTTTCGCCCGCGCCCTCTGCCCCAACCTCTGCCTAAAAAAGGTGGGTGTGTAGGGTTTGTTGGCGGATAGAATGGAGGATATTGTGGACCGAACGGGGGCTGAAATTGAGGAAATTGGGGGTACTGCCAAAAAGGATTACCAACTGGTTGTCCCTGATTGGGGTAACCGTTGAACGCACTTTGCCCACGTCCTCTTCCTCTTTTTGCCTTCGGTGGCATCTGAGCGGGAGTATTATCCCCACTGCTGTCGGAGCCACTATTCGATCCCCTCCTCGATGAATTCGCGCTTGAATCAGAGTTGTAGTTGGTGCCTGCGGGGACATAGTCGTCCTTTAGGTAAGGATAAACTTTCTCCTTAGAGAATTTTTTAATGTCCTTTTGCAGCTTGGCTATCTTTTGATTCAAGAGATATTCTTTATGTTCAGCCATTTCTTTATTGATCTCTGCCAGTTTAGTTTTAAAGCCTGGATTTTGTACCGCGCTTTTCAAGGCGGCCTCGGCTGCTTGGATTTTAACCAGAAGAGCATCTGCTAGTCTTTTTGCTGTATTTACGATGAGAATTAGAAGATCGTGGGTACACTTCCATGAGACCTGAGACCACTCCACTTTGAATAGGCCATCCTCCCAGAATATCCTGGGGAAGTTCTTGACGATCAATCCGTTTGGTGCTATTTTGGCCTTGAAATACTGGGCCATCATAGTCCCGTGGATCGTTATCCTTATCCACTCCCGTTTCAAGTCCGACAAGGATTGCCACTCTGTGGTGTTACTCCCTGTTGCCGGTTCACTCTACTACCAGTAACCCTGGTTCCTTCCTATTTATTCCTTCTGTACCCGACTTACCAATCCACCGTTACGGGTACCTATGATCACAATGAATCAGGGAGATAGCTGTGAAAGAAAGGCAGATACCAAAATACTCATATCATTTATATTCTATTTGTACTTTATAATAACCACAAACTCAAGAAGTTTTGAAAACCTTTATCTAAGATTCGTCAAGCTCAGAAAACAAGAGATTTACAATGAGCAAACAATCGATAACCAGAATTACAAAGAGCACGTATCCATAAAGGAAGTAAATAAAACCAACCATTTGAATCTAAAGGGAGGTAAGAACAGGGAACATGCTAGGCAGCAGTTTCAGAATTTGAACTTAGTATGGAGAGACTAAAAAGACGGGGAAGAATAAGGAGCATACTAGAATGTCACTGTGAAATACTTCCCCATAAAGAGGAACTATAGAATCGACTAAACAATGGGAAAAGACAAATCATAAATTTGAAAAGGAATTTACTAAGGATGGGTAAGAAAAATGGAACATGCTAGAATAATGACAATTATCGTATGCGTTTTCATTCAGTGGGTTTGCGAAAAAAGCATGGAAATTAATATATGCAAAGATATGTCTTTATTGAAGCAAAGACAGAAAAATAGAAAGGTGTAGCATAGAGTTTTAGCACTATATTTACCTAGAATGGTGTGAAGACCAACCCTGGCCACAGGTCATTTAAGAACAGGGGGACCCCAAAGGAAACCGGTCATCAGCAGGACAGCAGGTGCAGAATGGACACCCCAGGACAGGACAGGAAACCCAGATTAGGATCAGGACAGGACCACCAAGGCACGACCAGCACCCGCAGTTTGGAAGAAACGCCTGCGCTCCACCCTCTCTGCAGCTATCAACCAGAACCCCGATTGGGTTAGCGAAATTCCCCAGCAAAGTGCTTCGCCAGCACTTAAGGTTTAGTAAAACCTCTGAGTCTATGGAATATTTTGGACAGAGTGCTCCGCAGCCCTCTGTATCAGTCACCTATTGAGTGCGTTGGGTCAGTGACAGGTCAGCTATTCAGACAAGTCGGACAATTTCTCTAGCTAAACCTAGGCTAGTTATACTGTTTTCGGGTCAGTGTACCACCCCCAAATGTTGCAAGTGTCAGAATCCCCAAATTTTGATTGGTCCCCAAGTAGGATAGGTCAACACACCAATCACATTTGATTTCTACAAGCCTAGTTTTGCATACTCTGGGACCGCCTATTGATTTTGGGGTTCCCATGACCTATTCTACAGAATACAATAGAAATCATTACAAATGTTGCAAATGCAGAACATTTCAGGTTCTTCGGCTGGGTGAAGGTGCATCTTCCCAGGCACGTTTTGGCCGCGACCTCTGGTTGGCAGCCATTCAATGTCACCGGCCGAAGACTGTCATGCGCAGAAAAGCATTTCAATATGGATTCTCGAGTGTCCCATCAGACCCTCAATATCGCGGTACATGAAAAGTAAGCGAAAACAAATTAAAACATAGAAATAAATGAATACACTGTATACCATGAATAGCTACTCTATACCCCTTTACTTAAAATATACTAGGGCGTGAGAGATTAGTGCAAACAGACAGTAACATGAAACATCAGCGCAAGCTTCACCATGTGAGGACAAAAACAGCCATCTTAAAAGCTAGTGCGCAAGTGCAAAGATTCCCACCAGAACTGCAAGTACGTCATGTCACGTGAGTGTGATAAACGCATGCGCAGAAAAAATCCCGCCAAGCAGCGGCCATTTTAAGGACAATTGTAATTGAGCTAGTAAACACATATGCAAGCGTCACTAGGACACCCCAAATGTCAAAATAAAGGGAATTTAGTAAGACAAACAGGTTGTATTACGTTGTTACATGTTATTCGAGGTTCATGAATTCAAGCAAGCCGTGAAATATGCGAATCCTTGCTCCATCAATTGTACCACACTAAATATCGCCAGAGAATAATGTCACAGGGCAGGTAGCTTTCTGCAGCATTGTACTGCATCAACAGGCAACTGTTTGATAAAATTCCACCCATCTGCCCAAGTGTACGAATGTGCAACCATTACAAAGCACAAGTAAAGAAAACCCTCACATCAGGTGGCCCTTTGACCAGTGGCATAGCAAAATCAGGTGGTACCCGGTGCAGAAAATTTCTAGTCATCCCCCCACATTGAAATTATTAAAGTAGGAATAACAAGATACTTACAGTTGCAAGCGTCATTTTTGTATTTTAAAAACACATATTTTTGCCATTTTGTCACCCCCCTCAGTGATGACACCCGGGGCAGCCCACACCCACCGCACCCCCCTCCCTACGCCGCTGCCTTTGACCACAAAATGTACATGCTGCATGCACACCATTGAATTTGTGTCAAATTCGCACACCTATTACTTCCACCTAAAATAATATCTCTTTCAGGACAATAGCCATTCATATATTGCCCTTTCGTACCATCGTCTTTCGTTTCACTGATTACACAACCACTATCGCATGTGTTATATTGCATGACTGTAATACAATCTCCACTACACTGGCTTAAACATTACATATCAAGATAGGATTGGGTAGAGGTAGGAACTGTAAATATATACTTACCTTTTGATGTAGTAGCAGGATTTGAAGCGGATGCTATATTAGTTTAGGTAATTATTAGCAATCCCGGCAAAGTGGCATACACATTTTTCACTGTTCCCAAACATTTTCACCTGAATAACAACAACAAACTGACTAGCAATATCACACTCTCAACACTAAACTTACACACACCACCACCCTAGCCCAACCCTACTCCAGCAGCAGCCCTGCTAACCTGAGCTCACATTCTAGGACTCCTATCCCCTTATCTTTTCTCAGCATATGGGTTCCGGAGTGGCGCGCTGCTCACCGAAAAAACGCTTTGGCGCCTCATCAGGGGTTGGAAACGCTACATAAATGCAATTACAATGCAATACAATACATTTTTTTCCTTTTCCTCTAAATTATCTATCTATCTATCTATCTATCTATCTATCTATCTATCTATCTATCTATCTATCTATCTATCTATCTATCTATCTATCTATCTATCTATCTATCTACCTATCTATCTATCCTTGGAAGATAAGAAAACGTGCTTTGTTTACACCCAGTGCTCTTCTAGGCTAATAAAGTTATTTGGGGCTATTATGGTACGTTATGGTGTCCCACTGTAAAAATCCCATCCGCAGTATTCCAACCACTGTAATTTACTACCGGCAGCAAGCATGTGATAAATTGAAACACAAAATTGCCTTTTTATAGTCCTGGTTTGAGGGCAGGGCTTTAAGTCGGATGAAAAAAACGGGGGGGGGTCTGAAAGGGGCGTGGCCAATGTAATTAATGGCGTGGCTTTAAAACACCTACGCTAAAGTTCTGGGCTTAGCATAGTGTGCTGCTCGACTTGTATTTTGCTGTTTCTGTCATTGCCTCCAGATATATGATACAACAAGTAACATTACACCTACAACAAGTCAGGACTATTGGCTTTGTCAATGGTTGTTAGTTGCATAAGATAAATAAGCTGCAACTATGGCTTGCATATAATATTGAAAAAGCTTTCACTTAAAGCCCTGGTGACACCACGACAATGTTGCTGCGCCTGAGTTTCAAAAAGAGAAGGGAAATCCAGAGAGAAAATGACTCCTTGAAGGATTTCTCTTCCCCTAGAACGCTCACCTGGCATGCCGACACTTCTCCACTAGTAAGAAGTGAGCAGTGTGAGCAGCGCACATCCATGTGGCTGATGTCACTGCAGTCCAGAAAAAACGGACCTCCTGTGCGAGGGCACAAAACAGAGCCCGATAGAGACCCGATTCGAGGCCCCCTTTAAAAAAAACTGCCGGTGTTCAGCACCGGTGAGACCCAGCCCACTTAAAGCCCTGCCTCCCGTATCCCTGCACCAAAATCCGCATTATGTAATGAACCCTTGACAAAGCTAAAGCAGTTTTCATAAAGACCAACCAACATAAAGTACATACAAACGGTCAAAATAAGAGTGGTCCTTCTCAAGCACTCTAGGACCCTGGTACTCATGCTACAATGCAAAATTGTTAAGACCTTGTCGTTACGGCAAATATAAAGTACAGTCTCCCATTGGCTGCAGAGTTGATAGAATAATACATAGTTGGCAGACTCCATCACCACTTGCTGATTCACGCTAACGTCTGAAGAAAGCCCTGTTGTGTTTGGTATTATTCTTATGCAGCCTCAAGCAGTTTATCCTGTTGACTCCCTTTCTAAAGCACGTGCAACTATATCGAATCCTACTTTTCCCATGATTCAAACTTTCCTGGAAGTCAATCGCTCAAACCTGTTGAGTTTCTATTCTTATGATTTTTCCTGTTTTTGTTTCTCTCGTAGAAACGTCACAGCAGTGTCATTTCTTGGTTTCCTGTTGTTTTTGCGGCCCCCCCCCCCCGCAAAGCAGTAGGTCTGGGAACTCGCGTCACCCCCTTTCCTGTGAAACTGTTGTCTTAAAAACAACTGGTTGTTCATTGAAGCTGGGCCCAAGAAGATGGTGCTCAACATGTTTACTGGTTTTAGTGGCGGCCTACAACATTCTGAACAGGTGCAACAATGACGTCATCCCAATCTGTCTCGTGCACAGACAAACAACCCTATTTGAAGAATTTGGCAGGCGTGTGGTAGCCTGAGCCCTTGTGCGCAGGGACGACCCCAACCTTTCCGGGCACCCAACCTTTCCGAGGACCTCCATTCAGTCTGAGATACGAATGAATATCCACGAATTATGGAAGACTTAGAAGATCGTTTTCACATGGGGGGGCGCACAATTTTGTGTTATGCCGCTTGCATGCCAGACTTGAGCATATTTAGGAGCCTGGAAGCATCTAATTAAACCGACCAATTAAATGACGAATACACTCCAGTGAGGCACAGTCTTTTGATGTGACCCAGCACAAAACATTTTGTTGGCCCCCCAACTCAAGAATTGTACACACCAGGACCTGACTGGCTCTTGCAAAGCACCTCTGTTCCTAAGGCAAAAAACACTGGGATGGGGTTAGACCCCTGCGAGTCATAAATCTAATGTATATTGTCATCTGAGGTGAAGCTCCTGGCCCCTAGGTGCATTCCCTTTGTGGGTCCTTGTGACAACCGAAGATTCGACACACAGCACTGCAGTTTGTTATAGGCCTCACACCTTTGGGGGCATATTATCAAGCCTGGGGGATAAAATTATGTCCGGTTTATCGGCAGAAAACTGCAGATAAAGCGGCGATAATGAGCTTGATAATATGCTCTATGGAATTCCAATCGAAGCCCATGTTAGATGTCTTCACATCTAACATGGGCTCCAAACCATGGCGCTGAGACCAATCACAGCACTGCATTGCAGAGTTGTGATTGGTCAGGGGAGCCTGAGTGCTTACCAATCTCAACGCTGCATTGAGTGTTGCGATTGGTATGGGGCGCCTGGGTGTGCTTCCTGGTTTCTGCTCCAACGCCGAGAAGAGATGGAGCAAAGACAAGGGACGCGGCGATAAAGTAATTGGTTTTAGAATTTTTTTTTTTTACATTACCATTCCTCCTCCCACCCCCTCCACCTCGCCCCCTCCATCTGTGCCGGCCGCCCCTGGTCATTAGTGACAGTTCAAGCACCAATTGTGGAACCATTGCTCGAGCGTGTGATACAGAAAGATGTGCATTCATAGACAGTGGCAAAAATGCATGCCCTAGTTCTAGGTGGAGGAAGATAGCAGTAAGAGGCAAGAGGAAGTGAGAGAAGGCAGTTGAGAGATACTGCAATGAGAGATGAAAACATGAGAAGAGGGTTACAGAGATTGTGTAAGACAAAAAGGTGGGAACAAAGGGGGCAAGACAGCAGTGTGATCTTACTGATTTTTTCGGCCTTAGGCAAGACATATTTTGGGGCTCTTTGTTCAGAACAACTTTTAATTGTATTATCTAGTGTTTAATAATTCAAGACTGCATGATGCAAAACAATATAATATTGTATTTAAACTTGCACACAAACAACAGAAATGTGCTTGCCTGAGACCCCAAATCCTTAAAATGACACTGGATAGAGAGATAGAGGCAGAGGCATGAAGAGAGAGAGGAAGAGAGTTTCTGGGAAATAAATAAATAAAAGTGTGAGAAAGTGAGAAATATCATTTACCAAGGGGCCCCTTAGAAGGTGGGGCCAGGGGTAATTGCCCACTTTGCCATGCTTTAAAACATCTTTGCAAGAGAGGCAGGTGTGAATGAAGAATGTGAGGAGTTAAAGGTGAGAAAATACAAATGAAGGTGAAACAAGATTATGATGAGAACACATCGAGAAGAGAAAGAAACACAAACCTAAAAGGAGAACTTATGACAAAGAGAGATAGGGAAAAACAGAGAGAAAGAGCAGAGATGAGAAAATTGATCGATATGGAGAATGACTGGAGGGAATCAATCAATCATGAGTTTGTTGAGAGCGACTACTCACCCGTGAGGGTCTCAAGGTGCTGGGGGGGAGCGCAGGGTGCTGTCCATCAAGGAGGAGGTCTATCGAAGAACCTTGTCTTGAAGTCCCACGTGAAATTGGGAAGTGATGTCGTCTGTCTGAGGTGGAGCGGGAGGGTGTTCCAGGCTCTGGCAGCGAGGAAGGAGAAGGAGCGGCCTGCCGATCTGGACTTCCTGGTGCGAGGGACCACGGCATGGGACAGCTGGGCGGATTATAGGGTCCTTTGGTGTGCGTGGAATGTGAGTCTGCTATTTAGGTATGCTGGTCCGGTGTTGTGGAGTGCTTTGTGTGTGTGGGTGAGAATCTTGAAGGTGATTCTTGCCTCAATGGGGAGCCAGTGTAGTGTGCGCAGGTGCTGGGTGATGTGGCAGTGTCGTGGCAGGTTGAGGATTAGTCTGGCGGCAGCGTGCTGGATGTTTTGAAGTTTGCGGGTGAGGTTTTTAATGATTTCAGCGCAGAGTGTGTTGCCGTAGTCAAGTCTGCTGGTGATGAGGGCGTGTGTGACGGTCTTTCTGTGTTTGAGGGAGATCCATTTGAAGGTCTTGCTTAGGTGGCAGAGGGTGAGGAAGCGGGAGGATGTGAAGGAGTTGATCTGGCGTTCCATTTTGGGTTCAGAGTCCAAAATGATTCTGAGGTTGCGTGCGTGGTCCGTGGGGGTGGTCAGACTTCCGAGGGCGGGGGGCCACCAGGTGTCGTTCCAGGCATCGGGGTGTGGGCCCATGATGAGTTCTTCTGTTTAGTCCGTGTTGAGTTGTAGACAGCTGCTCTTCATCCATTTTGCGACTGCTTCCGTGCCTTCTTGAAAGTTTTGTTTGGCTACGTTGGGTTCGTTGGATAGGGAGAGGAAAAGTTGGGTGTTGTCTGCGTATATGAAACAATGTTGAGTCGGTGGGTTCTGACGATGGGGGCGAGGGGAGCCATGTAGATGTTGAACAACGTGGGGCTGAGGGAGGATTCTTGGGGGACTCCGCAGGTAGTCGGTGTGGGGTCCAAGCGGGAAGGGAGGGAGTCTGACCCACTGTATTCTGCTGGAGAGGAATGAGCGGATCCAGTCGAGGGCCTTGTCCCGGATCCCTGCGTCGTGAAGTCTGCGTGGTAGGGTGCGGTGAGAGACTGTGTCGAAGGTCGCTGAGATGTCGAGGAGGATGAGGGCTACTGTCTCTCCTATGCCCAGGAGGGAGCAGATGTTGTCTGTTGCGGCAAGGAGGGCGGTTTCCGTGCTGTGGTTCTTCCTGAAGCCGTATTGGGAGGAGTCAAGGATGTTGGGCTCTTTAAGGAAGGTGGTGAGTTGGTTGTCGATGGCTTTCTCAATGACTTTTGCTGGGAACGGGAGCAGGGAGATGGATCTGTAGTTCTTGAGGTCGGTGGGGTTCACCGAGGTTTCTTCAGTTGGGGGTTGATCTCAGCCTGCTTCCAGTCGTAGGGGAAGGAGACGTTCGTGAGGGAGCGGTTGATGGTGTGGCAAAGCATGGGGGCAATGGTGTCGGCGGCTCTGTTGAAGATGTGGTGGGGCAGGGGTCTGTGGGGGCCTGGAGGTGATTGACTTCATCGTCTTGAGTGTGTCTTCGGTGGTGAGGGCTGTCTAGCTGTCAATCTTTGGCTTCAAGGTGTCGGGGGTAGTTGGTGAGAGTTAGGTGTGTTTGCTGTCTTCGTCGAAATTGTCGTAAATGTTCATGATTTTGTGGTGGAAGAAGGTGTTGAGTTTGTCGCAGGGGTCTTGTATGGGAGGAATGTCTGTAGACTCGCTGATGGGTTGGGCAAAGTAATTGATGATGCTTAAAAGTTCTTTGCTGTTGTGCGCGGGTGTGGAGATTCTGTCTTGGATCGCTTTCTTTCTTGTATTTCTGATTAGTTGGTGGTGGGCGTTGGTGGCGGCTCTGAAGTTGTTGTTGGCTTCTGTAGATTTGGAGTTCCTCCTGGCCTTTTCGAGGGGTGGCATATGCATCTGAACTCTCAGAGTTCAGTGGTGAACCAGCTGGCTTTCCAGGCGTGTGTGTTGTTATTCTTCTTGAGGGGGCGCTATGGTGCTGGCGCAGTCGGAGATCCATCGGTGCAAGGTTTAGGTGCGGTGCTGGGGTCGTAGTTGTCCGCGATGGTTGGGGTAAAGTTGCTTAGTGAGGTGGTGAGCAGGTCGTCTGTGATTTTAGTCCAATTTCTGCATGGGAGCAGGTGCTGGGTTCTGTGGATGGTGGGTGTTCTGAAGGTGAAATGGATGCAGCGATGGTCTGTCCATGGGAGTTTGGTGGTGTGGCTGAAAGTGATGGAGTTTCCTGTGGTGAAGATGGGGTCGAATGTGTGTTTTGCTGAGTGCGTGGGCTCATTCACAATCTGGCGAAATCCTATGTTATGGAGGTTGTGCAGGAGGGATGTGGTGTTGGGGTCTTGTTGGTTGTTGAGGTGGAAGTTGAGGTCTCCCAGCAAGGTGTAGTTGGTGGACGCAATGGACTGCAGGGTGATGCTGTCCATGGTGGAGTTGGTGAATGGTCCGGGGGGGTCGGTAGATGAGGGTTCCCCGGAGGATGGTGATAGGGCTGGCCTGTATCTTGAAGTGTAGGTGTTCCATCAGGTCTGTGGGCTCATCGGAAAGTGTGCTCAGTTGTAGGGTGGATTTGTGAACAATGGCGATTCATCCCCCAGAGTGGGTGGGGTGGTTCTTCCGGGAGATCTTGTTTCCTTGGGGAATGGCGATGGCGATGTCAGGTCCAGAGGTGGTTTTAGTCCAGGTTTCAGTGAAGAATGCGACGTCCGGGGGGGAAACATCCATTACCACACGGGCATTGCATCCCAATGCCTTTACATCGCAGGTATTACAACGCAAGTTGTTACAATGACTTGCGCTGGATGGCGCTCTCACCTAAGGAATAGTATGATTTACTATTCCAACACCTTCCCTACTGTGCGTAGCCTGGTGTTGGAATAGTAAATCATACTATTCCGAAGTCTATCGCCCTCCAGCGCAAGTCGTTGTAACGACTCGTGTAGTAAAAACTACAATGTAACGTACCGCGATAATTTTGATTGCTTTGTAAGTCACATATTCGTCCAGGGTGGTGCTGTCGAGGAGGTCCCAGATTTCGGTGGCGTGTTTGTGGAGGGATCAGATGTTGAGGTGAATGCATTGCAGGGTCTTTGGTGCGGTTGCGTTGTTGCGGGCAGGTTGTGCTCGATCCGTGGTCTTGGGGTGCTGCAGGAGTGGTGGCAGCGGTGAAAGCTGAAGGGTCCGTGGGTGTCGGCTAGTGATGCTAGCTTGCAGTTGTTGTTGCGACCTGGATTGAGTGCGTAGAGTGCCACTGGGTTGTAGCACTGGCGGTTCAGAGGTCCAGGGTTCCTGGTGCTGGTCGCGGACGGGTCATGGACGGGCGCAGATGGGCTTGAATTTAGTGCGCCTTCGGCTTGCCAGCGGCCGCCATTAAGTAGAGTTCAGGGAGGGCTGGACAGCTGGGAGGTGGTAGGGGAAACTGGCTTGGGCTGTTCACGTGGGGGGAAGGGCTGAGGGGGCAGCAGTGGTGAGGAAAAGCAGGAGAGAGGTGCACAGAATAAAAGTAGAGTGAAAACAGAGTAAAAGTGAAAAGGAGGAAGGAAAGTGATAGAAAGAGAGTGGCAGTAAAAGGGTGAAAAACGAAGGTGAAAGGAAAGAGGTGAAATGTATTTATTTATTTATTTATTTAGAATTTTGTAGAGCGCACAGCTACCTCCGACGGAGGTGTCCCGGCGCTGAAGACATAATCTCAGGAGGGTCGAGAAGGAGTGAAGTGAGATCATTAGATCTGTGAGAATAACCAGGTCTTTAGTTTTTTTCGGAATTGGGGTTCGAACGTCAGGAATCTTAACTCTGTGGGAAGCTGATTCCACAGTTTGGAAGTGGCTACTGCCAGGGCCCTTCCTCCTGTACGTGAAAGGCGAAAGCGGGGGCAGATCATGAGGCGGAGATGATTGGATCTTAGGTTTCTTGGTGCTTGTGAGAACCTCATTCTGCGACGTAGGTAGGTTGGGCCTCGGTCATTAAGCGCTCTGAAGGCCAGAGTTAAGGCCTTGAATTGAATACGGAGTTTTATTGGGAGCCAGTGTAGTTTGATTAGGTGGGGTGAGATGGAATGACGGTAGGGGATATTGCAGACTAACCTGGCCGCAGCATTCTGGACTTTTTGAAGTTGGTAGATGAGGTAAGTAGGGGCGCCTACGTATAGGCTGTTGGCATAGTCCAGATGAGCAGTGATGAGGGCATGAACTACCGTTTTACGGGACTCAAGTGGTAGGTATGGGATGATTTTTTTTATCATTCGAAGTTTCCCGAAACAGGCTGAGGTGACCTTATTGATTTGAGTTTTGCAGGAGAGGGAGGTATTGAATTGAAAGCCAAGGTTGCGGGCGGTTTAAACTGGTTCTGGGGGGGGGTTGAGTTCAGACGGCCACCAGAGATTGGAGGGTATGGGCGATTTATGATTAAAGAACAGGACCTCGGTTTTGTCAGTATTGAGTTTTAGATTGTTAGCCGACATCCAGGTGGCGATGTTGAGCATACAGAGGCGAAAGTTGTTAAAAGATTTTTCAGTGTGTTCTTTGAAGGAGAACACCAGTTGGGTGTCGTCAGCGTAAAAGGTTACTTTGACGCCACAGGATTCAACAACTTTAGCCAGAGGTTTTAGGTACACATTAAATAGGAGTGGGCTGAGGGCAGAGGCCTGTGGGACACCCCAGATCAGCTGTTTTTTGGAGGATAGAAAAGGTCCTAGCATCACTTGCTGTATTCTGTTTGTGAGAAAAGATTTTATCCATGCGAGGGGGGGCCCGCCGATACCAACTTCTTGTAGGCGAATCAGAAGTTTGTCGTGTGAGATAGTATCAAACGCAGTGGATAGGTCGAGGAGGACCAGCATGGCCTCCTCTCCCTTGTCCGTGCATTCGCGGATTGATTCGGATACCTCTAGTAGCGCCGACTCAGTGCTATAGTCTGGTCTAAAGCCTGATTGGGTGTCGTGGAGTAAGGAGTTGGATTCCAGGTAGTGGCACAGTTGTTTTTGAACGGCTTTTTCCAGAACTTTTGCGGGTTTGGGTAGGAGTGAAATAGGTCGGTAGTTGTTTAGACAGGAGGGATCAATGCCGGTCTTTTTTTGAAGTGGGATTAGCATGGCGTGTTTCCAGGCAGAGGGAACAACCCCAGTGAGTAATGAGGAGTTCCAGATGTCCAATAGGGGGTTAATGATGATGGGGGCAATTTCATTCATGATCAGCGCTGGGGCAGGGTCCAGGGGTGAACCAGATTTACAGTCCTGAAATAGCTTAAGAGCAAATTCTTTGCTGAGGGGTTGGAATGCGGTAAATGCATGAGAGCTGTTGAGGGTTGGATCTTTGGTGGTATCGGAATCTTTCTGAAGGATCGCTGCCGCTATGTTGGCAATTTTTTCTTCAAAGAAGTTAGATAGGTTTTCACATAATGTTTGTGACATGGGCACTGGAGTGGAGAGTGTGCTGGGGTGAGTAAATTCTTTCACTATATTAAATAGGGTCCTGGTTGAATTTTTTGCTTTGGCAATTGTTTCGGGAAAGTATGTGCTCATGGATTGGCGTTTGAGTTTGCGAAACTCTTTAAGACTTTGTCGATAGAGGGCCTTAGCTCCTGTATCATAGTTCTGTCTCCATTGACGTTCCAGCTTCTTTCACAAACTTCTGTGTGCTCGTAGTTCTTCCGTGAACCAAGGGGCCGATGGTTGTTGTCTACGGGAGAAGAGGCTTTGAAGAGGTGTGACTTTCTCGATAGCGGACGTAAGGTCGCTATTTAGTGTACGCACTGCTTCGTGAAGGTCGTCAGGGAGAGGGATTAAACTATTATGGTAGTTTGGTTCTATGGCAGTAAGTGTGAGTTTGTGCCATTTTCTGCCCTGAGATCTGATGGAAGATTCCTGTTTTGTAATTAGAGTTCGGGATAACTCAAAGGGTATAAGAAAATGGTCGGACCAAGGTAGAGGTAGGGAGGGGAGGATTATGAGTTTCTCGCTGTTCGAGAAAATTAAAAGGCAAGCAGAAAACGGAGCAAGAGAAAGAGTGATAGGTCCACTGGGCCACCAGGGATGAGGCGCAGGTATAGCTTGCAGGTTGAGGAAGGCCACGAACACCAACACTCGAGAGTGCAGGGGCTCAGGAAGGCCTCACTTGATGGTGGAGCTGCGAGGGTGGGAAAGCAATTTCACTGATAATAAGTCAGTGGTCTTGCTTGCCTGTCCCCACAGGGGCCGCCATTAAGTAGGGGTCGGGGAGGACTGGACAGCTGAGAGGTGGGAGTGGGGAGGGGAAACTGGCTTGGGCTGATTGCGCTGGGGGGAGGGGCCATGGGGCCAGTAGCGGCGGGGAAAAGCGGGAGAGCGGTAAACAGAATAAAGATTAGAGTGAAAAAAGAGTAAAAGTGAAAAGGAAGATGGAAAGTGATAGAAAGAGAGTGACAGTAAAAGGGTGAAAAACAAAGGTGGAAGGAAAGAGGTTAAAGAAAAAGGCAAGCAGAAAACGGAGCGCGAGGTCCACTGGACCACTAGGGATGAGGCGCAGGTATAGCCTGCGGGTGGAGGAGGGCCTCGAACACCAACAAACGAGAGTACAGGGGCTCGAAAGGGCCTCACTTGATGGTGGAGTTGCGAGGGTGGGAGAGCAATTTCACTGACAATGTGTAATAGATGTGCATTATGAAGATTTTAGTGTCCTGCCCACCTCCGGTAACATTCAAATGATCATGCCACACACAGAGATTGGTATTACAAGTCTCTTTATTCCTCAGTGTGTAACCGTTAACTGAACATTCTGCATCATGATTCCCTCCACCCGCGCACTTATGTCACTGTTCTACGGAGTCCACCAGGAACCAAAAGAGTCCAGTCATTTATAACTCACAATACACTACATCTCCCCCTTTGTTAAATATAAAAGTACCAATATTAAAATGACATTTAAATGAGTGGGAAAACCCCACCCTCTTTAATTTATATGTCATTCCCCAGCCCAGCCTTATTAAATCTTTTGGCTTTTCCATGGTATCCTATGCTCACAACACTCAGATCGTCGTCTTAGTGGTCAGTAACTTACAGGACACAGCAGCCGGATTTCACAACTGCATGCAACAAGTCAGCAGGTTGATGCTTGAAAACTTCCTAAAATTGAATTTGCGTAAAACCGAGGTCCTCTTATTTGGTAAGAATACATCTTTTTGGTCACCCAGTTGGTGGCCAAAAGAACTAGGTATCCTACCCACATCTGAAACCAAGGCAAAAAATGTAGGAGTTCTTTATGATACTATTTCTTTTAAGAACCAGGTTAATGCCATCACCTCCTCCCTCCACCTTCCTTACATTAAATTTGCTTGGGAAAGTGTTTCCATTAATACCCCATAAGCTACATAAAACAATGGTATTAGCTCTCGTGTTCCCCAAATGTGACTATTGCAATGCTCTCTTTGTTAATCTTCAGAAAGGGCAGTCTTGTGTAAACTACAGGCCCATCAGAACACAGCGGCCCGGCTCCTAGTTGGGATTCCCAGACATCAGTCTGCCAAACAAGCCCTTGCTCCGCTTCACTGGCTTGCCGTAAGGAAGGGGATTGACTTTAAAGCCTTGTACATCACCTTTAGGGCCATGCACAACAATGAATGTGTATATTTAAAACACCGGTCCTGCTGGTGTGCCCATCCCAGAGCTCTCCGCTCCTCTACAGCCAACCTTACAGAGGTCCGTAGGCTCTGATTGGCTAATTGGGGAGGTAGAAGTTTTGTCATTACTACTTCTAAACTGTGGAACTCTCTTCTTTCTCATTTAAAAAACTCCTCAGGACTGCTTCCGTTCAAGAAGGCTCTTAAAACGTGGCTCTTTACCCAATAGGCTTTTACTTTCCTATTTCTGTACAGGTCTAGCTGCCTCTTTTCCTTTCTAGCCTACTCTCCTCCAAGTTGGATATCAGTGGCTAGTTGTCTTTGGGCATTAGTTTGCACTTTACAAATATTGAACTAAATCATCAATAATACATATATACATTACAACTCTTCAATAAGTCATTTTGGTGTTCCAATCAATTGCCCAGATCTGGTCATGTAAGGCTGTGGAGATTCCAGAGAAGTGCCCATAACTGGCTTTGGTGACAGAGACATTGGTAGAGTCTTGGGCTCTCTAAATTCTCAGGTGAACAAGTCTCACTCCTGACATCTGGAGTTGGCAAAGATCAGGGCAGGTGCTTGAAATGTGAAGAATCTCATGTTAGGGACTTTCCAGGATTGTGAGCAGTCACCATGTTTCCTTTACTAGTCACAACCCGCAGTGGGTAACCATCAAAAGGAGCATCAGACTTGCGTTTCCTTTTCTGTCGGAAGATCACGTGGTCTTTTCTGTTGAACACAGTGTTCCGAGCACAGCGGCGTCTGTCCACATAGCTATTCATTTCGCTTATGTGAGCCAATCAGTAGTTTTAAGTTTTTCGATGTCAACAGATCTTTCAGTGGTCCATTGTTGAAATTTGGTTCCTATGGGTCTCGCAACCATAAAGGTGGCAGGGCTCTTGCCCTTGGTAGAATGGGGAATGGGGAGTTGATCTGTATTCACGACATGTAGACTGAAGAACTGATTTGAGTTGTAGATTTTCCAGTGCAGCACATGGAAAGGTCTTCTTGAGGGTACTCATAAATCTTTTAATCACATCATTCATCCGTGGCCAGGAAGGTGTGCTTTTCTGATGCTTGATATTTAAATGAGTGAGAAAGCCTTTAAATTCTCGACTATTGAAAAGCAGGCCATTGTCAGTTTTCAAAATTGAAGGAACACCCCATGTTGCAAAAATACTTTCTAGTCTCTCAATTACTCTGTCATGAGTAGTTGACAACAGATATTCCACAAGGAGAAAACATGAATATTCATCAACAATTACTAGAAGATGTTGTCCATTTTCAAATGCTCCAAAGAAAGCAATTGCAATTTTATCCCATGTATGCTTACGGAGATCCGACATGTTTAAAGGATGTGGAGTTGTCTTAGATGACAAACAGTTACACAAATGACCTGCCTTTAACACTTTTTCAACTCTTTCATCAAGACGAGGGAACCACACTTGGTCATGTAAAGCTCATTTTGTAGCAATAACTCCTCTGTGTCCCACATGGGCCAGTTCAATAACTTTTTGTCTCAGACTCTCTGGTATGACAACTCTCGACCCTTTTAAGATGATGACTTGTGGGGTAACGGAAAGCTCTTCCTGCACATTGTTGAATTTCTGGAATCCAAGGTCATCACGAAGAGGTCAATTATGTTTTTGCCATGATTGGTGTGTAATACTGTCTTTGAGTATTAGCAAATCTCTGTCAGTACTCGTGGCAGCAATAATTTCTTCTATCGATATGGCAGTAGGGGTACTGGACTTCAAAATGAACATAACATAGGCATCAGCCACTTTAGAACGAGTGCCATGACACTGTATTGGCACACTTGAGAAGTAGTCATCAAGGTTTTGATTTTTTCCCGGACGATGCACAATTGCATAATTATACTCCTGCAATCACAACCCCCACCTCTCAATGTGAGGGGGCATCTTGGCCTTCGGATTGCTGAAAATGGTGAGTAATGCTTGGTGGTCTGTGATAGCTGTAACATGTTTTCCACATAGGAACACACAAACATGCTCACAAGCCCACATCACAGCTAGGCTTTATTTTTTAGGTAGTGAATAGGCATGTTCTGTTTGTTGTCAAACTTTGGCTAGCATAAGTCACAATGTGTCTAGGGGCATTGGGATGTCCAGTGTGCTGGGCAAGGATGGCGCCCAACTGTAGGGGGCTTGCATCAACAACAACCTCAGTCTGCAATTTTGGATAAAAGTATGCCATTTCAGTTGGGTTCTCAATTGCATGCTTGATTTTCTTGAAGCTTTGTTCACATTCACTTGACCATTGAAATAGGACATTTGTTTCATTAAGTCTCTTAATGAGGCACTTACAGTGGAAAAGTCAGTATATACCTTGAGCAGTAGCTGGCCAAACCAAAGAAGGGTCGCAGTATAGTTACATCTTGTGGGGGAGAAATGGCTGACAAGGTCTGTACTTTATTTGGATCCAGAGTCATTCCCTTCAGAAAAGAAATGACTAAAAAACTTGAGTTTGGTTTTTACTAAACTCACACTTTTCTGCATTTAAAGTGAGACCTGCATAAGCAAGAACATGAAACACTTGTGTAAGAGATTTATCATGTTTCTTATGTATGGCCCCAAAAACTACTATGTCATCACTGTAACTGTAAACTGTAAACATTTGTGACTGGCTGTGTTATGTGATGAATGAAATCCTAAAACAGTTCTGCAGCTAATGACACTTCACAACTTAGTCTATTATATCAAAACAGATCAACATACGTGAAAAAGGTTGTAATTTACCTGCTGCTCTCTTCTAATTCATGCTGATTATACCCTTTGTTCAAATCAAGGCAGGAAAATACTTTAGCTCCATTCAGCTCTGTATCAGCAACATGTGGACCTGGATGTCATCTCTTTCAATCGCCTCGTTTGCCTGGCAACTATCAATGCAGATGTGCACAGATCCATCATTATAGTTTTTAGGTACTACTACTATGGGTAATATCCAGGGTGTTGGATCAGTGGATCTCTCATTGATAGTAGGCTTTAATAGTGTCTCAAATTCTTTCTCAATAGCCTCTTGTAAATTAAATGCAATTAGACGATTTCTTTGAGCAACAGAATGGATATCCTTGTTTATGCGAAGGTGCACTTTCATGGTCTTAAGTCTCATCAAAGAAAGATGGAAACTGATTTACTATCTTATGATAGGCATTGACATGGTAGTTTACAGAAATCAGCCCCATGTCACCAGCAGTACTGAAACATGCACTCGAAGAAGTGCCTGACAAGACATGAATTGGTGCTTGTACTTTCATCTTTTTATGCTTCACAGTTGATATGAATGGACTTTGGCTTTGCAGTGACGTTAAAGCAGCCCAAGTGTACACTTTGGTTTTCGACGGGGTTCAACAGGGCACTGGAGAAAATTCATTGAACTTTTCCTCTTGCATACGTTTATCGACGCACTACTGTCCATGATAAAACATAAGTGGCACCCAGAATTTCGCACTTTCACTTGTCTACCTAGCTTCGACTGATATTCTTCCTTTCAAGAAGCTATTGAGCATGTGCACATCATCCAGCAGTCAACATTGACGACAATTGACGTCGTTCAGTGTCTACTTGCCTTAGCTGATGTTGCTGCTTGGCCTTGTGGGCCTGGGTGAAGCATTGCATCTGAAATGCCCTAGTATCCATTTTGTTTTCTCGACGTGACACATTTGATCTTGCCTCCTGTTGGAAACCGGCTATTTCTGGTAGGCTAAGGCTTATGCCAAAGCCAGGCAGAAACCACCATTCCAGTCAGGGCAAGGAAGTCACACGCCAAGATAACCCCTGCTCACCCTCTAGGTAGCATGGCGCGAGCAGTCTAGGCTAAACTCGGAGGCGATGTGTAAAGCATTTGCGTCAGCGCACGACAGCAACAACATACTAGGCATACCACAAAAGAGACTCCACACAAGGTTATATTAAAATAACTTTTGTATTGTCAAAACATATCAGATAGTAATCACACATGTACATTGTGCCAACTGGCACGGCAATATTCACAAGGGATTATGTACACAGGACAGGGCCACATAGGCCACCGTCATAATCAGCACTTCTAGAAATAGAAAGAGTACTTATAGAACTTAAAATAAAAGTGTATAAACTTCACTGTAACACAAAGCAACAGTTATAGATCACACCCAGTAACTACTGGGAACAGGTAAGTACCACCTACGCAACCCTACACTCCTTGGGAGACTGTCACGCAGGGGACCAGGACCTCACTAGGACCACCTGTACTAAAAGAACAACCACCTAAGGATGAAATCCACTTGGGGGTATAGCTCAAAACACACTACCCATGATGCATGAATATACATTCAGAGGAGTAGTAAAGAAAGAAAACACATGATGTATAGACCTACACATTCAGCGGTGTTCAGGACAGAGCACATGATGCAATTAAAATACAGTCAGGGGTGCAGCGCAAGAAGACACATGATGACTAAACATTCAGAGGTGTAGCGCAAGAAGAGAAAGACACATAATGCATGAAACATTCAGGGGTGTCAAAGTAAAGCGATAGCGCAAGAATCACATGATGTCTAAAAACATTCAGAGGTGTAAGATCAAGGTGCGTAATCATACTAAATGAATTACATTTCCTAGCACCACATCACAATGCGCCAAACTCACATTAGGCAAATACTATCACATGAGCCACTACCTGTGGCAGTCCCTAGGCCAACTGGCCTTGTTGGGGCTCAGACGCCCTGAGTCTCAGTGTCAGGGTGCGCTGCCATGCAGCGCCAGTCTCAAAGTACCAAAAAGCCTAAACGTAGCAGGTGCCCACTAAGTGCTGGGCACCTGGAGAACAACAGAACTGAGCCAGGGCCCTCACTGGCCCTTCGGCGCCAACTGCGCCACTGCTGGAGCCACACAGGCTCTGGGCATAACACACATGCCCCAGACGTTGGATTCTCACAGGCTCTAAAGCAATGATGCCAACCGTTGGAGCCCCACAGGCTCTTAGAACACAGATGCCCCCATGAGCCTCACCGGACTCTAGCCCTCACACTCAGGGGCAGGAGGGGACGAGCACCGAAAATATGCCCCGAAGCCCCCCTCTCGAATATGGCCCTCTCGGGAGCCAAACGGGCTCGTAAACATAATGCGGCCCCTCTGAGCCTCTCTAGGCTCATGCGCGTTGGGGCGACCCACTGCCAACTGGGGCCGCCCAGGAAGCCCTCGTCGCGGTGGAGTCCCCCACGGAGAACTCTAACTTCTAAAAATGCCCCCAGAGCCCCTCCGGGCTCTGTGCACGTTGGGGCGACCCACTGCCAACCGGGGCCGCCCAGGAAGCCTTCACGGCTTCCTACTGGCACTAGGCGCGAGCTCGCGCCACTGCGGGGGGGGGCGGACACCGACAACGTGTCCCGGCGCCCCTCCTCTCTTCTGCCCCCGCGTTGGAGCCGTGCAGAGCTCAACACCAAGACTGGCCCCTCGAGCCTTCCCAGGCTCTACACACCGTTGGAGCGGCCCGCTGCCATACGGGGCCGCTCTGACGAAGGGGGACCTCCCACTCGGCCCGCCCTCAGCCCCGACTCACCGGGGCTCACGGGGCGGCTCCTCCGTCTTCCTGGGGCAGGCGCCGACAATGCGCCTCGGGCCCCCAGGCTCTCCCCTCTCGGCATCGGCCGCCATCTCCCTCGCGCCTTCCTCCTCTTCCTCCCGCCTCACAGGCTGCGGGGCGGGACTTCCGGCCGGCCGCGCAGGGATTGGCCGGCCGGCCAGGTACTTCCGGGTCGCCGCGGGCAGCGCGGCGGCCCTCGCTAGGCAGGCAGGCGGGCAGCAATCGCGAGGTGGGCACTCGTAACTCACATAAACCTGGGCAAATCCAAGTCGGAAAAATAAGCGGAGTGGGCTCCCGCGCCGATCCGCCGCCGGCCTCCAGCAGCAACGCGCTTCCAAGCGCTATAGAGGCACACAAAGCGCTCCAGCACTAGAAGTGCAACCAAAGCGCCATGGGCAGGAAATACAGCGCTCTCAGCGCTATGAAGGACAAGTCCAGCGCTCCCAGCGCTGGAAGGCAATAAAGCGCTCTCTCAGCGCTAGATGCAGAGGAAGCGCTCCCTCAGCGCTACCGGGACAAGTCCAGCCAAGTCCTTCAGCAATGCAGCTCCACCACGCTGCACAAAGGTCCCAGAGAGTCCCAGGGGGCTAAGCAAAGTCCCCCCTTCAGCCCAGGCAGGGCAGAAGGGTCCCCCAGGAGTCCAGGAATCCAGGCACCCAGGGGCTGGGCAGCGCCCACCCCTGGTAGATCCACGTCAGCCACAAGAGCTAGCACAAGAGCATTTTGGAAGGGGCAGAGCCCCTTCTTATACACAGAAAAAGCTTTGAAGCCTTTGAAGCTTTCGTGCAAGGCGAGCCCTAAGCTCTGGGAGTATCTGGTTTCCCTCTCCTGTCAGCCTCAGGTCAGAGGTGACAGGGGGCCATCGGGAGGGAGAGTCATCCAGGGTGGGCCGACAGACACAGCCTGGCACCACCAGAGCTCTTTCCACTCCTCCCTAACAGCAGATGGGGGGCCTTTCATCTACGGCTCCTCCGGGGCCTTGCAGACCCTGCAGACCCTGTTCTACTCAAACCAGACAGTCCATCTACCAACAGGCCCAGGCATGCCTGGGCCAGGCCCATCAGCCAATCACGTGCTAGCAGACTCACTACACAATTATGCCAACTTCTAAAAGTGGCGCTTCTGGACTAGATACAGCCATGCCGCATATACCATTCTGCAGCATTCATTCTCACGAGTTCATACATATCAAACTCGCCCCTGCACTCCCCACGCATCAGGAATCTACCATGGGCATACATATTTCCCATTCATTCCTATGGGAGGGCAGGTCACTCACCATCCATACACAGAAAGCACACGCACTTTACACTGTACCACAGTGAAAAAGCGCGCAGAGGCCTACAATCACCAACCCAGGTTCCCAAAACAGGCTAGGAAAAAGCAAAAAGTCACGGGGTAGACCTGCCCAAAGGACCGGGTCCAACACCTCCATTTTGTTTTCTGGACATGACACACAATCTTTCCCCCGCTTTACAGACTGTTACAAAATAGTTCTCTTTCCTGCAACCTTTGCATACCTGTCCAAAGGCTGGATATATTCCTGTATTCTCAATGTGACACACTAGATCTTGCCACCATTTTGTGTTCTTGACGTGACGCACTTGATCTTTCCCTCGCTTTGCAGACTGTTACAAAATAGTTCTCTTTCCCGCAGCCTTTGAATACCCGTCCAATGGCAGGATATCCACCCTCATGTAGAAAGGAAAATCCACATTGAAAACATAACTTCTTTTTTTCTTTGGAGACATTACTTTATGGCCATCTGCCTTGTGTTTTAACTTTCTTTTCACACTCAGCGCTGATTCATTTTGGGCTGTTCCAGCCTCCATGTTAGCTGCATGTCTTCATTTCTGTCAGCTATTTCTTCCTCTTTGGCAGCCATGAGTACTCGCTCCAAGCTGAGTCTCTTTCAGCATTCGTCATCTGAAGGAATCAGGGAGGCAACCATTACTCTGAGATGCATAGCCTCCTTATTGTTGAAGTCATTGAACTAGCAATACTTTATGAGCAAGTCTTTCTCCAAACTCATCCATCGTTTCACGAGCTCTCTGCCTTTCCTGACTAAAGATGTACCTTTCATAGTCAACATTCGGCATTGGAGTGAACTTGGTGTTTAACCCCTCTTTAATTTAACTATACGTCACTTCATCACCTTGTGGTATTTTATTTATCACTTCTTTTACTCTTTCACCTGCTACATTCCTTAGATTTTTAATTATCTTTTTGTCATTTGCTTCTTCGAGTGCATCAATGAAATCATCGAAGGTTTCGACCTAGGCAATCCATCTGTAAACAATATTTTGCTTTTTGATGGTATCGAAGGGAGGCAGTGGTTTTAAGATGGGGCGGCTCCATACTTTGATTTCTTTTCAGCAGCCATTAAAATTTTTTTAACTATTCCGACCGCTGCAAATGAGTCGGTCCAACGTGATTCACCAGCCTTGTAAGCACAACCCTGTGCTTCTGTGTGGGTGGTGGCACCCGGTGCTGAGGTTGGATGACTCTCTTCACTCAGGCCTAGGTAAGCATGATTGTATTTTATATGTCTGGTTATCACCACTTCTCTGCATTTACCTACTTCTGCTCGCAGCATTTTCTTATACCTTGCTGTCGGCGCATGTTGCACTTTCTGTCCCTGGTTATCACTGCCTTTAGCACTTCTTGGTGTTTGAAATGTCTCTGCTTTTAGCGCTTCCTTGCACTTGGCTAGCATGGGCTTTTGCGCTTTTTTGTACCTGGTTGTCACTCTATTTAGCATTGTCATTCTCTACGAATGATGGCTTTGAGTCCGTCGTGACCCAGTACCTTTTGTCTTGACTGTATCGACTTTAACAAAATGTGTAAGCAAAGGTTATTTTGGTACTGCCTCTGAAATTGATTTGCCCACTTTGTAAAATATAAAAAAGACAGGTGACAAGTCATTGCATGTCTTTTGTAACACCTTCAGCTAATTATGGCTTTTCGGAAAGCATCACTTCCCATGTTTGGATTTTGAAACACATAATGACAGTGGCGGATTCAAAACTACAACCCCAGAATGCAACAAGCTGAAAAGGCAGGGCAGAATTGTGGTACTCCATGTTATTGAGTCAGGCAGTAGCATACTGAGAAGTAAAATAAAATCCAGTTTATGATTTTCTGCTTTTTTAGGTCTCGTGTGTAGCGTTGCAGTGCGTAGCGAGAGATTTTCTGGGGTAGAGGGATTTTAGCAGAAGGACTTTTGCTTCCGCCCATGCTTTCTATTGGGCAACATCAATATTTATGTTAAACCCTGGCTTCTTATTGTGCTGCAGGGGTTTTCTTTACCGCCCTATAGCTTTTTGGGACACGCCCTTGGGACACTGAGTCTACTGCTTCTTTCAGTTTTATGGCTTTTCTCTAATCTGATGGGACATGTCAAGGGAAGGTTCATGGATTGTTTAGCACAGCATCTGCTTTCCAGACACTCACGAGCCAGTCCGTCTCTCTCATTGGCCATGTGTTACTGATCACACTGCCTTCACGCTGCATTCTGCCTCTTCTATCACCCTTTCAGTATCTCCCCCGCCCTCCCACCTTCAGCCTCTTCCTCTGCAGTTGTTAACTCTCCTCCTTACTCTGGCTTCTTGGCCTCAGTAGCTGTGAGACCGTGATTGATAAAGTGTACCTTCCAAATTTTCCTGTTGTTTTAAGCAGTTGTTGAAGTGGGCAGGATCGGAAGGGCACGGCGTTCCCCCACTTCTTTTATTAAAATGATTCAGTTCCACTACTTTTTGTTTTCATAACTATGTCCCAAGACGACCGAAATAGCAAAGGCATTCAGATAAGGCTCAGCTTGCTTTCGTGGACGGCCAGGGATAGGCAGAGAAGGAAAATTTCCTCTTCTTTTCTGTGCTGGCAGCTGCCCCCCCCCATCTCTTCCTATTAGTCCCTCTCTTTCGGTCTTGCTCCTCAGTTACTGAAAACCGTGACTTGAAGAAACGGTTCACAACCTCTCTTTCCTTCTTTCATTTAGTTGCTTCCCTGTGTAATGGATCCAAAAAAGAAAACACTCTTGGGGGAAATGCCCTTTTTAGGTCTCGCACTTAGCGTTGCAGTGCGCAGCACTGCACATGCAGCACGAGACCTCTTGAAGGGGGTTTTGAAAAGTTGTGATCAGGCTTTCGCCGGCAGGCATTGGCTTTCGCGTGTTTTTTTTTTTAAAAGGCACGATATAGGGTAAAGGTGGGCAAATGTCCTGCCTTTGCTATGCCCAATCCTGACGGTGGCTAGCACGTGCAGCAGCGCGTGTTTGCCTCGCTGCTGCTGCCGCGCTCCCTCCCCCGCTCCTCTGTGGTGCGTGCACACCACTGTTTATCTTTCACTTTCATGCCGCGTGGCCATGTGACTTTCACGGCCATGCGGCCATTGCTTTTTTACATACTATCACTTCTTCAATTGCATGTACCCCCATTGCTTTGGGTAAAACCGTGCGTTTGTAAAGTTTTGAGTGACAGAAACTATTACTGTTATACATTCCATTCTCTGAACACCTGGTGGAAAGTACACCTTCGATGGTTAACAGGAGGAGAGAAACCTGGAGCCCAAGTGCTGAGACATTGCGGGTTGGTGGCGGGAGCTGTCAGTCACCTCACTATTTCTTGTGGTAGGCTTCTTCAACCCCGCCTCCCCTTGCCTTGTATGGTGGTGCTGGCAGCGGTGCATGCATGGTGGCTGTCTGACAGCGCATGGCACTGAGGCTCACACTGCAAGATTGCCAGTGGCCGCGCAGCGCCGGTGAGAAACTGGCAATCGGGTCCTGAGCTATGAGTTGATTGGGAGGGAGCGCTCAGCACTAACTGGAGCGGACCACAGAGCCGGACCATGGAGCCCCCGGCCGTCGCCAACGCAGCAGTACGGCTCCTGGGCATTGCACTGATCACATCCTGCCTGTGCATGGATGGCTCTGCGGAGCAAGGTAAGAGCTGGGGGCCGGGGGCGAGGAGCGGGCTTCTAAAGTGGATGCATTAGCCCACTAAGCCACCGGATCCAACCTGAGCGTCCTATTCTCCTGTGTCAGAAGTTTTGCTGTTTCTTTTATGTATAATAGTATGTCTGTTCTCAGTTTGTAGTCCATAGAAGTAGGCCACAGATACCTCTTAAGATATTGTTTTTTGAAGTTACAGGTTGTCATTTGAGTTTTATCGCCCTTGAGGTTCATCCAGGATTGATGCTCGTAATGTGACTCTTATGCCTGTCAGAATGGGCTGATGGACTCCATGAAGTTTTGAAGTTGATGTGTTTCTGTTTGTGATCTACGGCCGCGGTCGGACGCGTAGGACAGGGCAGGACTCTTGTCTCGGCTATATGGTGGCTACGATGATCTGCTACTCCAGGGACGCGCTTGTTGCCCTCAGACAGAGTCTCCCTAGCTGCGAGCTGTCTCGGGTAAGTCCGTTATCTGGCCCGCACTCATGTGCTTGTGGCAGGTGGTCACTTGAGGCTCCCGCCCCTTCTTGTTGTATCGATGAGGAGTCTATCACTGGAAGGAAACGCTCCCGGCACGATTTTAGTGTCTGGAACTTGAACGTCAGGTCGATGGTGAAACATTATCAGGACATTTATGACCTGATTGAAAAGGAGTCACCTGATATTTTTTGTTTGACTGAGACCTGGCTACAGGAGGATGACTCGGCTATTCTTAATATGGCTTTCCCCTCTCAGTATTCGGTCTATACACTCAATCGCTCCTCTAGAGGTGGGGGAATAGCACTTGCCGCCAAATCCTGTTACCCCTGTGATTGGAAAGGTCAAAAAATCGTAGGCTGCGAAAGTGCCTCGTTTAAGATCTCCATCACTCCCCATTTTTCCTTCTCGGGTTTATTGATTTACCGCCCTCCAGGTAGCGATGTGGCATTCAGGGAGGTTCTCCCAGATGCTATTAGCACGCTAGCTGTTGGGTGTGCTAACTTCTCTATTCTTGGGGATTTGAATCTCCATTTTGACAACCTGACCGCGCCGACTGTGAGTAGCTTTCAGGCTGATCTTGAGGCTTTGCAGCTGTCTCAATGGATTACGTATCCCACTCATGTAGGTGGACATACCCTGGACCCCTTCTTCACGAATCTCCCAGACGTAAGGGTTTCTATCCCTTCTCCTGTGGCCTGGACAGATCACTTTTTGGTGAGGATCCAGTGTCCATTATATGAGCCCACTCTCAAACCTATGATCCGAGCTGCCCCAGACGTCATTGGACTAAACTCAAACTTAAGGACTTCCACCGTCTGCTGTCCAAGGACCCGCTGGGCCCGTTTGACACTGTGGAAACAGGTTATGACCGTTTCTGTGAGTGGGTTACTAGGGCCCTTGATTCCCTTATCCCGGTGGCCTTGAGCAAACGTGGACCAAGGGACCCCAGTCCATGGTATGATGGCTCTCTGCGTGCGCTCAAAAGCACGTGCAGGCTCACTGAGAGAGAATGGCGGAAAAATTATGAGATCAGTAAAAAAGCTGTGTATCTGGCCACCGTCAAATGCTACCATCGTGCTGTTTGCAGAGCTTGTGCGGCATTTTATGCTCTCGAATTCCGCAACAGCACCAATCAATCTAAAAGCATCTTCAAGGCTCTCAAGGATCTCGTGGCAAAAAAGGCCTCTGCGAATGAATTGTGTTCTAGTTCGCATTGTGAAACCTTAGCGGCCTTTTTCTTGGAAAAAGTCCAAGCCATTTATCGAGCATTTCCCTCGATTATACCCTCTGGTGATGGGCTTTTTAGCCCTCCAGTGCAAGAGGTGTTACATTCTTTTCCTAGCCTAACACCTGAAAGCTTTAAAAATTTGGCCCAGCAAGTCAAGTCCGGGTCCCCGGCTGACCCGTTACGGCCAGCTTTGTTTAGAGACATGGCTTCTCCTGAGCATTCACCGATCTGCTCTTTGATTAACATCTCGCTCGCATCTGGGTCGGTTCCCGTCAAGTGGAAACAGGCAGTGGTTATGCCCATTTTGAAGAAGCTGTCCTTGGATGCCAGCAAGCCTGAGAATTATCGCCCGATATCACTCCTCCCTTGGCCAGCAAAAGTAGCGGAGGTGCACGTTAATACTGCCCTCTCTGACCATCTCTCGCGTGCTAACATCTTGGACGTGACGCAGAATGGATTCCGAGCGGGTCATAGCACAGAGACCGCCCTCCTTTATATGGTGGAACACCTGCGCTCTGTGCTCGATGCGGGTCAATCGGCGGCGCTTGTTTTATTAGATCTCAGCGCCGCCTTTGACACCGTCTCGCACGGGATTCTTCTGCAACGCCTGGAGGATGCTGGTATCGTTGGCCCTGCTCTCCAGTGGTTCCGCTCCTTTCTTGCTGACCGATCTTTTTGCGTGGCTGTCCCGCCCCATCAGTCTAAATTCTACCCCCTGAATCTTGGTGTGCCTCAGGGATCCTCGCTGAGCCCCACGCTTTTTAATCTTTACGTGAGACCGCTGGCTGAGGTCGGCAAGCGGTGGGGTATGACCATGGTGTCATACGCTGATGACACTCAGCTGGCGGTTACGCTCAGCGGGGATTCAGCGTTGGATGCCCCAAGATTCCAGAACGGACTACGGGCGGTCGCCAGCTGGATGACGTCCAACTGTCTCCAGCTGAACGCAAAAAAGACGGAGATTATGATCTTCGGTAAGCAAGCGGAACTCTGGGGCGATACGTGGTGGCCTTCAGAGCTTGGTCCCACCCGACTCCGGTTTCGGAGATAAAAAACCTCGGGGTGTGGTTAGATCCCACTCTCAGCTTTGTCTGCCACACTAAGGGCACTGCTGCCTGCTGCTTTGGCGTCCTGCGTAGCTTAAGACCTGTGTTAAAATTTTTCGATGCTTCGACCAGGCAGCTTATTGTGCAGGCGACGGTGATTTCTCGGCTTGACTATGCCAGCTCCCTTTTGGTAGGGTTAAATCAGGCCGAAATCACTCGTCTTCAACACGTGCAAAATGCAGCCGCCAGAGCAGTTGTGGGGCTGCCCAGGTTTTGTTCCGCCGCGAACACCTTGCGCTCTCTCCATTGGCTGCCGATTAAGCAGAGGATCCAATTCAAAGTGCTTTGCGTGTCTTACAAGATCCTCAAGGGCTCCCCTGCTCAGATTCTTTTGAATCTTCTGTCTCTTTATGTCCCAGTCCGTTGTCTACGCTCCTCGGACCTTGAATTTGCAGTAGTCCCCCGGTTTAAGCGCAGCTGTGCTGGCGGCCGTTCTTTTCGAGTACGTGCTGCGGCTTTGTGGAACTCCCTTCCTGCAGAGATACGTACCCTCGGTGATCTGCTCTCGTTTCGCAGAGCCGTTAAGACTCTCTTATTTCCCTAATCTGTTTTCCTTTGGCCTCCCCTTTTAGCTGTGTTATGTTGGTACCTTGTCAGGCGCTAGGACGCTCCTTTGCTGGAGCAGCTGTGCGCGTAATAAATAACCATAACATAACATAACATAACATCTGGATCTGTGTGGTCGTCAGTTTCCATGGTGGTGAGTAGGTTGAATGGTAGTTCCTGTACCTTCAGATATTCTCAGGGCAAGAATGGGCATTTATCCCACCCAGCATTTCCCCAGGGTGTTGGATTTTTTGGAGGCTCCTTACATGACCCATCCTGTCTGATAATACCACCACACCTCCATTCAACCACTGGGAGCCTCTACATTGTTGTGTACATTCTGTTTGACGGCCTCAGTGCCTCATCAATTCTGTGTCTAGACTCACCTGTTAAGAATACTTTTTCTCCCTTCTCAGGAACAGAAGCACCATTTTATGAGTCTTTGATCTACCCATAGGAGCACAGGCTCTGGGGCTTCTAAACTAGCTCTGAGTGCCCCACCCCCGTACACCAGAGAGGAAATACATTGAAACGTGAATCTCCACATTATCTTTTTCTGACCGAAACCTGGTTCACGACAAACTCACTCCCTGACCTTCTAGCTATTCTCCCAGACACCTACTATGCTCTCCGCATGGATCGCCCGGCGGGCAAAGCCGGCGGCGGTGTGGCAATGATCATTCGCTCAACGCTCAGATTCCAGCTTCTTGACCACCCTCCCATACCTCATGTGGACTTTCTGGTTGCCCGGTCCACCAATCTCACTGATCCCCTCACTTTTGTGCTTGTTTATCGGCCTCCCCAGTCTATGCCTCAGTTTGTTCCCCTACTACAGGACCTTTTGGCCACCCTGGCAGTAAACAACTCATCTGTAATCCTGCTTGGGGATCTCAATTACTGGCCCGACGATCCCAGAGAATGTTCTGCCTCCAAAGACTTCTCTGCCACTCTTCAGTCACTGAACTTCTCTCCTCACATCACTGTCCCTACCCATGACAAGGGCCATATTCTAGACCAAATTTGGTCATTGCGTCGCCAAATTTCCCTTCCCTCTATCCTTCCCTGTATCTGGTCGGATCACTTTATGATTTCTTTTAGTATTTTTTCTGCCTCCCCTGTTAAAACCCCTTTCACTAAGAATGTGCCCGTCCGATGTTGGAGCAAGACGGACCTCGCACTTCTTTCCTCTTCCCTGGCCTCTACAGCACCTGATTTGACGGATCTCCCTCTTGAATCCCAAGCTGATGTTATCAGCTCTTGGCTTTCTTCTTCCTGTGACATCGCTGCTCCCCTTAAGAAAGTCAAATCTGTCCGGCCTCACGACGCCAACAGATGGTTCACGAGTGAACTTAAAGATCTCAAACTCAGTCTCAGGCGCTCGGAGCGCCATTGGAGACGCAAATACTGTCCCTTGCTCCGCTCCAGGTACAAACTCTTACTGAACAGCTATAAGAAAGCTATTGTGTCGGCCAAAACAGCTTACTTTTCAGAGAAGGTTGCTCTCTCTATTAATAAACCCCGTGAGATCTTCTCACTGGTCAAGCAGCTTGCTACCTCTGACCGCACAAATATCAGTTCTGCCCCATCTCAGTCTTTTTGCCTCACTCTTAATAATTATTTTATTGACAAGATTACTGCCATCAAAAACAACATTTCCACAGTCTCTCAAATTCAAGTTACCTTTTCTCCCCCTCCGCCGCCTGTGCTGCTGGATCATTTTCTCCCTATCACCTATGATCAATTTTTTCTTTTGCTTGCTAGGGTTAAGTCCGGCTCTCCAGCTGACTGTGCCCCGGCTCGAATCCTTCAAACAAATGCTTGATTCCGGTCTGGGAAAGACATGGCTTGGTAGTTCGGACTGGACTGTTCCCATGAGGCACAGGGTCAGAGCTGATTTGCATATAGCCAGTGTCTAACCCAGGGTGGTGTGGAGTGCAAACAAACGATGGATTTAGGCCCAGATCCTTGTACTGGGGTGAATGTATGACATTGTTCTACATTCTGTCCATCAACTGTGTTTTTTGCAATTTTCACCCCGAGTGGGCTGGGTATGCTCAGACGTGAGTCCCAGGCTCTCCACACCACTGGAGTCAAGCTATCCAGGCTGATGAAGGCTGATAGCCAGAAACCGGTCCTTGGATGCTTGATTCCGGTCTGAGAAAGACATGCTTGGTAGTTCGGACTGGACTGTTCCCATGAGGCACAGGGTCAGAGCTGATTTGCATATAGCCAGTGTCTAACCCAGGGTGGTGTGGAGTACAAACAAACGATGGATTTAGGCCCAGATCCTTGTACTGGGGTGAATGTATGACATTGTTCTACATTCTGTCCATCAACTGTGTTTTTTGCAATTTTCACCCCGAGTGGGCTGGGTATGCTCAGACGTGAGTCCCAGGCTCTCCACACCACTGGAGTCAAGCTATCCAGGCTGATGAAGGCTGATAGCCAGAAACCGGTCCTTGGATGCTTGATTCCGGTCTGGGAAAGACATGGCTTGGTAGTTCGGACTGGACTGTTCCCATGAGGCTGTGGTAAATAAATAAATAATACTATTTTTGACAATAATCAATAAACGGTTAGCTCAATAAATAAGAGTCAAGATACGAGGTAGCTAGAGTATACAGGCTTTAATTAAGCATAAAGGACAAGAACAGGACAGCCTGTACGGGAATGGGATGGCAGCTGCCGGGGGCAGGATCTGGGACAGGCGTAACTTTTAATAACAGAACATTAGTATATATAGTTAAACAAAATACATTGAATTCAATACAGTAGGCGTAGCAGTAGGCGGAGTTTGTAGCAGTCGCGAAAGATAAGGCAGAACTGATGCAACAAGAAGGCGTGTACAGGGCGTATACATAGTCATGTGATGTAACGTAACAGAATATGTCATAAACGGGGCGGAAACATGGAGGGGGCTACCTGAGCAGCTGGGACCTCTAACCTAGTGGTGCGCGCAAACTGACAATGACGTGTTACTAGGGAGAACTGGGGGGCTATGACTTCTGCGCTAGAAGAGGAGACTAAAGTCTGGAGAGTCAGAGCGACATGTACCTAAAGCATATCTAGTATCTAGTGTTTAGAGAACATGTTGATAGAATCCAAAAGTTAGCAGAGCAAAGGCTAACAGACATTAAGACTGGTGCATACATAATCCTACATGTAGTGCGTGTGCGGGGAATATTCTATGAATATTAATACAGTATTTCTCTTACATGGAGACATAAAGGCTAGACCATGACGGAAACTATTGATGCGATTCAGTAGCTTAGGAATGCAGAGAAGGAGGGCTGGACTGATAACTAGAAACATAACATACTCTTGGCAGACTGGAGGCAGAGCCAGGCCGAGCCGGGCACTGTGAGGCATGAAAGTAAGCTAAGGGTCAGGGATACAGGTGGGGGCTGTATCGCTCCTCGGGGAGGGTTCAGGAAACAGGAGCTGAATCTGAGTCCGGGCCCTTTTGAGGCCTAGAAACGGGGACTTTTCAATGAATTAACGTGCACACTGTAAAACGTGGCAACGTAGCTTTACATAGGCCTGATATTCGTTGTATTCACGAGGACTGGAAACTGACATACTAGAGATGGACACAACTGTAATTGCGTCCTTAATCGATCATAGGGGAATACATGCATATCGATCATGCACATATGACATAACATGGGGAACACGTAGGCACATATAACATGGCAAAATTTACTTTTCCACATTCCCTCCTTGTGCCCTACGTTTCCATCAGGAAACATCTATATTCATGATACCATCTATCATTTCATACAGCATCATTTGCTCGTCTCGAATTGTCTTGGAACGGGACTTAGGACTAGGAATACAAGAGGTAGCACAAATGCCGCAAATCGCAGGGCCACATTGTATACAGAGGCAGCAACTGAATATGATCGCTACTGCAATACCTAGAAGTGACAATACTTTCCATCCCCAGGCGGATAAGATACTCCAGAGCCAACCGGACCATGTCCAGGTGCCTGGATTCTGGTGTAACTGATGGGCAATTTTGTGAAGTCTGGTTATAGCTGAATAAACAGACGGCGCGTTATTAGGAATGAAAATGCAGCAACTAGATCCGATGACTCTACATGCTCCTCCTCTATCGGCCAGTATGACGTCAAGAACGAGACGATTCTGGAGCACGACAAACCTCATAGCAGATTGCTCTTCGGTTAAGTTACCTAGAGCAGAAGTAGTCTCATTCACTACTGCTTCAAGGGTTCTGGTTAACCTACGGATTGACTTACTATTCTGGACAGGGCCTATAAAGAAAAAGAAACCTCTATTGAAATCTGTATACTGTTCTAGAGCAGTTTCAGTTTGATCGACAATTGGGGACTCAATCTCCCGTCTATGTCTGACGTGTACTAGATGTGTGTTTCGGTGATAATCAGATGGGGCTAGAAAAACTGGTGGTAGTAGGAAGGCAATGTAACATGTTCCATCCCAATCGAGGGGCAGACGAACATATGCGGTCTGACCACAAACAAAATAAGAATGACGTGAAGCTTTGAAAATAGATTTCCCACTGTCACTATACTCGACAGTAGTAGTACAATCACTATGTCCTATATGTACGGAACCATTCTTTTGGACACATAATTCGCCTTTGACTGGTAGTACTGAAATAGCAGGTAAGTCCGGAGTAGTATCAGACTGAACATTCAGGACCATAAAATTCGAAGAATAATTCCCTAAATTATAAACTTCATTTTCTAGATCTAACCCTGTTCTATGGGAGAGACCTTGCTTGTCTGGAAAACATGTTCTATTCAGAAGTGACATATCATTTGAAGATGACGTTAACATGGACCATGCTCCACACGAACCATTATGTGAAAACGGATAAGGAAAGAGTGGCAGAACTCCCTTCGGTGTCTGAAAAGGGGGGAGTCGACCACACACCCAACAATTAGTAGCATTGCTGGTCTGGTGTGAATAATGTAACATTCTGATGAATGTGTTATTGCGCATAGTAAGACGATAGGATAACTCGTGAGGAGGCAGATCACTAAATGTGTGCTCTACTGTAGCATTAGAAAACTTATTTACATGAGAAATTGGAAAACATAAATGAAATGCATAACTTGTGCAGGTAACCATCAAACTTAGAAACAATAGAAAACTTAGAAAAACGATACATCGGATAGAGTTTTGACTAACTCTCTCACTATGGGGGTCTATCTCATACATGTCAGATACCTGTCTAACCGTTTCACCCGAGGGGGACTTAGACAATTAAACTGGCTGACTTATTTTACTAGACCGGAGTTTTAATTTATACTCCTGCTGCGGAGTTTTCTCTAACAGAGGAACTTTCAGTTCTGGATTTGAATTAATGTCTGATTTAGAGTCTGGTTTCAGGCAGTCTTTAGTAATGGAACAGTCCTTGGAAATGTTCTTGGCAAAAGTTTTGTCACGGAGTCCATGGAATTTCTTGACATGCGACAGATGGACCCAACCCTTGCGGCCTTCCAACTTCACGGCCGTACGGGTGGTCAGAAGGACTAGTTTCGGCTCCTTCCAGCGAGGTTCCAGCGGACTTGAACGATCAAAATTCCGTATGAGTACCAGATCCCCTGGAAGGACCTCGTGCGGTTTCACTTCAGTATTGTCTGGAAATGCAGCGGCAACCTGTGAACGACAAGAGTGTAGGGCCGACATCAAGGAAGCTAGGTAATCTGTCAGCATATTACTGGAAACATCTGTAATACTACGGGGTCTAGGTGTACCCCACATATTTGGGGGGCGGCCGAATACGACCTCATAAGGAGACAGACCTGATCTGGAATGTGCAACCATTCGCATGTAGAATAGAGCAACTGGCAGGGCAACTAGCCAGTCTACACCTTTCTCTTGACATGTCTTGGCAATACGGATTTTCAAGGTCTGATTATGTCTCTCTACGAGACCGGCTGCTTCTGGATGGCGCACACAATGGAACTTCCACTGGTACCCTAACAAAAGGGAAACGTGTTTCATGAGCTCAGAGGAGAATGGCTGGCCGTTATCAGAATACACGACCCTAGGGAGTCCATAACGGGGGAAAAATTCACGAACCAACTGCTTGGCAGTGGTCGCTGCTGTGTAATCTGGAACTGGATATGCCTCTGTCCACCTGGACAAAGCGCATACAACTACAAGGACATACTTGAAACCTCTTTATGTCAAAATAGAATTCCCTTTGGGCACATTAGATATGAGGACATCAACTTCACTGTCACACAATCGGACAACAGATATACAAACATAAGAGAAAAATATTTTTTCCCCAAGCACATAAACTAAGAGCAATGCATAAGCTACAAAAATATGAAATAACGGTAATTTCCAGATAGCACAGTTTATTTGTACATAAAATTAATAAAAACAAATTAAGATCACAATAAAATTGGGAACACAGAAAATATAACAGGAATGAATCAAAACATCAGTACATCTAATCAGATTCATACACCAAATCAGGGAAGTACACACAAATCCTAAATCAAATATCAGTAGTACTATTCCCTCAATGGGTCAGAGCAACTAGCTCTGCTGCTTGAGCAGACAGGGTGTCAATACGGTGTGTTTCAATAACTTCAGTGTCAGTAGTCACTGCATACGCGGCTACTAGTTCTCCTGTACTAGTTCTCATACATGAACCATCCACATAAAGTGTCAGGTCGGGATTAGGTAATGCAATGTCTGTCAGGTCTTGTCTTGGCTTAGTCATAGTGTTAATGACTTCCACACAGTCATGTGTGACAGGATTTGAAGTAACTGACGGTAACAGAGTAGCAGGATTTAAAACGTTGCAGCGTCTGATTTCTATGTGTGGCTGGAACAATGTCAGTTCATAACCTGTTAAACGTGCAATGGTCAAGTGCTGAGTCTGGGTTCGGTTTAAAAGAACTTCCACGGAGTGTGGAACTTGTACTGTAAGGGAGTGTCCTAATACTATGGAATCACTTTGTCTGATTGCTAGAGCTGTGGCTGCAACTGACTTGAGGCACGCAGGCAAAGCCTGGGCTACTGGATCTAATGTGCTCGAAAAATAAGCACAAGGCTTGTACTGTCCGGCTTGATCTTGTGTGAGAACAGATAATGCGGTACCATCACGTTCTGTGACAAAAAGTGTAAAAGGCTTACTGTAGTTCGGTGTAGCTAGAACAGGTGCTTGGCATAAGGCTTTCTTTAACTCATTAAAACTAAGTGTATGTTCAGATGTCCAAGGGAGAACAGTCGATACGGCTGCCTCCTGTGTCGTTAACTGTATCAGTGGCTTTGCTAGAAATGCATACTGAGGAATCCATTGTCTGCAGTAAGAAGTAAGGCCAATAAAAGCACGTACCTCCTTCTGTGTCTTGGGCTGTGGAAGACTCGCTATTAACTGGATACGGTCTGGTGTCAACTGCCTACCCCACTTGGACAGTAAGTGGCCTAAGTAGATCACTTGCTGGACACAGAACTGGAGCTTCGAAGGGGACACCTTGTGCCCCATCTCGGCTAGGAAATACAGAACTGTAAGTGATGCTCGCTCGCAATCACGTTCAGAACGGGCTGTGATCAGTAGATCATCGACATACTGGAGCAGGGCAGTGTCAGCTGGCATGTGAATATTGTCTAGTTGTCGTTTAAGTGCTTGACTGTAAATACTAGGACTCTCTGTAAAACCTTGAGGAGCTCGTGTGAATTTATAGCTCCTTCCATTTAAACAAAAAACGAAAAGGTACTGGCTGTCTGGATGAATCGGAACACTAAAAAATGCATTCTTGAGGTCTATTACTGTAAAAAATATGGCTTCAGAATCAATAGCTGTCAACAGAGATGAAATATCTGGGACTACTGGATACTGGGGTATGATACATTTATTAAGTTCTCGAAGGTCAATCACTAATCGATATACTGGAGGTGCATTTGGATCAGTACGTTTCATGACTGGAATGATGGGTGAATTACATACATTGGAGTCAGTTTCTACAACCACTCCTTGAGCGATGAGCTCGTCAATAATTTTGGATAAGGCTGCTACAGCCTCAGGTGGCAATCTGTACTGTCTGATTCGTGGCAAGACTACACCTTGCTTGAGGGTCACACGATGGGGTGTGATTCGCATAAAACCTACATCAGTTGGACCTTGCGCCCATAAATGCTGTGGCACATTAGACAATCTTGGATCAAAATCACGTAAAACATAGTGACCTTTAAAATCCCTCAAGAACAAACGTATTCCTTCTGGGGAACAGCAAATAACTGCACCTAATTCTTTCAATGTTTTAATACCTAACAAATTTTCTGGACATGACTTAGTAAGTAACAAATCAGTAGTTCGGGACAATGGACCGACTTCTAGAGTAACTGGCTTTGATATCTCGTTTACAATAGGCTTTCCTGAAAATCCAAGGGAAACATTTCTAGAGCCTGAGAGCGGAGCCCCTGGAACCTCGTCATGACTGATAGTAGTCCTACTTGCCCCTGTATCAATCAAAAACTTTCTGTCTTTCCCTAATACTTGACTGTGTACATAGGGACCCTCTTGATCTACAGGAATCTCGATGAGAGGCAAGCCTACCTCCCTCTCTAGGCTGTTTCATGAATACGGTTGATACTCTGGATACTCTGACTGAGCATACTGGTACATCTGCTGTGTAACATGCTGTGTTGCAGCAATAGGCTGCGGTGCTGGAACTGTCTGTTGTGCATTCTGTGGCTGAGAAGTCTGTGAAACTTGCTCTTGTCTAGGCGGACGTGGTCTTTCTTTAGTCTTACCAGTGGCTATGTTGTGTTTCAGAACTGCACACTCGTTTATAAAATGACCTGGCTGTTTACAATAATTGCATGTCCCTTTAACGGGAGCTGCAGGATTACTGGCTTGATTCGGACCCCTCTTCTGACTGTCTTGTGGAACAGATTGTGCAACTAGTACTTTCATTTTTGTGTCTTTCATACGTCTCCTCTCGTGTTCTTGCTCTTCCCTGATTCTATTCTGGTGATACTGGAGCATCTGGAGCATCTGTGACGGGGTACTAGCTTGCCAAGTACTTTCGACTTTCAAAACTCGATTTTTAACTTGTGGGCTGGAATTCTCGACTAGTTTAGTAACAAAAAGATGAGGATATGACTCGCTACCTGTCTTCAAACCACTGTTGATAATGAAACATTTCTCGAATCTAGAATAAAAATCACTAGTATCTTCATCCTGTTTCTCTTTGCATGCTGAAATTGCATCCCAATCTTCCTTTTTCGTGGCTAGTAACCTTGGCAAAACCTGAATCAATAACTCTGGCAATTCTTTACACTTCTCTCCAAGACCGGTACCTGGTACTCGTATCTTATCTTCAGCTTCTAGAACTGCCCAATCAATCTTTTTCTCTCCCACCTCCCATTCTTTTTCCTTGAGTTTCTCATATACCCCTGCGGGCAACAGGACCTTTAACATTTTAATAATATCTGGATACGTATATTCTCCCATACGGAGCATGTCTTTTAATTCTCGATGGAACCCTGCTGGGTCTTTGTCGTGACAGGGAATTAATTTCTTCATCTCTAAGAGTTCCATCTTGGTAACAGGGGTGTAAACAAATACTCGTTGCATCTCACCATCCGGTGTCCTAACTGGATGTACTTCTCGTAACGGATGCTGTCTATCTATGTAAAATGGTTTACTTTCTGGAGGTGAGACGTGAACAAAATGCGGGTTCAAAAACGTTCTATATTTGTGGCGCTGTTCTAGAATGACACTAATTAAATCAGTACCTAAACCTTTCCATTTATACTGGAGTAACTCGTTCAGGACATCATGTAACGGACCTGGATCAGAATGCTGACCCTCATATAATGTAATGAGGTGCTGGATCATATACATACCCACCAGTCGCTGCTCGGCTGGGGGCAGTTTCAGAAACATTTGTGCCACTATTTCGTCTGGAAAAGTGGTAGAATCAGTAATCCATCGGACTGCTGATCGGGCTAGTTCTTGTTCATGCATGGTACTAAGTTCACTATAACCGATTCGTGATTTCAGAATGTGATCGGTAGCTTGAAATACTTGTTCTAGAGAACCTTGTTCTGGTGCTGGGAGATGAAAGACTTTCTTGTGTTCTGGACGTGAATGTCGGTCTGGAAATCTAGATTTACCTACATACGCTATTCTGGCGGTATTCTCGTCATCTACTTCTTCAGTATCAGAGTTACTTTCTTTCTCGCTTACTTGTGCTGCTTTACGATTGTCGTGTAACCTTATTATTTCCTTACGAATTTTCTTGTACATACTTTCTATACTACTGAGTGTCTTGTGTCTACCCTCGGCTATATTATCACTCCACCTTGTCAGAACTTTCATTTCGACCGTATCTTTAGTCGGACAATCTTGTTCCCTTATTAAACAATTGATTAGAAACTTTAATAACATGAGCTGGGTCTCAGCTTTCCTGAGAGACATGATTTCGCCAATACTTTCTGGATCTTCTCCTGTACGGATGAAGCGATACATTCTATCTAGATCTTCTTTCATATTCGGTAGGGTGTCCAAATACTCGGTCACCCGTCTTACACGCAATGAATATAAAACCATACTATCATCGCCTGGGACTGGATCATAACAGCATTCGGTAAGAGCTCGTCTGATTTCTGCGACGGACTGATATTTGGGCGTACGTTGTAACGCACGTTCATGTAACTCGACTAACGTTATACGTTTGTTTGGCGGCAGGGTACCAGGAGGACCTCCTCCCGCGGCCCCTAAACTGGAATCGTCGACTGATACTCTTCGTGCTGGCAGAGTGACTGATGTGGCGGGAACTTGTACTATGGGCTGGACCGGGGGTACCATAACAGGTGCTGTAACAGGTGCCCCGGTGGCTGGAGGAACAGGAATTACATTATTTACGGGAGCTGGCGGAGCAGGATTCGCGTATTCTGGGACTGTGTCGTCCAAATAGGACGAGAGAAAAATATCAGCTGCGGTCGGTTTGTGACGTAGCTTAATCGGAACTAATGGCGGCGGAAAATTACATGGTGCTTCCGGGGTTGCTTTTGGCAAGCCCTCGGCAAGAAGAGGATACATACCCTTAATGAGGGCATTTCTCTGTCTGTCTGACTGTTCGGCTCTAACTCGTTCACCTACTTCGATTAATTCCCTTTCCTGGGCTCTTTCTAAGGATTCTCTACTTAATTCTGACTTTCTGATTTCTTTCTCTGTTCTTTTATGAGATTCTTTGCGCCATAACTCGATGGCATCTTTCTGGGACTGTCTGGCTTTCTTTTTCCATAATACTTCTTCTACTCGCATGATGCACTCGGCATCCCACGTACCTGATACGGGCCATCTATACTTTTCCTCTAACTGTTTGGTGTATTCCACCCATAAATCTAGATATAATATGGCACTTATGCCATGCTTTTGATACATGAAATGACCTGGACTGTCCCTAGGCGGGACAGGAACTGCTTCTTCGAGCAGACCTTTTCTAGTTTTTAACTGACGTAACTTGGAGAACAGAGGCATGACTGGACTGGGGTCTAGACACAATACAATACACAATGAACACAATAATTACTTGAAAAACAAATCATTCATACCACGACATTGAAAACACATGGAATAACATTTAAAAATAACGGTTCGGACAAAATACTGAATACTGAAATACTGAAAACAGAACACATGAATTTCTCGAGAACAGAACTTACTAGAGCAGAAACTAGAATAACTGGATGCACTGCTAAAACAGTACGAAACTTACCGGTCCCATAAAGAGACACGTCAGGACCCGCATCCACCTAAGTGGACACTTCGTGTTGGATCTGTGTACCCAAACCCACGGACCAGAGACAAATCAATTGACCCTGTCTAGATACTACCCCAGCAACGGTACTCACCGGGCAGCAAGAACGGAAGGCCTCGGACTGGACTGGACTGCTACGACGACGGACGGACGAACTTCGGACTTCAGTTACAGGTGGGCCTCCGGATACCTCGGACCTTGGACTCTCGGCTTGGGCTCTGGTCGGGACTCGCCGCGTTCCTCCACCGCCTCGTCTGGACGCTGGACCGCAACCTCTGTCTCCTCCGTGGGCCTGAGGGATACTTGAAGCAGAAATATCTGCACGTGCACGGTATGGTTCCGTTACGGCTGCAGAGGATCAGGGGGCCTGCGTGGCTTCTCCGGCGCGTGGGGAAAGGGCAAGTCCCTATTCGGGCGCCATTATGTGGTAAATAAATAAATAATACTATTTTTGACAATAATCAATAAACGGTTAGCTCAATAAATAAGAGTCAAGATACGAGGTAGCTAGAGTATAAAGGCTTTAATTAAGCATAAAGGACAAGAACAGGACAGCCTGTACGGGAATGGGATGGCAGCTGCCGGGGGCAGGATCTGGGACAGGCGTAACTTTTAATAACAGAACATTAGTATATATAGTTAAACAAAATACATTGAATTCAATACAGTAGGCGTAGCAGTAGGCGGAGTTTGTAGCAGTCGCGAAAGATAAGGCAGAACTGATGCAACAAGAAGGCGTGTGCAGGGCGTATACATAGTCATGTGATGTAACGTAACAGAATATGTCATAAACGGGGCGGAAACATGGAGGGGGCTACCTGAGCAGCTGGGACCTCTAACCTAGTGGTGCGCGCAAACTGACAATGACGTGTTACTAGGGAGAACTGGGGGGCTATGACTTCTGCGCTAGAAGAGGAGACTAAAGTCTGGAGAGTCAGAGCGACATGTACCTAAAGCCTATCTAGTATCTAGTGTTTAGAGAACATGTTGATAGAATCCAAAAGTTAGCAGAGCAAAGGCTAACAGACATTAAGACTGGTGCATACATAATCCTACATGTAGTGCGTGTGCGGGGAATATTCTATGAATATTAATACAGTATTTCTCTTACATGGAGACATAAAGGCTAGACCATGACGGAAACTATTGATGCGATTCAGTAGCTTAGGAATGCAGAGAAGGAGGGCTGGACTGATAACTAGAAACATAACATACTCTTGGCAGACTGGAGGCAGAGCCAGGCCGAGCCGGGCACTGTGAGGCATGAAAGTAAGCTAAGGGTCAGGGATACAGGTGGGGGCTGTATCGCTCCTCGGGGAGGGTTCAGGAAACAGGAGCTGAATCTGAGTCCGGGCCCTTTTGAGGCCTAGAAACGGGGACTTTTCAATGAATTAACGTGCACACTGTAAAACGTGGCAACGTAGCTTTACATAGGCCTGATATTCGTTGTATTCACGAGGACTGGAAACTGACATACTAGAGATGGACACAACTGTAATTGCGTCCTTAATCGATCATAGGGGAATACATGCATATCGATCATGCACATATGACATAACATGGGGAACACGTAGGCACATATAACATGGCAAAATTTACTTTTCCACAAGGCACAGGATCAGAGCTGATTTGCATATAGCCAGTGTCTAACCCAGGGTGGTGTGGAGTGCAAACAAACGATGGATTTAGGCCCAGATCCTGGTACTGGGGTGAATGTATGACATTGTTCTACATTCTGTCCATCAACTGTGTTTTTTGCAATTTTCACCCCGAGTGGGCTGGGTAGGCTCAGACGTGAGTCCCAGGCTCTCCACACCACTGGAGTCAAGCTATCCAGGCTGATGAAGGCTGATAGCCAGAAACCGGTCCTTGGATGCTTGATTCCGGTCTGGGAAAGACATGGCTTGGTAGTTCGGACTGGACTGTTCCCATGAGGCACAGGGTCAGAGCTGATTTGCATATAGCCAGTGTCTAACCCAGGGTGGTGTGGAGTGCAAACAAACGATGGATTTAGGCCCAGATCCTTGTACTGGGGTGAATGTATGACATTGTTCTACATTCTGTCCATCAACTGTGTTTTTTGCAAGGTAGGAAAGCAGGCAAGTTTGTTGGTGGACGTAAGCCCACCCACAGTCTAGGCTGCGGCCATTTTACAGGGGAGGAGACGTCAAGGGAAACCCATTTTAAAACAGTCTGATGTAAATACATTTAAGCGTATGCTGGGTCCTTCGATTTCAGCCTTATATGCCATCGGCATATTTTGTTTCAACAATCCCAGTTTCCCCCATTTGTTTATAGGGAAGGCTTTCTACATTTTTAAGTCTCTTTCACGTGAAAACCTGTCTCCCCTGCGCACACATGGATCCAACCTACTTTGTCAGCCTTGCAAAGCCTATCCTTAGGAGTGCTGCAGTGGCATGGCTGGGTGTTTTATGCGTTGTTCGCCCACTTTTAGCCAAGCTACGGGAACAGGAGCACAAACTGTCCAAAAAATACATATGCACGTTATACAACACATACGTGCTACTTACCATGTTAATTCTTAAGAAACGAGGCTGCGTTTGTGTACCTTATTAAAGGCCACATACTGTAAATCCCATTAGTACGTTTGGTAGCTATTGACAATTGAAAATAAAAATGCCTTTTATTAATGTTTTTTTTTAAAACGTAATTTACAATGTCAATAGCTCAAACTAATATAAATGCAAAACCTATTGCATTGCTTCCTTAAATATCCAGGAAAATCCTTCATTTTAGTTGCCAGTAAGTATCGCATTTACATGAGTTTCTGCTATTAGCATTAAAAATGCATTATATTTATCTGGTTTAAAAAAATCACATTAATATAAGTCATTAGCATTTACAAGGCCAATAGCTCACACTCATGTAAATGCGATACAATAGGTTTTGAATTTAGAAAATGTTTGACTATTTGCATTTTTAATTTCAATGCCTTTTATTTATTTTTTACAAAATAAAACCAATATAAAAAAACATTGTCATTTACAATATTAATAGCTCAACATAATGGCAGTGCGGGACCTATTGCATTGTAAAGGCTTGTTTCTTTAGCAACAAGCAAGGGTTAAATAGTCTAATAAGAGAGAGGGCAGAGATCACCTTCCAGGTGCGGAGATGAGCATCTTATCTCTATGTGCAAGTAGTAAAATCGCACCAGAAACACAGGATCACTGTAAAAAGACCATACAGGACTAGAACAATGAGAGCCTACATAAGATCTGAAGTCTACAACAAGGTAGACTTTGTAGCAGCACCAGTTACAAGTTTGTCTTTAAAGAGACAAGAGAAAAGAAATATGTTTTCCACGCTCAGCCTCAACCTGGAGTTTGGCGTGCTGTAAGAGGTATGCCTACTGGGTATAAAATGTAATTTCCACTTATCCCGTGTAGAGAAATGTTTTAATAACGGAAGAAGCAAACAAGCTCATCTTGGGGTGTCATGTGATTGGGGCGACAGGTCAGATTGCTCAGTCTACTAATGCAATCACGGAAGGGATGTTTGTTTCACCCCTGGTTACACATTCAAATCCTGGTACTTCCTCTCAGCATTTCAACCTTTAGGGATCAATAAAATGAGTAACATTGATTTGGGTGTCAATAGAGCAAAGAGATTTACTTAGGGGGTGAACTCAAAATGCTGGACTGTACCATACCTATACATAAAAAGTCACGTTTTTTAATAGGAATAATTTTACAAATACAATAAAAGTTTTTTTTTATTTCAAAGTATTTTATTAATTTTTAATTAACAGATACATTAGCATTTCTGTCACATGGTTAGCCAAATGAAGTATGTATTGAGGTGATTACAGGTACATGAGATATATGTTTAGCTAATCCCCTCTACATGACTTGAATTACTTCTTTACTTTAGAGGGCTTGAGGTTGTCTGAAATGTTTGTGTTTCTGGCAAATCCGAGTCTGACAAAATTGTTTATGTTAGCCATTGGGTTGAGGCATGTATTAAGAAATGGGAAATCTAACTGGCTTTGGCAATACATCTGTCGCAATCCATTTACAAACAAGCATTGGCATACCCAATAGGTTTCGCCATTAGGACCTAATAAGTGTTAAGCCATGCAGCGCATTTTCCTGGGTGTTGTGCAGCTAGGAATTGAAGAGCTATACAACTGCTACACACTAGTTCAAGTAGTCCGATTTAGAAATATATATAAGATAGTTTTGTACCACTGGTACATGGTACAGGCTATGTGTGATAACAGCTGCTTTGTAATGCCTGTTTCCCCTTCAGTATACAGTAGCTTTCCCAATATTTATTATATGGTTCCCAGACGGTTCACTTAAGTTGATTGAATCGAACCAAGAGGCCACAAACAATAGTGTCTGAATAAAAAACTTGTGTGTTTCTGCTTTTGTACTGTTTAAAAGGCGAGCTAAAAACTATTGTGCTTTAGAGCTGGGGTCTGATGGTTTCCTTGACGTGAATTTAACGGTCAGACCTCACTGTTCCAGGTGTGTGCAAGATACGTGAATATTGTAGTGATGTTGTACTGTAAGAATTGTGGCAATGAAATAATGACGTGTTTTATTTATAGTGCGTGCTGCGGCGGACTTTGCTTATTCATTTGTAGTAAATAACAGGTGTCATTATTCTCCTACGCAATGGAACTCCTTTTATCAACCTGTGAACAATGAAAGGCAGAGTTCACTCTGCGTAGATTGAAATATGGTGCCCGCATGAAATACACACGCATCTCTGCAACAAGCTCCTAGCTGGTGTATAATTAAATGAATGCAAACCTGTCAAGCCAAAGAGCATGTAAACATGTATATTTGGTGATGTTTTTATGATGCTACATATGGAAATGTGAGGATTTGTCAACCTAAAAAGGCAGCACAGAGAAAACTATTGAATCACAAAGCTATGATGAAGCCTGTTTAACACATTATGGGTCAGTTTGAGCACCAGAAACGAGTGTCCCTTTTCTCGAATTGCACATGCTGTTTGAGTTTTGCTGTTATTACGACTGTGCTATTCGTGCGGCCATGTTTTACAGAAGCAACATATCAGGAACAGCTGTCGAGGAAAAAACCTAGCGACTGCTGAAACAGGAGAAGATAATTAGGAGGCCAAAGCAAATATTGTACTAAATATAGGTCAGCACTGGCAATATTAGTGATTGAGGGGAAAACATGAATACTCTCCAGCATGCCCACAGCACAAATAGTAAATATATCTGCGACTCGGGTCAAGATGCTCATGTTTGTGGAATCCAACGTTAAACCGCGGTCCACAGCAAGGTCTGCTAAAGCAGCTCAAAAGAAAATCGTTCTTAATTGCATAATGATTTACAAGTATCTATTGCCACCTAGTGAAGGGCCCATGTAATTACCGAAACAGTGGTGTTTGGAAAAACAATAATTTACGAGAAACCAAAAGAAAAACCTTACAAATACACAAAGAAAGTAGGGAGAGTGAGGGTGTGACAGGCAGTGGAGGAGCAAGCGAGCGCGGCCACGCTAATTGAAAACAGATGTCCCCTGCGCGCCACTGCTTGCTCCCGCAAGGTGGATGCCAGCACAAGCAGGAGTGCTTGAAAAGAGCTGAACAATTTCTAAAGGTCACTCCTAGGGCAGAGCTGTGCGCTGCCTAGGCGAGACCTAAAAATGGGTTTGAAGCTTGTATTTGGATTAATCAATCCAGGACTGGCTTTAGCTCTGGTGCGCCCTCTTATGGTGTCACCCAATGCCCTCCTCTCCGTGGAGTTCCTCACTACCACACTCCAATATGGCCCCTAATCTCTCAAAAATTATACAGAGACAATAGTTCATACCATACGTCTGTAAATCAGTCTACAGAAAATGTTACATAAGACAATAAGGATTTCAAGGTGTTGGAATCACATATCATCCATGCTAGTAGGAAGTATATTTGAAGAATGTTTGATCTGGAGAGCACAGGCTCGGTAATTAAAATGTATCACAGTGGTTGGGATTGGCTTTACAAATAAGAATAGGTCAGATGTACGACCCTTTTTTGAGGTCGCAAACGGGAGATCCTCCCGTTTGAAGCCTCAAAAAGGGGTAACAGCATGTACAAATGCTATTTTGCGAGTCACTGACTTGCAAAATAGCATTTGTGACTCTCGCAATTAGGAAGGGGCATTCCGTCAACATGCTATGTACTGTTTTGCGGCCCCATTTGCAGCTGCAAACCACTCACAGTTTACCACCTACTTCAAGTACCACTGGTGCAGAAGTAGCCGCAACGCCACCATAGGTTTGGCAGTCCATCGGACAGCCAAACTCATAATAAGACTCTTAGTCTTATTGGAGCAGAACTGTACTGCAGTGGATTAAAGGATGTGACTGTTTAGGATAAAATCCATTCCCTTCGCTGCTTTGAAAAGTTTTACCATTTTTATACCATATTTCCCAATCACAGTACTTAAATCTCTATGTAACTACAGGTGTCCTTTTTTTAGACTGATGTTAATGTATTCTGTCAACATTTATTGTTGCTCTTAATCTACAATGTCGATATTTTAAAATGTTTCCCAATTTTAACAAAGAAAATGTATTTTTATATGTGTACTTTTATGGTTTTTGTAAACTGGAAAAAAAAACTAATAAAGGTAATTTTGATTTGATGATTTGACTCTTAGGGGCATATTTACGTCTTCTGGCACATCTCTGCAAATCAGCAGGGATGCGCCAGAACCGATGCGTCATGCAATTCCCTCCTTGCGCCACCACAGATGCGCCGCATTTACAATGCGGCGCACTATGGTGCAAGGAAGGGCAGATGCGTGACGCATCATGTGGTGTACGGGCGGCGCATTGCTGGAGTCGCGTCGCAAGTGCGACGCAACTCCAGCAATGCTCAGGGCCGCCCAATACTTAACATGCTGCGTCAGTTCTTACGCCTGCTTCAAGCAGGCGTAAGGAATTGACGTAGCAGCGTCGCAGAAGTGCCTGCGTGAAATCTTATAGATTTCACGCAGGCACTTTTGCGAGGCACACAGGCGCCGGAACGCCCACCCTGCATGGGAACGCCCCCATTGTGGCGCTGGGCTTTATAACGTGACGCATCTCCCTAGATGCATCACGTTGTAAATGCCTCGCAGGGATGCGCCACGTTTACGCCGCTGTTGCGTGACGCAAGGTGGCGTAAACGTGGCGCAAGGGGCTTGTAAATCTGCCCCTTAGTCTATTTGTGTGAACCTGTGGTTTCCATGTTCTGCCATCTTCTTATAGCATGTCTCCATTCATCGCTATGGTTCACCGGCATTCTTTTACCAAATTTAGAAGAGCAGTGGAATGGAAATCATACCACCACTAACTCTTTAGTGATTTCAAGGAAAGTAACATTATCTGATCTAGCAACAAAAGAGGGAAATGAAGCTGGAAATAATTTTAAAAGATTGCGAGGGCACCCCTCAACTCATCTAAACCATGTACACACAAAAATGTCCTCATAGGACAAGATTAGCACTTTGGGGTTAATCAACCACCCATTATAGGTAACTGTTGTGTGCTTATGAGAGATAGGATCTAGTAGAAGCTTGTAATCTACTTGCTCAAGGGGCAGGAATCATATTATACACTGTAATAATACAAATATAAGACATGGAATTTGGTATTCCCTGTTTAAAAGCCAGTGTCTAATTTCTTTATAATCAGTGATTTGTGACGCACCAAGTCACAGATTATAAAGACAAGACATCAGAACTTGACTATTATACGGCTATTACAGTTGACTTCTGATGATTCAATGCCGCCAAGCTGAAAGGCCCTGGATTCAAGCTAGCCTGGCTGATGAGGGGTGATGCCCCGAAACTGGTCCCAGGATGCTTGTTTCCAGTCCAGGGAGAAACTGCCTTGCTAGTTCAGGCTGGACTGTTACCATGAGGAACAGGATCAAGACTGATTGATTTGCATATGGCTGGGTCCAAACTGGGGTGGCGAGGTGAGCAAAAAAATGATGGATTAAACCCAGATCTTTGTGACTGGGGGTGAATGTTAGCATTGTCCAGCATTCCCTCCATCATGTATTACTTTTGCTTTTGTTCGACCTAAGTTGTAAGGGTATGCCCAGACGTGGGTAATGAGCTCACTGCACCACTGGATTCAGGTTAGTCTGGCTGATGAGGGATGATGCTCCAAAAACGGTCCCTGGATGCTTGTTTCTGGCCCAGGAAGAACCTGGCCTGGAAGTTCGGGCCGGACTATTACCAAGAGGAACAGGGTCAATACTGATTTGCATACGGATGGGTGTAGGAGAGTAGGATCTGCTTCCTATGGTTACCCCCACGTTTTGTTGTGTTCTACTGGTTTTTCGACTTTAGTCTGGCTGTGGCTCTGCTAATCAGGACCACAGCCTAGCTGTTCTCTCACTAAATTGTTTGAATGTACTTTAGGTACATACCAGATTGGTTACTGGGTCACCCTTATGAGTCCCTAGTATTTGGTACCTTAGGTACTAAGGGCATTGGTACCCCAGAGGCCTACCAGGGGCTGAAGCTTGTAGTATGCCACCCCTGAGAAGCCTTCCAAAATGGCACCACAGGTTGGCACTTGCATCCTGGGTAAGGTGGTGTAAACACCCCTTACTTAGATATAGTATACCTATATCTACCTATATATATAGACACGTATTAACCTATAAGTCTCTCCTATGGCAGGCCTTAACAATCCTGAAGGCAGAGTGCTTGGTTTTGTGTGAGAGGGTGCCCTACTATGAGCTGAGCCCCTCTGCAGCTATCAGAATCCCTTCCTTATAGCTGGTCTATGATATAGCCATACCATATACTCTTAAGTGCATTATAATGCTCGCGGTTAATGCTTACTTTGGTCTGGCTTTATCAAAACATGTCGTGTTTGGTGTCAAACACTTTGGAATGCAACCCGGCAAGGATAGCATTCCACCCTTCCAGAGGGAGAATACATGTACACACTTACTTACCCAGTAAATGTTTAAAAGAGCCTCAGTATCACAAAATGGATGCTGCTGCCACAGACTCAATTCTGACCTCCTGCTGCTGGATGAAACTCCGGCAGGGGAGGCCTGGACAATAGGTTTCCTGTCAGTCAGACAGACAGGCTTTAGTGTATTGGGGCAGGGTGGGTTGCATTCAGTGAATGCTTTTCAGACACTGCCTGGGGCACACAGGGTGCTTCATGCATTTCCCAGTTCAACCCGGTTGCTGAGGCACTCAGCCCCAGCTCTGGTGCAAAACTGGACAAAGGGGAGGGGTGTAACCACCCCCTCCCCAGGTCCTCCCATAGGTAGGGCCCTAGAGTTAGTCCAACCCCTAAACTTGGTATAAGTATAGGAACCCAGTCACTAGGACTTTAGATTACCCTGGACGAAACTCTGAAGAATAAATCTTGGACCTTCGACATTCCATATCGACTGGAACACGGAAGAAATCTCCCTTGGGGTCAAGGAGACTCTCCCCTGTTCAAACAAGCACTAAAGAAGCATCTTACCAGTCTGCATTTTCAAGGCTCCCGATGGATCCCGAAGAACCTGTGTCACAGGACATGGATTTCCAAACATCTCCGAGGCTGACACAAGTCCCCAGCGAAGCTGAGACCTGTAGCTATCACGAGAGATGTGGGACCGGAACTCCTGGACATGCTGCAATTTTGCAAGTGCACCTACTTCCCAAAGTTTCCCAAAGTTGTGCATTGGGCTGTTTGTTGCTCTTGTCCGAGTGTTCCGTGGGCTCGCTTTCTGCATCGCAGCTTCAGGCTCCTTTGCGATCCCTAGTTCGTTGGCTAGTGGGTCCCCATGAAGGAAAATCCTTTGATTCTTAGGTTTTCCTGGTTGCTCCAGACGTGCCCTGACTCCCCTCCAAAGGGTGAGTCCCTCAGACCTTGCTGGTCTGCACCGAAGCCAATCTTGTCATCTTGCGTGGGTTGCTGTTGCCAAGGGTTGTTGGGTACAATCCGGATACCGACACTGCAGCACTCGATATCCAATGTGGGACAGCTCGAATCCAACTCTTGGTTGTCATGGACACCTCCTGGACCTCGTGGCTGAAGAGTCAAGCTTCACCTGGCATCTTCCTGTCGCTATCCTGGTCCCTGGCTTGTGACCCAGACTCTGTCCCATCTGCTTTCAGGTCCTGGGAAGCTTGTTTCCGGTCCAGGGAAGGCATGGCTTGGCAGTTCCGGATGGACTGTTCCCATGAGGCACAGGGTCAGACTGATTTGCATATGGCCATGTCTGAACTGGGGTGGCAAAGTGGGCTAAAGAATGGTGATGGATTGAACCCAGATCAGTTGACTGGGGGTGAGTGCTTGTATTGTCAATGCTCCGTCCATCATTTCCTTTGGTTTTACTATGTACTTGGTCTCAGCTCCTGGATGGCTGAGTACATGAAAAAGACAACAAAAAACCTTGAGGCTAGCCAAGAATTACAGAAAGCCTGTCATGACCAAAAGGGTGTACTGACAGTTTTCCAGCCAGGACAGAAAGTGAGGGAGTTTGAGCCTGTGGCCCCAGCAGCTCTCCAAGACACGTGGAGTGGGCCCCACACTATTGTTGTACAGAAGGGAGACGTTACCTTTTTGGTAGATCTTAGAACTCCCAGGAGCCCCCATAGCCTGCTTCATGTCAACAGATTGAAACCATATGTTGACAGGGCAGACATGGTCCTTGCTCATGGCTACTGATGAGAGTGACCCTCTCCCAGACCTGCTCTCTCAGAACTCTAATGATGGATCAGTTGATGGAGTAGCCTTGGCAGGCAGCCTCACTGATCATCAGCAAACTGATTGCAGACAAGTTCTAAATCAGTTTAGACATATGTTTTCACTGACTCCAAGTCAGACTACCTGGTGCACCCATGAAATGGACACTGGAGACAGTCTGGCTGTTAAAAATAAGATTTACAGGCAACCTTATCTTGTCAGGGACTGTATCAGGACAGAAGTCCAGAAAATGTTGGATCTGGGAGTGATTGAAACTTCAGATAGACCTTGGCCTTTTCAGTAGTCCTAGTACCCAAACCTCACACCCAGGGTGGTAAGGGAGAGATGAGGTGTTGAGTAGACTACAGAGGTCTCAATGCAGTCACTAGGACTGATGCCCATCCAATTCCTAGAGTAGATGAGCTCATAGATACTATTTATTTATTTATTTACGAAATTTGCATTGCGCGGCAAATACCCGAAGGTGTCTCGGCGCATTTGATACCTTATGGAACAGAAACTAGCTGAAAGAATTATTGATCAAATAGCCAGGTTTTCAAGGATCTACGGAACGCCATGAGCGTGGGACAGGTTTTAATGGCTGTGGGCAGAGAGTTCCAGAGTCTAGGAGTTGCCACCAAAAAGCATCTGTCTCCCCAAGTAGATGTTCTAGTGCGGGGGACAAGAAGTGCGAAGGTGGAAGCTGATCGCAACAGTCTTTTGGCGGCATAGATCCTGAAAGCATCTCTGAGGAAGCGAGGCCCATTCTCATGTATGGCCTTATAGGCAATGCAAAGTGCCTTGAATTTAATTCTGCTTCTGACTCGTAGCCAGTGCAGCTGTCGTATTGTGGTAAATAAATAAATAATACCCTATTTTTGACTAGGCATAAATCATAACAGATAGCTCAATAAAATAAGAGTCAAGATTCGAGGTAGTAGGAGTTTCTGCAGGTTTATTACAGCATAAGGACAGGATCAGGACAACCTGCATAGGAACAGAATGGCAGGGCTAGAGTGGCCCGGCAGCTGCCGGGGCTGGGTCTGGGATGAGCGCGCTAACTTTTAATAACAATACATGAGCATTTATACATAGTGCGAACACATAGCATTACATTGCAGTAAGCGTAGCAGTGGGTGGAGCAGAAGGCGTGACGCGTAGCAGTCGCGAAAGATAACAGTAAAAGTGGGTGTAACTGGGCGTATACATAGACATGTGGTGCAAACGTAACAGAATATGTCATGAATGGGCGGAATCATTGGAGGGGGCTACCTAAGGAGCCGGGACCTCTAACCTAATGGTGCGCGTAAACTGGCAATGACGTATTACTAGGAGAAGCTGGGGGCTATGAACTCTGTGCTAGGAGCAGAGACTAGAGTCTGGAGGGTCGGAGCGACATGTACCTAAACCCTATCTAGTATCTGATGTTTAGGGAACATGTTGATATAAACTAGAAGTCATGAGGGGAAAAGCTAACTTGACTCTAAGACTGGACCATGCATTATTCTACATGTAGTGCGTGATGAAGAATATGAAATGACCATTAAATACAGTATTTCTCTAACGTGGAGCCGCATAGGCTAGACAATGACGGAAACTATTGATGCAGTTCAGTAGCTTAGGAATGCAGAGAAGGAGGACTGAACTGATAACTGGAACTATAACACACTCTTGGCAGACTCAGAGGCAGAGCCAAGCTGCACCGGGCACTGCGAGGCAGGAAGTAAGTGAAAGGTCGAGGATACAGGTGGGGGCTGTATCGCTCCTTAGCGAGGCTTCAGGAGACAGGAGCTGAATCTGATGTCCAGGCCCTTTTGAGGCCTAGAAACGGGGACGAAAGTCTGGAATAACGTGCACACTGAGAAACGTGGCAACGTAGCTTTACATAGGCCTGATAATCGTAGTATTCACGAGGACTGGAAACTGGCATACCAGAGGTGGACACAACTATAATCGCGTCTTGATCAGACATGGGGACTAACATATGCATATTGGTCATGCACACATAACATATGATGGATGAGGCGTAGAGACACAGAACATGGCAAAATTTACTTTTCCACATTCCCTCCTTGTCACTACGTTTCCATCAGGAAACATCAATATTCATGATACCATCTATCATTTCATACAGTATCATTTGCTCGTCTCGAATTATCTTGGAACGGGACTTAGAACGGGGCTTGGGACTAGGAATACAAGAGGTAGCGCAAATGCCGCAAATCGCAGGGCCACATTGTATACAGAGGCAGCAGCTAAATATGATCGCTACTGCAATACTTAGAAAGGACAGGACTTTCCATCCCCATGCGGAAATTATATTCCAGAACCAACCGGACCATGTCCAGGTGCCTGGATTTTGGTGTAACAGATGGGCAATTTTATGAAGTCTGGTTATAGCTGAATAAACAGACGGCGCGTTATTGGGAATGAAAATGCAGCAACTAGATCCGAGGACTCTACAGGCCCCGCCCCTATCGGCCAGTATGACGTCAAGGACGAGACGATTCTGTAAAACGACAATTCTCATAAAGGATTGCTCTTCGGTTAGGTTACCTAGAGCGGAGGCAGTCTCATCTACTACTGCTTCGAGGGTTCTTGTTAACCTACGAATTAGCTTACTATTTACAATTGTACCTAAATAAGGGAAAACACCTTTATCAATATCAATGAATTGTTCTGCGGCGGTTTCAGTATAATCGACAATCGGGAGATTTCTCTTGTGTCTAGTATGTACTAGGAAGGAATTCCTATGGTAGTCAGGTGGGGCTAGAAAAACAGGTGGCAGTAGGAAGGCAATGTAACAGGTTCCCTCCCAATCGAGGGGCAGACGAACATATGCAGTTTGACCACAAACAAAATAAGAATGACGTGAGGCTTTAAAAATAGATTTCCCACTGTCACTATACTTGATAACAGTAGTACATTCACTATGGCCTACTTGTACAGAACCCTTATTTCGGACACATAATTCGCCTTTAACTGGTAGTACTGAAATAGCAGGTGAGTCTGGAGTAGTATCAGACTGAACATTCAGGACCATGAAATTCGACGAATAATTACCTAAATTATAAACTTCATTTTCTAGATCTAAACCTGTTCTGTGGGGGAAACCTTGCTTGTCTGGGAAACATGTACTGTTAAGAAAAGACATATCTGTTGAGGATGACGTTAACGTGGACCATGCTCCACATGAACCATTATGTGAAAATGGATAAGGAAAAAGTGGCAGAACTCCCTTCGGTGTCTGAAAAGGGGGGAGTCGACCACACACCCAACAATTAGTGGCATTGCTGGTCTGGTGTGAGTAATGTAACATACGGATAAATGTGTTGTTACGCATAGCGAGGCGGTATGAATATTCGTGAGGAGGCAGCTCACTAAACGTGTGCTCTACTGTAGCATTAGCAGACTTATTTACATGAGGAACTGGAAAATATAGGAAAAAGGCATAACTGGTGCAGGAAATCATTATGCTGATGAATAATATGAAACTTAGAAAAACGATACATTGAATTGAACTTTGACTGACTCTCTCACTATGGGGGTCTATTTTATACATGTCAGAAACAGTCTAACCGTTTCACCTAGGGGAGGACTTATACAATCAAACTGACTGACTTACTAGACCGTAGTTTTTGCTTATACTCCTGTTGCGGAGTTTTCTCTAACAGGGAAGGGGTTGTAACAATGTCTTTTGCGGGACAGTCCTTTAAAACAATGTCTTGGCAGTCTTTAAAATCCTGGGACTCCTTGGAAATGTTTTTAGAAACGGGTTTCAATCCATTGAAAAGTTTTACATGAGAAAGGTGGACCCACCCCTTCCTGCCTTCCAACTTGACGGCAGTACGGGTGGTCAAGAGGACCTGACGTGGCTCCTTCCAACGAGGCTCCAGCGGACTTGATCTGTCAAAATTCCGGACCATCACAAGGGAACCTGGAACGATTTCATGCGGTGCCACCTCGGTATTGTCTGGAAATGCGGCGGCAACCTGTGAACGACATGAGTTGAGGGCAGACATCAAGGAAGCTAGGTAATCTGTCAACATATTACATGAAACATCGGTAATACTTCGGGGTCTAGGAGTACCCCACATGTTAGGGGGGCGGCCGAATACGACCTCATACGGGGACAGACCTGATCTAGAATGTGCGACCATACGCATATAAAATAAAGCGACTGGCAGAGCTACTAGACAGTCCACACCTTTTTCTTTACAGACTTTTGCAATACGGATTTTCAGGGTCTGATTATGTCTCTCGACTAGACCGGCTGCTTCAGGATGGCGTACACAATGGAACTTCCACTGGTACCCTAACAACAGGGAAATGTGCTTCATGAGTTCGGATGAGAATGGCTGACCGTTATCAGAATATACGACTCTAGGGAGTCCATACCTAGGGAAAAATTCACGAACCAACTGCTTGGCAGTGGTCGCGGCTGTGTAATCTGGGACTGGATATGCTTCTGTCCATCTGGACAAAGCGCATACAACTACAAGGACATACTTGAAACCTCGACATCGCTCCATCTGAATATAATCCATCTGGAGGACCTCAAAAGGGTGGTCAGGAGGCTGGAAACCACCTTGTTCCACCGGGACACTTTTACCTGGATTAAACTGACAACATATCATACAGGTACGGACTTTCTGTTTGGCTGCAGCTCGTAAATGCTTGTTGAACCAAATGTTCTGGATACTGTCTAACATAGCTTTTTCTCCTAAATGTGCTGGACTATGTGCGGTATTAATAATGACTTGAACCATAGAGTCGGGGAGAAACCATGTGGCTCTACCCTTTGTTAACCATCCTTGATCTGTCTGGACCCCTCCTTGTTCAGACCATTTCTTGATTTCATCGGGAGTAGCATGTAACTGGATATCTATGACATCTTGAGTAGGGTCCTTAACTGTCATGCATGTAGTCGGATCTGGAGTATGTGTCTGTGTCGGATTAGCTTGAATGTCTGGAGTCTGAGCTGTAAGCTTGGCTGTGCGATCTGCTAGATCATTACCTTGGGAAATAATGTCAGTAACTTTCGTATGTGCTTTGCATTTCATGATAGCGATAGATGTCGGTAAATGTATGGCATCTAACAGGGCTTGAATAAGGAAACCATGCTGAATCTTGGTTCCATGAGAAGTCATGAAACCTCTCTCTTGCCAGAGCACTCCGAAGTCGTGTACAACTCCAAATGCGTAACGTGAATCTGTGTAAACATTAACTTTCAGGTTCTTGGCGTGTATACAGGCTTGTGTCAGAGCAACTAGCTCTGCTGCTTGAGCGGACAGGGTATCAATACGGTGTGTTTCAATAACTTCAGTGTCAGTAGTCACTGCATACGCGGCGACTAGTTCTCCTGTACTAGTTCTCATACATGAACCATCCACATAAAGTGTCAGGTCAGGATCTGGTAACGGAATGTCTGTCAGGTCTTGTCTTGGCTTTGTCGTAATGTTAACTACTTCCACACAGTCATGTGGATCAGGGTTCAAACTGACTGATGGTAACAGTGTAGCAGGATTCAGAACGTTGCAGCGTCTAATTTCTATGTGTGGCTGGAACAGAGTCAATTCATAACCTGTTAAACGTGCAATTGTCAAGTGCTGAGTTTGTGTTCGGTTTAAAAGAACTTCCACGGAATGTGGAACTTGTACTGTCAGGGGGTGTCCTAAAACTATGGAATCACTTTGTCTGATAGCTAGTGCTGTGGCTGCAACTGACTTGAGGCACGCAGGCAACGCCTGGGCGACTGGATCTAATGTGCTCGAAAAATAAGCACAGGGCTTGGATTGTCCTGCTTGATCTTGTGTGAGAACAGATAATGCTGTACCTTCGCGTTCAGTAACGAAAAGTGTAAAAGGCTTACTGTAGTTCGGTGTAGCTAAAACTGGAGCTTGGCATAGGGCTTTCTTTAACTCATTGAAACTAAGTGTATGGTCAGATGTCCAAGGGAGGACAGTCGATACGGCTGCCTCCTGTGTCGTTAACTGTATCAGTGGCTTGGCTAGAAATGCATACTGGGGAATCCATTGTCTACAATAAGAAGTGAGGCCGATAAAGGCACGTACCTCCTTCTGGGTTCTGGGCTGGGGAAGACTCGCTATTAACTGGATACGGTCGGGTGTCAACTGCCTACCCCTCTTGGACAGCAAGTGTCCTAAGTATACCACTTGCTGGACACAGAATTGAAGCTTCGAAGGTGACACCTTGTGCCCCATCTCGGCTAGGAAATACAGAACTGTAAGGGATGCTCGCTCGCATGCACGTTCAGAACGGGCTGTGATCAGTAAATCATCGACGTACTGGAGCAGGGCAGTGTCAGTTGGCATGTGAATATTGTCTAGTTGTCTCTTAAGTGCTTGACTGTAAATACTAGGACTTTCTGTAAAACCTTGAGGAGCGCGTGTGAACATATAGCTCCTTCCATTTAAACAAAATCCGAAAAGAAACTGGCTGTCTGGATGAATGGGAACACTAAAAAATGCGTTCTTGAGGTCTATGACAGTGAAGAACGTGGCTTCGGAATCAATGGCTGTTAATAGGGAAGAGATATCTGGGACAACTGGGTACTGAGGAATAATACATTTGTTAAGCTCTCGTAAATCAATCACTAATCGATATACTGGGGGTGCATTTGGATCAGTACGTTTCATGACTGGAATGATCGGAGAATTACATACATTGGAGTCAGTTTCTACAACTACTCCTTGTGCCATGAGCTCGTCAATAATTTTGGATAAGGCTGCTACAGCCTCGGGTGGCAATCTGTACTGTCTGATTCGTGGTAACACTACACCTGGCTTGAGAGTCACACGATAGGGTGTGATTTGCATATAACCTACATCTGTTGGACCTTGTGCCCATAGATGCTGCGGAACATTAGACAGTCTCGAATCAAAATCTCGTAATACATAGTGACCCTTGAAGTCACGTAGGAACAGACGTATTCCCTCTGGGGAACAGCAAATAACTGCACCTAATTCTTTCAGTGTCTTAATGCCTAACAGATTTTCTGGACATGACTTAGTAAGTAACAGATCAGTAGTACGGGACAATGGACCTACTTCTAGAGTAACTGGCTTAGATATCTCGTTAACTATTGGCTTTCCTGAAAATCCAAGGGAAACATTTCTAGAGCCTGAGAGCGGAGCCCCTGGAACTTCGGCATGACTAATTGTGGTCCTACTTGCCCCTGTATCGATCAAAAACTTTCTGTCTTTCCCTAATACTTGACTGTGAACATAGGGACCTTCTTGATCTACAGGTATCTCGATGAGAGGCAAGCCTACCTCCCTCTCTAGGCTGTTTCATGAATATGGCTGATACTCTGGATACTCGGACTGTGCATACTGGTACATCTGCGATGTAACGTGCTGTGTTGCAGCAATAGGCTGCGGTGCTGTAACTGTCTGTTGTGCATTCTGTGACTGAGGAATCTGTGAAACTTGTTCTTGTCTAGGCAGACGTGGTCTTTCTTTAGTCTTACCAGTAGCTATGTTGTGTTTCAGAACTGCACACTCGTTTATAAAATGACCTGGCTGTTTACAATAATTGCAGTTCCCTTTAACGGGAGCTGCAGGATGACTGGCTTGATTCGGACCCCTCTTCTGACTGTCTTGAGGAACAGATTGTGCAACTAGCACTTTCATTTTCGTATCTTTCATACGTTTTCTCTCGTGTTCTTGCTCTTCCCTGATTCTATTCTGGTGATACTGAAGCATCTGGAGCATCTGGGACGGAGTATTTGCTTGCCAGGTGCTTTCGACTTTCAAAACTCGATTTTTAATTTGTGGACTTGAATTCTCGACTAATTTAGTAACGAAAAGGTGAGGGTATGACTCACTACTTGTCTTGAGACCACTGTTAATACTGAAACATTTTTCAAACCTAGAATAAAAATCACTAATATCTTCATCTTGTTTCTGTTTACAGGCTGAGATTGCATCCCAGTCTTCCTTTCTCGTTGTCAATAATCTGGGTAAAACTTGAATCAATAATTCTGGTAATTCTCTACATTTATCTCCAAGACCGGTACCTGGTACTCGTGCCTTGTCTTCAGCTTCTAGAGCTGCCCAATCGATCTTTTTCTCTCCCACCTCCCATTCTTTTTCCTTTAACTTTTCATACACCCCTGCGGGTAACAGGACCTTTAACATTTTAATGATATCTGGGTAAGTATATTCTCCCATACGGAGCATGTCTTTTAATTCTCTATGGAACCCCGCTGGATCTTTGTCATGACAGGGAATTAATTTCTTCATTTCAAGAAGTTCCATCTTTGATATTGGAGTGTATACAAACACTCGTTGCATTTCGCCACCCGTCCCTCTAACTGGGTGGACTTCTCGTAACGGATTCTGTCTGTCTATGTAAAACGGTTTACTTTCTGGGGGTGAGACATGAACAAAATGCGGGTTCAAGAACGTTCTATATTTGTGACGCTGTTCTAGAATGACACTAATTAAATCGGTACCTAGACCTCTCCATTTGTACTGGAGTAACTCGTTCAGGACATCATGTAACGGACCTGGATCAGAATGTTGACCCTCATACAGAGTAATGAGGTGCTGGATCATATACATACCCTAACAACAAGAAACCTGTAAGTCGAAAAGTACAGAGAAAGATAACGCTGGCATTGGAAAAAATTGCACAGAGAGAGTGAAATTAAACTGGCATATCAACAGAAAGCTGTTAAAGTCCTATCAGACCACCCAGATGGCGGAGCCTCATCACGTAGGACTCCTAGACCTTGGTTTGTGTGCAAGTGCCCAGACGTATTTTGGCATTGCATCACCCAGCCATGGTCTAGTCACCAAAGTTGTTCAAGCGGATGGTGTGTCTGACATGTGCAGTGCAAAAAATCAAGTGGTGTGTATAAAATGGCTGAACAGGCAAACAAATAAACTTTAATGGCGTTCGCCTGAACGTCAGGTTAAAAATTAGTGAGGTGACAGTGTGACAAAATCACTGTCTAACTTGCTTGGTAAAGATCAAAAATTAGGGCCAACATGTTTCTGCCATAGCGTGAAAGTCCACTGGCATTCTTCAGGGCCAAGCTGGAATGCTACTGCAAGTAAACTACTAATTGTGTTATAAATTAAATGTGTGGAAGGAAAAAATTTTTTTATAAACCAAAATCCAATCAAATTGGTCATACAAGACCATCCTACCGCATCTTCTTATGTAGTCCACAAGATGCAGTTGGTCTTCCCTGCAAACAATATACAAGAGAAGAAACCATGTAGATACTATACACAAGTACTGTATGAACAAAACATAGATATTACTATCGCTCTAATCAGCACTTAGAAGATAAGCGCTGCTACTGTGCCGAAACCAATGCCAGCTCACTCAACACTGAAATACGTCCATCACCATTTAGCGATGGCCCCATAGGGGGTGCGCAACCTGGCGTCACCAACAGATAATCTGTGTATCCTTTAACAAAAGTATGAACACTTACCCATCAATTTATGGGAGTTCAGCCTCACCTCACCCGGCAACTGCTCGGAATGATAAGGCCCCGCTCTAAACACGTAAATAGAGACAGTTCCAGGTTAGATATCTGCCCCTAAGATGTTCATTCTACATCATTGTTAAAACCCAGTCATTTTCTCTTTTATCTGAAAAAGGTCCCCCACCCAGGCAGAACCGGTGGACGCATAGGGCGATTAACACATCACACCCTTAGAGACATCTATTCAATTATGATGTAAATCAATATGAATGCTAAACCATAGTGTTATGCTGACCTAAAGCCACCATTTTATGCATGTAGTCAGTCCCTAGTGTTTGGTAATAGTCTTAATCAAGGGTGCTGTTGACAAACATGCTAGTAAAAACGAGCTCACTAGTTGACAAACATAGGACAGAGAACTGCCTTGCTACCTATCTGCCCTTGAATTCCCAATTCGACTGTGCATAAGCAGCCAGCAAACCACCAGTGGTCTGCACCCTCAACCATAACTCGGCTGAAGCCCCTGCTCCTACCTTACCTGTCCGTCGGTACCTTGCGGCGAGAACTCGAGCCGAAGGGGAGGCACCGACGGACAGATCAAGCACGCTTTTGTACTCCCATCGATTACCCAATTACGAGTCTGAATCGACTCAGCTGTGCTCAGGCCTAGTCCACAGCGCATGCGCTGCTCGAGCACACTTTACCTCGCGCCTGCGCAGTGCTGTCAATAAGCCCTCTGCACTCACACTACCGACAGGCCACTGAACGCGACGCATGCGTTTTCATTGGACACGGCCGCAGCTTAGCGTCGCATTACCAAGGTGCAACCGCGCATGCCCGGTCACACAGACGCTGCCACCCACGCGTCCGCATCAGGCGTCTTAGAATCACACTTAGTAGTGCGCGTGCGCACAAGCCGGAACGCGCATTATTGCCGTTCGTGATCACAAATGAACGAACTCTGGCAATAAGCCAAAATATTTACATGATAGCGAAGACCAGCAGTAAACTATGTCGTTCAGGGTCACGCCTACATACACATGTATTTGCTTAATGCAATTTGATTCATGCAATTGGGAGTACAGTACCTGTCCCAATAGTGAAATCCAGTGTCTATAAATACTATCCCAGCACCACTATCAGTGTCAGGCTTAGTTCCATTTGCCACTTACTGGGTCATATCCTCCATCATATAACACCATGTTGGAGGGTGCGGACTGTATTGACACTGATAGTGGTGCTGGGATAGTATTTATAGACACTGGATTTCACTATTGGGACAGGTACTGTACTCCCAATTGCATGAATCAAATTGCATTAAGCAAATACATGTGTATGTAGGCGTGACCCTGAACGACATAGTTTACTGCTGGTCTTCGCTATCATGTAAATATTTTGGCTTATTGCCAGAGTTCGTTCATTTGTGATCACGAACGGCAATAATGCGCGTTCCGGCTTGTGCGCACGCGCACTACTAAGTGTGATTCTAAGACGCCTGATGCGGACGCGTGGGTGGCAGCGTCTGTGTGACCGGGCATGCGCGGTTGCACCTTGGTAATGCGACGCTAAGCTGCGGCCGTGTCCAATGAAAACGCATGCGTCGCGTTCAGTGGCCTGTCGGTAGTGTGAGTGCAGAGGGCTTATTGACAGCACTGCGCAGGCGCGAGGTAAAGTGTGCTCGAGCAGCGCATGCGCTGTGGACTAGGCCTGAGCACAGCTGAGTCGATTCAGACTCGTAATTGGGTAATCGATGGGAGTACAAAAGCGTGCTTGATCTGTCCGTCGGTGCCTCCCCTTCGGCTCGAGTTCTCGCCGCAAGGTACCGACGGACAGGTAAGGTAGGAGCAGGGGCTTCAGCCGAGTTATGGTTGAGGGTGCAGACCACTGGTGGTTTGCTGGCTGCTTATGCACAGTCGAATTGGGAATTCAAGGGCAGATAGGTAGCAAGGCAGTTCTCTGTCCTATGTTTGTCAACTAGTGAGCTCGTTTTTACTAGCATGTTTGTCAACAGCACCCTTGATTAAGACTATTACCAAACACTAGGGACTGACTACATGCATAAAATGGTGGCTTTAGGTCAGCATAACACTATGGTTTAGCATTCATATTGATTTACATCATAATTGAATAGATGTCTCTAAGGGTGTGATGTGTTAATCGCCCTATGCGTCCACCGGTTCTGCCTGGGTGGGGGACCTTTTTCAGATAAAAGAGAAAATGACTGGGTTTTAACAATGATGTAGAATGAACATCTTAGGGGCAGATATCTAACCTGGAACTGTCTCTATTTACGTGTTTAGAGCGGGGCCTTATCATTCCGAGCAGTTGCCGGGTGAGGTGAGGCTGAACTCCCATAAATTGATGGGTAAGTGTTCATACTTTTGTTAAAGGATACACAGATTATCTGTTGGTGACGCCAGGTTGCGCACCCCCTATGGGGCCATCGCTAAATGGTGATGGACGTATTTCAGTGTTGAGTGAGCTGGCATTGGTTTCGGCACAGTAGCAGCGCTTATCTTCTAAGTGCTGATTAGAGCGATAGTAATATCTATGTTTTGTTCATACAGTACTTGTGTATAGTATCTACATGGTTTCTTCTCTTGTATATTGTTTGCAGGGAAGACCAACTGCATCTTGTGGACTACATAAGAAGATGCGGTAGGATGGTCTTGTATGACCAATTTGATTGGATTTTGGTTTATAAAAAAATTTTTTCCTTCCACACATTTAATTTATAACACAATTAGTAGTTTACTTGCAGTAGCATTCCAGCTTGGCCCTGAAGAATGCCAGTGGACTTTCACGCTATGGCAGAAACATGTTGGCCCTAATTTTTGATCTTTACCAAGCAAGTTAGACAGTGATTTTGTCACACTGTCACCTCACTAATTTTTAACCTGACGTTCAGGCGAACGCCATTAAAGTTTATTTGTTTGCCTGTTCAGCCATTTTATACACACCACTTGATTTTTTGCACTGCACATGTCAGACACACCATCCGCTTGAACAACTTTGGTGACTAGACCATGGCTGGGTGATGCAATGCCAAAATACGTCTGGGCACTTGCACACAAACCAAGGTCTAGGAGTCCTACGTGATGAGGCTCCGCCATCTGGGTGGTCTGATAGGACTTTAACAGCTTTCTGTTGATATGCCAGTTTAATTTCACTCTCTCTGTGCAATTTTTTCCAATGCCAGCGTTATCTTTCTCTGTACTTTTCGACTTACAGGTTTCTTGTTGTTAGTGCATTCATACTGGGGGTATTCACCTGTGTTGTCGTTAAACAATTTCCCTCTGACCCTCCCCTACGAGTAGTTGTTATCATATACATACCCACCAGTCGTTGTTCGGCTGGGGGCAGTTTCAGAAACATTTGTGCCACTATTTCGTCTGGAAAAGTGGTAGAATCAGTAATCCATCGGACTGCTGATCGCACTAGTTCTTGTTCATGCATAGTACTTAATTCACTGTAACCGATTCGTGATTTCAGAATGTGATCGGTAGCTTGAAACACTTGTTCTAGGGAACCTTGTTCTGGTACTGAATGATGAAAAATAGACTTGGGTTCTAGACGTAAATGGCGATCTGGAAATCTAGATTTTCCTACATACGCTATTCTGGCGGGATTCTCGTCTTCCTCTTCAGGATCAGAGATACTTTCTTTCTCGCTTACTTGTGCTGCTTTACGCTGTTCGTGTATCTTTATTATCTCTTTACGGATTTTCTTGTACATACTCTCCATAGCACCGACGGTCTTGTGCTTACCCTCGGCTATATTATCACTCCACCTTGTCAGGATTCTCATTTCGGCGGAATCTTTAGACGGGTAATCTTGTTCTCTTATTAGACAATTGATCAGGAACTTTAATATCATGAGCTGGATCTCGGCTTTCCTTTGAGACATGGCCTCGCCAATACTTTCTGGATCATCCCCTGTACGGATGAAACGATATATTCTGTCTAGATCTTCTTTCATATTTGGTAGGGTGACTAGATACTCGGCCACCTTTCTTACGCGGAATGAATATAAAACCATATTATCCTCGCCTGGGACTGGATCATAGCAACATTCGGCAAGGGATTTTCTTATTTCTGCAACAGTCTGATGTCTAGGCGTACGCTGGGACGCTTGTGCATGTAATTCGGCTAACGTTAAACGCTTGTGTGGCGGCGGGGTTTGAGGAGGACCTCCTCCTGCGGCCCCTAAACTAGAATCATCGACGGACATTCTTCGTGGCGGAGCGGGAAGTTGAAATGCTGGCTGGACCGGGGGTACCGTAGCAGGTACTCCGGTGTCTGGAAGAGCGGGAAGTGCCTGATTTACAGGGACTGGCGGAGTGCGAACAGGATTTGCATATTCTGGGACTGTGTCGTCCAAATAGGACGAAATAAAAATATCAGCTGCGGTCTGTTTGTGACGTAGCTTGGTCGGAACTAATGGTGGCGGGAAATTACTGGATGCCTCTGGGGTCGCTTTTGGCAAGCCCTCGGCAAGAAGAGGATACATACCCTTAATGAGGTCATGCCTCTGTCTGTCTGACTGTTCGGCTTTGACTCGTTCACCTATCTCGATTAATTCTCTTTCTTGGGCTCGTTCTTGGGATTCTCTACTTAACTCTGACTTTCTGACTTCCTTTTCGGTTCTTCTATGCGCTTCTTTACGCCATAACTCGATGGCATCTTTCTGTGACTGTCTGGCTTTCTTTTTCCATAATGCTTCTTCTACTCGCATGATACATTCGGCATCCCATGTACCCGATACGGGCCATCTATACTTTTCTTCTAACTGTTTGGTATACTCTACCCATAAATCTAGATACAATATGGCGCTTATGCCATGTTTCTGATACATAAAATGACCTGGACTGTCCCTAGGCGGAACAGGAACTGCTGCTTCCAGCAGACCCTTTCTAGTTTTTAACTGACGTAACTTGGAAAATATAGGCATGACTGAACTGTAATCTGGACACAATATAATACACAATAAACACGAAATCACGTCACACTCATACCACAACATTCAAATACATGAAGAACATTATAAATAACAGTTTGAACAGAATATTACCTGGAATACTGAGAGCAGAAATACAAGAACTTTCTCGAGAACGGAACAGACTAGAATTACTGGATGCACTGCTGTAACAGTACGGAACATACCGGTCCCATAAAGGAACGCATCAAGACCCGTATCCACCTAGGTGAACACTTCGTTTGTGAGTCTGGGCACCACCAACCCACGGACCAGGAGTCAATTTAGATTGGTCCTGTCTAGATACTACCCCAGCAATGGTACTCACCGGGCAGCACGGAACGGAAGGCCTTGGACGGGACTGGACTGCTACGACGACGAACTTCGGACTTCGGACTTCAGTTACGGGTGGGCCTCCGGATACCTCGGACCTTGGACTCTCGGCTTGGGCTCTGGTCGGGACTCGCCGCGTTCCTCCACCGTCTCGTTCGGATGCTGGACCGCCTCCTCCGTCTCCTCCGTGGGCCTGAGGGATACTTGGAGCAGAAATATCTGCCAGTGCACGGTATGGTTCCGTCACGACTGCAGAGGGTCAGGGGGTCGGCGTGGCTTCACCGACGCGTGGGGAAAGGGCAGGTCCCTATTCGGGCGCCATTATGTGGTAAATAAATAAATAATACCCTATTTTTGACTAGGCATAAATCATAACAGATAGCTCAATAAAATAAGAGTCAAGATTCGAGGTAGTAGGAGTTTCTGCAGGTTTATTACAGCATAAGGACAGGATCAGGACAACCTGCATAGGAACAGAATGGCAGGGCTAGAGTGGCCCGGCAGCTGCCGGGGCTGGGTCTGGGATGAGCGCGCTAACTTTTAATAACAATACATGAGCATTTATACATAGCGCGAACACATAGCATTACATTGCAGTAGGCGTAGCAGTGGGTGGAGCAGAAGGCGTGACGCGTAGCAGTCGCGAAAGATAACAGTAAAAGTGGGTGTAACTGGGCGTATACATAGACATGTGGTGCAAACGTAACAGAATATGTCATGAATGGGCGGAATCATTGGAGGGGGCTACCTAAGGAGCCGGGACCTCTAACCTAATGGTGCGCGTAAACTGGCAATGACGTATTACTAGGAGAAGCTGGGGGCTATGAACTCTGTGCTAGGAGCAGAGACTAGAGTCTGGAGGGTCGGAGCGACATGTACCTAAACCCTATCTAGTATCTGATGTTTAGGGAACATGTTGATATAAACTAGAAGTCATGAGGGGAAAAGCTAACTTGACTCTAAGACTGGACCATGCATTATTCTACATGTAGTGCGTGATGAAGAATATGAAATGACCATTAAATACAGTATTTCTCTAACGTGGAGCCGCATAGGCTAGACAATGACGGAAACTATTGATGCAGTTCAGTAGCTTAGGAATGCAGAGAAGGAGGACTGAACTGATAACTGGAACTATAACACACTCTTGGCAGACTCAGAGGCAGAGCCAAGCTGCACCGGGCACTGCGAGGCAGGAAGTAAGTGAAAGGTCGAGGATACAGGTGGGGGCTGTATCGCTCCTTAGCGAGGCTTCAGGAGACAGGAGCTGAATCTGATGTCCAGGCCCTTTTGAGGCCTAGAAACGGGGACGAAAGTCTGGAATAACGTGCACACTGAGAAACGTGGCAACGTAGCTTTACATAGGCCTGATAATCGTAGTATTCACGAGGACTGGAAACTGGCATACCAGAGGTGGACACAACTATAATCGCGTCTTGATCAGACATGGGGACTAACATATGCATATTGGTCATGCACACATAACATATGATGGATGAGGCGTAGAGACACAGAACATGGCAAAATTTACTTTTCCACAGTATGGCCAAGGAGGTTGCATGACGTTTAGGGATGCCGAGAAGGACCCTTGCTGCCGCATTTTGAACCGACTGCAGTTTATTTAAAGTTTGTTCTTGTGCGTTAAGAAAAAGGGCATTGCCATAATCCATTTTGGAGAAGACCAAGGTGGTCACCAATGTTTTCCCTGCTGAGGCCGGGAGATAGGGAAGTAATTTTTTAATTTTCTTCAGCATGAAAAAAGCGGATTAGACCACCGAGTTGACATGATGTTTAAAGGATAGCTTGTTATCAAAAACAACTCCTAGGTTTCTGACCTTGGCAACCGGGACAGGGGGAGAACCCATTTGCTTTGGCCACCAAATGGGAGACCAGTCCGGGGAAAGGTTGCCAAAGGTCATCACCTCGGTCTTATCCGAAATAAGTTTCAAGCAGTTCCCCGACATCCAGGAGCAGATGGCAAGCATCCCCTCCTGGAATCTCGAGGAAACTGCTGGGCCATCCTTATGTACAGCCAACAGCAGCTTTGTGTCATCTGCATAAGTGGTTAGAGACAGCCCGTGCGCCTTTATGACCCTCGCCGATCCGCTACATATATATTGAACAATGTAGGGCTTAGCGAGGAGCCTTGGGGCACACCGCAGGGTAAAGTGAAAAAGGGTGAGTAGAATTCCCCCAGTCTGATTGCCTGCGTACGGTTGGCCAGGAAAGATGTCAGAAGGTCTTTGGCCAGATAGTTGACCCCCAAGGATGCGACACGGTCGATCAATATAGAGTGATCGACCGTGTCGAAAGCGGCAGACAGATCTAATAGTATAAGGACTGCCGCCCCCCCCCTTGGTCTAAAATGGCCCTAATTTCATCGGAGGCCTTTATCAGGGCGGTTTCGGTACCATGGCCCTTCCTGAAACCAAATTGCGTGTCATCCAAAAGTTGGTGCCTATCTATGAACTCTGAGAGCTGCTGATTCATCAGAGATTCAAAGATTTTGGCCGGAAAGGGGAGACAGGCAATAGGTCTATAGTTGGCTGATTCTCTCGGGTCAAGAGAGGGCTTTTTCAACAGTGGTCTTATGACTGCTTTCTTCCATGTATCTGGATAGATACCGGTCTGAAAAATGGAATTGCAGATATCCGTCAGAGGAGGAGTAATAACCTCTGATATAGAATTGGATATTGAAGGTGGGCAAGGGTCCAGAGGGGTATACACCCGTTACAACGCATCTTTTACTCCGCACTACCATTACAACGCGACTTTTACTCCGCATACCATTACAACGCATTGCGCTGGGGGGCGCTCTAGGATAGGGAATAAGTATAATTTACTATCCAACACCTTCCCTAGGGTCCACGGGGACTGGAGTTAGAATAGTAAATTATACTTACCACTATCCAGCACCCCAAAGCGCTATGCGTTGTAATGGTATGCGTTGTAAAAGTCGCGTTGTAACGGTATGCGGAGTAAAAGTATGCGGAGTAACATGGTACATCCGTCCAGAGGGGAACCTGATCTGATGGTGGTGGTGAGTTTGCTAATCTCTTGTACCGAAACTGCTTGAAAAACAGAGAAAGTAGGTTTTGAAGAGGAAAACAAGGAATGAGCAACGGGAATTTGAGTGCTTTTGGGGGGGGAGAAGGTAGAAAAAACTTTTGCTTCTGACACAGGGCTTACCGTGTCTCTGCTGCACTGAGAGGAGCTGCCTTGCCTTGCCTTCCGCCTCCCGCCTCCCGAGCCTACAGGGAGGCTGCTGCTGTGGAGAGCGGGCACCGGGGAACTTCATCCCCCATCCACCAACAGGACAGCGCACTCGGCGCTACGTCATCTAGCGCCAGGAGGCGCATAAATCAAGTGCCACACCTGCAGAGCGGGGAAAACTTTTGCTTCTGACACAGGGCTTACCGTGTCTCTGCTGCACTGAGAGGAGCTGCCTTGCCTTGCCTTCCGCCTCCCGCCTCCCGAGCCTACAGGGAGGCTGCTGCTGTGGAGAGCGGGCACCGGGGAACTTCATCCCCCATCCACCAACAGGACAGCGCACTCGGCGCTACGTCATCTAGCGCCAGGAGGCGCATAAATCAAGTGCCACACCTGCAGAGCGCGGAAAACTTTTGCTTCTGACACAGGGCTTACCGTGTCTCTGCTGCACTGAGAGGAGCTGCCTTGCCTTGCCTTCCGCCTCCCGCCTCCCGCCTCCCGAGCCTACAGGGAGGCTGCTGCTGTGGAGAGCGGGCACCGGGGAACTTCATCCCCCATCCACCAACAGGACAGCGCACTCGGCGCTACGTCATCTAGCGCCAGGAGGCGCATAAATCAAGTGTCACACCTCCCTCGCGGGACGCGAGCGGGACGCCCGGGGCTAAGCCCGGGCAAAGGGCGGGCCCTCTGTGGCCCTCGGTGACTGAGGTAGGCTGGGCCCGGTTATTTTCATTTTATATCTACCATAATACCGGTGGAGAACGAAGTGCCACCCTAGACGATACAGCAAACTCCTTTATCTCCATAGTTATTGACCGGAGATCAATTGATCTCTCCTCTCCATTTTCTACATTATTTTATGGTTCATTTATCATTGTTTATATCACATCTTCAGTGGATATACCCTTTTCTATCGACGATACCCCTTTGGAAAAATTAATTTTGAGGATGACAAAGAAACTCCGCTCTGGGAGATTAGTGGGGGGAAGGACCTGTGCAAAAACAAAATCTAACCCCTTGAGAAATAAATCAGTGAATAATTACTCGCTAAAGGGACAATGTCAGCTCTTCGACCTGTGGGAAAAAGCAGTGGATAAGAAACTATATGTTGACATAAATGATGGCTTATCTTCTAGTACACAGGTTGGTCCATCTCAAGTGGTTGATAATATGGTCTCTCCTCCAACACTGATAGACCCATCTCAAATAGAAATCATCGCAGGGACTAGCCCTGTTCTTTTTGTTTCTGATGATCCCACAGGGCCTCATGATCTTTCTATGGAAGGAAGACAAATTAAAAACTCTCCTGCCCCACTGGCTTCTACTGTGTATGTTAGGTCAGGTGAAGATCTTTCTTTGTCCTCTATTGACCTGGAACTTTGTGGCCGATATAAGGGTGCAGGAAGTCTGAAATCTTCAGAAGTTAATCAGCCATCTGTGGGCGCTACCCCATCTGGCCTATTGTTATATAGTAGCACTCCTTCCATAAATGTGCAGGATATGTCTGCATTGTTAAACGTTTCTGCAACCCCTGAGTTCAATCTATCTGGTGTGTGTCCTCCTGTTGCTACTGGAGAAAAACCAATATCGGAGTCTCTGATTGCCCTTGAACATTTGTTATCCTCTATATTATGTCTTTTGGGCAAATTTGTGGGCAGTTCGGACTGTATCCTGGATTCAGTTACTAAAATATTGAATGCAATGCTGCACAAGGCTCCTGAAATGAGGAATGCTTCTTCGACCACGACTGATATTGGCCTGGTAACGGGGATTACAAATGTGCCTCCAGAGAAGCTCGATACAAAGCCTTCAGCTATGGATCAAGAAAATAACAGCACGGCCCCGCCAGTTTCTGCGGCAACTAATTGTGTAAAAAACTCTGATTTTGAAAAAGAGGAAGAAAACCTGTCTGGTGCTGTAGGTACATCAGTACAGGAATTATTCCCAATTTTCAAACCTGGAAAAATAGAGCAACAAGAAGATGAGGATCAAGAAATTACAAAAAAGACCCGGAAACATAGAAATGACAAAGGGAAAAAAAGAAAACCTTTGCGCAAATACAGGAAGAAAAGACAAAGGCAGATAATCTTCCAAGACTCTATCGTTCTAATTGATAATGAGGAGAATGCCATTGACTCTAACGTGGTGACCACTAAAATGGCAAGTGAATCCTGCCTCTTAAAGTATGGTCCAGAGACTAACTGTAATACTCTGCCTTCGACTTTGGAAAATTTGCCTAAGAGGGGTGGACATGGCCCGACTGCCCCGCCTTTGGTAGAGACAGGGAGCATTACTCCGGTTGTACTGGCGGATCTTAACCCTTTGGCTCCTTCTTTTGCTCCTATGGTTGGGGCTAGTAAAGGCCTACTCCGCTCTCCCCAGGCGAACAAAACAATGACTTATGTGGACACCTTTGTTTTGGACTTTGTTCCTCTATTTGATGTAAATTTGCCCCTAAATAGATCATGGTTACTTAAATGTTTCAGTGACCAGGAAAGTCTTCACCTTATTCAATCAAGTGATATCGAGTTAGTTTCCCTATTAGGTGAAGATAGCGTAACTAGTATAAGAGTTAAATTTTATTCTAAATTCATTGCAAATTTGATATTACAGCAAGTGGAGATTTTCCAATGTAGAGGTATTGATGTTTTGCCTATCCTCGGTTCTGTTAAGACCTCTTCTCCCCATGGGATGACCCAAAAGGGTGATAAGTTGGAAGGGGCATCTTCCCCGTTTGAGGATCTAAAGATTTGGGTCTCTAAGGGGAAACGGTCGGTCTCTAAGGCATTGCTTCTTCCACTAATCCATAACTCTGAGCCATTAGAGGAGAATCACCGGTGGAATTGGCTACATAGTGCCCTTGCATCTAAGAGCACAGATAATTCCAAATTATTCCATCATCTTTAATAATCAATTAAAAATTATCTTCTGGAATGCGGCCGGGATACATAGTAATCCTGAGAAGCTTGATTTTTTATTCTCTCTGGGAGCAAATGTGATCTGCATCCAAGAAACATGGTGCACCGACAACATCTATGTAGGGAAGGATTACTATGTGTTGGAAGCACCTGCTGCCCCATCCAGGAAAGGTCATGCTAAAGGGGGAATAGTTTGCTTGTTAACCAATAAATTGTGCTGGAGATTTACGCATTACATTGATCCTAGTAATCTATTTCAAGCGATAACAATAGCAAATCTCCCCAGTTTTCCAAACAAATCGGGTGTCGTAATCATCAATGTCTATATCCCTCCTGAAGAGTGTTATAATATTTTATTGAAGCACGTATTTCAGTATATTGGACAGATTAAGAATGTTTCTTCTTCACCATTTGATGTTATCTTAGTTGGAGATCTGAATTGTAAAATCTCTAACGCTAGTTTAAATTTATTCAGAAATACACCCAAAGAAGAGGCGCAGTTCATCCCACAATCGCTGTTCCCTGATAAAAAAATAACTAATAAAAGAGGGAAGATTCTCCTGGAGGAATTATCCGCAGTTGAGGGGCTCATTTTAAATGGGAGATTGCCCTCTGACGTGCCCGCGAAATTTACCCATAAGTCTCCTTTTAGTGCCTCTATTCTCGACTATGTGATCTCTGACTATGACATTTACCCATATGTCCAGGATCTTATGATATCCCCTACATCCTTAAGTGATCATAACATAATTACTATAACTCTTTCTTTCACAACTCCACCTACTGAGTCTTGGTCTCTTGGTAATAATGACGTCACCTTCCAGGGATCTGCGGGTAGGTGTTGTTGGAACCTCACTACCATCAGAGGTGTGTATGATGTTTTATGCAAAACTATACTAGAACTAAATGGCTGGTATGGTTCGGAAATTGCTAATTTTGAAAAATTTATGAGAAAGATCACTCTAGATGTAAAAAAGATTAGCGGTTCAGGGAAAAAGGTATTTGTTCCTAGTGAATTGCGCACCCTGAATAAGGAAATAAATAAATTAGTGCGAGTGCAATATCTAGGCAGATCAGGTGAACGAGCCAAAGAAATATCGAGGTTAAAAAGAAGGAGAATCAGATTAAAAGCGAGACTAAAAAAGGAGAAGGAAGACCTAGTATGGATAAACTTACGGGAGGCAGTTGCGCATGGCAAAACTAGAGAATTTTGGTCCATAATTGGGAGGGGATGCGGCACTAGAAGCACCCCTCTTCCCATTCCTATCTCTGAAGAGGTATGGTCCGCTTATATTAGGAAGTTGTATGCAGGGAATGTAGCTTCGGCTGTAGATAGTGTCCCAGATTTAACATCTGCGGATCCGATTAATTATCCTACAGAGAAATCAATAGAAATGGCCATAAAAAACATGCGTTTGTCCGGCGCAACGGGACCTGACGAACTCCCTATGACGGTTTTAAAGCAGGAACCTTCGCTCTGGAGTAAGATTCTCTACCCATTGTTCAAATCCTGCTTTGATACTAAAATGGTCCCTGCCTCTTGGAAGGGAAGTATATTGGTCCCTATTTTTAAGAAGGGAGTTAGGGACTGCCCCATGAATTACCGTTTGATCGCTCTCCTCGACTCAGTTGGAAAGGTTTTTGCCAAATGTATTTTAAGCTTGCTTGAAAATTGGGTCGAGGAGAATAATATTCTACCCTGTGAACAAACGGGTTTCCGTAGGGGACATGGTACGTTAGACAACCTTACCACCCTACATGTGATCTCTGATAAATATACACATGTAAGAGGAGGAGTGGTGTTCGCCGCGTTTATTGATTTCTCCACGGCGTTCGACAAAGTTGATCGTCGAACGTTGTGGAGAAAGTTAGCAGCCCTTGGTTTACCACTGTATCTATTGGATCTGTTACGAGTACTTCATTCAGAAACGTGGTGTAGTGTTCTCCAGGGGGGCGAGAGGGGACTCTCGTATAAAATTCCTTCTTTGAACGGCCTCAAACAAGGCTGTCTGCTGGCACCACTACTGTTCTCATTATACACCGCAGATCTTCCCGCTTCCTTGTCAGCTTGTGTGGGTATAGCCCCGGTGGTAGGGGGGACCCCTATCTCTTGTCTCATGTATGCTGATGTATGCTGATGATATTCTGGTGTTGGATTTAACCCCCAAAGGTCTCGCTAATCGGTTGCAAGCTTTACACGTTTTTGCTGATGCTCATTTTATGAAGATTAATATATCTAAAAGCAAAATTATGTGTATTACTGGAAAAAAGAAATGCCGTTCTGAAAATTTTGGATGGCAGATTGGTGGTCAGAAACTAGAGGTTGTTAAAACCTATACCTTTTTGGGTAAAATCATTGCGGCCAATTTGAGTGAGAGACCCCATATCGAGCACATTTCACGCAAAGCACATGCGCATGGTAAAGGTTTAAATTCTCTCTATTCTGCCACTGGAAAGAGACACTTTACTTGTCTTCTTGAAGTGTATAGGGCAAAGATTCCCCCTACGATACTATATGGCATAGAACTTATAGAGTTGAAACATTGGGATGTTTGTAATAAAATTGAAGGGAAACTCTTAAGATCCCTATCCACCCTTAATACCTCGTGCTCTTTGGCAGCATGTAGGCTTGAATTCGGCCTTAGGAGCAGTTGGGTCCAGGGACTTTGTGCCCTGGTAAGATGGGTGGCTTGCTTGGCTAGAGCCGAATTGGGGTCGTTGAGAGCCCTCCTTAAAAAGGAATTGTTGGGCAACTTTAAAGAGTTCTCACGATTAGTAAGGAGTTTCAGAAGAGCTGTGTCACTCTTAAAGCTAGATGAAAGTGTTCTATTCCTCCATTGATCGTCTCAGCTAAAAGTCCTGCTAAAACAGGCATCGTGGGAACTATGTTATCAAATAGATAAGAATATAATACAAGAAAAAGGGGGTTGTGATCTTCTCCTTAATTCTTATGCCATGAACTTGGCCCAACCTTATGCCACATGGAACATGCCACATGGTGTTCGCAGATTATGGTTTCTTTTACGATATGATCTACTGCCCTTAAATTCACTTCTATCTAAATGGAATGGAACCTCTTCCATGTGCAATATCTGTAATTTGAGTATCCAGGATCGTATGCATGTCATGTTGGTTTGTCCTGCTCTTCGCTTATTGCGGTTTAAATGGTTAAAATCGATATGTCTCCAATTGGGTATTATTGATGTGAATTCTTTTTTACGATTTTTACACTGTCCTCCTAATGAAATGTTTTGCTTCTATATTTTTAACAATGGCGATATGCAAATCAGCGCTGACCCTGTGCCCCATGGTAACAGTCCAGTCCGAACTACAAAAGCCATGTCCTTCCCAGAACGGAATCAAGCATCCGAGGACCGGCCCGGTTTCGAGGTAACACCTCTCATCAGCCCGGCTAGCTTGACTCCAGTGGTGTGGAGTGCCTGGGACTCACGTCTGAGCATCCCCAGTACATTTAGAGTGGTAATTGCAAACACAACAGTGATGGACAGAATGTGGATCAATGTCACACATTCACCCCAGTCCAAAGATCTGGGCCCAAATCCATCGTTTTTCCACTCCACACCACCCTGGGTTAGACAATGGCGATATGCAAATCAGCGCTGACCCTGTGCCCCATGGGAACAGTCCAGTCCGAACTACAAAAGCCATGTCCTTCCCAGAACGGAATCAAGCATCCGAGGACCGGCCCAGTTTCGAGGTAACACCTCTCATCAGCCCGGCTAGCTTGACTCCAGTGGTGTGGAGTGCCTGGGACTCACGTCTGAGCATCCCCAGTACACTTAGAGCGGTAATTGCAAACACAACAGTGATGGACAGAATGTGGATCAATGTCACACATTCACCCCAGTCCAAAGATCTGGGCCCAAATCCATCGTTTTTCCACTCCACACCACCCTGGGTTAGACAATGGCGATATGCAAATCAGCGCTGACCCTGTGCCCCATGGGAACAGTCCAGTCCGAACTACAAAAGCCATGTCCTTCCCAGAACGGAATCAAGCATCCGAGGACCGGCCCGGTTTCGAGGTAACACCTCTCATCAGCCCGGCTAGCTTGACTCCAGTGGTGTGGAGTGCCTGGGACTCACGTCTGAGCATCCCCAGTACACTTAGAGCGGTAATTGCAAACACAACAGTGATGGACAGAATGTGGATCAATGTCACACATTCACCCCAGTCCAAAGATCTGGGCCCAAATCCATCGTTTTTCCACTCCACACCACCCTGGGTTAGACAATGGCGATATGCAAATCAGCGCTGACCCTGTGCCCCATGGGAACAGTCCAGTCCGAACTACAAAAGCCATGTCCTTCCCAGAACGGAATCAAGCATCCGAGGACCGGCCCGGTTTCGAGGTAACACCTCTCATCAGCCCGGCTAGCTTGACTCCAGTGGTGTGGAGTGCCTGGGACTCACGTCTGAGCATCCCCAGTACACTTAGAGCGGTAATTGCAAACACAACAGTGATGGACAGAATGTGGATCAATGTCACACATTCACCCCAGTCCAAAGATCTGGGCCCAAATCCATCGTTTTTCCACTCCACACCACCCTGGGTTAGACAATGGCGATATGCAAATCAGCGCTGACCCTGTGCCCCATGGGAACAGTCCAGTCCGAACTACAAAAGCCATGTCCTTCCCAGAACGGAATCAAGCATCCGAGGACCGGCCCGGTTTCGAGGTAACACCTCTCATCAGCCCGGCTAGCTTGACTCCAGTGGTGTGGAGTGCCGGGGACTCACGTCTGAGCATCCCCAGTACACTTAGAGCGGTAATTGCAAACACAACAGTGATGGACAGAATGTGGATCAATGTCACACATTCACCCCAGTCCAAAGATCTGGGCCCAAATCCATCGTTTTTCCACTCCACACCACCCTGGGTTAGACAATGGCGATATGCAAATCAGCGCTGACCCTGTGCCCCATGGGAACAGTCCAGTCCGAACTACAAAAGCCATGTCCTTCCCAGAACGGAATCAAGCATCCGAGGACCGGCCCGGTTTCGAGGTAACACCTCTCATCAGCCCGGCTAGCTTGACTCCAGTGGTGTGGAGTGCCTGGGACTCACGTCTGAGCATCCCCAGTACACTTAGAGCGGTAATTGCAAACACAACAGTGATGGACAGAATGTGGATCAATGTCACACATTCACCCCAGTCCAAAGATCTGGGCCCAAATCCATCGTTTTTCCACTCCACACCACCCTGGGTTAGACAATGGCGATATGCAAATCAGCGCTGACCCTGTGCCCCATGGGAACAGTCCAGTCCGAACTACAAAAGCCATGTCCTTCCCAGAACGGAATCAAGCATCCGAGGACCGGCCCGGTTTCGAGGTAACTCCTCTCATCAGCCCGGCTAGCTTGACTCCAGTGGTGTGGAGTGCCTGGGACTCACGTCTGAGCATCCCCAGTACACTTAGAGCGGTAATTGCAAACACAACAGTGATGGACAGAATGTGGATCAATGTCACACATTCACCCCAGTCCAAAGAACTGGGCCCAAATCCATCGTTTTTCCACTCCACACCACCCTGGGTTAGACAATGGCGATATGCAAATCAGCGCTGACCCTGTGCCCCATGGGAACAGTCCAGTCCGAACTACAAAAGCCATGTCCTTCCCAGAACGGAATCAAGCATCCGAGGACTGGACCGGTTTCGAGGTAACACCTCTCATCAGCCCGGCTAGCTTGACTCCAGTGGTGTGGAGTGCCTGGGACTCACGTCTGAGCATCCCCAGTACACTTAGAGCGGTAATTGCAAACACAACAGTGATGGACAGAATGTGGATCAATGTCACACATTCACCCCAGTCCAAAGATCTGGGCCCAAATCCATCGTTTTTCCACTCCACACCACCCTGGGTTAGACAATGGCGATATGCAAATCAGCGCTGACCCTGTGCCCCATGGGAACAGTCCAGTCCGAACTACAAAAGCCATGTCCTTCCCAGAACGGAATCAAGCATCCGAGGACCGGCCCGGTTTCGAGGTAACACCTCTCATCAGCCCGGCTAGCTTGACTCTAGTGGTGTGGAGTGCCGGGGACTCACGTCTGAGCATCCCCAGTACACTTAGAGCGGTAATTGCAAACACAACAGTGATGGACAGAATGTGGATCAATGTCACACATTCACCCCAGTCCAAAGATCTGGGCCCAAATCCATCGTTTTTCCACTCCACACCACCCTGGGTTAGACAATGGCGATATGCAAATCAGCGCTGACCCTGTGCCCCATGGGAACAGTCCAGTCCGAACTACAAAAGCCATGTCCTTCCCAGAACGGAATCAAGCATCCGAGGACCGGCCCGGTTTCGAGGTAACACCTCTCATCAGCCCGGCTAGCTTGACTCCAGTGGTGTGGAGTGCCTGGGACTCACGTCTGAGCATCCCCAGTACACTTAGAGCGGTAATTGCAAACACAACAGTGATGGACAGAATGTGGATCAATGTCACACATTCACCCCAGTCCAAAGATCTGGCCCCAAATCCATCGTTTTTCCACTCCACACCACCCTGGGTTAGAGAATGGCGATATGCAAATCAGCGCTGACCCTGTGCCCCATGGGAACAGTCCAGTCCGACCTACAAAAGCCATGTCCTTCCCAGAACGGAATCAAGCATCCGAGGACCGGCCCGGTTTCGAGGTAACTCCTCTCATCAGCCCGGCTAGCTTGACTCCAGTGGTGTGGAGTGCCTGGGACTCACGTCTGAGCATCCCCAGTACACTTAGAGCGGTAATTGCAAACACAACAGTGATGGACAGAATGTGGATCAATGTCACACATTCACCCCAGTCCAAAGAACTGGGCCCAAATCCATTGTTTTTCCACTCCACACCACCCTGGGTTAGACAATGGCGATATGCAAATCAGCGCTGACCCTGTGCCCCATGGGAACAGTCCAGTCCGAACTACAAAAGCCATGTCCTTCCCAGAACGGAATCAAGCATCCGAGGACCGGCCCGGTTTCGAGGTAACACCTCTCATCAGCCCGGCTAGCTTGACTCCAGTGGTGTGGAGTGCCTGGGACTCACGTCTGAGCATCCCCAGTACACTTAGAGCGGTAATTGCAAACACAACAGTGATGGACAGAATGTGGATCAATGTCACACATTCACCCCAGTCCAAAGATCTGGGCCCAAATCCATCGTTTTTCCACTCCACACCACCCTGGGTTAGACAATGGCGATATGCAAATCAGCGCTGACCCTGTGCCCCATGGGAACAGTCCAGTCCGAACTACAAAAGCCATGTCCTTCCCAGAACGGAATCAAGCATCCGAGGACCGGCCCGGTTTCGAGGTAACGCCTCTCATCAGCCCGGCTAGCTTGACTCCAGTGGTGTGGAGTGCCTGGGACTCACGTCTGAGCATCCCCAGTACACTTAGAGCGGTAATTGCAAACACAACAGTGATGGACAGAATGTGGATCAATGTCACACATTCACCCCAGTCCAAAGATCTGGGCCCAAATCCATCGTTTTTCCACTCCACACCACCCTGGGTTAGACAATGGCGATATGCAAATCAGCGCTGACCCTGTGCCCCATGGGAACAGTCCAGTCCGAACTACAAAAGCCATGTCCTTCCCAGAACGGAATCAAGCATCCAAGGACCGGCCCAGTTTCGAGGTAACTCCTCTCGTCAGCCCGGCTAGCTTGACTCCAGTGGTGTGGAATGCCTGGGACTCACGTCTGAGCATCCCCAGTACACTTAGAGCGGTAATTGCAAACACAACAGTGATGGACAGAATGTGGATCAATGTCACACATTCACCCCAGTCCAAAGAACTGGGCCCAAATCCATCGTTTTTCCACTCCACACCACCCTGGGTTAGACAATGGCGATATGCAAATCAGCGCTGACCCTGTGCCCCATGGGAACAGTCCAGTCCGAACTACAAAAGCCATGTCCTTCCCAGAACGGGTGAATGTATGACATTGTTCTACATTCTTTCCATCAACTGTGTTTTTTGCAATTTTCACCCCGAGTGGGCTGGGTATGCTCAGACGTGAGTCCCAGGCTCTCCACACCACTGGAGTCAAGCTATCCAGGCTGATGAAGGCTGATAGCCAGAAACCGGTCCTTGGATGCTTGATTCCGGTCTGGGAAAGACATGGCTTGGTAGTTCGGACTGGACTGTTCCCATGAGGCACAGGGTCAGAGCTGATTTGCATATAGCCAGTGTCTAACCCAGGGTGGTGTGGAGTACAAACAAACGATGGATTTAGGCCCAGATCCTTGTACTGGGGTGAATGTATGACATTGTTCTACATTCTGTCCATCAACTGTGTTTTTTGCAATTTTCACCCCGAGTGGGCTGGGTATGCTCAGACGTGAGTCCCAGGCTCTCCACACCACTGGAGTCAAGCTATCCAGGCTGATGAAGGCTGATAGCCAGAAACCGGTCCTTGGATGCTTGATTCCGGTCTGTGAAAGACATGCTTGGTAGTTCGGACTGGACTGTTCCCATGAGGCACAGGGTCAGAGCTGATTTGCATATAGCCAGTGTCTAACCCAGGGTGGTGTGGAGTGCAAACAAATGATGGATTTAGGCCCAGATCCTTGTACTGGGGTGAATGTATGACATTGTTCTACATTCTGTCCATCAACTGTGTTTTTTGCAATTTTCACCCCGAGTGGGCTGGGTATGCTCAGACGTGAGTCCCAGGCTCTCCACACCACTGGAGTCAAGCTATCCAGGCTGATGAAGGCTGATAGCCAGAAACCGGTCCTTGGATGCTTGATTCCGGTCTGGGAAAGACATGGCTTGGTAGTTCGGACTGGACTGTTCCCATGAGGCACAGGGTCAGAGCTGATTTGCATATAGCCAGTGTCTAACCCAGGGTGGTGTGGAGTGCAAACAAACGATGGATTTAGGCCCAGATCCTTGTACTGGGGTGAATGTATGACATTGTTCTACATTCTGTCCATCAACTGTGTTTTTTGCAATTTTCACCCCGAGTGGGCTGGGTATGCTCAGACGTGAGTCCCAGGCTCTCCACACCACTGGAGTCAAGCTATCCAGGCTGATGAAGGCTGATAGCCAGAAACCGGTCCTTGGATGCTTGATTCCGGTCTGGGAAAGACATGGCTTGGTAGTTCGGACTGGACTGTTCCCATGAGGCACAGGGTCAGAGCTGATTTGCATATAGCCAGTGTCTAACCCAGGGTGGTGTGGAGTACAAACAAACGATGGATTTAGGCCCAGATCCTTGTACTGGGGTGAATGTATGACATTGTTCTACATTCTGTCCATCAACTGTGTTTTTTGCAATTTTCACCCCGAGTGGGCTGGGTATGCTCAGACGTGAGTCCCAGGCTCTCCACACCACTGGAGTCAAGCTATCCAGGCTGATGAAGGCTGATAGCCAGAAACCGGTCCTTGGATGCTTGATTCCGGTCTGGGAAAGACATGGCTTGGTAGTTCGGACTGGACTGTTCCCATGAGGCACAGGGTCAGAGCTGATTTGCATATAGCCAGTGTCTAACCCAGGGTGGTGTGGAGTGCAAACAAACGATGGATTTAGGCCCAGATCCTTGTACTGGGGTGAATGTATGACATTGTTCTACATTCTGTCCATCAACTGTGTTTTTTGCAATTTTCACCCCGAGTGGGCTGGGTATGCTCAGACGTGAGTCCCAGGCTCTCCACACCACTGGAGTCAAGCTATCCAGGCTGATGAAGGCTGATAGCCAGAAACCGGTCCTTGGATGCTTGATTCCGGTCTGGGAAAGACATGGCTTGGTAGTTCGGACTGGACTGTTCCCATGAGGCACAGGGTCAGAGCTGATTTGCATATAGCCAGTGTCTAACCCAGGGTGGTGTGGAGTGCAAACAAACGATGGATTTAGGCCCAGATCCTTGTACTGGGGTGAATGTATGACATTGTTCTACATTCTGTCCATCAACTGTGTTTTTTGCAATTTTCACCCCGAGTGGGCTGGGTATGCTCAGACGTGAGTCCCAGGCTCTCCACACCACTGGAGTCAAGCTATCCAGGCTGATGAAGGCTGATAGCCAGAAACCGGTCCTTGGATGCTTGATTCCGGTCTGTGAAAGACATGCTTGGTAGTTCGGACTGGACTGTTCCCATGAGGCACAGGGTCAGAGCTGATTTGCATATAGCCAGTATCTAACCCAGGGTGGTGTGGAGTGCAAACAAACGATGGATTTAGGCCCAGATCCTTGTACTGGGGTGAATGTATGACATTGTTCTACATTCTGTCCATCAACTGTGTTTTTTGCAATTTTCACCCCGAGTGGGCTGGGTATGCTCAGACGTGAGTCCCAGGCTCTCCACACCACTGGAGTCAAGCTATCCAGGCTGATGAAGGCTGATAGCCAGAAACCGGTCCTTGGATGCTTGATTCCGGTCTGGGAAAGACATGGCTTGGTAGTTCGGACTGGACTGTTCCTATGAGGCACAGGGTCAGAGCTGATTTGCATATAGCCAGTGTCTAACCCAGGGTGGTGTGGAGTGCAAACAAACGATGGATTTAGGCCCAGATCCTTGTACTGGGGTGAATGTATGACATTGTTCTACATTCTGTCCATCAACTGTGTTTTTTGCAATTTTCACCCCGAGTGGGCTGGGTATGCTCAGACGTGAGTCCCAGGCTCTCCACACCACTGGAGTCAAGCTATCCAGGCTGATGAAGGCTGATAGCCAGAAACCGGTCCTTGGATGCTTGATTCCGGTCTGGGAAAGACATGGCTTGGTAGTTCGGACTGGACTGTTCCCATGAGGCACAGGGTCAGAGCTGATTTGCATATAGCCAGTGTCTAACCCAGGGTGGTGTGGAGTGCAAACAAACGATGGATTTAGGCCCAGATCCTTGTACTGGGGTGAATGTATGACATTGTTCTACATTCTGTCCATCAACTGTGTTTTTTGCAAGGTAGGAAAGCAGGCAAGTTTGTTGGTGGACGTAAGCCCACCCACAGTCTAGGCTGCGGCCATTTTACAGGGGAGGAGACGTCAAGGGAAACCCATTTTAAAACAGGCTGATGTAAATACATTTAAGCGTATGCTGGGTCCTTCGATTTCAGCCTTATATGCCATCGGCATATTTTGTTTCAACAATCCCAGTTTCCCCCATTTGTTTATAGGGAAGGCTTTCTACATTTTTAAGTCTCTTTCACGTGAAAACCTGTCTCCCCTGCGCACACATGGATCCAACCTACTTTGTCAGCCTTGCAAAGCCTATCCTTAGGAGTGCTGCAGTGGCATGGCTGGGTGTTTAATGCGTTGTTCGCCCACTTTTAGCCAAGCTACGGGAACAGGAGCACAAACTGTCCAAAAAATACATATGCACGTTATACAACACATACGTGCTACTTACCATGTTAATTCTTTAGAAACGAGGCTGCGTTTGTGTACCTTATTAAAGGCCACATACTGTAAATCCCATTAGTACGTTTGGTAGCTATTGACAATTGAAAATAAAAATGCCTTTTATTAATGTTTTTTTTTTAAACGTAATTTACAATGTCAATAGCTCAAACTAATATAAATGCAAAACCTATTGCATTGCTTCCTTAAATATCCAGGAAAATACTTCATTTTAGTTGCCAGTAAGTATCGCATTTACATGAGTTTCTGCTATTAGCATTAAAAATGCATTATATTTATCTGGTTTAAAAAAATCACATTAATATAAGTCATTAGCATTTACAAGGCCAATAGCTCACACTCATGTAAATGCGATACAATAGGTTTTGAATTTAGAAAATGTTTGACTATTTGCATTTTTAATTTCAATGCCTTTTATTTATTTTTTACAAAATAAAAACAATATAAAAAAACATTGTCATTTACAATATTAATAGCTCAACATAATGGCAGTGCGGGACCTATTGCATTGTAAAGGCTTGTTTCTTTAGCAACAAGCAAGGGTTAAATAGTCTAATAAGAGAGAGGGCAGAGATCACCTTCCAGGTGCGGAGATGAGCATCTTATCTCTATGTGCAAGTAGTAAAATCGCACCAGAAACACAGGATCACTGTAAAAAGACCATACAGGACTAGAACAATGAGAGCCTACATAAGATCTGAAGTCTACAACAAGGTAGACTTTGTAGCAGCACCAGTTACAAGTTTGTCTTTAAAGAGACAAGAGAAAAGAAATATGTTTTCCACGCTCAGCCTCAACCTGGAGTTTGGCGTGCTGTAAGAGGTATGCCTACTGGGTATAAAATGTAATTTCCACTTATCCCGTGTAGAGAAATGTTTTAATAACGGAAGAAGCAAACAAGCTCATCTTGGGGTGTCATGTGATTGGGGCGACAGGTCAGATTGCTCAGTCTACTAATGCAATCACGGAAGGGATGTTTGTTTCACCCCTGGTTACACATTCAAATCCTGGTACTTCCTCTCAGCATTTCAACCTTTAGGGATCAATAAAATGAGTAACATTGATTTGGGTGTCAATAGAGCAAAGAGATTTACTTAGGGGGTGAACTCAAAATGCTGGACTGTACCATACCTATACATAAAAAGTCACGTTTTTTAATAGGAATAATTTTACAAATACAATAAAAGTTTTTTTTTATTTCAAAGTATTTTATTAATTTTTAATTAACAGATACATTAGCATTTCTGTCACATGGTTAGCCAAATGAAGTATGTATTGAGGTGATTACAGGTACATGAGATATATGTTTAGCTAATCCCCTCTACATGACTTGAATTACTTCTTTACTTTAGAGGGCTTGAGGTTGTCTGAAATGTTTGTGTTTCTGGCAAATCCGAGTCTGACAAAATTGTTTATGTTAGCCATTGGGTTGAGGCATGTATTAAGAAATGGGAAATCTAACTGGCTTTGGCAATACATCTGTCGCAATCCATTTACAAACAAGCATTGGCATACCCAATAGGTTTCGCCATTAGGACCTAATAAGTGTTAAGCCATGCAGCGCATTTTCCTGGGTGTTGTGCAGCTAGGAATTGAAGAGCTATACAACTGCTACACACTAGTTCAAGTAGTCCGATTTAGAAATATATATAAGATAGTTTTGTACCACTGGTACATGGTAGAGGCTATGTGTGATAACAGCTGCTTTGTAATGCCTGTTTCCCCTTCAGTATGCAGTAGCTTTGCCAATATTTATTATATGGTTCCCAGACGGTTCACTTAAGTTGATTGAATCGAACCAAGAGGCCACAAACAATAGTGTCTGAATAAAAAACTTGTGTGTTTCTGCTTTTGTACTGTTTAAAAGGCGAGCTAAAAACTATTGTGCTTTAGAGCTGGGGTCTGATGGTTTCCTTGACGTGAATTTAACGGTCAGACCTCACTGTTCCAGGTGTGTGCAAGATACGTGAATATTGTAGTGATGTTGTACTGTAAGAATTGTGGCAATGAAATAATGACGTGTTTTATTTATAGTGCGTGCTGCGGCGGACTTTGCTTATTCATTTGTAGTAAATAACAGGTGTCATTATTCTCCTACGCAATGGAACTCCTTTTATCAACCTGTGAACAATGAAAGGCAGAGTTCACTCTGCGTAGATTGAAATATGGTGCCCGCATGAAATACACACGCATCTCTGCAACAAGCTCCTAGCTGGTGTATAATTAAATGAATGCAAACCTGTCAAGCCAAAGAGCATGTAAACATGTATATTTGGTGATGTTTTTATGATGCTACATATGGAAATGTGAGGATTTGTCAACCTAAAAAGGCAGCACAGAGAAAACTATTGAATCACAAAGCTATGATGAAGCCTGTTTAACACATTATGGGTCAGTTTGAGCACCAGAAACGAGTGTCCCTTTTCTCGAATTGCACATGCTGTTTGAGTTTTGCTGTTATTACGACTGTGCTATTCGTGCGGCCATGTTTTACAGAAGCAACATATCAGGAACAGCTGTCGAGGAAAAAACCTAGCGACTGCTGAAACAGGAGAAGATAATTAGGAGGCCAAAGCAAATATTGTACTAAATATAGGTCAGCACTGGCAATATTAGTGATTGAGGGGAAAACATGAATACTCTCCAGCATGCCCACAGCACAAATAGTAAATATATCTGCGACTCGGGTCAAGATGCTCATGTTTGTGGAATCCAACATTAAACCGCGGTCCACAGCAAGGTCTGCTAAAGCAGCTCAAAAGAACATCGTTCTTAATTGCATAATGATTTACAAGTATCTATTGCCACCTAGTGAAGGGCCCATGTAATTACCGAAACAGTGGTGTTTGGAAAAACAATAATTTACGAGAAACCAAAAGAAAAACCTTACAAATACACAAAGAAAGTAGGGAGAGTGAGGGTGTGACAGGCAGTGGAGGAGCAAGCGAGCGCGGCCACGCTAATTGAAAACAGATGTCCCCTGCGCGCCACTGCTTGCTCCCGCAAGGTGGATGCCAGCACAAGCAGGAGTGCTTGAAAAGAGCTGAACAATTTCTAAAGGTCACTCCTAGGGCAGAGCTGTGCGCTGCCTAGGCGAGACCTAAAAATGGGTTTGAAGCTTGTATTTGGATTAATCAATCCAGGACTGGCTTTAGCTCTGGTGCGCCCTCTTATGGTGTCACCCAATGCCCTCCTCTCCGTGGAGTTCCTCACTACCACACTCCAATATGGCCCCTAATCTCTCAAAAATTATACAGAGACAATAGTTCATACCATACGTCTGTAAATCAGTCTATAGAAAATGTTACATAAGACAATAAGGATTTCAAGGTGTTGGAATCACATATCATCCATGCTAGTAGGAAGTATATTTGAAGAATGTTTGATCTGGAGAGCACAGGCTCGGTAATTAAAATGTATCACAGTGGTTGGGATTGGCTTTACAAATAAGAATAGGTCAGATGTACGCCCCTTTTTTGAGGTCGCAAACGGGAGATCCTCCCGTTTGAAGCCTCAAAAAAGGGTAACAGCATGTACAAATGCTATTTTGCGAGTCACTGACTTGCAAAATAGCATTTGTGACTCTCGCAATTAGGAAGGGGCATTCCGTCAAAATGCTATGTACTGTTTTGCGGCCCCATTTGCAGCTGCAAAACACTCACAGTTTACCACCTACTTCAAGTACCACTGGTGCAGAAGTAGCCGCAACGCCACCATAGGTTTGGCAGTCCATCGGACAGCCAAACTCATAATAAGACTCTTAGTCTTATTGGAGCAGAACTGTACTGCAGTGGATTAAAGGATGTGACTGTTTAGGATAAAATCCATTCCCTTCGCTGCTTTGAAAAGTTTTACCATTTTTATACCATATTTCCCAATCACAGTACTTAAATCTCTATGTAACTACAGGTGTCCTTTTTTTAGACTGATGTTAATGTATTCTGTCAACATTTATTGTTGCTCTTAATCTACAATGTCGATATTTTAAAATGTTTCCCAATTTTAACAAAGAAAATGTATTTTTATATGTGTACTTTTATGGTTTTTGTAAACTGGAAAAAAAAACTAATAAAGGTAATTTTGATTTGATGATTTGACTCTTAGGGGCATATTTACGTCTTCTGGCGCATCTCTGCAAATCAGCAGGGATGCGCCAGAACCGATGCGTCATGCAATTCCCTCCTTGCGCCACCACAGATGCGCCGCATTTACAATGCGGCGCACTATGGTGCAAGGAAGGGCAGATGCGTGACGCATCATGTGGTGTACGGGCGGCGCATTGCTGGAGTCGCGTCGCAAGTGCGACGCAACTCCAGCAATGCTCAGGGCCGCCCAATACTTAACATGCTGCGTCAGTTCTTACGCCTGCTTCAAGCAGGCGTAAGGAATTGACGTAGCAGCGTCGCAGAAGTGCCTGCGTGAAATCTTATAGATTTCACGCAGGCACTTTTGCGAGGCACACAGGTGCCGGAACGCCCACCCTGCGTGGGAACGCCCCCATTGTGGCGCTGGGCTTTATAACGTGATGCATCTCCCTAGATGCATCACGTTGTAAATGCCTCGCAGGGATGCGCCACGTTTACGCCGCTGTTGCGTGACGCAAGGTGGCGTAAACGTGGCGCAAGGGGCTTGTAAATCTGCCCCTTAGTCTATTTGTGTGAACCTGTGGTTTCCATGTTCTGCCATCTTCTTATAGCATGTCTCCATTCATCGCTATGGTTCACCGGCATTCTTTTACCAAATTTAGAAGAGCAGTGGAATGGAAATCATACCACCACTAACTCTTTAGTGATTTCAAGGAAAGTAACATTATCTGATCTAGCAACAAAAGAGGGAAATGAAGCTGGAAATAATTTTAAAAGATTGCGAGGGCACCCCTCATCTCATCTAAACCATGTACACACAAAAATGTCCTCATAGGACAAGATTAGCACTTTGGGGTTAATCAACCACCCATTATAGGTAACTGTTGTGTGCTTATGAGAGATAGGATCTAGTAGAAGCTTGTAATCTACTTGCTCAAGGGGCAGGAATCATATTATACACTGTAATAATACAAATATAAGACATGGAATTTGGTATTCCCTGTTTAAAAGCCAGTGTCTAATTTCTTTATAATCAGTGATTTGTGACGCACCAAGTCACAGATTATAAAGACAAGACATCAGAACTTGACTATTATACGGCTATTACAGTTGACTTCTGATCATTCAATGCCGCCAAGCTGAAAGGCCCTGGATTCAAGCTAGCCTGGCTGATGAGGGGTGATGCCCCGAAACTGGTCCCAGGATGCTTGTTTCCAGTCCAGGGAGAAACTGCCTTGCTAGTTCAGGCTGGACTGTTACCATGAGGAACAGGATCAAGACTGATTGATTTGCATATGGCTGGGTCCAAACTGGGGTGGCGAGGTGAGCACAAAAATGATGGATTAAACCCAGATCTTTGTGACTGGGGGTGAATGTTAGCATTGTCCAGCATTCCCTCCATCATGTATTACTTTTGCTTTTGTTCGACCTAAGTTGTAAGGGTATGCCCAGACGTGGGTAATGAGCTCACTGCACCACTGGATTCAGGTTAGTCTGGCTGATGAGGGATGATGCTCCAAAAACGGTCCCTGGATGCTTGTTTCTGGCCCAGGAAGAACCTGGCCTGGAAGTTCGGGCCGGACTATTACCAAGAGGAACAGGGTCAATACTGATTTGCATACGGATGGGTGTAGGAGAGTAGGATCTGCTTCCTATGGTTACCCCCACGTTTTGTTGTGTTCTACTGGTTTTTCGACTTTAGTCTGGCTGTGGCTCTGCTAATCAGGACCACAGCCTAGCTGTTCTCTCACTAAATTGTTTGAATGTACTTTAGGTACATACCAGATTGGTTACTGGGTCACCCTTATGAGTCCCTAGTATTTGGTACCTTAGGTACTAAGGGCATTGGTACCCCAGAGGCCTACCAAGGGCTGAAGCTTGTATTATGCCACCCCTGGGAAGCCTTCCAAAATGGCACCACAGGTTGGCACTTGCATCCTGGGTAAGGTGGTGTAAACACCCCTTACTTAGATATAGTATACCTATATCTACCTATATATATAGACACGTATTAACCTATAAGTCTCTCCTATGGCAGGCCTTAACAATCCTGAAGGCAGAGTGCTTGGTTTTGTGTGAGAGGGTGCCCTAGTATGAGCTGAGCCCCTCTGCAGCTATCAGAATCCCTTCCTTATAGCTGGTCTATGATATAGCCATACCATATACTCTTAAGTGCATTATAATGCTCGCGGTTAATGCTTACTTTGGTCTGGCTTTATCAAAACATGTCGTGTTTGGTGTCAAACACTTTGGAATGCAACCCGGCAAGGATAGCATTCCACCCTTCCAGAGGGAGAATACATGTACACACTTACTTACCCAGTAAATGTTTAAAAGAGCCTCAGTATCACAAAATGGATGCTGCTGCCACAGACTCAATTCTGACCTCCTGCTGCTGGATGAAACTCCGGCAGGGGAGGCCTGGACAATAGGTTTCCTGTCAGTCAGACAGACAGGCTTTAGTGTATTGGGGCAGGGTGGGTTGCATTCAGTGAATGCTTTTCAGACACTGCCTGGGGCACACAGGGTGCTTCATGCATTTCCCAGTTCAACCCGGTTGCTGAGGCACTCAGCCCCAGCTCTGGTGCAAAACTGGACAAAGGGGAGGGGTGTAACCACCCCCTCCCCAGTTCCTCCCATAGGTAGGGCCCTAGAGTTAGTCCAACCCCTAAACTTGGTATAAGTATAGGAACCCAGTCACTAGGACTTTAGATTACCCTGGACGAAACTCTGAAGAATAAATCTTGGACCTTCGACATTCCATATCGACTGGAACACGGAAGAAATCTCCCTTGGGGTCAAGGAGACTCTCCCCTGTTCAAACAAGCACTAAAGAAGCATCTTACCAGTCTGCATTTTCAAGGCTCCCGATGGATCCCGAAGAACCTGTGTCACAGGACATGGATTTCCAAACATCTCCGAGGCTGACACAAGTCCCCAGCGAAGCTGAGACCTGTAGCTATCACGAGAGATGTGGGACCGGAACTCCTGGACCTGCTGCAATTTTGCAAGTGCACCTACTTCCCAAAGTTTCCCAAAGTTGTGCATTGGGCTGTTTGTTGCTCTTGCCCGAGTGTTCCGTGGGCTCGCTTTCTGCATCGCAGCTTCAGGCTCCTTTGCGATCCCTAGTTTGTTGGCTAGTGGGTCCCCATGAAGGAAAATCCTTTGATTCTTAGGTTTTCCTGGTTGCTCCAGACGTGCCCTGACTCCCCTCCAAAGGGTGAGTCCCTCAGACCTTGCTGGTCTGCACCGAAGCCAATCTTGTCATCTTGCGTGGGTTGCTGTTGCCAAGGCTTGTTGGGTACAATCCGGATACCGACACTGCAGCACTCGATATCCAATGTGGGACAGCTCGAATCCAACTCTTGGTTGTCATCGACACCTCCTGGACCTCGTGGCTGAAGAGTCAAGCTTCACCTGGCATCTTCCTGTCACTATCCTGGTCCCTGGCTTGTGACCCAGACTCTGTCCCATCTGCTTTCAGGTCCTGGGAAGCTTGTTTCCGGTCCAGGGAAGGCATGGCTTGGCAGTTCCGGATGGACTGTTCCCATGAGGCACAGGGTCAGACTGATTTGCATATGGCCATGTCTGAACTGGGGTGGCAAAGTGGGCTAAAGAATGGTGATGGATTGAACCCAGATCAGTTGACTGGGGGTGAGTGCTTGTATTGTCAATGCTCCGTCCATCATTTCCTTTGGTTTTACTATGTACTTGGTCTCAGCTCCTGGATGGCTGAGTACATGAAAAAGACAACAAAAAACCTTGAGGCTAGCCAAGAATTACAGAAAGCCTGTCATGACCAAAAGGCTGTACTGACTGTTTTCCAGCCAGGACAGAAAGTGAGGGAGTTTGAGCCTGTGGCCCCAGCAGCTCTCCAAGACACGTGGAGTGGGCCCCACACTATTGTTGTACAGAAGGGAGACGTTACCTTTTTGGTAGATCTTAGAACTCCCAGGAGCCCCCATAGCCTGCTTCATGTCAACAGATTGAAACCATATGTTGACAGGGCAGACATGGTCCTTGCTCATGGCTACTGATGAGAGTGACCCTCTCCCAGACCTGCTCTCTCAGAACTCTAATGATGGATCAGTTGATGGAGTAGCCTTGGCAGGCAGCCTCACTGATCATCAGCAAACTGATTGCAGACAAGTTCTAAATCAGTTTAGACATATGTTTTCACTGACTCCAAGTCAGACTACCTGGTGCACCCATGAAATGGACACTGGAGACAGTCTGGCTGTTAAAAATAAGATTTACAGGCAACCTTATCATGTCAGGGACTGTATCAGGACAGAAGTCCAGAAAATGTTGGATCTGGGAGTGATTGAAACTTCAGATAGACCTTGGCCTTTTCAGTAGTCCTAGTACCCAAACCTCACACCCAGGGTGGTAAGGGAGAGATGAGGTGTTGAGTAGACTACAGAGGTCTCAATGCAGTCACTAGGACTGATGCCCATCCAATTCCTAGAGTAGATGAGCTCATAGATACTATTTATTTATTTATTTACGAAATTTGTATTGCGCGGCAAATACCCGAAGGTGTCTCGGCGCATTTGATACCTTATGGAACAGAAACTAGCTGAAAGAATTATTGATCAAATAGCCAGGTTTTCAAGGATCTACGGAACGCCATGAGCGTGGGACAGGTTTTAATGGCTGTGGGCAGAGAGTTCCAGAGTCTAGGAGTTGCCACCAAAAAGCATCTGTCTCCCCAAGTAGATGTTCTAGTGTGGGGGACAGGAAGTGCGAAGGTGGAAGCTGATCGCAACAGTCTTTTGGCGGCATAGATCCTGAAAGCATCTCTGAGGAAGCGAGGCCCATTCTCATGTATGGCCTTATAGGCAATGCAAAGTGCCTTGAATTTAATTCTGCTTCTGACTCGTAGCCAGTGCAGCTGTCGTATGGCCAAGGAGGTTGCATGACGTTTAGGGATGCCGAGAAGGACCCTTGCTGCCGCATTTTGAACCGACTGCAGTTTATTTAAAGTTTGTTCTTGTGCGTTAAGAAAAAGGGCATTGCTATAATCCATTTTGGAGAAGACCAAGGTGGTCACCAATGTTTTCCCTGCTGAGGCCGGGAGATAGGGAAGTAATTTTTTAATTTTCTTCAGCATGAAAAAAGCGGATTAGACCACCGAGTTGACATGATGTTTAAAGGATAGCTTGTTATCAAAAACAACTCCTAGGTTTCTGACCTTGGCAACCGGGACAGGGGGAGAACCCATTTGCTTTGGCCACCAAATGGGAGGCCAGTCCGGGGAAAGGTTGCCAAAGGTCATCACCTCGGTCTTATCCGAATTAAGTTTCAAGCAGTTCCCCGACATCCAGGAGCAGATGGCAAGCATCCCCTCCTGGAATCTCGAGGAAACTGCTGGGCCATCCTTATGTACAGCCAACAGCAGCTGCGTGTCATCTGCATAAGTGGTTAGAGACAGCCCGTGCGCCTTTATGACCCTCGCCGATCCGCTACATATATATTGAACAATGTAGGGCTTAGCGAGGAGCCTTGGGGCACACCGCAGGGTAAAGTGAAAAAGGGTGAGTAGAATTCCCCCAGTCTGATTGCCTGCGTACGGTTGGCCAGGAAAGATGTCAGAAGGTCTTTGGCCAGATGGTTGACCCCCAAGGATGCGACACGGTCGATCAATATAGAGTGATCGACCGTGTCGAAAGCGGCAGACAGATCTAATAGTATAAGGACTGCCGCCCCCCCCTTGGTCTAAAATGGCCCTAATTTCATCGGAGGCCTTTATCAGGGCGGTTTCGGTACCATGGCCCTTCCTGAAACCAAATTGCGTGTCATCCAAAAGTTGGTGCCTATCTATGAACTCTGAGAGCTGCTGATTCATCAGAGATTCAAAGATTTTGGCCGGAAAGGGGAGACAGGCAATAGGTCTATAGTTGGCTGATTCTCTCGGGTCAAGAGAGGGCTTTTTCAACAGTGGTCTTATGACTGCTTTCTTCCATGTATCTGGATAGATACCGGTCTGAAAAATGGAATTGCAGATATCCGTCAGAGGAGGAGTAATAACCTCTGATATAGAATTGGATATTGAAGGTGGGCAAGGGTCCAGAGGGGAACCTGATCTGATGGTGGTGGTGAGTTTGCTAATCTCTTGTACCGAAACTGCTTGAAAAACAGAGAAAGTAGGTTTTGAAGAGGAAAACAAGGAATGAGCAACGGGAATTTGAGTGCTTTTGGGGGGGAGAAGGTAGAAAAAACTTTTGCTTCTGACACAGGGCTTACCGTGTCTCTGCTGCACTGAGAGGAGCTGCCTTGCCTTGCCTTCCGCCTCCCGCCTCCCGCCTCCCGAGCCTACAGGGAGGCTGCTGCTGTGGAGAGCGGGCACCGGGGAACTTCATCCCCCATCCACCAACAGGACAGCGCACTCGGCGCTACGTCATCTAGCGCCAGGAGGCGCATAAATCAAGTGCCACACCTGCAGAGCGGGGAAAACTTTTGCTTCTGACACAGGGCTTACCGTGTCTCTGCTGCACTGAGAGGAGCTGCCTTGCCTTGCCTTCCGCCTCCCGCCTCCCGCCTCCCGAGCCTACAGGGAGGCTGCTGCTGTGGAGAGCGGGCACCGGGGAACTTCATCCCCCATCCACCAACAGGACAGCGCACTCGGCGCTACGTCATCTAGTGCCAGGAGGCGCATAAATCAAGTGCCACACCTGCAGAGCGGGGAAAACTTTTGCTTCTGACACAGGGCTTACCGTGTCTCTGCTGCACTGAGAGGAGCTGCCTTGCCTTGCCTTCCGCCTCCCGCCTCCCGCCTCCCGAGCCTACAGGGAGGCTGCTGCTGTGGAGAGCGGGCACCGGGGAACTTCATCCCCCATCCACCAACAGGACAGCGCACTCGGCGCTACGTCATCTAGCGCCAGGAGGCGCATAAATCAAGTGCCATACCTCCCTCGCGGGACGCGAGCGGGACGCCCGGGGCTAAGCCCGGGCAAAGGGCGGGCCCTCTGTGGCCCTCGGTGACTGAGGTAGGCTGGGCTGGGCCCGGTTATTTTCATTTTATATCTACCATAATACCGGTGGAGAACGAAGTGCCACCCTAGACGATACAGCAAACTCCTTTATCTCCATAGTTATTGACCGGAGATCAATTGATCTCTCCTCTCCATTTTCTACATTATTTTATGGTTCATTTATCATTGTTTATATCACATCTTCAGTGGATATACCCTTTTCTATCGACGATACCCCTTTGGAAAAATTAATTTTGAGGATGACAAAGAAACTCCGCTCTGGGAGATTAGTGGGGGGAAGGACCTGTGCAAAAACGAAATCTAACCCCTTGAGAAATAAATCAGTGAATAATTACTCGCTAAAGGGACAATGTCAGCTCTTCGACCTGTGGGAAAAAGCAGTGGATAAGAAACTATATGTTGACGTAAATGATGGCTTATCTTCTAGTACACAGGTTGGTCCATCTCAAGTGGTTGATAATATGGTCTCTCCTCCAACACTGATAGACCCATCTCAAATAGAAATCATCGCAGGGACTAGCCCTGTTCTTTTTGTTTCTGATGATCCCACAGGGCCTCATGATCTTTCTATGGAAGGAAGACAAATTAAAAACTCTCCTGCCCCACTGGCTTCTACTGCGTATGTTAGGTCAGGTGAAGATCTTTCTTTGTCCTCTATTGACCTGGAACTTTGTGGCCGATATATGGGTGCAGGAAGTCTGAAATCTTCAGAAGTTAATCAGCCATCTGTGGGCGCTACCCCATCTGGCCTATTGTTATATAGTAGCACTCCTTCCATAAATGTGCAGGATATGTCTGCATTGTTAAACGTTTCTGCAACCCCTGAGTTCAATCTATCTGGTGTGTGTCCTCCTGTTGCTACTGGAGAAAAACCAATATCGGAGTCTCTGATTGCCCTTGAACATTTGTTATCCTCTATATTATGTCTTTTGGGCAAATTTGTGGGCAGTTCGGACTGTATCCTGGATTCAGTTACTAAAATATTGAATGCAATGCTGCACAAGGCTCCTGAAATGAGGAATGCTTCTTCGACCACGACTGATATTGGCCTGGTAACGGGGATTACAAATGTGCCTCCAGAGAAGCTCGATACAAAGCCTTCAGCTATGGATCAAGAAAATAACAGCACGGCCCCGCCAGTTTCTGCGGCAACTAATTGTGTAAAAAACTCTGCATTGAAAAAGAGGAAGAAAACCTGTCTGGTGCTGTAGGTACATCAGTACAGGAATTATTCCCAATTTTCAAACCTGGAAAAATAGAGCAACAAGAAGATGAGGATCAAGAAATTACAAAAAAGACCCGGAAACATAGAAATGACAAAGGGAAAAAAAGAAAACCTTTGCGCAAATACAGGAAGAAAAGACAAAGGCAGATAATCTTCCAAGACTCTATCGTTCTAATTGATAATGAGGAGAATGCCATTGACTCTAACGTGGTGACCACTAAAATGGCAAGTGAATCCTGCCTCTTAAAGTATGGTCCAGAGACTAACTGTAATACTCTGCCTTCGACTTTGGAAAATTTGCCTAAGAGGGGTGGACATGGCCCGACTGCCCCGCCTTTGGTAGAGACAGGGAGCATTACTCCGGTTGTACTGGGGGATCTTAACCCTTTGGCTCCTTCTTTTGCTCCTATGGTTGGGGCTAGTAAAGGCCTACTCCGCTCTCCCCAGGCGAACAAAACAATGACTGATGTGGACACCTTTGTTTTGGACTTTGTTCCTCTATTTGATGTAAATTTGCCCCTAAATAGATCATGGTTACTTAAATGTTTCAGTGACCAGGAAAGTCTTCACCTTATTCAATCAAGTGATATCGAGTTAGTTTCCCTATTAGGTGAAGATAGCGTAACTAGTATAAGAGTTAAATTTTATTCTAAATTCATTGCAAATTTGATATTACAGCAAGTGGAGATTTTCCAATGTAGAGGTATTGATGTTTTGCCTATCCTCGGTTCTGTTAAGACCTCTTCTCCCCATGGGATGACCCAAAAGGGTGATAAGTTGGAAGGGGCATCTTCCCCGTTTGAGGATCTAAAGATTTGGGTATCTAAGGGGAAACGGTCGGTCTCTAAGGCATTGCTTCTTCCACTAATCCAGAACTCTGAGCCATTAGAGGAGAATCACCGGTGGAATTGGCTACATAGTGCCCTTGCATCTAAGAGCACAGATAATTCCAAATTATTCCATCATCTTTAATAATCAATTAAAAATTATCTCCTGGAATGCTGCCGGGATACATAGTAATCCTGAGAAGCTTGATTTTTTATTCTCTCTGGGAGCAAATGTGATCTGCATCCAAGAAACATGGTGCACCGACAACATCTATGTAGGGAAGGATTACTATGTGTTGGAAGCACCTGCTGCCCCATCCAGGAAAGGTCATGCTAAAGGGGGAATAGTTTGCTTGTTAACCAATAAATTGTGCTGGAGATTTACGCATTACATTGATCCTAGTAATCTATTTCAAGCGATAACAATAGCAAATCTCCCCAGTTTTCCAAACAAATCGGGTGTCGTAATCATCAATGTCTATATCCCTCCTGAAGAGTGTTATAATATTTTATTGAAGCACGTATTTCAGTATATTGGACAGATTAAGAATGTTTCTTCTCCACCTGATGTTATCTTAGTTGGAGATCTGAATTGTAAAATCTCTAACGCTAGTTTAAATTTATTCAGAAATACACCCAAAGAAGAGGCGCAGTTCATCCCACAATCGCTGTTCCCTGATAAAATAATAACTAATAAAAGAGGGAAGATTCTCCTGGAGGAATTATCCGCAGTTGAGGGGCTCATTTTAAATGGGAGATTGCCCTCTGACGTGCCCGCGAAATTTACCCATAAGTCTCCTTTTAGTGCCTCTATTCTCGACTATGTGATCTCTGACTATGACATTTTCCCATATGTCCAGGATCTTATGATATCCCCTACATCCTTAAGTGATCATAACATAATTACTATAACTCTTTCTTTCACAACTCCACCTACTGAGTCTTGGTCTCTTGGTAATAATGACGTCACCTTCCAGGGATCTGCGGGTAGGTGTTGTTGGAACCTCACTACCATCAGAGGTGTGTATGATGTTTTATGCAAAACTATACTAGAACTAAATGGCTGGTATGGTTCGGAAATTGCTAATTTTGAAAAATTTATGAGAAAGATCACTCTAGATGTAAAAAAGATTAGCGGTTCAGGGAAAAAGGTATTTGTTCCTAGTGAATTGCGCACCCTGAATAAGGAAATAAATAAATTAGTGCGAGTGCAATATCTAGGCAGATCAGGTGAACGAGCCAAAGAAATATCGAGGTTAAAAAGAAGGAGAATCAGATTAAAAGCGAGACTAAAAAAGGAGAAGGAAGACCTAGTATGGATAAACTTACGGGAGGCAGTTGCGCATGGCAAAACTAGAGAATTTTGGTCCATAATTGGGAGGGGATGCGGCACTAGAAGCACCCCTCTTCCCATTCCTATCTCTGAAGAGGTATGGTCCGCTTATATTAGGAAGTTGTATGCAGGGAATGTAGCTTCGGCTGTAGATAGTGTCCCAGATTTAACATCTGCGGATCCGATTAATTATCCTACAGAGAAATCAATAGAAATGGGCATAAAAAACATGCGTTTGTCCGGCGCAATGGGACCCGACGAACTCCCTATGACGGTTTTAAAGCAGGAACCTTCGCTCTGGAGTAAGATTCTCAACCCATTGTTCAAATCCTGCTTTGATACTAAAATGGTCCCTGCCTCTTGGAAGGGAAGTATATTGGTCCCTATTTTTAAGAAGGGAGTTAGGGACTGCCCCATGAATTACCGTTTGATCGCTCTCCTCGACTCAGTTGGAAAGGTTTTTGCCAAATGTATTTTAAGCTTGCTTGAAAATTGGGTCGAGGAGAATAATATTCTACCCTGTGAACAAACGGGTTTCCGTAGGGGACATGGTACGTTAGACAACCTTACCATCCTACATGTGATCTCTGATAAATATACACGTGTAAGAGGAGGAGTGGTGTTCGCCGCCTTTATTGATTTCTCCACGGCGTTCGACAAAGTTGATCGTCGAACGTTGTGGAGAAAGTTAGCAGCCCTTGGTTTACCACTGTATCTATTGGATCTGTTACGAGTACTTCATTCAGAAACGTGGTGTAGTGTTCTCCAGGGGGGCGAGAGGGGACTCTCGTATAAAATTCCTTCTTTGAACGGCCTCAAACAAGGCTGTCTGCTGGCACCACTACTGTTCTCATTATACACCGCAGATCTTCCCGCTTCCTTGTCAGCTTGTGTGGGTATAGCCCCGGTGGTAGGGGGGACCCCTGTCTCTTGTCTCATGTATGCTGATGATATTCTGGTGTTGGATTTAACCCCCAAAGGTCTCGCTAATCGGTTGCAAGCTTTACACGTTTTTGCTGATGCTCATTTTATGAAGATTAATATATCTAAAAGCAAAATTATGTGTATTACTGGAAAAAAGAAATGCCGTTCTGAAAATTTTGGATGGCAGATTGGTGGTCAGAAACTAGAGGTTGTTAAAACCTATACCTTTTTGGGTAAAATCATTGCGGCCAATTTGAGTGAGAGACCCCATATCGAGCACATTTCACGCAAAGCACATGCGCATGGTAAAGGTTTAAATTCTCTCTATTCTGCCACTGGAAAGAGACACTTTGCTTGTCTTCTTGAAGTGTATAGGGCAAAGATTCCCCCTACGATACTATATGGCATAGAACTTATAGAGTTGAAACATTGGGATTTTTGTAATAAAATTGAAGGGAAACTCTTAAGATCCCTATCCACCCTTAATACCTCGTGCTCTTTGGCAGCATGTAGGCTTGAATTCGGCCTTAGGAGCAGTTGGGTCCAGGGACTTTGTGCCCTGGTAAGATGGGTGGCTTGCTTGGCTAGAGCCGAATTGGGGTCGTTGAGAGCCCTCCTTAAAAAGGAATTGTTGGGCAACTTTAAAGAGTTCTCACGATTAGTAAGGAGTTTCAGAAGAGCTGTGTCACTCTTAAAGCTAGATGAAAGTGTTCTATTCCTCCATTCATCGTCTCAGCTAAAACTCCTGCTAAAACAGGCATCGTGGGAACTATGTTATCAAATAGATAAGAATATAATACAAGAAAAAGGGGGTTGTGATCTTCTCCTTAATTCTTATGCCATGAAGTTGGCCCAACCTTATGCCACATGGAACATGCCACATGGTGTTCGCAGATTATGGTTTCTTTTACGATATGATCTACTGTCCTTAAATTCACTTCTATCTAAATGGAATGGAACCTCTTCCATGTGCAATTTCTGTAATTTGAGTATCCAGGATCGTATGCATGTCATGTTGGTTTGTCCTGCTCTTCGCTTATTGCGGTTTAAATGGTTAAAATCGATATGTCTCCAATTGGGTATTATTGATGTGAATTCTTTTTTACGATTTTTACACTGTCCTCCTAATGAAATGTTTTGCTTCTATATTTTTAACTTTTTTAAAGGTTTTTTAGCTATTTATTAAGGAATCTGGAGAGTTCTGACTTTGTTTTCTCTTGTCAATTTTCCTATGGATGAAATTTGTCTTGTATGTATGATTGAATTTTCGTTTTCTTCTGTTTGTATTCCTCTTTTGAATTTTATGTGGCCCTTACCAAGAGCCAAAACATAATAAATAAAAATTGAAAAAAATAAAAATTGAGAAGGTAGAGTATATATTGGTAACCTTAGATGAAAAGAAGGTGGCTACAGAGTTGCAGAGGTCTTGTGTTGCCTCGATGGATGGGCCTGTGGGGGGATTGGAGAGGGAGTCAACCACTTGAAATAGCTTCCTAGCTGAGTTCTGTGCCGACTCTATTTGAGATAAAAATGGGCGCTCTTCTGTAAGGCAATAGCTTTTTTATATATTACCAAAGCGTTTTTATACGCGAGCTTCGCAGTGGGGCAGTAGTGCTTTCGCCAGTGTCTCTCCAGGTTCCGGCAGTACTGTCTGTGGAGTCTAAGGTCCTCAGTGAACCATGGTGCAGAAGGCACTGCACGATTAGGGGAAACACGTTTGGTCGGGACTAACTGATTGGCCGCCTCCCGAATCCATTCTTGATACCTTGTGGACCCCAAGCATGGGTCGGGGGAGGCCTTATATAAGGCGTTATTGAGAGTGACAGAGAGGAGTGGAATATCAAGATTCTTCTAAACTCTAGTGGTTATGGAAGCATGTGTTTTGAACTGCGGCGGATTAGGATTATGAACTGGTAGGGTAAAGACCACTGCAAAGTGGTCTGACCATACCAGCGGAAGAACAGTAAGCAAAGAAATATCCTGGTTATTAGTGAATAATCCACCTAAAGTGTGCCCTGCTTGGTGAGTGGGGCAACTGACTAGTTGTCGCAGTCCCACTGACTGGAGGTCATCTATTAAGTGAGTGGTGTCTTTATCGCATGTCGCTTCTAGGTGAAAATTAAAATCGCCAAGAATGGTGAAGTCACTGGGTTCTAAAGATAGCTCCGTAAAATAATGTAAAGATGCAAGAAAATGTGTGCGAGGACCAGGGGGGCGGTATAGCAAAATGCCTTTAAAGGCTTGATTATGGTTAAATGATATAGAGTAGGCCAGAGCCTCACAGCTGGCATGCTGGATAGATTCTGTTGTAACAGAATAAGTGGCTCTATGGATAATGGCTAGGCCCCCTCCCCTGGTTACTTGTCTATCAAGTCTTGTCACACAGAAACCATTGGGTGTGGCCACACAAAAATCTGGACCAGAGGCTGCGTCCCCCCATGATTCTGTGATAAAAAGAATATCTAGTTCCTGGTCCGTAATACACTCCCTAATTTCCAGATGATGTTTGGGAAGGGAGCGGACATTAATCAATGCCATACAGTAAGGTGGTTTATGTTCCTGGGTTAGAGGTAGCGAACTGATAGAAGATAGGGGAGGGTGAATTGTAAAGCCGCAGCCTGGACAAATTGTGGCGGAAGACGTGCAAAGAGTGGGAAGTGATAGTATTATACACTGGTGAGAACTCTTACCATGATTGAGGTCCCTTAAAAGTTTGGAGGGGTAGCGCAGGAAAGTGCCAGTAATGGAGGTAGTTCCTAGACCAGGAGGTATGGCCCTAGGCCCGGAACAGGCGCGGACGGGCGCAGACGGGCTTGCCTTAGGCGCGACTTCGGCCCGCCCGCGGCACGCCTGCTGCGCTCGTCCGCTGCGCGTCCTAGGGGGCATTCGGTTTTTATGCCGGTAGTGGTGAGCAGCTAGACTGCTAACCTGGGCGCAAACCGGAACTGTAGTTTTCACACTTCCTGTAAGGCGATCAATCCCTCCACACAATCTGAAGGCTCAGTGGTGGACCGGGGAACACGCCTATCCGAGCACAAAGTAAGTTCGCAATTCAATTTACTTTAGTGACATGGCAAAATATTTGTGACAGTTTAAAAACCGCTAGGGCGCTTTTAAGTGCACGTCCGTCGGCAATTTAAAAACATATACAACACAGTGAATAAAATTCCAAGTAATGCTAATTAGCTGGGCATTGAAGGCAACGCTCCGATCAGCGTGGTGGTGTCCCAAAAAGAATCCACGAGCTGAGAGAGTCAATGGTTTTTATGCCGGTGGTGGTGAGCAGCTAAACTGCTAACCTGGGCGCAAACCTGAAGTGTAGTTTTCACACTTCCTGTAAGGCGATCAATCCCTCCACTCAATCGGAAGGCTCAGTGGTGGACCGGGGAACACGCCTATCCGAGCACAAAGTAAGTTCGCAATTCAATTTACTTTAGTGACATGGCAAAATATTTGCGACAGTTTAAAAACCGCTAGGGCGCTTTTAAGTGCACGTCCGTCGGCAATTTAAAAACATATACAACACAGTGAATAAAATTCCAAGTAATGCTAATTAGCTGGGCATTGAAGGCAACGCTCCGATCAGCGTGGTGGTGTCCCAAAAAGAATCCACGAGCTGAGAGAGTCAATGGTTTTTATGCCGGTGGTGGTGAGCAGCTAAACTGCTAACCTGGGCGCAAACCGGAAGTGTAGTTTTCACACTTCCTGTAAGGCGATCAATCCCTCCACACAATCGGAAGGCTCAGTGGTGGACCGGGGAACACGCCTATCCGAGCACAAAGTAAGTTCTCAATTCAATTTACTTTAGTGACATGGCAAAATATTTGTGACAGTTTAAAAACCGCTAGGGCGCTTTTAAGTGCACGTTCGTCGGCAATTTAAAAACATATACAACACAGTGAATAAAATTCCAAGTAATGCTAATTAGCTGGGCATTGAAGGCAACACTCCGATCAGCGTGGTGGTGTCCCAAAAAGATATGTTGGCATCTGCCAAATTTCTGAGCACATTTGATCTAACAGCTGGCTAGTGGCAGATCAGACTTGCTGATGAGGCAAAGCCAAAAACAGCATTTGCAACCCCTAGTGGACTTTATCAATTTGTGGTAATGCCCTTTGGTCTGAAAAATGCCCCTGCCACATTTCAAAGGTTGGTGAATAAAGTCTTAATAGGTCTAGAGAACTATAGTGCAGCTTATCTTGATGATATTGCTGTCTTTATCTCCACCTGGGAAGATCACCTGATCCACCTTAAAAATGTTTTGGAGGCCCTGCAAAAGGCAGGCCTAACTATCAAGGCTACTAAGTGCCAGATAGGGCAGGGTCAGGTTGTGTACCTGGCCCACCTTGTAGGTGGAGGCCAGGTTCAACCATTGCAGAGCAAAATCCTGACCATAATGGACTGGGTTGCTCCCACCACCCAGACTCAGGTCACAGCTTTCTTGGGCCTGACTCGGTGCTATAGGAGATTTGTCAAGGGGTATGGTTCCATAGTGACACTCCTGAATGACTTAACTTCTAAAAGAATGCGTAAGAAAGTTCAGTGGACAGTCAGCTGTCAAAAGGCGTTTGATGACCTGAAGCAGGCCATGTGCACTGCACCAATTCTGCAAAGTCCTAACTACTCCAAAGAATTCATTGTCCAAACAGATGCATCTGAGTTGGGGGTAGGGTCTGTGCTGTCACAATTGAATGATTAAGGTCAGGACCAGCCAGTAGCTTTTATTAGCAGAAGGCTGACCCCTAGAGAGAAACGTTGGTCAGCTATTGAGAGGCAGGCCTTTGCTGTGGTTTAGGCTCTGAAGAAGCTGAGGTCATACTTGTTTGGCACTCACTTCACAGTTCAGACAGACCATAAGCCTCTCTTATGGCTAAAACAGATGAAGGGTGAAAACCCCAAACTTCTCAGGTGGTCCATTTTCCTACAGGGGATGGACTATACAGTGGAACATATACCTGGGAGTAACCATGCCAATGCAGATGGACTCTCCAGATATTTATACTTAGAACATACAGACTCAACTGTTCAAGGTTAGTTTAATGTCCCTGCGTTTGGGTGGGCGGGGTTGTGTAGGAGAGTAGGATATGCTTCCTATGGTTACCCCACTTTTTGCTGTATTTCACTGCTTTTTTTTACTTTAGTCTGGCTGTGACCTTGCTAATCAGGACCACAACCTAGCTGTTCTCTCTCTAAATGTATTGCATCTACTTTAGGTACATACCAGATTGGTTACTAGGTCACCCTTTTGAGTCCCTAGCATATGGTACCTTAGGTACCAAGGGCATTGGTACCTCAGAGGCCTACCATGGGCTGAAACATGTATTATGCCACCCCTGGGAAGCCTTCCAAAATGGCACCACAGGTCTGCACTTGCACAACCTGGGTAAGGTGGTGTAAACACCCCTTACTTAGATATAGTATACCTATATCTACCTATATATATATATATATATATATATATATATATATATATATATATATATATATCACGGCTACTTTCCTTTTCGTCTTTACACAAAGGTAAAAGCAATGAGATCAAAAAACAATAAGGGAGGGACCACAAGAATAGAAGAATCAGGAGACACCACAGAATCGGAAGTCTCCGAAAATGAAGAGGCACGGAAAGATAAAGATGCTGCGGGAGGCTCAGAAACAAACAAACTCCCTTTTCGCGACGAGCTTCAAATCATCAGACAGTCGCGACAGAGAGGAGGCAGGGGGAAACCCCCAGAACATCAACAACAAAGAAACGCCCCACGCGGAGGAGCGGCGAATGGAGGAAAAAGCAATTACTCGCCACCGACAACTCGCAGTGCAAGATACAACAAAAGGCGTTTATAGAAAATAATGATCAAGAACAAGCTAACAGCCTGACTATTGTGAACTTGAGCCATCGCATCCTAACGAAAGAAGAAGAACATGTGCTAAAGTTAGGTCTCTCCTTTTGTCCCTCCAAGCCGCTGGAGTATACACAAACGAAAATAGATCTGTATAAGTTTTCAAGAAAGTTGAAATTGCACAAATTTTACAAAATGCGACCAAAGAAAATAATGACTCAAATCAAAAGGAGAGATGAGACACAGGAAATTCGTGTAAAAGACATTCCGGCATTAGAAGCCATGCAGGAACTAAGAGCGGAGGGGGCAAGTCAACCTGATAACTTATCGCAAGTGAATATAGTACAAAAAGGAGGAGATACCAATTTTAAACCAGCATCGACATTTGTACCGCAAATGCCAAGTGACAATATAGATCTGTTCATAGAATCAGTCTCGAAAGAACTAAGGAAAATAGAGAAAAAAGGACCAACGAATAAACAGTGGAATTTAACACCGAAACATCAAGAGGCAATAAAAAACTTACAAAGTGACAAAAAGTTAATTATAAAGCCCTCAGATAAAGGGGGGAACGTCGTCCTACAAACATATGAATCCTACAATGAAGAGGCACTAAGACAATTACAGGATACAACGTGTTACCAAAAAGTGGAGAGGAAAGACTATCAAGAGAGTATTACAGAGTGCCATGACATGCTAAAAAAAATGGTATGGCAAAGGGATAATCGAAACGGAGGAGTTTTTGTATTTACGATGCCTAAATCCAACTACACCTTGTTTCTACCACCTACCAAAGGTACACAAGGACAGAGCAAAGCCACCGGGACGCCCAATTGTAAGTGCCCAAGGGAGCCTTTTGGAACACATATCCATTTATGTTGACTATTTTCTGATTGATTATGTTAAGACGTTACGAAGTTACTTAAGAGACACAAAAGACCTATTGAGCAAGTTAGAACAGCTCGCGTGTAGAGAAGGAGATTTACTTATAACAATGGATATTGCTAGTTTGTATACTAGCATAGGCCACAAACATGGTATAGAAGCAGTGGAAAAGATTTTGTCAACGCGAGAGACTAACTTTGCAGAACATAATGCAATGCTTTTGGATTTCTTAAAGTTTAGCCTAAATAATAACATCTTTATGTACCAAGACCAATATTATAAACAATTGGTGGGAGTAGCCATGGGTACGAGTTATTCCCCCAGTTTTGCAAATATTTTTGTGGGATGGTGGGAAGAAAACGAAGCATGGGATCCCAAATACGAAGAGTGGACACAACATATATTGGTGTGGTACAGATACATAGACGATCTGATGATAATTTGGCGAGGGTCCAAGGGCAAAGCGGAAGAGTACATTGAGAAACTGAACAATAATAACTATAATTTACGTTTCACACAAGAAATAAGTAGTAGCAAAGTGAGCTTCCTAGATCTGGAAATAAGAATAGAACAAGGCAAGATACATACACAATTGTACAGAAAACCCACAGCTGGGAATTCGATACTGCACTCCATGAGCAGCCATCCACCTGGGCTGATCTACAGCATTCCGTATGGAGAACTTTTGCGTGTAAAACGCAATTGTACATCAGAGGAGGATTACCAAGAGAATGCAAAGAAGAGTGTAGATAGATTTAGGTTGCGAGGCTATGGGGAGAAATGTCTGAAAGATGCACAAAAGAAAGTGAATAACATTCCACGAAAAGATACGCTTCAGATTAAGAACAAGAAAACCGGAATGGAAGGGAGTTTTAGACTAATTACCACCTATTCAGAGGGAGCGGGGATGTTAAGAACAGCAATGAGAAGGAGTTGGAATCTGTTAACAACAGATCCAATAATAGGTACAGATATTCCAAAGCAACCTATGATAACTTATAGAAGAGCAAGGGCGTTAAGGAATGCTCTAACAAACAGCTATCTCGCTCGCCCAGTAGAAGAACCATTCGGGAAATCTATACCGGGCTTCTACCCTTGTGGGCGCTGCAAAGCGTGCAGACATAGCAAGAAAGTAACATCTTACCAGGTACGTGGACAACAACGAAAGATTAAATCATTTTTGACCTGTACAACGCCATACACAGTCTATTGCTTAGTGTGTCCATGCGGACTACGCTATATAGGGAGCACAGTAAACCCAACAAAAATGCGTATCCTAGAACATCTTAGGGCAATTACAAATTGTGACCCATCATATCCAGTGGCGAGACACTATAAGCTATACCACAAGAGCAATAGTGAACAATTGGAATATTTTGCACTAGACCAAGTACCTAATAACCCTAGAGGGGGAGATAGATTACAAAAACTAAGGCGATTGGAATCTAGGCATATTATAGACATTGGAACTAAGAACCCTGGGGGTCTCAATAGCCATGAAGAGATGACTGTACACTTAGGATAAATGATTGCCATTTGAACTGTATAAAGTATGAGCTGACTAAGAGAATTTCTGAAAATGTTGAAAAGTTTTAAGATTAGATGAATTGTGATTGAATTGATTTTATTTATTTTATTTCATTTATTGTAATTTTGGTTAAGGGGATAAGTTGCATAGTGTGTTTATGAGATATGAAACATACAGGGTTACATAGCATAAGCCCATCCAGGGCAAAATAACAGTATAAGCGCAAGCCCATTTAGGGCGTAATTTATGTTACAAACGTTGACGAGATGCAATGCAGTGTAAGCCTATCTAGGGTAAATAATTGCATAGAATGATGCTAAATATAAATTGCGAGTACAACTGTTTGTCAATATGCGCAAGCCCATCCAGGGCGTGATTAATGTTATAGATGGTGATGCAAATAATGAATCACTCCAATATGGCGCTTATGTTTGGGAGATAGCCCTGTTTCTATCTCGTTTAAATTGTATCACGTGAGGGGTATAAAAAACTCAAAAAAATGGCGCGTCAGTGTACCACTGACAAAGGCAGGAGCCGAAACGCGTCTGGTGCTCAGAGGATCGAAAATAAAAACGCTGATCCTACTCCCGTGAGTGCTGTTTTCTTTGTGTAAAGACGAAAAGGAAAGTAGCCGTGATAATAGCGAGGCACGCCCCTCGCAACACGCACCCGTGCTTGAGTGCATGACTTGGCGTAACGAGGAGCAGCAATATATATATATATATAGACACATATTAACCTATAAGTCACTCCTATGGCAGGCCTTGACAATCCTGAAGGCAGAGTGCTTGGTTTTGTGTGAGAGGGTGCCCTAGCATGAGCTGAGCCCCTCTGCAGCTTTCGGAATCCCTTCCTTATAGCTGGTCTATGATATAGCCACACCATATACTCTTAAGTGCATTATAATCCTCACGGTTAATGCTAACTTTGGTTTGGCTTTATTAAAACATGTGGTGTTTGTTGTCAAACACTTTGGAATACTACCCCCCGCCAGTTCTGGCGGCAGGGGTAGAATTCCACCCTTCTGGAGGGAGAAGACATGTAGTTACTAGTTTACCCGGTTAAAGTTAAACAGAGCCTCAGCATCACAAAATGGATGCTGCTGCCACAGACATGAGTCTGACCTCCTGTTGCTGGATGAAACTCCAGCAGGGGAGGCCTGGGCAATAGGTTTCCTGTCCAAGGAGGTGCGAGCACCTCCCCAGACAGGCTTTAGTGTATTGGGTGTAACAAATATAGTATGAAGTTCCTGGGGGAAAAACTATTGAAATTATTAAGAGAGCAGGTGGGAACTAGGTCAGTAGTGGGAGGACAAATGAACCCCAATGTCAGACAAAAACTCAAATCAGGAGGAAGATTTCCTCCTTTACAGAAAAAGACCCTCACACACCCAACAAGCGGGTGTCTTGCTTCATCATCGGGCCTGCTCCTACTCGGGTCGGCGGTGCAATACCCGATCAGGCGCCCTGAAAGTGGCCTACTTGGCGGAGATATTTTTTCAAGCCGTTGGGTGCAGTGCGTGTAAGGGCCCTAGATTTAAAGGTGGGTGTAGGTGATGATTTAAGTGTAGTGTGAGTTAAAACAGGAAACAGGGGTCCACTCAGAATTATTTTAATGAATTGTGGCCACTGCCCTAGTTAAAAATACAAAGACGCACCCTCCCACTCTAAGGTGTGTGGGGACGTGTGCTGGTGAAAAAGGTCGACATGTTTCTTGCCTTGATACAAGTGTTGGCAATTCTTCAGGACCAATGAATAAAAATTGATCTACCTACACTTTTTGGTGGTGGTCATGGCCTCATTAAGGCTATAGTATGATCACCTATACAGCACCCTAAAAAGTGGTACTAGTAGATCTAGCTCAACCCAGTTAGAGTTGAGAGCACATGACAACAGTACTGGAGGAGGCAGACACTTAAAGAGTAGTGTCGGTTACACCAACTCAGGATAGCGTGTAGCCTACCCCGGCGCTCCTTCCAGTCTGGGACGCTCTAGTGTATGCTTTTCAGACACTGCCTGGGGCACACAAGGTGCTCCATGCATTTCCCAGTTCAAACTGGTTGCTGGGGCACTCAGCCCCAGCTCTGGCACAAAACTGGACAAAGGGGAAGGGGTGTAACCACCCCCTCCCCAGGTCCTCCCATCAGTGGGACCCTAGAGTTAGTCCAACCCCTAAACTTGGTATAAGTATAGGAACCGAGTCACTAGGACTTTAGATTATCCTGAACGAAACTTTGAAGAAGAAATCTTGGACCTTCGACATTCCATATCGACGGGAAGACGGAAGAAATCTCCCTTGGGGTCAAGGAGTGACTACCCTGTTCAAACAGGCACCAAAGAAGCAGCTTTCCGGTCTGCATTTTCAAGGCTCCCGATGGATCCTGAAGAATCTGTGACACAGGACATGAACTTCCAGACATCTCCGAGGCTGACACGAGTCCCAGTGAAGCTGAGACCTGTAGCTATCACGAGAGATGTGGGACCGGAACTCCTGGACATCCTGCAATTTTGCAAGTGCACCTACTTCCCGAAGTTGCCCAAAGTTGTGCATTGGGCTATTTGTTGTCCTCACCCCGAGCACCTTTTTCCAGTGGAGCTTAGAGGCCTGCAGTCCACGAGTGTTCCGTAGGCCTGCTTTCCGCACTGCAGCTTGAGGTTCCTTCGCAATCCCTAGTCCGAGTACAATCCTTTGATTCTTGGATTTTCTTGGTTGCTCCAGACGTGCCATGACTCCCCTCCAAAGGGTGAGTCCCTCAGACCTTGCTGTTCTGCACCGAAGCCAATCTTGTCATCTTGCGTGGGTTACTTGTGCCAAGGCTTGTTGGGTCCAATCTGGATACCAACACTGCAGCACTCGACATCCAACGTGGGACAGCTCGAATCCAGCTCCTGGTTGTCGTCGACACCTCCTGGACCTCGTCGCTGAAGAGTCAAGCTTCACCTACTTCACCTTAAAGCACCCAACATTGGATGGCATCTCCCTGTCGCCATCCTGGTCACTGGCTAGTGACCCAGACTCTGTCCCCTCTGCTTTCAGGTTCTTCAGATCTCTGATCCACCCATGGATCCATCCGGACACTTTTCCTCTGGTGCCTGCAGCACTTCTTCGCAGCTCTCCATTGGAATCGACAACGAAACCCGAAACTAAAAGATACCTATGCACCCGGATTCCCTGGGTGAGGTAACACGAGAACTTCGGTGCTCCCATGGGTCTTGACTCTCGAAGTGTCTAGTTCTAAAGGGGTTTCAACGCAGTCCACACCTAAGTGTCCTTAAACTTTAAAACTCTAACTTAAACTTTCTCCATAGAAGTCAATAGTGATTCGCGGCTGTGTTGAGACACTGCGCGCGTCCTCCGTGGGTCTCCTGCATCCCTATCTTGTGTGGTTCCTGGTTGCCCCAGCAGTTCTACAGGCCCTAGGCCTCAATTCTAACTCTCACGTGGTTCTTATACCACTATTTTAGTATATGGTTTGTGAGGTCCCTAGGGCACAACATATACAGTGCTAGTTTACTCTGTGCTAATTAAGTTCCTGTATAGTACTTTTGCCTCTAGCCTCATAAATAAACTAAAGGGGTTGAATTTAGAATAAATACATATATTATATATATATACCTGGTGTGGTGCTCTTCCATTTGATCATTCAAGAAATTATAGACCGGTAAAACAAGCTGCTTTACATTCCTTCAAGACTTTTAGCCTGAAGGCTGCTCTCCACAGCTACTACTAGGATAGCTTTCTATAAAGGTTGTCTAAACCTACCATCAATAAGGGTCATTTGGACTGGTGCAAGGTGCCCACTAGAATAGTGGACATCATATGCCAGGCCAACTTCTCACAATGGGTCCAAACTGTGATGGTGTGGTGAGCAAAATAACAATGGATTAAACCCAGATCTTTGCAACTGGGGGTGAAACTGGTTTCTGATGTGTTTATTTTTGCACTACAGGTTTTATTTGTATTCCTCATGTTTGCAATCATGCTTGCTCTCTCATATGAAAGAGCTATGCTCCAAGGTTTTAAGTGGTTTGTGGGAAAGGTTATGGTGGGACCATGTCATAGGGCTCAAGTACCCCCTGACGTATATGATAAGGATACTGCTAGTCAGTCTTCTGCCTCATTCCTCCATATGATTATGGAACTCCTCAGTGACTTGCAGTATTCTTATAATGTACGGCATGGAGTACATTATCCTTACATAATAAACGTTTCAGTGCCAAAATAACATCACCCTGTTGTTTGGAGAACACTCAACAATAAAAATGGATTTATTTAACCCCTTCCACGCTAATGACAAAGCCAGCTCGTCATGGGCGTTACCTGCGCTGCGCGCATGACGAGCTTGCTTTGTCATGTAAAGTGTGATTTATGAGTATTCAGCACACAGCGGGAAAACCCGCTAGCGCTGTAGTGGTTAAACCCTTGCTGTGAAGTTAATTCTTGATGTAAATATTCATATTTGTCAGTGTAAGAAATTGGGGAATCGGTTGTGGAGGGTTTGGAAACACCGTTCAGAAAACAATCACAGTACTTTCCAGTGTGAATCATAAAAGTCACAATATTAACCAATGCTTAACCCTCAGGTAGCTTTGCACAAAAGCAGTCAGGCTTAACTTAGAGGCAATGTGTATAAAGTATTTTTGCAACACACAAACAGTAATATATTGAAAACGCAACACAATAAAAATCTCAAATCAATTTAGCAAAACAGAGTAAATTTTAATGCACTAAAATGATACCATAACGACAACAATCCAATCAGCAGAACCAAAGATACAGGGACCAGTTTAGTCCCATTGAAAAAGCTACCTTCCCTAATTCCAATGCAAGGAGTTCTGTTCCCAATAGAGGAGACAACGAGTAGCAGGGAGAATATCGCCAATGGTGTTGCTGTACCACGAATAGCAGGCCTGAGGTCATAGACGGTTGTCTCTGGGGCGCGAAGATAGGGTTGGGCGTCTTAGACTGTCATTGCTGGAGCTTTGCGCTGGCGGTCACTATGGGTTATCACTGTTGTATCGCAAAATGCAGATCTTGCATTACCGATTGTCGCTGAATTTTACTGATGCGCAAAGAGTCAGGTTCACCAGAGCTTCGCATTGGGGGTTGTCAAGGATGGCAGAGTCGGGTGTGTACTGGCCCATTCACCTTTTATTGTAAGGGAGTTCACTATGATACCAGCCAAGGGCTCAGGACCTAGGGAGGCACCTCTTGGGGATCAGAGACTTACTCTAGCAGAGGCCAACAGGGCTCAAACAGGTCCAGTTGCAGGTCCAGGCTGGTCCATTTGCAACAGGTCAGCTGGGCAGTTGGAGGGAGGACCCTGGATATTATTGTATCCCTGTTGCTCAGCACAGCAGGTCAGCCAACTGACCCTTGGATTCACTCAGGTTATCCTGGGATGAAGGGAGTGGGTCCAGTTTTCATTCTCAGAGAAGAGGGCAGTCCTCTGGGGAACAAGGCAGTCCTCTGGGGAACAAGGCATCACTCAAGCAACAGGGCAGTCATCTATCTGGGGAACAATGCAGGCCTCAAGCACAAGGGCAATCCTCTGGGGAACAAGGCAGGCCTCAAGCAACAGGGTAGTCCCCTGGGGAACAAGGCAGTCCTTCTTTGGTAGTGTCCAAAGATCCAGGAGTGTATTGAAGAGTGGTTCTGAGGTCCACTATTTATATGTGGTGCCAGTCTTTGAAGTGGGGAGGATTCTCTATACTGCTCCCACATCTGGTTCTGGAACGTTCTCCTCTTCCCCTATCAATTCTCCAAGAAGTCTGAGGTGATAAAATACCTAGTATCATGTTCCTATGTGTGTATGCTGGAGGCAGCCCTTTGAAATGTAAGTGCGGAAGGGAACAGCTCCTCCCCAACCATCCTGGCAGAATAGCCCTCCCTGTCAACACCTCATCTCCATTTGTCTCAATGTCTGCGATGAAGACATAAAGGCCAACAACTAAGCTATTCACAGTCATGTGACACAGGACCCTGGCTGCAGGCACCTCCTGGTTTGGACAAGAAAATGCCAACTTTCTAAAAGCTATCACTTATGTTTTTTTATATACTTTTTTTTGAAGGACTTATTCTTTTTAGGCAAAAGAAGATATACATTTATAACATAACATTACAAACTGAACAAATTTTACAAAACACACATAAATCAAGAATACATCCGATAAACACAGAACATTAAACATTAAAATTTCATTAATTTCATCAATGTTTACAAGTCAATTTCTTGTTAGAGACAACAAAGCAACGTTGATTCACAAGAGTAACACAGTATGTATCTATTTTAATTTAATATATCACTCAATGATATAATGAACTCTTGTAGATGTGCCGACACGTTTCAGGTTTGAGTACCCAATTCTCAAACCCTAATCAGGGCTTTGTTATTTATCTGTATCTTTCAATCAGACGGGCGGTGTTTCCATTAGTATCAATGGGGACGTTGTACTGTACTTCAAGTTCTATTTCTCCATATGCACCATCCGGCGCCTCTTGTAGAGGAGGAAGAGGTCGTGGTCAATGTATCAGGGATCCTTATGTCTGTGTCCTGGGTTGAATAGACGATTCGATTCTCTGTATCTCAATGACAGTTCGTTGTAAGCACGACCTGTCTTTAAATTAGAATTCAGTTCCTCTCTCGTTGTCTTTATCAAAAGACCCCGGGGGTCCATTGTGTCCCTCGTTAAGCGTCACGCACTTGATACGCTCGCTCCCCGCCTCAACTGTCAGGCTCCCACTGGATCTTCTTAAATACAATATACCCTGCCTTTTGGGTTTTTGAGGGCCAATGTCATAGGTTACCTATACGTATTAAAAAGGAAGCTTTGGGCATGCTAAATGGTTTATTTTGCCAGGTTGAATTAGCAGTTTTAAATTGCACTACAAACTGCAATGGCAAGCATGAGAAAAACTTTAAAGTACTACTTAAGTGGGCGGCGCAATGAGGACTGCAGGTCTACTAGTAGCATTTAATTTATAGGCTCAGAGTAATTGTAGTACCATATACTAGGGACTTATAAGTAAATTAAACATGCCAAACGTGTAAAACAATTCTACTATATTTTAACCGCATGCGTGCGGGCGGAATTCCGCTCGTACGCTGAGATATGCGAAAGCGCATGTTACGTGACGAGCTGGGCTCGTCATCAGCGTAGCAGGAGGCTACCTCATGACGAGCCCAGCTCGTCATCAGCGTCGAAGGGGTTAAGGTGAGAGCACAAGGGTAGTAATGCCACCAAAAATGAAATTCAGAAAACAGGAGAGGTCAAGCAAAACCTTTGGTGTTGACCCCGCAGATATGGCCAAGTCCAATAACTGCGTTGTGCCCAACTTTTGTGACAACGAAGTATCATTATTGCAAGCTATATTCACCGCACATCCTTTTAAGTTTTTAGAAATAGGAGCAGGTGTTGCCCATATATTTACTTGTGAAGCACTTCAACTACCCGTTGGTGATAAGGAGGTGAAAACATACAGCGATTCAATAAATTGTTGTTTTACAATGAGGTTTCATTTTTCTTTTGTGTCAAACGGAAAGACAAAATCAAATCAACTAGCTTTGAGCGAATCCTCCAGTCTCCGCTTCACTCGGGAATCTCCATGGCAATAGCGCGTGCAGCCGAGTGCGCCATACCGACTGGAAACAGAAACTTCTAGAAACAACATGCAACCGTGACAACAGGAATGCGAATGTAAATTTGCTGCTCTTCAATAAGACAAACATGAGTTCGAATTTCGTCTAAAAGGCAATTAATAAAATCCTTTTCTTTCTTTGCTGCTTTATATTTAGCAGTAAAGGAATCTCTCCCTTTCACTTACCACAATGATCACGGCCTTTTCTTGTTTTCTCTTTTACAATGGCAGCAGTTGTGTCACACTTGAGTATGTTGCTCAGGTTTGACGTAAAGTGGCAAGTTGGACAGGCTTCTTGTAATTGTTTTCCTTTCATCCTGTACTTAAATGACTTTTTAATTACTGTATTGACGCACGTAGTTCCCTTTCCACTCTACATGCCTAGCAAACATTTTCTGGCAGAAATTCACCCTAATGAGCAGCTGTTATGAAGTGAGTGGCAGCACAAGTACATTGACATTTACCGGGGAAGAGAGGAGACAAGCCATGCCTATGGGAGAAGGTGGGCTAGAGCTAGATAACATGTTTGCTGTTTATATAACACACTTTTTGCAAAAGAAAAATAGTCATTAATAAATCATTCTAAATAACCACCAAGTTTACAACATCTCTCCTGACATAAAGATAACGAGAAAAAACACAATTTTATGAGGAGCTCTAGCCATGTCTTGTTAATTTAAATTCAACTGATTTCCTGATTGATATCCTACCACTGTATTTCTGACTTTTTGATTGAGTTTTGAATATTATTGAACAGGAAGCCGCTATGTATCTATTATATTTACTATATATCATCCAGGGTTTTTATGTGAACTCTGGGACTTGCAGTTCGGTTTCTCTAATGGAATAAACAAGACTACAAGTCCCAGAATTCTAAGAAAACCCCACCACATCACACATGGACCTGGGAAACTTGTTAGGGCTGCTATTATATTTTGTTTGTTAAAATTTTATTAACTTCTTTTAACAAAAATTATGATCAAGACGCTCTTGTTTCATTGAACAATTCAGATGGATGAGGATCTAGGGAATATCGTCAATGTAAGATTTTGGGAGTTGCCTGCAGGAGGGAGAGTTGGCGTATCCCATACTCTGTATTTCTAGGCCCGTTTTATTAGGAAGCATAGCTGCTTTACCTTTCACAATAGTTACGTTAACTATCATCTACACCCTTTTTTCATAAAAACTTTATTGCCATATGATTGTTTGCTAAACATTAATTTGCTTCATTATGACTTTGCTCCAATTAACTTTATCCAATTCAAAACTCTTGAGGTAATCGACAAATAAAGTTAACGTTAAAACAAATATGGACATAACGTCCTACAAGCAATGGAGAAATTTCGATTACCCCAAATATGCCTACCGACAGCAGATAGACTCTGACAATTTGGAAGACATCTTGCTTGGCAGGGAAACAGTCAGGAATCAGATAATAAGCATGATAGTAACTGATAGTGAGATGGTTATGGCTAGCTGTGAGACTCCTAGGACCAAAGCTGCAAAGCCCCAATGAGGTCCAAGATAGCCGAAACATACATGGATTTCCTTGTATTTCATTCAGAACTGTGCATTCTGTTTCCAGGCCTTATCTTACTCTCACCCACAAATGTTAGTGCAGCTAGACAAAATGTCAGTTCGGTTTGTTCTACTCCTATTGATTTTAAGTTTTTGCTGTGACTTAGTCTTGTTGATGAAGTCAAAGTCTGTAGAAAGGTCTATGAAGGGCAGATATAAAGATACTATATTATCCACCAGAAGATGAAGATTAACACCTTTATCTTACTTGGTCGCTACCAGACTCAAGTGGCAGCTTTTCTGGACTGCTGGAACTTTGTAGTTGCCCATCGGACTATAGTGGCCTCTTTGACATCCAAGAATCATCCCAAAAGGTGGTTTGTACTGGGAAGAATCAGAAAGCTTTTGGGGAACTGAAGAGAGCACCTTGAAACACCCTTGTACTGAAGGCTCCTGACTATAGTCAGCCCTTTGTAGTATAGATGGATACTTTTGGGCAAGGGAATTAGAGTGGTAATGGATAAGTTCAGTGGCAAGGGAAGAAAGCATCCAGTGACCTTTATAAGTCATAGATTACAACCCAGATAGTAGATTTAGGTGACCATTGAGAAAGAATGCTTTCCCATAGTCTGGGATTAGAAGGTTCCGACTATATCTGTTTGGTCCCAAGTTTGTGGTTCAAGCCAGTCCAGTTGATGGCAACGATGGGTGAAAGTCACAAGTTTCTGAAATAGTATGTCCCACTGCAAGGTTTAGAGTTCACAGTGTAACACAAAGCCTGAATAAACCATGTGAATGTAGATGGACTTTCCTGCTGGTTTTGCTGATCCAATGACCAGATGTCTCTAATGGTGGAGCAAGGTTTAGGGGAGGCTGATGGAACGGAAATGTCCGCTGCATGCTGTACAGTTATGTTTCCCCTGCTATGAGAGCCTGAGTGCAGGGATATGGTATCCTGTTTTTTCATTTGGCACTAGTGCACACAGAGGCCTAAGCTTGTCCCTTGACATGAGTGTAGTCTTGGACCCGTTCTGTGACCTGGAGGGGTCCACAGAGCATGTCCTTATTTTGCTTACAGTGGGCTACTCTCTCTGTCATAACTTTATCATGTGGAGCAGCGGTGGCAGTGTACTGTGTTTCATTAATAAATAGTTGTGACCAGACCATTTTATCTGTGTCACAGGAGTGAAAGCCTACTGGTTAACTCATGTAATGGTGCGCTTCTATGAGCTAACCTATAGCATAGTGCTAACATTCCAAGTGTATGTTGTGCATATTTGCGTATGAATGTGTACATTCATTGTGAGTATGAGTGTGCCAGAGTAGTGGAGGTTAGTGGGAGCATTATGGATACCCTGGCCTTTTCCAAGATACCAATCTGCAAGCCATAGGACTGGTGGGCCAGTATCTCCAGATTTGCAGATCTGCAGCAGAACTATGGCCAACCTCATCACTGTGTTAAGAAGTTTGAATGCTGCCAATCTCACCACTGTACCAAAAAGTATGACTGTGGCTGACCTTGCCGCTGTGTCAAGAAGTTCAGCTGTTGACGGACATACCACAGTGATTGAGAAATTTATACACAGTAGTCCTCTCCACTGTGATCCCAAATACACCTGAGGCAGTCATTGCTGCTAAACAAGAAGTGCACCTGTGGCTGCTCATTGTTACTTGGTAACCCCTCTTTTTAGGTAATATGGCCCACCTGAAGCATATCGCCATTTGACCAAGAAGCAGCTCGGAAGCTGAGAGATACTGTGGGGCACCTGTGACTCCAAGTACCTGACCTCTTGTTGGAGGGCCTCAGCCCCAGCTGCTGCCTATTGCCATGGCTTGCCTGCACAGACAAAGCTGCTCCTGACAATAGTTTGTCTCTCCCCATGGGTCTCCAAACTGGAAGAGGCCCATGTAAACGAGGTGTTATCTCGGCACATGACCCTCAATAACATCCTGGACCCGTCGCAAAATGGCTTCAGACTGGGTCACAGTACCGAGTCTGCCTTGCTAGTCTCCACTGAGTATTTAAGATCTACTCTTGACGCCGGTCAGAGTGCAGCGCTTATATTATTAGATCTTAGCACTGCCTTTGATACGGTGTCCCATGACATCTTGTTGTACCGTTTGGAGACCATCGGGATCACTGGCCAATCTCTGGAATGGTTCCGTGCTTTCTTGTCGGACAGATCCTTCCGGGTGTCGGCATCGCCTTTTCTATCTCAAGTTCATTCCATCCGTCAAGGGGTTCCGCAGGGATCTGCGTTGAGCCCGACGTTGTTCAACCTTTATGTACAACCTCTCGCGGCTGTAGCAAGAGAGTGGGGGCTAACACTGGTATCATATGCTGACGATACTCAGCTGGTTGTCACCTTGGCTGAAGGCCCCTCCGCTACTGCCGCGAGGTTTAGAGATGGGATGACTGCAGTTGCCCGCTGGTTGGCTGACAACTGTTTACAATTGAACGCCACAAAAACGGAAGTGATGCTGATAGGGAAGAACATCTCCCTCTGGAATGAACATTGGTGGCCGGCTTCTTTAGGCACCATACCTATAGCCAAGCCAGTGGTTAAGAACCTGGGAGTTTGGCTGGATACGGACCTCACTTTTCAGTGCCACACGAAGAAAGTGGCAGCGACATGTGTGGGCCTGTTGAGAGGCCTCCGTCCCATCTTGAGGTTCTTTAATGCGCCTATCCGTCAGCTTATTATCCAGGCTACTATCTTATCACGCCTGCACTATGCCAGTGTTTTACTCCTCAGCGCTAATAAAGCTGAGATCTTACGTCTTCAGCGAGTCCAGAACGCAGCAGCGCATGCTCTTGTGGGACTCCCACGTAGATGTTCTGCCAGAGCTATTATTAGTGCCTTACACTGGCTACCGATTCAATCAAGAATTCAGTTCAAGACGCTTTGTGTGGCATTTAAGATTCTGAAAGGTACTAGCCCTGAGCTTCTCTGTCCTCTCTTAACTCCTTACATTCCCCAACGTAACCTTCGCTCCTTGGGCCAGCATCTGGTGACTATACCTAAGTTCAGACTTTGTCGTGTTGGTGGCCGCTCTTTTCGACTACTTGCGGCCAAATTGTGGAATTCTCTGCCTACATCCATTCGTTGCATTGACGAACCATTATTATTCAGGAAAGCCATTAAGACCTTCCTCTTTCCTCTGAACTAGGATCCTTTTGTTCCGCCTACCAGTTTCCTGTACAATGAACGGTCAGCGCCGGGACGCCCCTTAACTGGGACAGCTGTGTGCTTCAATAAATTTATAACATAACATAACATAATGTAGAAGTGAGAGTTGCCTTTTCCTTTAAGGCTCCTGAGCTTCATTCGAACTGCATAGAAAATCCAACCCTGAGGTTCTACTTGACCCAGTTTGCAGAGCCATATTTGGACAAACACCGGGACATCAGAGGAAAATAACCTTAGCACCTACAACTGACCAAATAGTCCCTGCTTGGCCATTGGTCACCAAAATGGTATCTCACAAGTGAATGTGTCCATGGTGAGGATCAAGGGGAGTGGGGACTTGCGAGCAGAGATCCCAGACCACAAAAATGAAAAGTTTATGTGCCGGTGTAAGGGTTATCTCTGAAAATTCCAGAATTAAATATATTAAATATGATTATTACATGCACAAAACCTAACTCACCCTAGGAGACCTCCACAAAATAAATACACCACTGCTGGTTGCTCAAAATGTCCCCAATAGTCTTCTGGTGGAAGGTCCATGCATCTGTGCCAAACTTGATGGGTGTGGCAATCCTGCATCATTGGCACACATGCTTACTAGGGCCTATGTCACACGAGCAAGAGAAAAACAGAAACTTACTTTCAATAGGGATGGTGTTCTATGCAAAAAGGAAAGTTACCAACATTTGGAAGTGCCTCAAATTTCTTGGATAGAATGGGACATGGTGAAACCTCAAACACATGCTGGCTCTTCTGCCATGAACGTTTGACCTTGCAGCCCCTCTGTCACAGATATAGTCATTTGACAGGTCATCATGTCACAGTAACACAGGCAACACCACCAGGCAACACAAAAAGAAAGCCAACTGGTTCACCGCAACTCTTCAAGAATCCAAGTGCTCCTGCTGATGACTGGAAAAGACATGGAGAAACAGCAAAACCCTGTAGGACACTCTGCCTACAAATCAGCCATTACAGCACACCACCAACTCATCAAATCCACAAAGAAGAATTTCCTCCAAGGCCTAATCTTCTCCAATGCCTACAACTCCAAGGGACTCTTCGTCATCATTAAGGAATTCACCAAACCCAACAGGGGAAACAACCAACGTCCCTCCCTCCCAAGACCTCTGCAACAGACTCAGCTCCTTCTTCCACCTCAAGAATAGATGCTCTACAACAACTTCTACAACCAAGACCTGTGCACCGCCCCAACCCCACACCCAATGACGCCACCCAACAGACCCTTCTCACCTGGACCCCTCTCACAACAGCAGACACCCTAAAGACCATGAAGAGCATCCTCCCCTGAGCACCGTCTGACCCCTGTCTGCTGCATATCTCCCACAGGGCCGCCATTGCACCCGAGCTACGTCAAACTATCAACTGCTCCCTCGAGATAGCCACATTGTCTGACAACTGGAAACGTGCCAAAGTCAACCCTCTCTTAAAAAAGCCCTCCACAGACCTGACAGACCTCAAGAACTTCAGGCCCATATTGCTGCTTTTAGTTGGAGCCAAAGTCTTCGAAAAGGCCGTCAACACCCGGCTATCACACTTCATAGAAACCAAATACATCCTAGACACCTCTCAATCTGGATTCCACACCACCCACAACACCGAGATTTTCCTCCTCACCACCACAGAGGACATCCGTGCCCTCCTCGACCAAGGCCATATGGCAGCCCTCATCCTCCTTTTCCTATCAGCAGCCTTCGACACCATCTCCCACCACACACTAGCCACAAGGCTCCACGATGCCGGCATCCAAGGAAAGGCCTAATACTGGCTATGATCATTCCTCTCAGGCAGAACACAGAGAATAAGCCTCCCGCCCTTCCTCCCAGAACCAACAGAGATCAGATGCGGTGTACTCCAAGGATCCTCCCTCAGCCCCACACTCTTCAACATCTACATGGCCCTTTCGCAACCATCGACAGAAACCATGGGCTCAACATCATCTCTTAAACCAATGACACCCATCTCATCCTCCCCCTCACCAACGAACTCGACATCACCAGGTACAATTTCCAAAAAGGGAAGAATGCCGTCGCGACCTGGATGAAGAACAGCTGACTGAAACTAAACTCAGAGAAAACAGAAGTCCTCATCATCACCCCCCCCCTCTTCATGGAATGACACCTGGTGGCCCCCCGCCCTTGGAAACCCACCCACCCCAACGGACCATGCAAGTGACCATGGCATCACACTGGACTCATCAATCACCATGAATCGCCAGATCAACGCCGTCTCCTCCGCATGCTTCAATACCCTCTGCATACTATGCAAGACATTCAAGTGGATCCCCCGACCCCAGGAAACCCATCACTCACACACTCATCACCAGCAGACCAGACTACGGCAATGCCCTCTACGCGGGAATCCACAAAAAACTCCTCCACAAACTCGAGACCGTCCAGAATGCTGCAGCCAGACTAAGCCTCGATATCCCATGGCACAACCACATCACCGAACACCTCTGCAACGTCCACTGGCTCACCGTTGAAAGACTAATAACTTGCAAGCTGCTCATGTATGCCTACAAGGCCCTCCACAACATCGGACACCAATACCTCAATGACCGAATCTCCTTCCACGCCCCCAAGAGAGAAACCTCCCCTCAGCCGACCTCTCTCTAGCCACTGTCCCACAATTCTACAGGACGAGAGCAGGTGGAAGATCCTTCACCTACTTCACAGCCAAGACTGGAACAAATTCCCCCTTCTCCTCTGATGAAGCCCAACACTGCACCAAATCAGGAAGGACCTTCAAGACCTGGCTCTTTGAATGACCCTAACGGAGCTGCCCACACCCACCCCCAGCGCCTTGAGACCCTCACGGGTGAGTAGTGTGCTTTACAAATCCCTATTTGATTGATTGATTGATTGACATCACATATTTAGAGAAGGATGACCATCACTTGCTTTCCCAACACTGCACCACCATGCAAGGCTTAATGGTTCTGGGTAGGGAACAGACAGAAAACTCACATATCTCAGGGCTATTGCTTTGATTCCTTTTCAAAATGCAAACGATCCCTTGCCAGGAGGGTGCAAAAAAGTGGAGTTGCCTCGCCAGCAACACCACCAAAGCCACAGAGACCTCCTCCTGCCTTGCAAAGATATTTAAATTTGGTGGGTGGTCATTCACGAGGGGAACGGAGGACACAGCCTCTGCTGACCTGGCAGGCCACCTGCTCACTCAGCTTCTCTGCTGAATTTATCTACATAACATACCTGCCAACTCACACGGTGCACCATGTGACACGCAATAGCTACTCCTATCACATGGTCTCCAAGTGAGGAACCAATATCACATGGTGGCAGGGAAAACAAGCTGAAAACCACTGTAAATAGTGGTTTTCCAGCTCATATTGAGAGGCTTTGAACTGCCGACATCCATTGAGGGTTGCCCAGGAGATTGCCACCAGCAAGCCTTTGGGGGGGGGACCCGGGCGTGGTGGGGTTCAAAAGTGCCTTGTAAGTACTTCTCGGCACAAAGCCCTGCCCCCTCCTCACACAGTGAGATTGTTTTGTAAGTTGGCAGATATGTCATAATATGTGTAGGGCAGAATTAATATTAAGTGACCCACCAACGAGCATGTGTGCTTTTTCTTACCAGTAGTTTATTCGGTGGTCATATCTTACTTCCATCAGTTTGCCAGTTTTTCTTTTTTTACTACCTCAAGGTACAAAGGTGAGACAGGTGAGCATGTGATAGCATTCATCAGATTATTCATCTTTGAGAGTTTCACTGTAACACATGACCTACATCCACGAGTTTCACTGGAACACATGACCTACATCCACGCTGCATTTTAGCAATCATTCCACTGTCTTTTTATATCCACAAAAACATTTTTAAGTTTGGTACCTAACAGAAAATGACTCAGCATTTCTGTAGATTAGGGTTCCTGGGCCCAATAGACCAAGTTTTAATGATTCCTGGTAGTTTACAGAATTCCTACCTCACTGTTGTGTCTCTTCCATATAGACTTCGCAGTGTGTTGATTTGCTGCACATCAAGGATGCAGGGAAACATTACAAGCAAATTTGCACCATTAATGATGAAATAGGGAATTGAGCAAATTGTAGTTGCACCAGGGCAAACCAAGGACCAGACAAATTTCTTAATGTTTACTCTTATTACATATATTAAAAAATATCCAAAATCAAAGTATCTATTGTTTTTAATGGTATGCATTGGATAAAGGGGATGCAACATCAATTTGTTAAATTTTTAACATTTGAGTCAAAAATGTATTGAAATATGTCCCCGTCCCACATATTACTCAAACGTTATCAGTGCTCTGGGGGGTCACCTGGTAAAACTTCGATAACCCATGTAAATTGATTTTTAAGGTTTAAGTGAGTAAAATAAATTTATGTCACATTGATTTGAGCAGTATTAAAAAAGCAACAAAATGGTAAAAAAAATCGATTTGCCTTGTTTTTCAACAGTTCAAATTTCCTAGAATAAATCGTATGCTATTATGATAACTGTTTCAAGGTGAGCCTTTTAATTGCTGAGAATAACTATGCTCTCGAACAGTCAGATCAGAGCCGTACTTAGGGGTTTTAGAGTGGGCATTCTCCTTTAGAGTGCCCACTCTAACCTTCATTGCAAGGCGCAGGCAGAATAGGCTCATATTTTGCACTTGTATTATGGAACTGGTTTAGAACTAACCCTGTCTTTGGGTGGAGGAATTCCCTTGTGTCAAACGAGACAATTGAGTATCACTAAATTTAGCAGAATACTTTGCAGTAGCTTGCATTCCACCCAGATAGTGTCCTCTTCTCATAATACAATAAGAACCAGGACAGATTTTATCTAGGGTGCCTTCTGAGTAGTCCAGCCATGAACCAGAATTTAAAAATTCATGGAAACTGATGAGAGAACAGAGCTTAATATTTACAAAGAATTTAATAGCACCACACATTACATGTATTGTGCTCAGAAAAATCTGAGCGTTTATGAGATTGCAGAGCTGTCACATGCCCTGATTATTGAGTGGCAGAGCCACATTTTAGTCAAATTATTATAACATAGTGCCCTGGATATAGTGCATTGGTATCCACCCCCCCTCCCCCGAATTACTGATACCGCAGCAGTTACTCGTTTTTTGGCAGTTTTCCACTTTCTTATGTTTCCAGGATTTTGTTGATGAAAACTCCAGGACGGGAGTGGAATTAGGAGTGCGGTTTTACCTCTGAATTTGTAATCCTGTTTCAGAATTCGGAATAAGGTTTATTGAACACTTGGAATGAGGTTCATTGTGTGTTTTTTCCTTAAAAATCAGTATTTGACTTCATTTCAGATTTATGTCTGTGATGCAAACTGTCACCTTGAAGTCATTCAAAACAGCTTTTGAAAGGTACTGAGCCAAATGAGTGGTGTGAGGTAAACAGGAAAAGGGAGTGGGCGCTCACCACAAAGGTAGTCGTTCAAACACTGATATTCCTGTCCTTGGACTTACTGATTCGGCTGGATTGGAATTGGAGCAGCAAATTTAGCACGTTTTGAGTGTGGCCTAACTATATAATTGTAAAGATTTGCACTTGACATCACTATTAAAGTGCATTCACTGTAGGATTAGAGAGTCATGCATGCACTGTGTGCCTTAACTGTATTAAATGATATATATATATATATATTCTAGAAATCTGATGGAAACCATCCTCACACAATTTAAATGTATTTACCTTAAAAACTAAAAAACGTATTTAATGTGTGCACTAATGTTTCACCTTTGTATTTATAATGTAGTTCTAAGTCCCACTCATGTATGTGTACTCAATTTTATTCTACCTTTATGATCCTTAACCGCATCAATGCGGCGGCGTTTCCCGCTGTACGCGGCAATTTCAAAATTACCGCGTTACATGACGAGCTCAGCTCGTCATGAGCGCACGGCAGGTTACGCTCATGACGAGCTCAGCTCGTCATCAGCCCCGAAGGGGTTAACATGAATCTAATGTACTGACAGTTTTATTAATTTGTGTTTGAATGTGCACATGTATATTAAATGTGCACCATTGATTTAATATGCTAAGTTGTCCTGACTAGGCCTTTATTTCATTCTGCATAAATGCTATTTTCCATTTCTGCTTACAAGTCTTTTCCTTGCATGTATAATTCTCATGGTTCATTAGTTTGAGAATAGAGACAACACTGTGCTAGTGATAAAGAGAGCAGTATAATCAACAAGGGAACCCGTTTAGGTAGCTGCGGACCTCGGTTGATTAGTAATTTTATAAAGAACAAAGGTCCTTAGCTTTTGAATAAAGTTATGGATAGCAAACACAGACTTAAATAAGATCTATGGCTCTTTTTCTTCAATGTCCAGCCGGACAAGAGAATATTTATTTTCAAATTTTTAACAAGGATTCATGAATACATGAGACACGAGACAATTTATGAACTGGGTACAAGCCTGTACCAAGTAGAGGGGAAAGAAAACAATACAGGGAAGAAAAATAACAGGCAAACAGAGTGGAGCAAAAGGTGGCTTACGATACAATACAATCTTGCGTAAGCTCAAACCAACAGTTACTGCAACGCATTTTATACAGTTGAAAAATGCAGTACTGTTAAGAAAGTCGACGTGACGTTTCGATCCCTAGCTCCAATTATTAAGTGGGATCATCTTCAGGACTAGTTATTGTGCAATTGCCTGAGTGGTTTAAGACGCCTAGTTCCACCGCGGTGGAGGAGCGAGGCGTCTGGGTGTAGTGCCTCACAGTAGGTGTTTTCCGCCTTAACACTGGTATAGAGAACCTAAGACGGCATTCGAGATAATGCAGGCGGCGTAGAGGCACGTCCAGGTGGAGTTCCTCATGATAAAAACAGCCTTGGTGCAGGTTGAGGTACCAAGGGCGTCTTGTAAGTCCCTTCCTGGGTAACGTGATAGCTGATTTGGGAATCAGCTATCACGCTACCAGGAAGGGACAGTACAAGCCCGACCCCAGATCTTATCAAGATCCTCACGGAACAGGACAACCTTAACTTCGCTGCCGCTCCATTGCAACTGCACCTCGGCAAGGAAGCCGCCCTTGGCCCCCTCAACCTGCGCCAAGGCTGTTTTTATCACGAGGAACTCCACCTGGACGTGCCTCTACGCCGCCTGCATTATCTCGAATGCCGTCTTAGGTTCTCTATACCAGTGTTAAGGCGGAAAACACCTACTGTGAGGCACTACACCCAGACGCCTCGCTCCTCCACCGCGGTGGAACTAGGCGTCTTAAACCACTCAGGCAATTGCACAATAACTAGTCCTGAAGATGATCCCACTTAATAATTGGAGCTAGGGATCGAAACGTCACGTCGACTTTCTTAACAGTACTGCATTTTTCAACTGTATAAAATGCGTTGCAGTAACTGTTGGTTTGAGCTTACGCAAGATTGTATTGTATCGTAAGCCACCTTTTGCTCCACTCTGTTTGCCTGTTATTTTTCTTCCCTGTATTGTTTTCTTTTCCCTCTACTTGGTACAGGCTTGTACCCAGTTCATAAATTGTCTCGTGTCTCACGTATTCATGAATCCTTGTTAAAATTTTGAAAATAAATATTCCCTTGTCCGGCTGGACATTGAAGAAAAAGAGCCATAGATCTTATTTAAGTCTGTGTTTGCTATCCATAACTATATTCAAAAGCTAAGGACCTTTGTTCTTTATAAAGTGATAGAGAGCCTGAGAAGAAGACCATGACAAGGAATATGCAGAGCTAGATTGTTAACTGAAACTTTCCAATCAGCACTGTTGCAAACAATTGCAGGTAAAAGAGACAGTACCATTTTCATGTTCGCCTGAGATAGTTGGTTACTGTTGCAGCTTACAACATGAGAATGGAAAGGACAATGGAGCCCCTGATGAGGCGAACAAAGGGGTCTTACCTGGGAGATTTTGGTGCAAATAACTAAAGTTCACACTGTTTGAGGACTCAACTACTTTTCCTTGACTTTGAGAGTTTTAGAACACTATGCTTCCCCTTTGAGTCTTGCAGAGTGTGGTTTAGGCTAACAATTATTTCCTTGCCCAAGAAGACTCTTGACCGAGCTCCAGAAATACTGACACCTTCCTATTCTTTCCCACACTTTTGCTCATTTTCCTACATTTCCTTGAATTTTGAGATCCTTTAGGTTTCAAAACCATCCTCTATAGTTCAGACTTTAACTTAGAGGACCTTAGACGACTTCACTCATATATAGAAGAGATACTCAGAAACTTTTCTCTGAGCACTAAATTCTGTTATTGATCTTTTATATTGCTGTGGCTGAACTTCTTGTCTGCCTCCTATTGGTATGCCTGAGCTTATTTAGAAGCTTGGATGTTCCGGTTATTATTCTGTATTTTTACAGTATGCTACTAAGATTTGTTTACCTTAGCCAGATTACCAACTTGCAATAAACCTTCTTAACTTTAGTCACTGATTCCTGGTCTTTATTTTGTAGCCAAATAGGTTACACTGTTAGTCGAAATTGATTGATTGAATGCTAACTCCCTTTACCTCAGAGTCTGCAAAGAAAAGATCCAATGGATAACCAATGGTAAGAGGGTTGGCCCTGAGTGCTGCACCAGCATCCTGAGCTACAGTAATACTGCACAATTATAACTTTTCACTCCTTAATTCAGGAATATCTGTCGGAATCAGTGTTTCTGCATCGATTCTCATAGGTATTTCCTAATTACCAGGGCTTTTTTCCCCACATATTTCACTAGGTTTTTGTGGGTAAATGTCAGTGATGAAAAACATTTGGATTCATGGTTTTCCCAGAAAACATGTAATTCATGTATCCCACTAATAAAAAGGTCATGAAAGCATTTGCCACGACACTCTACTTGTATGAACAGGACAAGGGAATTAATCACAACACGGCCTTGCCACATGACAGGGGTGTGAGTAACAATTATCCCATGGGGCAGCTGATAACTTTCATGGCTCTGACTGGTCATTTCAGGCTAGGTTCATTTTCTATGCCCATCTCCCTGTGATGCCCAATGTGCCCTCCCCGCAGAGATGCGGGTGATTTCATGGCCCCTGTCTTTCCCAAGGAGAGGATCATGTTTGATAGCAACTGTTCTGCCTCTGCCTTGCACACATGTGTGGGCAGATTGTTAAAAAAAACTTTACATATTTCGCAGTCAGCTACAGCAAATGGGTAATTATGGTTGTCTCATTTACTACTGAAAATGCATTTTTGGTTTGCTTAAATGTTGGTGACATTTAACAAGTTTATTTTTTTTAGAGTTTTATATAGCGCAAACTAGACCCGAGACACCGGGTATCAGAGCGCTTTACATGAGTGATACAAAAGGGGATGATGGACGGAGCGTTTGAGCAAATCAAACACTCACCCCCAGTCAACTGATCTGGGTTTAATCCATCACCATTCTTTAGCCCACTCAGCCACCCGATTTCAGACATGGCTATATGCAAATCAGTCTGACCCTGTGCCTCATGGGAACAGTCCAGCCCGAACTGTCAAGCCATGTCTTCCATGGACCGGAAACAAGCATCCTGGGACCGGTTTCGGATTCATAATCCTCATCAGCCAGGCTATCTTGAATCCAGTGGCCAAGTGAGCAAGGGACTCACGTCTGAGCATACCCTGCCACACTTAGGGCGAACAAAGCGATACAAAAGGGGATGATGGACGGAGCGTTTGAGCAAATCAAACACTCACCCCCAGTCAACTGATCTGGGTTTAATCCATCACCATCGCTTTACATGAGTACCAGTTTTGTTATAGGACACATTCAGTTTTGTTAGGCACGAGGAGATTAAGTGATTTGCCCATAATCACAGGATGTTGAGCATCTTTGCCGAGACTCGAACCGTTGTCCTTGCCTCACCGAGCGTGACGCAAGAATAATGCAAAGGCCACCTAACCTTGTACCTCTATGTGTACTCTGTATTGAATTATCAAAATGCAATACAGAGCAACATATCAAGTTTTAATGGAGGCATCAAATGTGTTCGTATTGTTGATCATTCTGACATAGAAGTGTGGAAGACCAGGAAATGTATATTTAACAATGCAAAAATACATTATGTACAGGCATGCGGCTACCATCTATTCTTCCCCAGTATGGACAACCTTCAACAAGACAACCTTTAAAAGTTATATTTTGTGGTCAAGTATTCAACGCATATCAGCCATGCAATGTGCATATGTTATTTGGAAAATACTCCTACTATGTATGTCTTCCTCTCTCATCAGGTGATCAAGGCTCTATGCTGCATGCATGGCTGATGAACCCATTGAGCCAAAAATAGAAAGACCGATAAAAAAGTGCAATGTCACTTTGAGGAAAACTAGAAATGTGGTGGAAAGGAATTTTGGAGTGTTCAATTCAAGATTCAGGTGTTTGGATCAGTCTGATAGGAGATGCCTATACACACCACAATAGTTTGTGAAATCATTTTAGTTTGTGCCATCATGCACAACATCTGTGTCAGACCAAAAGTGGAATTGGACACACCATGTCCACCACCTACTGAGGATGATGAAAATGTGGACTCACAAGACATAGGGGCATATGTACAGGTCCCTATTGCCACCGGAACGTCACTGTCTTTGACGCTGTGGTGGCGTAGTGCCATTGCCCATATTTACAAGGTGGGTGCTTAGCCACTTAATATGACTTAACTCCACCTTGTAAATGTGCCCCTTTCCGCTGCAGTCCTCTGCTGTGCTGTGGGGGTTCCACCATAACACCCATTGCTTTTTGACGCTGCCCCAAATTTTCAAGGCTGAGGCAGCACCAAAAACAGCGACATTCTAATGTCATGGATTACCAGGTGTTAGAATGGCGATACGAGGAGAAATCATTGATTTCTCCTTGTTTTTTGCTCCTTCCATGTGTGTTGCATCCTGCAGCACACATAGAAAGAGCAATTTGCCATTAATGATTATTGCACGTGAACAAGAAAAAATAGCACATCCAAAGTCAATAAATGGAAAAACGCTCATATCATCTGCCTACATCTCTATGGAGTGCAAATCTATATCAGGAGTTGGGGGTGCCCATGGCCACCTGCTACTCAGGCTGGTGTAAACAAAGGAACCTATTCTGATTAGCTGAAAAGACAGCCGGTGATAATTGGTGCTATAATATGTAGTTCCATCACTTTTGAAGGGTTACTTCTCGACAAACCAGAAGAGGTCTATTTAGACATTTCTGATTGGTTATGGATAAGCTATTCAGTGCATTTTGATCATAAGTGTGGTAGACAGGCAATATCCACAATGAAGCTTATTTAGTGTGATTACAAGTGGGGTACGCCAGTCAAAGGAGTTTGGTCCAGCCTTCTATGTCTGAGACAGATGCAAAGTGTGTGCTCTGCCTGCTCATTTTGACAGAATCTGCCATTTCTCTTCTTTCTTTTTTACCTTTTTTGTCTGTTTCTCTCTCTTGGATCAAAGTCAGATGATGAAAATAAATCTTGAATCTCAAAAATGAATGCCCATTGGCCCCACCTGCAACCACAGTTCAACCTCAGCAGTGGATTAAGCTTGAGCTAACACCAAAATACCATTGATGGGTGTCCTGACCAAAGACCTTTGCCTTTAATTTTAGGTTTCTAGACGAAGGCTGTGCATCGGGGACTCTAAAGCTTAGAAGGATAGCTTTGCAAACAGACCAGAATATTACACACATCTCAAGTACCCATGTTCCCAATGGAATATGTGATGGCCCCGTTTGCATAAAAACCTGTGAAGCACCCCAAATCCTTTTAGCTTAAGTAGAAAATTACCAATTGAGGTGGGCCTTCTCCCCCAACCCGACTCGAAACATCATTTCCAATCATTGTGTTTATCGCACCCCCTCTAACTTACCAATTCCTTCCACTGCTTCATACTTTAACCTTGTTGTTTCCCAAATCAACTTTTCTTAGTCTAGACATTCACCATTAATTGATTAAATGATTGCTTATCAGAAGAACTGCTATCCACTCCATTAATGAAGACTCAGTCTAATAAAATGCAAAATACTTAGGGCTAATTACGAGGTTGGAGATCCGATGGACCGCCAAATTTGAGGTGGAGGTGTGGTGGCAGCTGGGGCCAGTGGTCCGACAACTACAGCGGTCTGACAGCCATAGGATCGCCACAAGTGCCAGGTGATTGGCATAGGCAGGCATATTATGAGTTTCCTCACAGCCAGCAGCCTCATGGCGCTGCTCACACCTTGAAATTTCTGGTGTTGAGGAAACTATGGGGGCCCTGCAGGGCCCACTGTTACCTCAAGGCCTGGGGATGATAGCAGGGGGGACATGGTGTGCCCCTTGTCTGCATGCACCCCCATTCCAGCTCGGCATGGACTGCACAGTCCAATGCCATGCAGGAACAGGCTTTGTGGTTCCCATTTGGGTGTCTTTTCAATAGGCACCACAGTGGGAATGCCAAAGGACCTCCCGCCAGACCAAGAGAAAACTCGTAATCTGGCAGCCGGCCGGCAGTGAGGTTTGGTGGTGTGGGAGTAGGGCGATTGCATGCGGCCCCACTCCCACACTGGTAAACTCTTAATCAGGCCCTTAGGTATCGCCCATTCCCCCCATCTTTCCCATCAGTGCTGAGCAGGCTTAACTCTTAAACCTGCTTTATCTCCATCTTTAAGCTCTCATACATTCTCAGTTGATCATCCCTATCCTTACAGTTATGAAATCCTCACATTCTGAAGAATGGACAAATCTCTTCACTGTAAAACTCCCTTACTGTCACTCAGGTGTAGGCAATGTAGCAGTAAGAGTAGATGATCCTCTTCCGTCTCTTACACAGAAATGTGCCATCTGGACATAAGGCTTTTCCTGTCTTTCATGGATTGTAGCAAATGTAGCCAGACCCCCTTTTCTGAAAGAAGCCATTTCACCCAACGAGCTAGTGTAGAGCAAAACACAGGAAGGAGCATGAGGCTGCAACAAAGAGATTGATCGTGGATCAGATGGGGAACTCCGTACAGGGGCAGTAACCTTTTCATATTACTGTACACAATGAACTACATAGAGCCTCCTGTCTCCTCGAAGTTCTGGAAATACCACATGTCTGGTTATTGATTCGGGAAATCATGAATTTCAGATGAAGGATGGTAATTGGTATGTTAGACAAGATGCAAACAGGTCCATCTGACACTTACCTCATTTCTGCCTCATCCTGGAGGACATGTTTGGATCCAGTTTCCACTCACTGGCATCTCTGAGATGCCGAAAATTCCAGTTGGCCACAGAATTTTGAGTGACCAGAAGGTAAAGAGCTATCACTGAAATCTGTTGTTCTAAGCAATAGTATCAGAAATCCTTTTCAATTTCTACTTGAAGGCAAGATCGTGTGCCTCCCAAGAGATTGGCATATTGGATTGCTAACATACTGTCCATTTTCAGTAAGATACAGTGTGCTTGTTGAGGTGAAAGGAACAAATCGAAAAAGAACCTGCCAACAGTATTAGACAATTATGCGTAAAGAGAGTTTTGATATGGACCATCACCCCCCTGTTGTAACTTTGCCGAAGTGAGCACTCCATGCCCAATGACTGGCATTGGATTCCACCACCATGTACGTAACAAAACCAAAAATGGCCTTCCCATTTCAAGTGTTCATGTGATAGAACCACCATTGAAGTTTGTGCTGCATTTCTGGAGTGAGGCTAACTTGATCTGAATGAGACAAGCCCATCTGCAAATAAGCAATCTTCAGGCATGGCAGTACTCGATAGTGATGTAAACCTGGGACGATTGCTTGAATGGACAACACCAATAGGTCACCTAGCCTCACCAGCCAATAGAGAGTGAGTGTTGGCTTTGCAAGAGCTTTGCAGAACTAATTTTTTATTGCTCTGATCTTTTGGAGTGGGATAGAGTGAAAAAAGCTGAAGTGGTTTAAACAGATCTATTGTAAAGCCTAGAAAGATCATTTGTTTGTGTTGGGGTCTGTGATCGTGGGCTGTCGGCGGACTGGAAAATCAGGCGAGGAGGCCGGATATAGTGGGCAATAATGTTCTTTTATTGCACCCCGAAAAGGTCTTAACACAAGAGTGGGAACACAGTTATAGGTTCTTGAGGGCTGTGACGTCTTCTCCAGTCGCCTCCGGATAGGAAGGGGTTCCAGCGGTGTTCCGGGTCTTGGGTGTAGACGTCCGTCGTTAACCGGGAAGGCTCCTCGGAGGGCAATAAGAGAAAAGAAAGGAGCCGTTAGTCTACTGGGGCTAGAGGCCAGATACCGTTCACCGTAACCCGGAGTGAAAAGGCAGAAATGACCGTGAGGAAGGGGGAGGGAGGGACGACGAAGGAAGAGGAAAATAGAAAGGGTGCTCGAGAGGGCTCGGTGGGGGGCGTTCTTTGTACAGTGCAAAGTGCTGAGTTCTATATACAATGTGGGTTTACCAATACAGTGGACGTGTCTATGGAAGAGGGGATATTTACACGGGAGGGGTCTTGCTATATACACAATGCACCTAGCGTGCTAAAGGAAGGAAGCTGGTACTCACGCGCTCCGCCGTAACTCTCCTCCGAGTTACGGCCGCTCTTCAGCCACCTCCGTGGGACTCCACCAGTCTTCCGACCACTCCTCGGCTTCTCCACTCCCGTCTTCTCCTTCCGTCTCAACGCCAGTCGAAATCTCCTGCCACGATACTCCGACCTCGGCTGCTTCTCGTCTTCCGTCTTTTCTGTGTCCGGCCGTCAGCAGGGAGGCGGGACTTCCGGGGTCAGGGGAAGGTCCTTCCGGTCCGTGTTCTTCTCTGATTGGGTCCCGAACCAGAGAGAGAGGCGGGTGTTCCGTTGTCAGGGACGCTGTTGGGGTTGTTTCGGTTTGCCGGTCAGGCGGAGGGCGGCACTTCCTCACTGTGTCCTGGAAGGGAGAGCAGAGGAGGGGTGATGTTCGTGGTGGGGTGAGTAGGGGGCTCGCGACCCGCGGGGAAACAGCACAGGGTCCTGTTGGGATGCGATAGTGCTGGTGTAGGCTGACAAGCTTGTGCTAATATCTCATCATGTCAAGAATAAATGGAGGCAGCACCAAGTTTGAAGTGAATCAATGGAGCCAAATGTTTATTCCAAAATTATATTTTCTTTTTATTTTCTTATTTTTCAGGTGCACAAGACAGCCAACGCGTTTCGCTCCAGCAGGAGCTTCGTCAGGGCTGAAAAAACGTGAAATATACATATATATGAAAATCCACATACAGACAACCAATGCAGGTACTATAGACAAAACAAATACAGTGCAACATACAATATTCAAAAAAACAACACGCAAGAAAAAAAGGGGAAAGAATGACACTATATATACAAGGACTCAATAAACGCAAAAGGTCACATAACTTAACCAATTTATACATATGTAACAAGAAATTTTGTCTGCAAGTAATTAACAATTCCAAGTCTTCAGCCCACATGGGGCTGCAGGCTAGGACAATAGAACAGAAAAGAGAAAAGAGAGAAACTAGCGGAGAGAATCACAAAGGGAAGAGAGAGATTGAATAGTGCAAAGAGAATTTGGGAGAGTAAATTAGAAAAGTGTATAAGAAAAAAAGATGGAGTATCGGTTTGAGAAGTATTTATTACAAATTGGGGTCTAAGCGTAAGCCCGAAATCACTACGGTCAAGGTTGACTAATAACAGATAATCCCAATGAAAGACTATGAGATTTCTCACCAAATATAATAAGTGGTCAGTCTTCCAATAGTGCAGTCAAGTTGAATCAAGGAACTCTGATCAATATAATAAGACCCAGAGCTAGAAGAAAATATGTATGAAAAAATATATATATAAATGAATTGTACAATTCACAAAATTACAAATTCCACGACAAAAGTGTCAAAGATGCAAAAATCAATTGGAAATAGGTCCCAAAAAAGTAGCATTGAGAAAGACCTGTAGGTCTTAATCCAAACAATAAATAATGTAATAACACTCTCACCTATTGTAAGTATTCCTAGCCAGGAATGAGGAAGTATATCATATAGGGCCGTTGATTAATAAATACAGATTTCTTAAGCGGACCGTCCCAAGGATATATCTAGGCAAAAAGAAATAAGAAGGGAACATGTGGCTTCCAAAGAACCTTTATCTTTCAATATCAGTTCAAAAAGTAACTTCACCAATAACGTCAGGCCTGCATGACATTGTCCATGAAAAAGTCATATCAAACTGCTTTGGCTTTACTACAAAAAAGAGGAGCACCGTTCCAAACGATAAACAAAAGGGGCTAAAAAATTACTCACATATGTATCCTAGAAGGAGGGTATAGAAAAACGTTTGCGCAGTCCTTAATAAGCTGCCAAACCGCGAGCTGTAATCAAGGGGTAAATCAACAAGAACAGAACAATGTTAATCTTTAGCCAAACCTTATAACTATAAGCATATATCTATCATCAAAAAATCTAAAATTATGGCAGTCTAGCTGTTTGTATAACATGTCTGTTGTACCCAAAATGTATATCTTCCCATGTGCCAAGTCAGCCCCCTCAACTAATATAACTATATGTTCAAGTACTATCCCCAAAGAGCAATGAGGGGATGACATATACGTTTCCAAATAAAAATCATGTGCCCCATTAGAGACGTAGCACGAAAAAAGGATAACAGGTATAAACGCTTTTTAAGCACTCTAATAAGTGTCCATATGTCATATGTTTAAAAAAACCTGCTCCATAAATGTAACCACAAACACACAGTGTTACATAGGTTTTAAAATGCCCCCATATTTGGACACCCCTCGATACTATGCTGGTATAGCGTCCCTAATCAAAAAAGGCTCCTAATGCCCAGAAAGTAAAGCCAAGCTAAACAAAAGTGGTAGCAGTCTCGGAAGTAAGAAATAATAATAATCCGAGATAAGGCATCCCAAGGCGGCTTACCTGCAGGAGAGTAAACAGCAAACAAATGGCCCAACGCGGAATCACTCGAACAGTGACCGCGAAGACAGGACAGCTTTTTAGAGAGACCCGCGCCTGGGTCATTTGATGCCTGAAAACCAATCATCGAAGAGACAGAAGGGGGAGGCATCACGTGAGCGGACCCACCAGTGTGCATATCGATAGAGTCATAGCGCAAAACACAGAAAGGTGGCGGCCATGATAGAATGGACCTGACGATAAGTGAAAAGCAGTAATGCAGACGATAAACTGCACGAAATAAATGTCAGGAGAGCGAATTGGAAAAACGGTAGGGGACCCAACTAATAACTGTCAACGTCACATGAAATACAATATGGAAAATGGAAAATTAAACATTTAATTGAAATTAAAATAAAACGAATTGACACGCAAAATATATATGTAATTTGATCACAAATATTTATGAAAGTAAGAATGAAGCAAAAAAGACTAAAAATATTCGAAGAGAATATATGGCTAATGACAACCATAAAATAATAATGAGCTATACAGAGAGACAGGAAGATAAGGAGTAGAAATAGAAAACGAAAATGACAGAAATTGAATAATAAAAGAATAAGAAGTGAAACAAATTGGATAGACAGCTAAAATGTCTATATATGAAAGTGAACCCTAAATGATTAGGTTCAGAGATCAATCTTCAAAGTAAAGAGACATACAAGGATGGTCAAAAAACCGTAAAAACTCAATTATATGAGACTAGGACTAAAGATGAAATGCCCAGAACTGTTCCATGAGTTTACCCATTTGTTCCTGGGTTTCGGCCATCCTCTTCATCACGGCCTCCATGCCTCCAGGTAATCCCACTTCTGACACCAGATGTGATCGTGGGCTGTCGGCGGACTGGAAAATCAGGCGAGGAGGCCGGATATAGTGGGCAATAATGTTCTTTTATTGCACCCCGAAAAGGTCTTAACACAAGAGTGGGAACACAGTTATAGGTTCTTGAGGGCTGTGACGTCTTCTCCAGTCGCCTCCGGATAGGAAGGGGTTCCAGCGGTGTTCCGGGTCTTGGGTGTAGACGTCCGTCGTTAACCGGGAAGGCTCCTCGGAGGGCAATAAGAGAAAAGAAAGGAGCCGTTAGTCTACTGGGGCTAGAGGCCAGATACCGTTCACCGTAACCTGGAGTGAAAAGGCAGAAATGACCGTGAGGAAGGGGGAGGGAGGGACGACGAAGGAAGAGGAAAATAGAAAGGGTGCTCGAGAGGGCTCGGTGGGGGGCGTTCTTTGTACAGTGCAAAGTGCTGAGTTCTATATAGAATGTGGGTTTACCAATACAGTGGACGTGTCTATGGAAGAGGGGATATTTACACGGGAGGGGTCTTGCTATATACACAATGCACCTAGCGTGCTAAAGGAAGGAAGCTGGTACTCACGTGCTCCACCGTAACTCTCCTCCGAGTTACGGCCGCTCTTCAGCCACCTCCGTGGGACTCCACCAGTCTTCCGACCACTCCTCGGCTTCTCCACTCCCGTCTTCTCCTTCGGTCTCAACGCCAGTCGAAATCTCCTGCCACGATACTCCGACCTCGGCTGCTTCTCGTCTTTCGTCTTTTCTGTGTCCGGCCGTCAGCAGGGAGGCGGGACTTCCGGGGTCAGGGGAAGGTCCTTCCGGTCCGTGTTCTTCTCTGATTGGGTCCCGAACCAGAGAGAGAGGCGGGTGTTCCGTTGTCAGGGACGCTGTTGGGGTTGTTTCGGTTTGCCGGTCAGGCGGAGGGCGGCACTTCCTCACTGTGTCCTGGAAGGGAGAGCAGAGGAGGGGTGATGTTCGTGGTGGGGTGAGTAGGGGGCTCGCGACCCGCGGGGAAACATCACAGGGTCCTGTTGGGATGCGATAGTGCTGGTGTAGGCTGACAAGCTTGTGCTAATATCTCATCATTCCTGGTCACTGCTGCCCAGCTGGCTGCTGCTTTCCTCAGAAGCTGCTGCTGACCAAAAGAAGAAGAAAAGGAAGAGAGCAGGGTGCCCCAAAGTCTGCTCACAGAGAACATCTAACCTGGCTTTGACCCCTGGCGTCACTCCAGGGGGCCCAGCGAGTAAGTTGCTAAGCCTGCCTAAGGTCATCTAAGCCGGCCCAGGAGCCCAGAGAGGGAAGCTGGACTAAACATGAGGGGCCTGAGGTCAGCTAAGGGTCCATCGATTTGACACAATTCATTGGCAGTGGAGTTGAGGTCTGCAGTGCAGACTAGCAGCGGCTCACAGCTTGCAGCAGTGGCAGCAGAGGAACGCCGAGCACCACAGAACTACAAAGGTGAGGCGCGCAAGGCCCTTCTGTGGACTAAATGCAGAAGGAAGCTGCAGGGTGAGTCTGTCCCGTGTGGAACCTGCAAGGCCTGCTTGCGGCATTTAACTGCTTATCTGCTCCGCTCGCGTGCTTTGTTCCTGATGTCCTGCCTGTCCACCCATCACCCCCTCGACCCCCTTCCTCTGCCTCTCACCCATAATACAGATTGGGAAACCAGAGTATCCAGCGCTGCCAAATATAATATCAAGAACAAGGCAATTAGGGAACGCATTACTAACACTGCTTGCTGCATCTGCCCTGCACCAGAAGTCAATTAACCCTATATTAAGGTTAAAAACTCAAGCAATTAACAATCAACCACAGTGCCATAAGGATTACAAGCTGTATAAGTCAGCACACTGGTGGAATGCCGCCATCTTCCCGCTTCCTCCTCAAAGTCTGGCTTGCAAACAATTATCCAGAATCCAACAGCCCCATGAAGGGCAAGAGCAAAGGTCAATTTAAACACTACCAGGATAGGAGGGGTGAAGGCAAAGGTGGGATCAATTAGGAGGATCTTAGTAAATAAGTTGGTGCACTCCCATTTTAGGTCTTTGCAATTTTACCACAGTTATAACATATTTCTGCCTAACATACAGGCCTCAAGGCGCAGAGGCAAGCCCACAAAGGAAGAGGGGACAATGGACAAATGCAAAAAAGCGCCAGCATTCAAAAGTAAGGCGACACAATGCCGGAAACTGCATTCAGAGGAAGGTTGCTACTTAAAGCCAAAGACAACAAATGCAGAAAGATGTAAAACAGCAAGCACAGCAAATCCAAGCTGGCACAACATACATTTCAGCACAAATTAACCAACCCCCCCGCTTCCGATCACTCGTTGTCTCTGCTCACAACCTTGTTCCCTTCATTATTAAAACTACAGGGCATGTGGATTCCTAAGACAAATACCTTTCTTGACGCTGTCACTGCATCTCCAATCAATAAAAAAATCAGGGGGACCTAACTTGGAGACCCTATCATGTCACGGACAAAGAACTCATAGAGCTCAGGACAAATGACCCATGGAATTATTCATTTCATCCTGAGCCTGAAATCAATGTAACACAAGATATGAAAAATAATTCGACCAACTGCTATGAATTTGCAGCCACTCTGAATGTAATGGTGTCAGACCTTTCCAGGCAAAATTTGGTAATGGAAAAACAAGTGGTGTCCTCTCATAAGTTGGAACTATAAGTAGATTGTACGGCCTGAATGCCATAATCAGTACAGCCCAGGCTGTTCTAGTAACACTCAAACTGGCATGCCCCCAGTCATGTCAAACTATCTATCAAAATTGGAGGAGGTTCCAACTATATTGAAAAAAATCATAGAAGATTTTAGGACAACAAAACCATGGCGGCCTGCTCATTTGCCATGTGCAGATCCAAAAGGGGCCAATATAGGAACTCAGGGGCATATTACCAACAAGTAGCGATATTCATCGCTAAATAGGCTTAGCAACGTTTTTTTTTATCGCTGCCTATCGCTGGATATGTTAGCGGAGAAAACATGCTATTAGCAACGTTTTTCTCCATTGTGCTAAAATATCCAGCGATAGCGGTGAAATGTGTGAATATCGCTGAGAATACAGCGATATTCACGCATTAGCGACGAAATGCTCTTAGCCTTGTTATCCACCTCCCATTGGATAACATGGCTAAGAACTGGTCTGGGCAGGTGTTAGTATTTGGAGATATTCGCGCTTAGCGCGAATATTTCCATCGCTACGTCTGCCTTGCTAATAGGCGATAGCGACGTTAGCGACTGCTTTCAGTCGCTTACTGGTTGGGTACGCCCACTTTGCATGTCATTAGAGATAAACATCGCTGACATGCAAAGCGGGCCCCAAACCGCTCGCTATCGCTCTATTAGCAAGCTGTCGCTAACTGATGTTAGCGACAGCTTGCTAATAGGGCGATAGAATTATCGCCCCTTAGCGGCTAAAGCGGCGATAATTGCCTATCGCCCTGCTTGATAATATGCCCCTCAAACAACTATTACCTCTGGAGAGGTGCACAGTCGGCAGAATCTGTGGCCAGCACAAAACACCTCGCAAAGAGTCGCAACCTCAGAGAAGAATGGGCAGTCCCCAACCTATCCCTATAACGGCACAGGAAAACCTCCAATCCCACATGCGGCCATCAAGTATAATACACATTAACAATATGGACGTCATCATTGCAGGGCAATCACAGCTGTTGGGAGAATATAAAAATGCTATGCAACTCTTGATCCAAGGGAAAGACAACGCCCCCATAGCGGAAATGGTAGAGTCACAATCAGCCGAGAACTCCCAACAAGTGAACCCTATAATGGACCTTAATGACAAAGGAGAATTCTTCACAGTCCTATCAAAAAAGAACCGCAGGAGCCTGAGGAAATTAAACAAGAGGAAAAACAGTGCAGAATTCGCATCAAGAGAGCACCAGAAGCTGTAGCTACTGTACATCAAGCAGCCAGCTACACCGACTTTAAGGGAAAAATCGACAGGCCCAGGGAATCTTGGTGGCTTTCCTGTGTCACTCAGCAATAATGAAACAAGCATTTATCCAGAACCTCAAATAGATGGCGTACAATTGCAAGACTTATCAGCACAGGGGCCAATGATAGCGACCTAAAGTCTGACAACTTCAATGCAAGCAACCTCTTCTTCGGTCATAGAACCAGCTGCTCACATAAACAAGCATAGAGCTCTATCAACTAAAACATCATCCTTTACGGTCCTATCATTGGGTGCCTCAGTTGCAAAAGCCAATCCACCCTCCAGAAGCATGAAGTGCAGTGCCTTCATGGCACACAACAATTCTCAGTCTAATGAACCTATAGCTATCCAGAATAATTGGTTTACCACAGATCTACTCTTGAAGAAGTGCCACACCAATCCGTAATTGGTAAAGAAGGGTGGGCAAGAAACAGTGGTGGCTGGCAACTTTCCAAAGTGCGGCACGTAAAACTGTTTTAAGTACGGTGGTATGTTTAAATTTGCATTGCAGAGATGATCTGGGCACATTCTATTTAAAGATACATTCTATTCAAATAGAATGTGCCCCTATCACCTCTACAATACAAATGTAATATTGCATACTGCTGTAAAGTAAATAAACATAGTAAACGTATTCTTAACTTCTGTAAACGAGATCCTCCCGCCTTGCGCAGCCTGGAAAAGATGTGTATGCTGGGAAATGGCTTTCCAGCCAATCCAAGCAGTTCTGTCATGCTAGTTTAATGGAAATCAACAGAATGTACAAAGTTCCCCAAAAGAAAGGTAGTTTAATACCAAACAAGCACAAAAAATGATTGGTGGCTGTGTAGTTTATAAATGTATTTACTTTGTCATAAAGGCCATTTGAGGGAGGACCCTGTGGATGCTCCCACCCTGGCAGGTGAAAAAATACCGACCCTCCTTTTTGCGGACGACACCCTCCTCATGTCCAAAACCCCCTCTGGTCTCCAAAAACTTTTGACCAAGTTTGATGCCTTCTGTGAGGAACGTGGGTTAACAATTAACACTACAAAAACTAAATTAATGGTGCTGTCCCAAACAAAGAGACCAAGGAAGATTAATGTTGTGCTTAATGGATGTTCACCGGAGGAGGTTGATGCATTTGATTATCTGGGAGTAAGGGTAAACCGGAGAATGAAGTGGGACTCCCATTTAGCATAAATGCATTTGAATCTGAAAAGGACTACGGGAGCCATTGCCAGAGAACACCGAGCCTCTGTAAGCAGGCCCATTGCACCTGTCCTTGCCATCTATGAGGGGAAAGCATTGGCAGCAAAAACATATGGGTCAGAACTTTGGGGCTTTGACAAGATTACAGAGCTAACGAAAACGGGAAATACGTTTTTGAGAGACTTGGTGGGTCTCCCAGTCTCTACCCCCTTGAAACCACTGCTGCAAGATATGGGCCGTCGTGCAATTAAAGATATTGTCACCCTTCGACCTCTCTTATATTGGGTACGATTGAGAAGGACACCGGAATTGGTACACTATGCTGCAGTCCAGGACGAACTTATCACCCTGAACAAGTTGTCAAGAATCGCCTGGCTGGACAACCTAAGGGACCTGATTACCAACTTGGGGCTAAGTGAAACATGGTTGTCCCAGTCACCACCCCCGAAAGAAACAATTAAAAAAATATACTGGGAATGGGTTCAAGCCAAGGAGCTCGAGAAATCAAATTGGGGAGTTTTAACTGACCATTTTTTAGAGCATAAGCCGGTGAGGACGTTTGAATCCTTTCTCGATGTCATTAAAACACCTAGAGACAGAACCTTGTTTTTAAAATTCAGACATGGAACACTTCCCCTGAACACTTTTACCAGGCATTGGAAGTCATCTATGTCCAACCATTCTAGTTGCCCTGGCTGTTCAAACCCTAATGAGTCCTTAGCCCACTTCTTATTTGCCTGTAGAGCATATAGCGGACCCAGGAGAAGGTGGTTAAAGCCTGTATGCAGAGAACTGGGAGTCAGGCACCATGTGACGGCACTCCGCATATTGACAACGGACACAACATCTATGATGTTTTTTTGAGGAGTCGCCAAATTCTTGGGAAAGGCCTGGCAGATACGTTCAAGACTTGTAAAAATGAGAACGGGGTAGGAAACTGTGTGTATTACATACCCACTAGAATATTTCCGATTCTCTGTTCTCTGCTTCAGGACTTTACCTAATCTATTTTTTTTTAATTTATATTGTCTCCATTGCTTTTGAAAAGATCTCACCTTTTTAAAGTTTTTATACCTCTTTTAACAATGAATTGTATGTACTTTTATGATAAAGTTTTTTTTATCGAATAAAGTGTTATAACATAAAGATCATTTTACTCAATAAACATGGCCTCAAATTATCTTTGACATATTTATACATCATTTTTCAAATGTAATTTTCGTTTCAAAGCAGAGGATGGTACCAACTATCAATTCTGCAATACACACATTTTTAAAGCATTGTGCTCAATATAAAACTAACAGAAACAATTACTATTGCATTTACAAAGACAAAAAGAAAAAAACATGGGATTTTCCCTGTGCCGACTTGAGAAACCCTTGCGCCACCACGGATGAGCCGTATTTACAATACGGCGCCCCATAACGGCAGCAGTAACAGATGCGTCAGAAATTCTGACGCATCTGTTGTGGCAAAAGTCAACATTGCTGGAGTCACGTTGCAAGCACGATGCAACTCCAGCAATGCATTTTGAGGCCTATTCCCACTACACTGCGTAACTACTTACGCCTGCTTCAAGCAGTCATCAGGTTTTGACGCAGTGACGTTCTAGAAGTGACTCAGGGAAATCTTGTATATTTCACTGCGTCACTTTTACGGGGCTTTCCTGCGTTGGAACACCCACCCTGCATACATTATACCTGACGCAGTTATAATGTGATGCAGGGCTTTACAACGTGACACATCTCCCTAGATGCATCGCATTGTAAATTGACCGCATTTATTACACCACCACTGCATCAGAAAAGTGATGCAACAGTGGCGCAAAAGTGTCGCAAGGGGCGTGTAAATCTGCCCCTTTGACTGTTTGGGGTGAGCTTCTGTTGTCTTTGTTACATTACCAGCAAAAGGTTAAGCTTATCGCGCCTGCAAACGGAAATCCTTCAGCGTTGTATTGTAGAATATGGGCCAGATTTAGAAGCCCATTGCAACACTTTTGCACTGCTGTTGCGTCACTTTTGTGATGCAGCAGCCTCCTAAACAATCCATCAGGTTGCAACACATTTACAACGTGAAGCATCTAGGGGGATGCGTCACGTTGTAAAGCCCTGCGCCACATTATACCTGCGTAAGGTATAATGTATATAGGGTGGGCGTTCCGACACAAGAAAACCTTGTAAAAGTGACTCTGTGAAGTAGATTTCACTGTGTCACTTCTACGACGCCACTGTGTCAAAACCTTCCGCCTGCTTAAAGCAGACGTAAGGAGTGATGCAGCACAATAGGTATAGGCCTTCCTGAACATTGCTGGAGTTGCGGCGTGCTTTCGACATGACTCCAGCTATGCATGTCCGTTGCACCAACAACTTCGTGACACATCTGTCAATCCTTGCACCATGGTGCACCGCATTGTAAATGTGACGCATCCATGGTGGTGCAAGGTTTTTTTTGCGTGATGCAAGTAAACTGATGCATCTCTGCTATAATGCAGAGATGCGTCAGTTTCTTGTAAATCTGCCCCTTAGTTTTTAAAGTGGCATGCGTGCTCTATAATTAAGGAGGAAACTGATCTGTCAGCTGTGCGGGCTGCATGGAGTGAGTTGAAAGGCGTGTGCAGAGAGAAACTGCTAATCCTTTCTTTCAATCGCGTATGTAAATATTGCTTGTTACATTGATGCAGGGCTGGATTTGATTGAAAGACGCATGCAGAGAGAAACTACTAATTTTTCTTGAAACATTGTTGCAGGGCTTATTGTTAAAATTGTTGCAATTGAGCGTCGAATTTAGAACAAGGAGTTTGCCTTCCTGTCAGTATTTGTGTAAAGGAACGCGCTTAAATCTGAACAGATGAACATAATGAGCACTTACTATGCAAATGGATGTAGACTTCTTGCCTCTCTGGCAAGGCTTCTTCCTGCTTCAGCATCAAGATGGCGGCAAGCCTTTGAGGAATATATGCCTAGGCATGCTCAGTCAAGCGCCAGATTTTAGCGCGAAGGATTGTAGGAGTTGTAGCGCGCACAAAGTTGGGGCAGTGATTCATTCCCTTCTATTGCAACTTGATGATTTCAGACATTTTATTCCGCCCTTTGCTTGCTGTGTTAAAATTTAAGATTAGATAGGCCTTAGTGTGCATTAGTTTGGTTTCAATGCCGCCTCCCCTGGGATCGGTTTGAATAACACTTAACACGGTCCAATAAAAATCTTTATCAGAATGTCCCATTTGTTGGAAATGTTTAACAATCGGTGCTGAGATGGTGTTAATTTTTATTTGTGATCTGTGTTGAACAATGCAATGTTTTACTTCTTGGTTGGTCTTTCCAAAGTAGATTTTGTTACATGGGCAAATTACAGCATATACTACATTTTTGGTTCTACAATTTGAAAATTCATTCTGTTTCTAATTAGTTTTGCCATCTGTGAAGGTACGTCCTTCAATTGTCTGGTTGCAGACAATGCATTGTCCGCATTTGTGGTGGCCTTGTACTGGCATCATATTCCATGCTGCTAAAAGGTCACTACGCTTCGTTGGTTGGGTTAAGCTCGCCCTCACTATTTATGATCCAACGCTTGAGCTTTTTTCATAGCAAACATAGGATGTCAAATCTACATTCATAGTTTTTTTACCAAGTGGCAATTTTTTCGTATGCTTTTCCAAAAACCCGTTGTGTGCAGGCAATATGTGGATACACAAACCAATTTGTTGCTGTTTTTTTTAATCCCGAAGAAGGCATTCACGTGGTGTAAACCAGGCTCTCTTCATTGATCTTCTCAATAACGTTCGTGGGTAACCTCTTTGTATTAGTTTGTCTTGTAGCATCTCAGCATGAAGGAAGTAGTCTTCTTTTCTTGTGCTGTTCCTGCGTATTGCCAGAAATTGCCTGTACGGTAAATTGTCTCTCAAGCTTCTTGGGTGGAAACTTCCGTAATGTAATGATTTATTTTTATCTATTGGCTTCCTGAACAGAGTTGTGCACAATGAGTTGTTACGTGCACATATTGTGACATCCTGAAAAGTCAAGGTGGACTACTCCTTGTTATGCTGAATTGTATGTCTGGGCATCTATTATTCACAAAGTTATGGAAGCAAGTGAGTTGTTCTTCATTTCCCTTCCCCAGGCACCACACGTTGTCAATGTATCTGAGCCATTAGGCAATCTGTTCAGCAAAGGGATTATTATTTTCAATTAACTTTTTCTCAAACTGTGTCATGTAAAGGACCGCCATTTCCGGCGCGAAGGGACAGCCCATGGCAGTCCCTTTCACCTGTATGTAGAATTCATTTTCAAGTTTGAAATAATTCCTTTTTTGTGACAATCAAGCCAATTTAAGTAGGAACGTTGTGGGAACTCTGTGGGGTCTGGGGCGAGAATTAAGGAAAATATCTATCACTTCAAGCCTGTCGTCCTGGGGAATTTGAGTATATAACAAAACTACATTGAATGACACCAGCCAATAGTCATCCGTGGTGCATTGTTGGCCTTCGATTTCATTTATTAAGTCCATAGTGTCTCGCAGGTATAATGGGACATCCTTAAGAAACAGTTTCAGGAAGATGCAAACGTACTGTGTTATTGGTACCAGGACCGAGTCACATCCAGACACAATGAGGCATCCCGGGAGGGGGTTAGCATCTTTGTGTAGTTTTAATACCAAACAGGATAAAAGCAGTGCCAGGATTTGCTGGGTCAGGGAGGCACAACGCTCCATCGGAGACCGATGGATCTGTGCCTCTGCTCTTCCAGCTTCCCTTAGTATTCATTAAGGAAGCCTGAACTGCGCATGTGAGACTGGTCATATGAAAAACGCTGGCAAATCTCACATTGACAGTTCACTCATCACAGCCTCCCATGCCTTCGTCGCCAGGAGAGAGAGAGCTCCTCAGCCCCGCCCCACCCTAAAGGAACAAATAAAATAGATGTAAGGAGTCTGTCTGGGGTGTAGTGGCTCTCAGTAGGTGGTCATCACCCCCACACTCTAATGGATGAGCTGCACCTGGTAAGAAGGACCTCCAATCATACGCACAAATCGCCCTTAAAGTCAGGACTTTTTCCTAAGGTGCATTTAAGAGACCGAGACCAATACTGCACCAGGGAGAAGCTACTAATTTTTCTTGAAACATTGTTGCAGGGCTTACTGTTAAAATTGTTGCAATTGAGCTTCGAATTTAGAACAAGGAGTTTGCCTTCCTGTCAGTATTTGTGTAAAGGAACGCGCTTAAATCTGAACAGATGAACAGAATGAGCACTCACTATGCAAATGGATGTAGAATTCATGCCTCTCTGGCAAGGCTTCTTCCTGCTGCAGCATCAAGATGGCGGCAAGCCTTTGAAGAATATATGCTCAAGCATGCTCAGTCAAGCGCCAGATTCTAGCGCGAAGAATTGTAGGAGTTGTAGCGCGCACAAAGTTGGGGCAGCGATTCATACCTTTCTATTGCAACTTGATGATTTCAGACATTTCATTCCGCCCTCTGCTTGCTGTGTTAACTTTTAAGATTAGATAAGCCTCTTTGTGCATTAGTTTGGTTTCAATGTCACCTCCCCTGGGATCGGTTTGAATAACACTTAACACGGTCCAATGAAAATCTTTATCAGAATGTCCCATTTGTTGGAAATGTTTAACCATCGGTGCTGAGCTGGTGTTCATTTTTATTTGTGATCTGTGTTGAACAATGCGATGTTTTACTTCTTGGTTGGTCTTTCCAATGTAGATTTTGTTACATGGGCAAATTACAGCATATACTACATTTTTGGTTCTACAATTTGAAAATTCATTGTGTTTCCAATTAGTTTTGCCATCTGTGAAGGTACGTCCTTCAATTTTCTGGTTGCAGACAATGCATTGTCCGCATTTGTGGTGGCCTTGTACTGGCATCATATTCCATGCTGCTAAAAGGTCACTACGCTTCTTTGGTTGGGTTAAGCTCGCCCTCACTATTTATGATCCAATGCTTGAGCTTTTTTCATAGCAAACATGGGATGTCAAATCTACATTTATAGTTTTTTTACCAAGTGGCAATTTTTTCGTATGATTTTCCAAAAACCCGTTGTGTGCAGGCAATATGTGGATACACAAACCAATTTGTTGCTGTTTTTTTTTAATCCCGAAGAAGGCTTTCACGTGGTGTAAACCAGGCACTCTTCATTGATCTTCTCAATAACTTTCGTGGGTAACCTCTTCTTATTAGTTTGTCTTGTAGCATCTCAGCATGAATGGAGTAGTCTTCTTTTCTTGTGCAGTTCCTGCGTATTGCCAGAATTTGCCTGTACGGTAAATTGTCTCTCAAGCTTCTTGGGTGGAAACTTCCGTAATGTAATGATTTATTTTTATCTGTTGGCTTCCTGAACAGAGTTGTGCACAGTGTGTTGTTACGTGCACATATTGTGACATCCTGAAAAGTCAAGGTGGACTACTCCTTGTTATGCTTGAATTGTATGTCTGGGCATCTATTATTCACACAGTTATGGAAGCAAGTGAGTTGTTCTTCATTTCTCTTCCACAGGCACCACACGTTGTCAATGTATCTGAGCCATTAGGCAATCTGTTCAGCAAAGGGATTATTATTTTCAATCAACTTTTTCTCAAACTGTGCCAAGTAAAGGACCACCATTTCCGGCGCGAAGGGACAGCCCATGGCAGTCCCTTTCACCTGTATGTAGAATTCATTTTCAAGTTTGAAATAATTCCTTTTTAGTGACAATCAAGCCAATTTAAGTATGAACGTTGTGGGAACTCTGTGGGGTCTGCGGCGAGAATTAAGGAAAATATCTATCACTTCAAGCCTGTCGTCCTGGGGAATTTGAGTATATAACAAAACTACAACGAATGACACCATCCAATAGTCATCCGTGGTGCATTGTTGGCCTTCGATTTCATTTATTAAGTCCATAGTGTCTAGCAGGTATAATGGGACATCCTTAAGAAACAGTTTCAGGAAGATGTCAACGTACTGTGTTATTGGTACCAGGACCGAGTCACATCCAGACACGATGAGGCATCCCGGGAGGGGGTTAGCATCTTTGTGTAGTTTTAATACCAAACAGGATAAAAGCAGTGCCAGGATTTGCTGGGTCAGGGAGGCACAACGCTCCATCGGAGACCGATGGGTCTGTGCCTCTGCTCTTCCAGCTTCCCGTAGTATTCATTAAGGAAGCCTGAACTGCGCATGTGAGACTGGTCATATGAAAAACGCTGGCAAATCTCACATTGACAGTTCACTCATCACAGCCTTCCATGCCTTCGTCGCCAGGAGAGAGAGAGCTCCTCAGCCCCGCCCCACCCTAAAGGAACAAATAAAATAGATGTAAGGAGTCTGTCTGGGGTGTAGTGGCTCACAGTAGGTGGTCATCACCCCCACACTCTAATGGATGAGCTGCACCTGGTAAGAAGGACCTCCAATCATACGCAAAATTCGCACTTAAAGTCAGAACTTTTTCCTAATGTGCACTTAAGAGACCGAGACCAATACTGCACCAGACTGAGGCTGTCACAAAGTGTATTAGAGCTACATCAAGAAACAGTGGTTATACTCATGCTAATATACTAATCAAGGGAGAGGAGTTGGCCTAACGGCTAGGGCGCTCGACCTCGGACCTGGGGCTCTGGGTTCCAGTCTCGGTAACGACGCCAAAACCTCCTGTTATTCTGGGCAAATCACTTAATCTCCCCGTGCCTAAAAGGAATGTGTGTCTGTCCTCATGTAACGTAACTGGTGCTATGTAAAGCGCTATGATACCTGATTCAGTTTGGGTCTAGTTCGCGCTATATAAAACTCTGCAAAAAAAAAAAAGGGACACCCAAAACTTCCTAAACCGCAATAATATAGCTATGCTACTGAAGGCATTACCTAATGATTTCCGTGGTCAGCACAGACAATTAGTAAAGTGGTTTTTTTGCCCAAGCAGGATGATGAACTGAACAAAACAGTCAAACTGACACTAGACTTGAGAGAGGCAGTTTTCACCATTCTGAGTCAAAAAGTGGTATCTGGCAGAAGGAGAATATAAATTGTTCTTCCCGAATTGGAAAGATATCCTACGATCTTCAAATCTGAAGCCTAATTGCCTCACCCATACAGCCCCTCGGTACTTAACTATCCTCATGAAATACCCACAAATTCTTTGAGGTCCCATATGCCAATGACTGAGTCAACTCAAGGACCCAGTGCAAGCCCTCACGCAACCCCGAGAGGGAACTTGCCAAATGAGATTTAAAAAGCCAGTATCGGAAGAGATTTGTATAAATGTGGGTCATCCAGGCTGTCAACAGTGCATGGTGACAAAATCAGGCAATCAAGGGCATCAACACTGTTCCTGGCTGCTGGCAATCCTGGGGCAAACCGACCATATTCAGAAAACAGTTCACCAACAATGAAATAATGGTACCAATCAGGAACTTCCTCTGAATCAAGACAACCTCTCCTACATCAAAATTTGCTGCATAAGGCTCTGCTCATAGAATATTGCTGGCTGGGAACAAACCAAAGTGCCAACGGATGTAAATTAATATCTATTGTTCGATCTAATTTGCCTGCACGAAACATGAGCATGTTAATCTATTGCATTGTTGGGATATGAGCCGTTTACCATCCCAGCTCATAAAAGGACCGTCAAAGGTCCTCCAGCAGGACGACTAGCAATCTTCTACCGACTCTCCATGAATTATAAAATAGGGCGAATAAGATTAGACAAATCATGGATTCTAGGTATTTCAACTAAATTCCCAAATATGTACCAGCAAAATCAATTTTTTTTTTTATTTATTCAAAAAACAATCCCTCCAAATGAAAGTGGATTATTTAATCGGCCATCTTTACAATATCATCAGGGTAAACCTACAACCAGAAATATTTGTGACTTCAACCTGAACTCGTTCAGCTTCTGCTGCATTCTAGAATCAACGAGGCAGATGGATTCAGTATGGAACATTCCTTTCTCCTGTGCTCCATCCACAACGCCGAGATGCACTAGGAGATACACTAATTGAAGCATTGCATGCACTTTGCTGTATCCCTTGAATGGCCAGCATAGCATGGATCAACCAGCAGCATTCACACTCTTCGCAACTAAGTGTAGTGCTTTACAGGACTATATGCTTCTGTCAGTGCCCCTATTCAACCAGCTGATAGCATTTTAAATAGAACACTGCCTAGAAAACGACCACTTTCCACGAAAGGTGGTGCCCCAGATTCAATCAGGATCTCCAGGACCTCTAACGTGGAGAAACAGGTGGTCTGGAGGAACCTCTTTGGGGAGGACTGCTCAAAGATCTAAACATGATAGCAGCAGAAAAACACCTTTTCAGCCTGGCAACCTGGGATAAAGCAATGGCAGGCCTCTGAAGGGAATTAAGGGCACGGATATGCAAACAGGATAATCCCATATATTTCCCCATTGATTAAATGACGTCCTGGTGTACAACCAAGTCTGAACTCATTCAGCTGAAAAAACATTATAAAAGAGCTAGTCTGGGAAGCAAAACAAGCCATGAAGGACCAAATCTGGCCCTACTAAACCACTAAAAACTTCAACCTCAGATAAAAGTCACCAATTTTGGAAATTGATGAATTCTCCTACTACAGCCGAGACAAAAACAACTAAACAGCTCTAGGTGGGAATCTTATTTGGCTGGCCTATAAGGCTCCACTGAGATAAACCAAGAACCAGACTCAGCCCTTTTAAAGCAGTATCAATAATGAGCAGTCCAACAGAAGTATTAGCACCTGCCCCACTCAAAGCATTCCCAACAACAGGCAATCCATCAGATTCAGGAGCAGACTCGACTATCTCTGTAATCACGCCATTTGCCCTGGAGAGAATTTTTGCCAAAGGGAGAAATAATGGACCCCCAGGGCCAAATGGAATTCCCACTGCAATGATGATTTGAAACTGTGGATTAATGCAAAGTGCAGTGTGTTTGACAACATACTTCTAACCAGCACCATTCCTCAATCATCGCAAGGGGTGTAAATAATACCCATACACATAAAAGGACGTACGAATGAACCAGAGAATTATAGACTGATATCTTTGCTTGACGTGGATGCCAAATTCTTCACCTCGCTGTTTCTACAAGACCTACAAAATTGGGCTAACCGAGCTAATATATTACCCTGGATGCAGACTGTCTTTCTTAAAAATGCAGGAACCTTAGACAACATTATGATACTTGCCTTTCTAGTTTATAAAAAACAAACAAGCTTAACATGCATGTTTTATTGACTATAAAAAAGGGTTTGATAGCATTGACAAGGCTTCCCTTGTCCTGGAAACTAGGGAAGCATACAATTGACAAGGCTAATTCATATAAGTATTTAGGCATTGAACTTCAGGCTTCTGGAACATAAGTCATTCGAATCTATGACAAAATATCGAATACAAAAATATCTACATACAAAAATATCGCAACAAAAATATCGATTACAACAATATCGACATCCTATCTATAACAAGGTAAGTACAAAAATATCGAAAAACAATATAGATGTCAAAAATATCGTTTTGAAAAAAAGATCGTTTTTTTAAATTAAATTGTAATATTAATAAAATAATACTTATAAATGTAATAAACATAGTTAAAAATATATTATAATATTTAAAATTAATAAATTATGTAATAAAAACAACTAATAATAAAGGCATAATACATAGTATATTCTTCATTAATAATAACTCTAAAAATGTGTTTTAATAACTTATAAATAAATGAAAATATAATAAATTACAAATACATTTATATACATAAAATAATAATATAAATAACAATTAATGAAAATGTAAAACAAATTGAAAAAAGGAAGTAAATGTTGGATAGCGTAGGGGTAGAAATTACTATTCCCACTTCAAAGACTGTAACAGTAGGGAAAGTGTTGGATAGCGTAGGGGTAACAATTACTATTCCCACTCCAGAGAGTGCAACAGTAGGGAAAATGTTGGATAGCTTAGGGGTAACAATTACTATTCCCACTCCAGAGAGTGCAACAGTAGGGAAAGTGTTGGATAGCGTAGGGGTAAAAATTACTATTCCCACTCCAAAGAGTGCAACAGTAGGGAAAGTGTTGGATAGCGTAGGGGTAAAAATTACTATTCCCACTCCAGAGAGTGCAACAGTAGGGAAAGCTTTGGATAGCGTAGGGGTAACAATTTCTATTCCCACTCCAGAGAGTGCAACAGTAGGGAAAGCGTTGGATAGCGTAGGGGTAACAATTACTATTCCAACTCCAGAGAGTGCAACAGTAGGGAAAGTGTTGGATAGCGTAGGGGTAACAATTACTATTCCAACTCCAGAAAGTGCAACAGTAGGGAAAGTGTTGGATAGCGTAAGGATAACAATTTCTATTCCCACACCAGAGAGTGCAACAGTAGGGAAAGTGTTTGATAGCGTAGGGGTACAATTACTATTCCAACTCCAGAGAGTGCAACAGTAGGGAAAGTGTTGGATAGCGTAGGGGTAAAAATTACTATTCCAACTCCAGAGAGTGCAACAGTAGGGAAAGTGTTGGATAGCATAGGGGTAAAAATTACTATTCCCACTCCAGAGAGTGAAACAGTAGGGAAAGTGTTGAATAGCGTAGGGGTAAAAATTACTATTCCCGCTCCAAAGAGTGCAACAGTAGGGAAAGTGTTGGATAGCGTACGGGTAACAATTACTATTCCAACTCCAGAGAATGCAACAGTAGGGAAAGTGTTGGATAGCGTAGGGGTAACAATTACTATTCCCACTCCAGAGAGTGCAACAGTAGGGAAAGTGTTGGATAGCGTAGGGGTAAAAATTACTATTCCAACTCCAGAGAGTGCAACAGTAAGGAAAGTGTTGGATAGCGTAGGGGTAAACATTACTATTCCCACTCCAAAGAGTGCAACAGTAGGGAAAGTGTTAGATAGCGTAGAGGTAAAAATAACATACTCATAAATAAATAAAAAAAATTAAATGATCAAAAACGTAACAATTAAATAAGTATAAGCCATTTACAAATACCAATACATAATTATAAAAAAAAATTATCAGCAATAAATAATTACCTAAAAAAATTAATAAAAAATACCATTTAATAATATTTAATTACCAATTAATAGTTAGTTAACAATTATATAATTAACAAAATAATTATTTAAAAAACATTATTACTTAATTACATATAAATTACTTCCTACCCTATTCTCCTATAAACCTACAACCCGCTACAGAACATATTTATCAATTAATCAATTAATACAAATTAATTACCAATTAATTAAAATTAATTACCAGTTATTTAAAATTAATTTATATTTCATAATAATTAATAATTAATTTAGTATAATTAAGTCACTTCCCACCCTATTCCCCTATAAACCCACAATCTGCTACAAAACATAATATCAATTAATCAATTAATTTAAATTAATTACCAATTAATTAAAATAAATGACCAACTAATTAAATTCAATTTATAATTCCTACTAATTAATAATTAATTTAGTATAATTAAATTACTTCCCACCCTATTCCCCTATAAACCCACAACCCACTACAAAACATAATTATCAATTAATATAATTTAATTACCAATTCATTAAAATTATTTACCAATTCATTAAAATACATTTTTAATTCCTACTAATTAATATTTAATTTAGTATAATTAAATTGCTTCCCACCCTATTCCCCTATTAACCCACAACCCGCTACAGTACTAAAATACAAAAATTAATTAAATTACATAAAAATAAATTAAGAACGTAATAAACGCATAATAATATACAAAAAAATAATATAAAAATCGATATTAGTAAGATCGAAATTATTAACATCGATATTACTAACATCAATATTTAAAACATCGATATTACTAATATCGATATTAAAATCTATCGATATTACTTACCTTCTATATTATGTCCCTTCGATATTTAAACATCGATATTAGTGTATATCGATATTTAAATTTCGATATTTTGTTTGCATACAAAGTCATTCATCAGGAAGCTCTGCAAAAACAGGCCACAGGGATCGCATCTGGTCACTGCAATTTGCAGATATCATCACAGACCCCTCGCTATTACAATTGCTCCAAGACATAAAAACTAAATTCTTGCCTTCATTAGCCCATAGCCTAGAAATATTCCTGGACAAATTTGGGTGTTGTTTAAATGAGTAGCAATCCAGCCTCTTTAGTCAAATATTCAGACTGCCAAATTGCACCAAAGAACCCCAGGTAAGGCTTGAATTTTGTCTCATAGATCAACCACTGGCACAGAGGGCTGCTATTTTCACACTTTGTTTTAAACTAAAGCAAGCGAAAAGGGAGAGCCTTAGATTCCATCTGGGCAAAGATCTGTTTACCTATCGATTGTTGCAAATAAGCCACCCGTGGGATGAGAACATATCATATTGCGTTTTTTAATTCCTTTTAGGAAAGGTGGTAAAAACATTGTCCGTTAAGGAAGATCTCCGGACCCTACAATTAAAAACCCACAACCGATATTTAATACCAACCTATGCTGAGATGAAGCCCTAACCTCATTTGTCTCTACCTCCAGTGAGAAACTGTAAGCTTAGGTTTTTAGAATTATTGATGGGCCTCTTTCACTCAAAAATGGAGACATGTATGTAAAGATATCTCCTGCTGTTTCTGTCCTTTCCAGCCGGAATCGCTGGCCTATTTAGTATGCTCTTGCCCTTCTTTTGATTGGGAAAGTCGCCTCTGGCTAAAGCCTTTATTGAGAGAACTGCAGATGCCTAGCTTTTAAGAGGTGGTTAACCAGTGCTTCTAGAGCGTGGATAGCAGGTTTATTGCCAGCTTCATTAAATTAATGGACCAGATTGAAACAAGACTTGATTGTCATAGATCCCTTCAGGAATTGAATTGCTTTTCATAATTTCAAATTTCACATTGTTCATGAGAATGTGCATGGTACAATCTGTTGGCACACAAACCTTTATATACAAAAATGCTGACATAAATTAGACACTTTAAATGTGAAGATTTGCACCCCTTTTCTGACAATCATCGAGATATCATATGTCATTAATGATCAGATTATTTTAATTTGTGGATTTTAATCAATTTATTTTTTTTAGAATTGCTCCGGGATTAATTTTATTGCTATGCTATGCAATGGTTTTTATTAACTAAGCATACATTTATCTAAATAAATAAATAAAAAAATCCTTTGCTGAGAAGGAAGAAGGGTGGATTTGTCGTAGTTGATGACAAACCCCAGACACTCCAAGAGGGAAATTGTGAGGTTCAACTGATGAGAAGTTTGATAAAGTACGAATGGGTTGAGGAGAACCCAAAGGGCATTGGCAAGAATTCGCAGGTAAGATGTTGTCATTGAAATTGTAAAAAGCGATGATGTGGAGGAATTATCGCCACTATCAAGTAGGCTTCGTAACGGACCATGTAGGCTCCTTCTCTTAGTAGGTCTCATTACAGGTGGGTTCCTTAAATTTTGAAATGTTAGTAAAAGACCCAAGTGTTGAATTCCTTGAAATTGATTACTAGATGGCAACCTCTGCTTTTTTTGCCCACAAGGAAGATGGCCTGCTTCTGTGGGAAAGATGATAATTTCTGGTCTAAGACGTGTGTTTTGTGAGAAGAGAGGTGAAGCTGATGAGGAATAATACTCTGAAATGGAGTCACATAGAATTCCTACCAAAATCCTTGTACTGCCTGAGGAACCCACTCATCCTGGTTTATGCAATCCCAGTGGTGAAGAAAGTAACGGATCCTGTCCCCTAAGTTTTTATGGGAAGAAGGGGGAAGACTCCCCTTGAAAAGTTGTATTATTCGATTATTCTCTGACACCTCCATGGTGGAACTATCCTCTGGAGCCTCTTGCACAAGAAGGGAAAAAGGGGGATCCTCTTTGTGAGTCGTTCCATCCTGAGAAAAAGAGGAGCCTTGAAACTGGAAACAGCTGGTGGAGCAGCCCCTACCACTACCAGCCCAGGTAAAATTGTGCACCTGAAAAAAGTTTTTTAGGGCTGCCTTTGCCTTATCCAGTGAGGTGAAAGTATTAAAGTTTGCCATCTCCGTCACAAAAGGATCACCAAACAAAGGTCCATCAGCAGAAGTGCCAGCTTCATTAGTATCCAATTCACAAATATTATGGTCTATTCTGAGAAGAATAGTGCATTGGCCCTCAGATGAACAACTCGCAGTTAGCATTCCCTAATCAGAGGGCCCCTTAGGCCAAACTAGCCAGATTGTCGAGGCCAATGGGGTTACCTTGCTCTTTGGGCGTAAAGGTCATATTCAAAACTTTGGGCCAAGGCCCAGAAATATCTGTAAGCTTGTCCTGGCAAGCTTTCGAGGATCTATCTATTTTTTTTTTGGTCATTAACAAATTTTCCCAGGCAGCTGGACAACTTTGGGTCAATATCAGGGGTCATAGCCACTTAGCCCAACAGGAAAGGTTTCAGGCACTCCACTCAAAGGCAATTTCTTACCTCTTTGGGGAAAGATTAATCCAACCTAAAGATGTATCTAACCTGCTGCGTCTTAGGTGATCGAAACGAATTGGAGGAGGGAGAATAGACAATATCCACATGATCAAAAATATCTAGTAACAAGGGGGAATGAGAATGGGAACCCAAAGGTCCTTCTCCTAAGTTAGGTTCTTCCAGGCATCTCCTTTTTGGAGCCAATAACCAAGACTGGGGCCCAGATTTAATAAGCCCTTATCTTGCGATTGCGTCATGCCAATGCAGGCTCATACAAGGATTCAAGGCCATCGGTATAGGACGATTTCCTGCCTAATATACTTAGGCAAACTCAACTAAGTAAAGAAGGTAGTTATTTTGCAGCTGGGAGTTTGTGTGAAATGACAACAGTTACAATAAAGGAGGAAGGAGTGAATATTCAGACAAAAGATCATTCTCATTGATCTCAGGGAGCAAGAGGTGATTCAGCTATACTGTTTGCAGAAGGAGAGAATCCTGGAGTTGTTGGTGAAGAATGCCTCAAGTCTTTAACCAGCAAAATGACGGTCCAGTGCCATCCCACAAAATGTGAAACTGATGGCAGTACTCCACATGTTGAGCTTTGGCTCTTTTCAGAAGAAATCTGCAATGTTATCACGGGGGCATTTTGTTCCTTTCTGCCATCTATACCTGATGTGATTATCAAGCCGACTCCACAGTATTTGGTGTTATCTAAAACCATCTGACAATTCACAATGAAAACAAGTATTTTGTGAGATTGCGGTTTTCCCTCACATCCTTGGAGCAATTCGTTGCACCCATATGCAATTGGTGCCACCTGCAGGAATTCTCTTTATTATACTGCGAACCGCCATAAAGCATGCAGGATGTGTGCAAAATAGCAATGAAAGAGATACAAATTATTAAAAACACACAAATTAATACATAATATCATCAGGTTTGGGAAATTAATTACCAACAATCTAAATAAAACAGGCTGGGATAAACAAAACCAAGATTAAAACAGTGGCAGCTGCTAATTCCTCACTCTACTAAAATTAATCCAAAAACATTGACCTCCTAGAGTCAACTGCAGCTTTAAGAAACAGAATCACATGTCCACGCATTTTGTCATCTGGTAATGCCAGTAAACAATGATATGCTTGCATACAAAGCCGTAGATTCCTAAGCCTTAAACATTGTATAATGATTTTTTTGGTATACATTTTATAATATTCACAAAAAAGAGAAAAAAATGTGCCATAGTTTGTTTTTCCAAGTTAGTACATGCTCATTCTCTAGAGTCGAGATGGGGTTGGTGTCCTGCCAGAAAACAAAGAAAATATTTCACCAAACCCGCCCATAAGCTAAACAGTAAAAGCCTTTCCCAACTCGTATTAGTACTCTGCAAGCACTTGGTAGAAATTGCACGGATTTAAGATATAAACAATGCTTAACACTTGATTTTTGTCTTTCAGCCCTCAACCTCTCTTCTTTATCTCGGTCTAGCAGCAAGACTTCCACTTGTTTTCTGACAGGGGCTGCCCTTGGTGGTCTGTCTAAAAACATATCAGCCAATACAATGGCTTCCAGGGATTTCTTGACATTTGCTATCCAGGGGATCAAAATACCCTTATTAAATGCCTAACATCTCTATCTCTCTATTTAATTTTGCCTCTTCTGAGCTCCAGATAGATAGCCACAAAATAATTTGGCAGCTACGAATAAAATCGCTCAGAATGTCTAATCCTAGTTCGTTGTGGCAAACATAGTTCGAGGTTAACATTGGGGCTGACAATACTCTCGGACAGAATGATTTTCCTCTCTTTGGAGGGTAGTTAAGTCGCCCAAGCCCCATATGCCTGCCACAGAAGTTGCTAGGAACCCATTGTGCCACATATATTTGCAAAACATGTGTAAGAACCCTCTCTCCTTTGATTGACAGTGGACTAGCAGGGTGCCGAAAGCCTTGAAGAACTTGGTCCTTCGTTGTGCGATATGCGCAGACCATTTACCAGACAATCTGAGAGTAACCCCCAAGCAAGAGAAGGAACTGGTGCTTAATAACACTTCCTTGCCCACTGTAATAGTTAACGATCGCATGTGCTTTGGACCACAAGTCATTATAAAAAGCTTAGCAAAAATTAGTTAATAAATCCAGCCTGGCCATAAAATTGACAAAGGAGTGCATTAAATCATGGGTACTCACAAACTTTCTATTGGGGGACAAATTTACAGTGTGGTTTGTGTCCGAGGGCCGCACCAGTGGGGGCTGGGTCAGTGGGGAAGGGGGCAGGGCTAGAGCAACAAAAAAAACTGTGACCATGAGGTTGATCACAGGTCCCTGCAGCGGACGCCTTCGTCCACTGAGCCACCAGACCCGGCATACACACATCTCTCTCTGTCTCCCTCCCTCTCTTTCTCCCTCTCCCTCCCTCTCTCTCCCTCTCTCTCCCTCTGTCTCTCTGTCTCTGGCTCCCTCTGTCTCACTCACTCTGACTCTCTCACTCCCTCTCACTTCCTCTCACTCCCTCTTTCCATCTCTCCCTCTGTCTCACTCACTCTGACTGTCTTACTCTCTCTCTTACTCTATCTCTCTCACTCTGACTGTCTCACTCTCTCTCGCTCTGTCTCCTCTCTCTGTTTCCTTCTCTCTCACTCTGTTTCCCTCTCCCTCACTCTATTTCCCTCTCCCTCACTCTATTTCCCTCTCCCTCACTCTATTTCCCTCTCCCTCACTCTGTCTCCCTCTCTCTCCTTCCCTCTCCCTCCTTCCTTCTGTCTCCCTCTCTCTCTCCTTCCCTCTCCCTCACTTTGAGGTCTCCCTCACTTTGAGGTCTCCCTCTGTCTCCCTCACTCTGAGGTCTCCCTCTGTCTCCCTCACTCTGAGGTCTCCCTCTCTCTCCTTCCCTCTCCTTCACTCTGAGGTCTCCCCTCTTTCCTTCCCTCCCCCTCACTCTGAGGTCTCCCTCTTTCTGAGGTCTCCCTCTCTCCTTCCCTCTCCCTCACTCTGAGGTCTCCCTCACTCTGTCTCCCTCCCTCTCCCTCCCTTTACCTCCCATTCGGTCCCTCCCTCTCCCTCTGTCTCCCTTTCCCCCCTCCCTCTGTCTCTCTCTCCATCACTTTCCCTCCCTCGGTCTCCCTCCCTTTCCCTCCCACCCTTGCTCTCCCTCACTCTCCCTGCCTTTCCCTCCCTCTTTTTTGCTCTCGCTCCCTCTCCCTCCCACTCCCTCTCTTTCCCTCCCTCACTTGCTCTCCATCACTCCCTCTCGCTCCCTTTCCCTCCCTTCCTCACTCTCCCTCTGACCCCCTCCCTTTCGCTTCCTTGTTCTCCCTCTCCCTCCCTTTCCCTCCCTTTGTCTCCCTCCCTCTGTCTCTCTCCCTTTCCCTCCCTCCTTCTCCCTCCCTCTGTCTCCCTCTCCCTCCCTTTCCCTCCCTCTGTCTGCCTCCCTTTCCCTCCCTCCCTCGCTCTCCCTCCCTTTCCCTCCCTCCTTCGCTCTCCCTCCCTTTCCCACCCTCATTCTCCCTCCCTTTCCCTCCCTCGCTCTCCCTCCCTTTCCTTCCCTCTGTCTCCCTCCCTCTGTCTGCCTCCCTCTCCCTCTCTTTGAGGTCTCCCTCAATTTGAGGTCTCCCTCTGTCTCCCTCACTCTGAGGTCTCCCTCACTCTGAGGTCTCCCTCTCTCTCCTTCCCTCTCCCTCACTCTGAGGTCTCCCCTCTTTCCTTCCCTCCCCCTCACTCTGAGGTCTCCCTCTCTCCTACCCTCTCCCTCACTCTGAGGTCTCCCTCACTCTGCCTCCCTCCCTCTCCCTCCCTTTACCTCCCATTCCCTCCCTCCCTCTCCCTCTGTTTCCCTTTCTCCCTTCCCTCTGTTTCTCTCTACCTCCCTTTCCCTCCCTCGGTCTCCCTCCCTTTCCCTCCCTCGGTCTCCCTCCCTTTCCCTCCCACCCTTGCTCTCCCTGACTCTCCCTGCCTTTCCCTCCCTCTTTCTTGCTCTCGCTCCCTCTCCCTCCCACTCCCTCTCTTTCCCTCCCTCCCTCGCTTTCCCTCCCTCACTTGCTCTCCCTCCCTCCCTCTCGCTCCCTTTCCCTCCCTTCCTCACTCTCCATCTGACTCCCTCCCTTTCGCTTCCTTCTTCTCCCTCTCCCTCCCTTTCCCTCCCTTTGTCTCCCTCCTCTGTCTCTCTCCCTTTCCCTCCCTCCTTCTCCCTCCCTCTCCCTCCCTTTCCCTCTCTCTGTCTGCCTCCCTTTCCCTCCCTCCCTCGCTCTCCCTCCCTTTCCCTCCCTCCCTCGCTCTCCCTCCCTTTCCCACCCTCATTCTCCCTCCCTTTCCCTCCCTCGCTCTCCCTTCCTTTCCTTCCCTCTGTCTCCCTCCCTCTGTCTGCCTCCCTTTCCCTCCCTCCCTCTCCCTCCCTTTCCCTTTCTCCCTCGCTTTCCCTCCCTCGCTCTCCCTCGCTCTCCCTCCCGTTCCCTCCATCCCTCACTCTCCCTCCCTTTCCCTCCCTCCCTCGCTCTCCCTCCCTTTCCCTCCCTCCCTCGTTCTCCCTCCCTTTCCCTCCCTCGCTCTCTCCCTCCCTTTCCCTCCCTCTTGCTCTCCCTCCCTCTTTCTCCCTCTCCCTCTCCCTCCCTTTCCCTCCCTCTGTCTCCCTCCCTCTGTCTGCCTCCCTTTCCCTCCCTCCCTCTCCCTCCCTTACCCTCCCTCCCTCGCTTTCCCTCCCTCCTTCGCTCTCCCTCCCTCTCCCTCCCTTTCCCTCCCTCTGTCTCCCTCCCTCTACCTCCCTCTGTCACGTCACCCTGCCTGTGTGTGCCCGGGCTGTGACAGCTTCCACGCGCACACACACAGCCGCACCCGAGCACTTCACAGGTCTTTAAAAGACCATTGGCACATCAATGAGGCTTTGTTCACCTCTCAGCGCCCCTGCAGCCCCACTCTGACTATGGCGGAAATCGCCCAGCCCCCACAGGCAGCAGAGTCTCTGAGTCGAGCTCTGGTTGCAGACAGTCTTTAAAAAAAATACTCAGGTACGATGTCTGCAAGGTCAGCGGGCCGCCAGGGAAGGCTTGCCGGGCCACCTGTGGCCCGCGGGCCGTACTATGAGTACCTCTGCATTAGATGATGCAAAGCTTTTGGGGTACGAGCAATTAACACTGTGTCATCCGCGTACAATAGTGCTGGAAAGGGGGAACCACTGACCATCATATTCTATGCCTCCGAGAGGCTGACATAAAAAGGACACAATGATTATCATATCATCTTTATTTATCTTTATCTGTGTTCTCGCATAATGTAGCACACATACAAATTGCACAATAGGGAGGGATTGTTGTTATGCAGAAAGGTATTCACTCTTGACCAAAAACAATCATGCCCGTAATGTTGGCACCCTTGCATTGTGTTGTATGGTCTCTGCTTTGTTGTAACCTGTATGTAGTGCACAAGCACTAAGACAGAGCAGAGCTGCATTGTACTTTGCTTGTCATTGTGCATACGTGCTCTCTTCCTTTCACACAATGCATCGCAGAAAGTTTGCTTGCTACACTGTGTTCTGTAAAAACATGATATTACCTGGGACCAGGGCCCATATTTATGTAGTCTTTGCAGTGTCCTTGAATCACGCAAGGTGATGCAAGGACAACACAAAGGTAAAACCACAAAAGAACTGATTTGCGTGGCCTTGCTTGGCTTTGTAAAGAAATGCAACACTGGGCAGCTGCTTTCACTATGTGATGCTATATTTCATCATGGAGGGAGTTTCATGGGTGGAGCCTGGCCATTCATATGCATCCACCCATAGATTTTGGTGCAGTCCCGGATTTGCAAAGACTTGTAAACGTGTCAAAATGCTACCCCTTCCCAAGTGGGATGTAACCGCAAAAAATGTCTTTATTTCTCCTTGGCATTTCCTCTTTCCACGTGTGCTGCATTCTGCAGAATACATAGTAAGAGGAAAATGTCTCTAAGGATTGTGTTTTGTACAGCAAGGTGTAACTTCCTGCGCAAAAAGAATACTACCTGTAACACAGCCACCCTTGCACTATGTTGCAAGGGGGCCTGCGTTATCGCTAGGCTGCGCAAAGAGTGCCTGCGCAAGGAAAGAGCAGAAATGATCCATATTTTTTGTGAATATGGAGCATCTCTGCTCTCTGCTCTCTCTCTTTCACGTGTGCCATTGTAGTAACTTAGCTTGCTGCCCAGCATTGCATGAAAGTTTAGTAAAAGGGCCCCCTCGGTTGTGGGTTCTAGAGTGGCATAGCCTTGTGATGTTAAATTCAAATGCAATGTAGCGTACCACATGTTTGTGTGACACCGTGTAGCTTTAAACGTCTCAGCATCACCCAAACTTGGCAGCGGATATGACTGTGCTGCAGGAAATGTTTGTAATTACTTTTGCTTTGTATGTGCTTGGTGTATGGTGGTTGCTGTTTTGACCGAGAGAGGAGCTGGTGTCTCAGATTGTGCACTTTGGGGAATATTATCAAGGGATTTATCTCTGCTTTTTTGGCTTTAAAAGCCAAGAAAGCGGAGATAAAATTATCTCCCTATTACCTAGCTGTCGGTAACACCAGTTAGCGACAGCTAGTAGGAGATAGCGACCATCTTGGGCCCCGCTTTGCATGTCAGAGAAATTTATCACTAATGACATGCAAAGTGGGCGTGCCAAGATGGTAGCGACTGGAAACAGTCGCTAACATCACTATCTCCTATTACCAACTTTTGGAGATTTTCGCGCTAAGTGCAAATTTCTCCAAAAGCTAACACCTTCCCTGAGCAGTTCTTAGCCATGTTATCCAATGGGAGGTGGATAACATGGCTAAGAGCATTTGCTCGGTAATGCATGAATATCGCGGACTTTTCAGCGATATTTATGCATTTCGGCCGATTTTTATCGCTTAGGAGATAAACCTTGATAAAATCAAGGCTCCTAAGCGATAAAAATCGTCGCTACACGGCGATAAAATTATTGCCGCTAAGCCAACCTAGCGATAATTATCGCTAGTTGTTGGTAATATGCCCCTTTATGTGATGTCTTGGGTTTGTTAAAAGTATTGTCTGTATTGTATCTGTCTTCTTTGTCTGTACTACAGTCTACATGTGTCTACATGTGCCTGTCTTTTTGGGGGTTTTGAGGGGTTTTCTAGTTCGGGGTATTTGGGGGGCTCAATAGTTATAGGTGTTAAAGTGTTCCATTTGTGCATTATATCTGGTACATTGAGCATTAGCAACTTTGATGCGAGGAAGTTAGAAGACTTAATATGTCTTATTGTCCACCATCTCTCTCGTATGCTTGTGGCTAGGGGGAGAGTCAGCCAGGGATGCGACATCACTGGGCGCTGTGTCCGTGGGGAGCGGCTATGGAAACGCATGCTCACAGTCAGCAGGGTGGAGCACACCGATCCAAGAACTGCAGCATTGATGGGTGGAAGTTGTGTAACATGAGGCAGACCTGCTGGACCTACTCAGGCTGGAGATTGCTGGGCATGTTGGTATGTATGCTCTTGCTGATATCTACACTTTATGCAGGCCATGTAACTATAGAATATGTGATGATTTATATGTGCATATCCATTCAACATGAAAGGATGAATATGGACCTGCAGTGATTACATAAGCACTCTACTATGGTCATAATACAATGGCAAATACATATGTGGCAAAGGACTGAAGCACAGTTAACTATAACAATTAACATGAGTATTACCCTTTAGGGTACCATGGAGTGGGAATTGTATAGCAACAAAAAATGTTACCACACATAAAAATTGACCCTTGGTAATTAGTAGAACTATACCAACCTCTCAATTTGTACTGTATATGCACATTTATGAATCCCATCAGAATAACAGAAAGGATGCAATTACCACTATCACAACCACTTTTTATTTAGTTAGTCACTATAGATATTCTGCTTCTTATTATGTGAACAGTAAAAAATATATATGGGCAGGGCTTACTCTGATAGCAAATAACTATACATGTACTGTACACCACTCCGTTGTCTTTCACATGCATTGAATCTTGGCACTAGATATGTAAGAATACTTCATTTTCGATTAACTGTATTTCGGTCTTTTTAGACCATAAAAGTACATAAAATATAACACATTTCCATCCAAATCATAGCTATAGCTTCATTTACCCTCTGCAAGCTAAAGAGATCCTAAAGCAATTGCATGTTGCTGAACAGGTTGTATCAATGTGTAAAGTGTGTAATATAGTGCTACATCATTAATGTGAAAATTATGTTTTCACTTTTAACGTATCAATGCTGCATAATTGTTATATGCCTATATGTAATAAATCTGTGTTAACATACTTTTCAGGTGGCCACAAACTTATGATGATGCCAAAATTGTGACTTTCTCCGACCCTAATGCTGAAGGTATGTCTCATTTCTCCAGTACCATTAGAACCTTAATACATGTGTGTATGCCGTTGATCTTGACAAACATAGGAGCTTACATACCTGGTGTTAGCAGCCTTATTATTACCTACTTATGTCTATGCTGTCGCACAACATCCTCACATGTCCATGTCAATGTGCAAAAGGTGGACAGCATATTTTATCTGGGAAGGATGGCCATGACTGTGGGTTACCCCGACAAAGTCAATACATCACCCTCACTCACAAGGTACTGTGTGAGGCCCTTACTCACGTATTTCATCACAGTGTCCTCCCCTCCAGCATTGTACATACGCTCCTTGTAGAACCTATGTCTGTCTTCTATATTCCCCTTTACAGTGTCACATGCATCATGTGATGAGAACACTCACACTTCTAATGTAGTTAAATAGCACACCATTGATATTGTATTTGTCTCCCCTTTTGCACACACACACACATATTAGGCACATATGGATCTCCCTTATGGATGGCTACATGTGAAATTGCAGACTTACACAAACATGATGTTTCATTAGCTTAAATGATATGTAAACATTCCACACTACTCATAAAACAAGTTGAGTGCTCAATAACCCAGTGAAAATGCTTGTAAAAATGGCTGTGTAATAAATTCAGCATATGTAGTTACCCTTCCTGACATTCCGGCTTCCTTCTCAGGATACAGACGCATCTACGTGTATCAGACCCCCTCGTATGATGGGGAGCCATCATACGAGGGGGTATGCAGCCACCCGATCGCCCGCTTTTAAAACCGGGACGTAGTGTATCTACATAACGAGCGATTTTGGACCTCGAGGGCGAATTCAGGCCCCTATATTGATCGCCTGCAAGGTCCCGTGATTTGACACAACTCTACCAAGCCGCGATGCGAGTGATCGCTTCTTTACAGCTATCTATAAGTCTTTTCATTACTCCCCCTCTTGGCGACATCATTAAGGTTGCCCCTTCCCTGTGAAATCTACAGAAAACTAGGCGAGTGCTGTACGATTACTCTCGAATGTCTGTGAAAGGAACCCAGTCCTTGATTCCAGTCCACCCATTTAGAGGGTGGTTTGATTAATCAGAAGTTGAAGTTAGTTACGCCCCCGTGTGTCCACCTTTTCCACCGTACTTCATCGCCCTGACGAAGGTGTGGCCTGTGTGGGCCTGTGCACCGAAACGTGCATCGGCGTGGTTCTTGTTGGTGGCAGGATTAACCTTTCATCCCATGACCTTGTCTTCCATTGTTTACCTGCCCCGCACCCCTCTTTGTTAATGATTGACTGACCAACCTGATGTCATTGATAGGCATTGATGTACCTTTCTTATTTATCTTTTTCTGTATGAAGGTATGAAAGATTGCTTGAATGATAGACAGTTGAATTGATATGGTTGTGATTTTGAGTGTGTGATGGATGTGGATTTTGCGGGACTTAATTAGTTGTATTTATTCAAAACGTTGATAGATTGATTTTAATGTGTGTAATGTTATTCACCAAATTTGAAAAATCATGAAATCGAAAAAAAAATATGAATAAATTAATCAATAAATGTAAAACTTGAAGACAATTGCGTGCTGTTTGGCTTTGAAACTATATATTGTTGCCCCTTCTAATTCCTAGGATCCCTTCTTGGGACCTTCTTCTATTTAGCACCGGCAGGGTTATGTGGTTGATCTTTTGCGCTGTTCATTCCCCTTACCTGCCGTCATTTCTAGCCCATCGGGGAACCTCCTTCTATTTTGTTGACCCTTCCTGACATTCGCCTACTACAAAGGATGTTTGCTATTGTGTCATCCTTGGAAGTCCTGGCCTCATAATGCCAAAAGTTACAGACACCAATATGTCCACAGTAAGCACTCTCTTGTGACATTTCCACACAAGTCTACACACGGCCTGTGGCATAACTTTTTGTGACATATGTACACATCATGAAGTGAAGCAGGGAATTCGGTATGCATGAGCTTCTACACACCATCAAGTACTGTACTATGCTTATATAGTCGCATGACTAGTTCAGAGCATGTAATCTTGCATTTTTGTATAATGTATGGGTTCTATGATGTCTCCTAGAGATTGTATGCTGGACAGCCGCTACACAGCCAGCCTAGGTCGTGTGGCAGCATCATAAGCTGCATTGTGTATGTGAATGACGGGGCCCATCCTTGACCTTTGCACAAAAGATGTACAAAATATCCAGGCATTTTTTAACAGGTGACAGCAGAACACTTTGATTAAATTTGTAATGATCCACTATGTATATGTTAATTCTCTTGTATGCGGGACCCAATAATAATAATTAGGATTTTGTCATGATGCCCTCATGTATGCTGTAACTAATATTTTAGCATGTTTTTGTTTGCATGATAGACAAAACCTCCAGCCATTTTTGTTCAGTGTCTGATGTCCGACGTAAGTCGGTGATGTGTGCAGACTAACTTTACTCAGATTGTAATAACCGATTCAGAAGGATAGGGATTTATATTTATGGTGCTAATCATAATCAATTACGTAATGATATTGATTTTAATGCAGTTGCATTATGGAGTATCTATTTCATTCAGTAGTATATATACTAAGGCCACTATTGTGAAAGTGTCATTGTTTACCTTGTACCATGCAAGTTCACACATCTGTGAAAGGTGTGTATCCTGGATGGACATAGACCTCATAAATGCCTACACTATACATTGTGCTATGTATATGTCATGAAATATGTTTAGATGATTCGCATCACTTTTATGCCCATTTAATTTGCGTGAATGCAGCCAACTAACATGTAACGTAGTATAGTACCATCAAGTAGATGTGCCTAGACCTTTGCATAGTTTGACATAAGAAATAAGGTACAGCATGTATGTAATGGACATGTTGACATTGAAAATGTCAATAAAAATGTTGAATATTATTGCCTTTTTATAAAAAAAATTAGACTTACTTTTGTGTAGCAAATATGACTGGTGATGAGCGCAAGAAGTATTGGGGCAAGGAAAGCTTGCTATGTCCGGCTACCGGTTTCAGAAAAATGGACACATTGTATTCAGAGAAAAAGGCACAGAGAGCATGGTCTTCTTTTGGTGCAACCAACCAGCCATCTGTTTCAATGGGAGGAGCTACGCTTCATGGTAGCAGAAAGGCCACCTCACATGCAAGCCAAACAGCCAGAAAGAAAGGGGACAGGCAGCCAAGACCCATAAAAAAGGCCAAGAAAGGACTTTCGCTTTTCCACATCATGTCCAAGTACCAGAAGTGTCTGGACACCCTGACCAGGCAAATGACCAAAACTAACAGGTTCCTCCTGGATAGTAATAGGCTGCTTCATGGGTGCAAGCAGACGCTATACAACATTGTGCAACAAATTTAGTGCATATCTGGACTCTCCCTCAGTTTTCGCCCCTTACCTGTTTCAATATTTGTTCATATAGGTAGTATTTTTGTGTTAGTAATAGGTTAAAGTTAGGTTAAGTATAAAGGTATTATTGATAAATTGTAGAATTTGAGTTTGTATGATAACTAAGTTGGTGGGAGGGGTGGTGATATTAGCGTTTTATATGATATGTTTTGTAGTATTTGTGTAGTATATTAAGTGTTTAGGCTTTTGTTTGTGTGTGTGTAGTATTTGTTCCTTTATGTTAAGTGGTTTGGGAGGGATTTAATGTTTCAAATGTCCTGTGTTACATTTAAATAAGTAGTAGATCAGATAATAGTTTAGTTGAATAGGTTTTAGATTGTTGTAGTTAGTTTTTTTAGTGTGCAGTGATTTGAATAAATTTGTTCTACTTAACTTGCGTCCTTGATATAATTTTCTTACAAAGTAGACTTTTACAATATGTTTAAATGTAAATTTGAGATGCTTTTACAACCCTAACATGTGGTTGTTATGGATGGCATATAGCAACGCAACACTATCTCTACATTTGTGCATTTAACTGTACATACTTAGATATTGAACACATGCCCATGTTATGTAGACTGCTATACAACAGAGCCACGATAGTGAGGTTTATCAGCAGCATTGTGTTTATGCTATTTGGGTAATATCTGACTTACAATGTCAGAGATGTGAAAAGTTTACATACTAATGGCAGTGTTACTCTATGAGCTGGTTAGTGGTCAATAAAACATTCATTGTTGGTATTTGTAAAGGGTGTGCATTTAATTATATATTACATATTGTAGTCCAGAGGGCGTAGATTAATGGTTTGACAAAATTTGGTTACATACTAGAGTGCTATCATGTGTGTTGACCAATACTACACACACTTCAACTGTATACACTCAAAATATCGAGTTTTTAATATTGATGTGCATTAATATCGAATTAAAAATATAGAATGGACACAATATCGAATGGACAGAATATAGACTACAAAAATATCGAATAGAATAGCAGTAATATCGAATTCAAAATATAGAATGCACAAAATATCGAATGGACATAATATAGACACCAAAAATATGGAATGGACAGAATATAGACAACAAAAATATCGAAATTGAGATAAGTAAGTTCATTTCAATTTTTTAATAATATCCAATTTGTTAAAGTGATTTTTTATGTTAGTATATGTGTGAAAAGTGTATATTTATTTTATAATTTATTTTAATTAATTAATTTTTGGGAATTTAATTTTTGCATAAAATAATTCTGTAGCGGGTTGTGGGTTTATAGGGGAATAGGGTGAGAAGACATTTAATTATAATTAATTATTATTTTGTATTTATTTATTGGTATTTATTTTGAATTAATTGGTAATTAATTGTTAATTGGTAATTAAAATATAATTGGTGATTAATTTTAATTGATTGATTAATTGATAATTATGTACATTTTATTAATTTAGTTTCTGTAGCGGGTTGTGGGTTTATAGGGGAATAGGGTGGGAAGTAATTTAATTATAATTAATTACATTTTCCAATTTATTTATTGGTATTTATTTTGAATTAATTGGTAATTGGTAATTAATTAAAATATAATTGGTGATTATTTTTAATTAATTGATTTATTGATAATGATGTTGATGTTATTAATTTATTTTCTGTAGCGGGTTGTGGGTTTATAGGGGAATAGGGTGGGAAGTAATTTAATTATAAATAATTAATTTTTTAATTTATGTGTTGGTATTTATTTTGAATTAATTTACATTTTTAATTGGTAATTAAAATATAATTGGTAATTAATTTTAATTAATTGATTAATTGATAATTATGTTAATTTTATTAATTCATTTTCTGTTGTGGGTTGTGTGTTTATAGGGGAATAGAGTGGGAAGTAATTTAATTGTAATTAATTAAATATTTTAATTTATTTACTGGTCTTTTGTTGTTCTAATTTTTAATTATTTTTTATTTGTTAATTAATTAATTGTTAATTGGTAAATAATTTGTATTAATAGGTAATCATTTTTAATAATTAATTTGTATGTGTATTATTAATTGATTATTTATTATATTATATAAAATTGTTAATTACTTTTAATTAATTTGTAATTGGTATTAATATTTAATTTATTTTTATTTATATATGAAGTATTTACTTTCCCTACTGTTGCACTCTTTGGAGTGGGAATAGTAATTTTTACCCCTACACCATCCAACGCTTTCCCTACTGTTGCACTCTCTGGAGTTGGAATAGTAATTTTTACATTTCCGCTATCCAACGCTTTCCCTACTGTTGCACTCTCTGGAGTTGCAATAGTAATTTTTACCCCTACGCTCTCCAACGTTTTCCCTACTGTTGCACTCTCTGGTTTGGGAATAGTAATTTTTACCCCCTACGGTTCCAACGCTTTCCCTACTGTTGCACTCTCTGGAGTGGGAATAGTAATTTTTATCACTACGCTATCCAACGCTTTCCCTACTGTTGCACTCTCTGGCATGGGAATAGTAATTTTTACCCCTACGCTATCCAACGCTTTCCCTACTGTTGCATTCTCTGGAATGGGAATAGTAATTTTTACACCTACGCTATCCTACGCTTTCCCTACTGTTGCACTCTGTGGAGTGGGAATAGTAATTTTTACCCCTACGCTATACAACGCTTTCCCTATTGTTGCACTCTCTGGAGTGGGAATAGTAATTTTTACCCCTACGCTATCCAACGCTTTCCCTACTGTTGCACTCTCTGGAGTGGGAATAGTAATTGTTACCCCTACGCTATCCAACGCTTTCCCTACCGTTGCACTCTTTGGAGTGGGAATAGTAAATTTTACTCTGCCGCTATCCATCGTTTTCCCTACTGTTGCACTCTCTGGAGTTGGAATAGTAATTTTTATCCCTACGCTATCCAACACTTTCCCTACTGTTGCACTCTCTGGAGTGGGAATAGTAATTTTTACCCCTTCGCTATCCAACGCTTTCCCTACTGTTGCACTCTGTGGAGTGGGAATAGTAATTTTTACCCCTCCGCTATCCAATGCTTACCCTACTGTTGCACTCTCTGGAGTGGGAATAGTAATTTTTACCCCTACGCTATCCAACGCTTTCCCTACTGTTGCACTCTCTGGAGTGGGAGTAGTAATTTTTACCCCTACGCTATCCAACGCTTTCCCTACTGTTTCACACTCTGGAGTGGGAATAGTAATATTTACCCCTATGCTATCCAACTGTTTCCCTACTGTTGCACTCTCTGGAGTGGGAATAGTAATTTGTACCCCTACGCTATCCAACACTTTCCCTACTGTTGCACTCACTGGAGTAGTAATAGTAAATTATACCCTTTCCGCTATCCTACGGTAAAAATATTGTAATTTTTTTATTAATATTACGTATATATATATATATATATATATATATATATATATAAATATATGTATTAACAAATCAAGTTGTATGTTTTTTTTACTTACATTCATTATTTATTAATTTTAAGGTTATTTAAGTATTTTAAGTATGTTTAAGTTAATTATATTTATTATTTCATTTATTTTTAATTAATTTAAAGCATTTTAAAAAATGTGATATTTTGACTAACTATATTTTTTACATTGATATTTTTGATTCGATATTTTTGTACTTACCTGTTTGGAGATAGGAGGTCGATATTTTGTATTCTATATTTTTACCTCGATATTTTTGTAACTCGATATTCTTGATGTCGATATTGTTTCAGTGATCCCACTTCAACAGAGATGAGAGGGAATTCTGAAAATGTCCCTCTTGAGTGGGGTTCATTGTTTAAGGCATGAAAACGTTTGATTTTTATTTCTACTATGCTATGACAATATTAAAATTGTTACACGTCGACTTTGCACATATATAGTGAAGCCACATGCAGAACCCATGGACTGGCACCCAAGTAGCAATGATACTTCGTGCTACACAGCTTGGCCAAAGGCTGTAATTCTTTTTAAAGGATATAGGCAAAGGAGAACCAACACAGACTTTGAACTTCATGTGAAATCACCCTAATGAATATATATGCTTTCCTTCCTTTGGCTTGTGTTGTAATATCAAAGTCACACTGATACTTCATAAAAAGTCAGCCCCCTTGGTTTTGTGTTGCCGTTACCTGATATAGTCAAGATATGTCCTTGAAAGTATAAAATGTGTACTTATTCACTCTAGTGGTTGGAAAATTCAGACCTCTTGGTATGTAATCAGTACACAGGCTATTGAAGGATGACTTTGAAGTCCATTCTCCGTTGAAAGTTGACGTGGGGGGTCATCAGAGACCTCACTTGCAATATAATGAATATGTGTATGAGAAACAGTCTGGGCTGCTTCACTTGGAGACCCAACAAAGTCTTTCCTTGCCAATATCGGAGAAGAACATTCAATGGTGTCCAGGAGTTGGGTGAAGGTTCTTCATTCATGTGGGGCAGGGAGGAGTTAAGAATAGTTTGCTCACCATGGACAAGCTGTTCTGCAGGAGATGTCATTTGTTCCTCTGCAAAGGAAGTGAGATATGTTAGCATTCTTCAAGGGCTGTGTTTGATGGAGCGAGACCTACATTGATCATGACTGCTAATTGTTTCACTGCCTCATGCACAGGGATATTACAAGTATATATACCATCATGTCAATATGGCCATATTGGGATTTAGGCCAAAGTCATCTGTATGCACATGTGCTATGGTTAGCACTCTCATCTAGTTCTATAGCATTGTTGATATGTAAGTGGAACAACGTACCATTTTGACATACTCATATTAGTTATGCATATGCATCCCTACATAGTTGTGAGTTCAGACATGATAAATATTTTTTAAAATGAATAATTGAAAACATCACTTTATCTACAAAAAAAGATTTCACATCACAGTTGTCTTCAGAGACAGTGGACAAATAGTATGCACACCTGGTCATTCCTTGTAACTTTTAGACTCACAAAAAGTCCATTGAAAGTAGATCCCTACTCCAACCACATTCACCTGATGTAAGGCAAAGTTGACATTATTAGAGTATGTCACATATTTTATGCCTTCCCTTTTGGTTAACATTCTTCAGCACTTGCATATTAAAAGACAACATTTATATTCATCATTATTATATTGTGAGTCTTCCCATCAACACAAATTTCAGAATGTAATTTACATAGACTCGCAGATTTCCCAACATGTCATACATTTATGATTCTTCACACCACAGAGATGAATCATGAGGCATGATAGCCATGAAATGCGTTGGGAGCAAATGGTGCTAACTGAAGCTACACACAGTTGCCTGCACTGCAGCACAAATATGTCCCCCACATGAGTTTCGTACAGGAATTGTAAGATTTGATCAGATAGACCATTTTACACAACTTTGGGAGTAATTTTACATTTAGATCCATAGCGATTCTCCTTCAAGTTTATTTTGTTGTGGCAAATTTAGAGGCAATGTTCCCTCCCTTCCCATCTACGTAACATTCTATACCATTATGATCCTAGCCACGGCAAACAGTCTGTTTGTAATTTAAAACTCACCCGTACTTGTGCCATTATGGACATGTAACAAATATTAACGTATTTAAGTGTTTTGTGTCATAAGGGAGGATAATAGAAGACATCTGTTGTCATTTGTGAAGGTATAACAGATTCTTTTAAACACATGGAGGCCTGCAGTGCAGGCATCCGTGAAATTTGGTGTAGGTGTGTAAGATGTATTACTACCACTCCAAATTGGCTTGATGTCCTACTTTATATGTCAATGTATTACATAGCTCCCATGTTTCAGGGAAGCCATATTTGTGTGCTTCACAGATGACGTGGTGGTATGTAGAAATGTAACCAATACACATCTGTGCTGTGTGTTACAGTATACCTCTACACGTATACACATCTACATTATTGATGGTAATTCTACAGTTAGTCACAGGAAGTTCTGCATGACCTGCACTATATGATTATATGGTGTCAAATATGTAACTTACACAGTTGACTTATGTGTGCTTACATATAAGGGTTATTTTACTTTGTTTAAGTGCCAGAGCTCCGCAGGCAGACGCCGGGAGACACGATCATTTTTAAAACTTGTCAAATTTGTTTTTATCTGTGTTTCTTGAACTAAAAGCTTGTTGGTTCACCTACCTGAATTTAATCTTAAACAGCGTCCTTCGTGACGGCTGCAACGACCCCTAGCTCGCCTCCCTGGCGACTCACAGGCCACGCCCACTTTCTAAGGCCACGCCCCCCTGGTGACTTCACTTAAAAGCGCGCGAGTGGTGCGCTGCCTCCAGAAGTGCCAGAGCTCCGCAGGCAGACGCCGGGAGACACGATCATTTTTAAAACTTGTCAAATTTGTTTTTATCTGTGTTTCTTGAACTAAAAGCTTGTTGGTTCACCTACCTGAATTTAATCTTAAACAGCGTCCTTCGTGACGGCTGCAACGACCCCTAGCTCGCCTCCCCGGCGACTCACAGGCCACGCCCACTTTCTAAGGCCACGCCCCCCTGGTGACTTCACTTAAAAGCGCGCGAGTGGTGCGCCGCCTCCAGAAGTGCCAGAGCTCCGCAGGCAGACGCCGGGAGACACGATCGTTTTTAAAACTTGTCAAATTTGTTTTTATCTGTGTTTCTTGAACTAAAAGCTTGTTGGTTCACCTACCTGAATTTAATCTTAAACAGCGTCCTTCGTGACGGCTGCAACGACCCCTAGCTCGCCTCCCCGGCGACTCACAGGCCACGCCCACTTTCTAAGGCCACGCCCCCCTGGTGACTTCACTTAAAAGCGCGCGAGTGGTGCGCCGCCTCCAGAAGTGCCAGAGCTCCGCAGGCAGACGCCGGGAGACACGATCATTTTTAAAACTTGTCAAATTTGTTTTTATCTGTGTTTCTTGAACTAAAAGCTTGTTGGTTCACCTACCTGAATTTAATCTTAAACAGCGTCCTTCGTGACGGCTGCAACGACCCCTAGCTCGCCTCCCCGGCGACTCACAGGCCACGCCCACTTTCTAAGGCCACTCCCTCCCCCGCCCATATCATGTGTTGCCACCGGAAGCGCAGCGGACGAGCGCAGCGGGAGCGCCGTTTGCGCGCCGAAGGCGCACCTAAGGCAAGCCCGTCTGCGCCCGTCCGCGGCAGTCCGGGGCACGGGGCTAGACCCCCTGGCCCTCACCTCCCAGATAACCGATACAATAAAGAGGAGCTCCTCAACCTTCGCAACAAATACTTTAAGGTATGTGAGCACAGTATTGATCTCAGTATACGCAGTCCTACAAATCCTTGTGAACACTGTGGTTTCACCCTCAATAGGCATCCCAAAGCTAGTTCGCCCAACGACAACGCCCGACCTGGGCACAGTAGGAAAATCAGTGGCGCTCTGCTTAACTGTCGTTCTCTCAAAAAACACAAACTAGAAGTATTCGACCTTATATTAGACAACAAATGGGACATACTATGGCTCACTGAAACTTGGCTGGACGAGGACTCAGACCCTGAAATCAGGGAGGCCCTTCCCCCTGGCTATGCAATTTGCAGGCAGGATAGACCTAAGGGAAGGGGAGGTGGCATTGCCATAATCTATAGAGTGAATATGACATGCTCCCTCGAACAAGCTAATATAAAAGATAGCGAAACTGGAGCTTTCTCCATCGGCATTGACAAAAATACGGTCATCAAAGGCCTATTAATCTATAGACCCCCGGGAGGTAGCAGAAACTTCGCGGAAAGTCTCATCCAGAACGCTACCCCATTGGCCATGAGATACAGGAAGTTCCTGGTATTAGGGGATCTTAATCTCCACTTCGATGACCTCAACAACTTAGCTGCTCAAGATTTGCGTCAAGAGCTGCAAACCATACAATTAGAAACAGCCTCCTTCCTCCCGACCCATCGACAGGGGCACCAACTGGACCCCATCTTTAGCAATTTGGAGGATTTGAAGCAGGACCCTCCCATCCCTTTGCTGTGGACCGACCACTTCCTAGTCCCCTTTCACCTCCTAGTCAAGACTCACCATAAACAAACCCATCATAGTGCTAATAAACAACAAAGGAAATGGGCCCGTTTTTCCATGGACTGTTTTGAATATCACTTCCTACGGAATGGTTCCCCTACAGACTTAGGAGTTGATGTTGACAAGGCTTGCACGGCCCTGGATGGACATATCACAAAAGCCCTAAACATCACTGCCCCTTGGGCCAATAAGGGCCCGGAGCGGCTAACCAAAACTGCACCTTGGTTCAGCACAGCTCTTAGAGAAACCAAGGCAGCCTGCAAGAGGCTCGAACGCGCCTGGAGAAAGAACTATTTACCAGAGGCAAGAGATGTGTACAAAGCTAGCATGAAAAAATACCACTTCCTAATTAGGAAAACCAAAGCGACCTTCTACGCTGACCGTATAGATAGTGCTAACTGCTCATCCAAGGAGCTCTTTAGGATCTATAAAGAGATCACTACATCCCCTCCCTCTTTAGAGCAGGCCGATATCTCAGTACAATCTTGTAACGTCATTGCGGAATTTTTTCACAAAAAAGTACGTGACATTTACACCAGTTTCCCTGACGATGCCAGAACTGGCTCTAACCTTCTACCCCCTCAGGAAGAAGCGACCTGGAAGGCAAAGATCGAAGACTGCCTTACTGTATACCAGGCTCCGACGGAGGACCTACTGATAGCCACTGCTAAAGGAACCAAATCAGGCTCCCCTCATGATCCTGCCCCTGCCAAATTCCTGGCCAGTGCCATGAGTCTTCTAGCACCGTACGTGGGCCATATATTGTCTACCTCTTTTAACACTGGCAAGGTCCCACACGGGTGGAAACAGGCAGTTGTACTGCCTCTTAAGAAAAAACCCCACATCAGTGCGTCCCAGCTTAGCAACCTGCGCCCCATTTCGCTCCTACCCTTCTTCTCTAAACTGGCGGAAAAGCTGGTTAACCAACAACTCTCAGCACACATAGAGTCCAGAGGCCTCCTGCATACCAACCAGTCGGGCTTCCGGGCCCGCCACTCCACAGAATCTGCCCTCCTTTTTTCGACTGAGGCACTGAGGAAGCACGTGGACGCCGGACATGTGGCGGCACTAGTGCTCCTGGACCTCAGCGCAGCCTTCGACACTGTAGCACATCATACGTTGCTACAGTGTCTGAAGAAAGGAGGGGTGACAGGCATGGCCTGGTCATGGCTGGAATCTTTTCTTACTAACCGTAGCTTCTCGGTGGAGCAAGGAGGAGCACGCTCCGACACCTTTGACCTCGGTCAAGGAGTGCCTCAGGGATCAAGCCTCAGTCCAACCCTTTTCAATTTGTATGTCACCCCCGTGGCTATTACTGCGGAGCGCTATGGGGTGGAAGTAGTGACATACGCAGACGACACTCAGCTGGTGGTCGCTCTGACCCAACCAGCTGAACAAGCCGCCGCGAACTTCTCATCATGCCTCCAAGAGCTGGCTGGATGGATGGCGAAGAACTGCCTCCGTCTGAACGGAGACAAGACTGAGGTGCTAATTGTAGGAAAACCCCCCTCAGTCTGGTCATCTGCCTGGTGGCCACAGACCCTGGGGCCTCTCCCTACCCCCAGTGATCAGGTCAAGAACCTTGGAGTATGGGTGGACTCAAAGCTTAATTATGACTACCACACCAGACGGGTAGCTGGTACGTGCTTTTCGATTCTACGGAAACTCCGTAAGACCCTGGACCTGCTCCCAGAATCCTCAAGGAAGACCCTGGTCCACGCTCTTGTCACTTCGAGACTGGACTACGGCAATGCCTTGTATCTAGGCGCCAACGCCACTAGTCGGCGTCGACTGCAGACAATCCAGAATGCTGCCGCCCGTCTGGTCCTCCGGCTGCCCAGAAGAGCCGCCTCAAAAAAATCTCTACAAACACTTCATTGGCTTCCGATCAATGAAAGGATCGACTTCAAGGTCCTATGTATTGGTCACAGGATCATACATGGCAAGGGCCCGGTCTTCCTTCGGAACCTTCTCTGCCCCTATACGCCTACCCGACAACTCCGCTCATTAGGAGCAGGCCTCCTCGCTGTCCCCAGACACAAGAAAGCCAGAATGGGGGGTAGATCCTTTCGCTCTCTGGCGGCACATAAATGGAATTCTCTCCCCCTGAGCTTAAGAGTGGAAACATCGGAGCTCATCTTCCGCAGGAAACTTAAAACATTCCTCTTTCCTAAAGAATAGCCCCGTCTATGTCTGACTGACGGAGCAACTAGCTCTTCTGACAGCGCGGGGACACACTGACAGTGTAACCAGGCGCTATACAAACTCAGAAATAAATAAATAAATAAATTATAAATACTCTTATTGGCAAAGTTAACATATATATTGCATGTGTCATGGAATAACTCACCATGTACATTTAGTTGGTTCTCAATGCCAGCACTGCCCATGCCCCCAGCTCTGACAACTAAATAATTTGAATTAGTGATGATTCCTGCTCCTATAATGAGTTCAACTCCTCCTAGACATCCGGTCCTCCTACCGTCCTCATTGCAGCCTTCCAGCTCCTGGACATGTTTCTCTTTGGTTCTGGGTTTAGGATCATGCCGTCTTTTCTTACATTCAACTACAGTCCAGAATGTCTGCACTTTAATGGTCCCCAGCCTCAGCTGTTCTGAGCGCCGACTAAAGAAATTTAGACCATCGTATCGGGATGTTTAACTGTTCAAAAAACCTAAAATTTGTACAGGGGTTGGTGTGAAAAATGATTTTTGTTTTCTCACCAGACCGACTCAGAAGTTTTGTTATGGCAAAAGGGCTCTTGTCTTTTCACTTCTGTCCTGCAGAGGCCAAACATTGTCAAGGCTGAAACGTGTTGACTTTATGTGGAGAAGTCTTCAACAGCAACCAAATTTGTTGTGCTGCATTGAGCAAGTAGGATAACACAGCACAAAGCCCCATCTACTAAGGGTGGTCTGCTGTTGTTGTCATCCTCTCTGGTGGTGCACAAAAAGACTACCTTACAATTCTCCCAGTAGGCATCAAAAATTATACACAGCACTCTTAATAGCACATCAAGCACTAGGCGGAATGTGCCATGTATGTGGTTACTCAGCCATCTATAACTGTGATAATTGTGCTATAATTGCTTTACATGTGTGTGTAAACATGCCTGCTTGAGCCTGTGCAATGTTGCCGCTGTTGTGTTGGTTTGTTAATTTGTATTCAATTGAAGCAGTGCTTCTTCTGGAATGGTGTTAGTTTAAACTCCACTTCATGGGTTTTGCTCTCTGTTTTCCTGTATGTTTTGTATAATTGGTGCATAAGTCAATTATTGCTTAACTTGAGTATTTGGAGCCTGGGGCGAGTTCCTCCCACTCCATATTGCACAATCTCATGCTCAAGATTAGCTGGCTGCTGTTTTCTTTTTCCGCATGTAAAAGCCATGGTAATACAGATGGCTCAGAGTCATAAAAAAACTCCACCCTTCTTGTCTTGGTTGAACGCAGTCTGAAGAGATGAAAATACTGAGGAGTATGCAGTAAAACTCAGTAACGTGCTAGCCTTTTTAGGGGGAAGTAATTATTGTAATGTAGAAACATCCAAATGACTGTCTGCATGGTGCTCAGACTACATGAACTATTTAGAGATTTTCCACATGGTGGTCAGGGTGTGGTATCCTGGATCTCGGAAGACCTGTGTTTTGGGAGCAGTCTCAGTTGGGACCCGCAGCTTAACACAAAGACTACTTAGTCTTTGCATGAAGATAACCTCATCATCTGCGTCCCTGATCACAGTCCTTACTTCATGAGTGGTGTTCATTTTCAATGGATTAGTCAATTCAATTCATAAGGCTTTATTCGGAACATAAAAGAATGTCCATAAAAGCATACATAACAATTAAAAACAAGTTACAATTACAATACAGTTGCATAATTAATTAACAGTCATTATTAAAAGACAGAGCATAATATACAAGCAGGGGCAGAATAAATATTTAAAAACTCATGCTTTTCCTAATGCTAATAGCTTTAATCATAAAGGTAGCAATAAAAAAACAAACGTCAGGATGGTGCGGGTTAATAAGCAATTTCATCGAATCCTGGATTGTCCTAACACCAAACTTGACGAAGATGGGTTTTAAAAAAGTTTTACGATAATTCCCATACAATTGACACAACATAAGAAAGTGCGTGGTGCTTTGTGCAGAAATGTTATCACATAAGCACGGGCCAACGGGGTGCTTGTTCATGGAAGGGAAGGCGACTAAATTATACGCAATCCCCATCCTTAACCTAGTCAATACATGTTGATGGGATGCTCTGGTCGCTAGGGTCAGGTATTGCTGATAGCCCTCTACTGCATTCATACTACTGTAGAAAACACAAGTGGACAACTTCCCCTCCTCCCTGAACCTCCTTTCTGCTTTACAACTCAGAAAGGTGTTCTTCATTTCAGACTTAGAAAAGACCGCTGCAGCATATCGGTCATTAAAAATGTCAAGACCATAAAATTCCTGGAAATTTTCGATAACAAATTTAATCCAACGGATCTTTAGATGGTAATCCATATTGAGGCAATCATTGATAATAGCCCTGGTTAATGATGTCTCCTCTTTTAACCATATAGAGCGCCACAGCAAGAGAGGTCTCAAAATAATCAGATCACTTAGATATTGGATACCGAGTTCTCTGTGTACTAAATCATTAGAGACAGATTTGGGCAGACATAATAATCTTTTTAAAAAGGCATTCTCCTCTACCTGAAGACTCCCTGCTGGGGCCTGACCCCAAACACCAGCACCATAAAGAGCAACGGAAAGACATCTAGACTGGAAGATCTTAAGCATGTCTTTGATCCGTTTACTCCCAATTTTGGTAGCAAAAGTGAATACCCCGGCTGCACTCCTCAGCATCTTGGTCTTAACGTTCTTATGCTCGCTGGCCCAGCTACAATTTTTGGAGAAAGTAATCCCAAGGTAGCAAAAATTATCCACTTTTTGAACCTTTTGACCCTCAATATGATAAGATTGGGGCTTACTTTGGCCTGGTCCACACTCCATAACATAGGTTTTGCTTTTATTAATCACAAGTTTTCTATCCTTAATAAATTGTGAGAACCTATTCATCAAGCGTTGAAGGCCAATGGGGGTCCTTGCCAGCAGTACGGCATCGTCCGCATAGAGTAATACAGGGACGTTAAAATCATTAACTCTCGGGACGTCTGTCGCCACTGTCTGTAATACCGAGTCCACCTCGTTTATGAAGAGAGTAAAAAGCAAGGGGGCCAAAACACACCCCTGCCTTATACCTCTCCTGATATTAAATTTGGTGGAGCACTCCCCATTTTTTCCATATCTAACGCTGGTACATAATTTGGCATAGAGGCGGGCCAAAAAGAAGATGATACCCTCCGGTGCCCCCAATTCTATCAGTTTTGCCCAGAGCGTAGCGTGGTCCACCATGTCAAAAGCGCTACTTAAATCTGCGAAACAAAGATAGATAGTGCCCTTCTTTGCCTGAGTGTATTTTCCAATCAATAGTTCGAGATTCAAGCACTGCTCAATTGTTCCACGCCCTTTCCTGAATCCAAACTGACAGTTAGCTAGGATCCCGTCGGCTTCAGCCCATTCTTCCAATCTCACCAGAGGTACCCGGCTCATAATTTTCACCGAGGAGTCCAACAAAGAAATTGGGCGATAATTTTTTACGTCCCCTCGGTCACCTTTCTTAAATATGGGGATGATAATTGATTCCTCCCAGGTTGCTGGTACCCCATGGCTTATGGCTGCATTCAAAACTTTAACCAGCACTGGGCCCCAAACCTCCGGGGCTGTCTTATATACATCGATGGGGACTCCATCGGGGCCCTGAGCCTTTCCCCCTTTACTTGCTCTGATACTGTCCAGTACCTCTGTAGTGGTGATGTCCAGTGGGACAATGGCCCACCGGTCCGGACAGATACCCGGAATCCTGTTAGAGTCGAAGATTTTAGAAAAGTGGTCAATCCAAGATTCCATACCAATCATAGAAATTAATTCAGGAACCTTGTCATCTTTGAGAAACGGGGAATTAACAGTAGCCCAAAATACAGTGCAGTTCTTTAACTCAGCGGCCATAGTCAAATTATCCCATGCTTCCAACTGAAGTTCTATCTTCCTTCTCTTTAGAATTAACTTATAACTATTTCTTAGCTGGGACACATTATTCCTATCTCTTGGCTTAGCTGCCAGTGCATCTTTGAGCTCTTTTAATGCAGAAGTTCAAGCGTGGTCAAACCACCCTCTGGGTTCCTTGGGTTTAGCACCAGCCTTTCTTGTGAACTTATTGTCAATGATGGAATTAATTTTGTTAAAATGCCCAATCAGTTCTACAGTGACATTAGATTGCTCCAAAATCACACTAATTTCTGACAGGCAACTACTAATAATAAAATCAGACGTCTTTTCAGCCTTCACCCCCTTCCATCTTAGCCTAGTGCCGTTAGCTCTATGGGGTTCGATGTTAACAATGGCTCCTAAATCAGGTACAGATTTCTCTTTCCAGAGTGTGGACTCAATAGTTAAGCAATTATGATCGCTGAGCATAATATCCACAACCCTGGGTGCCAGACTCCAGGGGACAAGGCTTGAAGACATATATATAAAATCAATAACAGTATTTGCCCCTCTACCTACAAAGGTGGGGATGCATTCACCTATATCATTCTTCCTGTTCTCCAAAATTTCCATATCAAGTACTGCCAGCATATTGTTCAAGGATTCACCGTACAAGTTATGGGGGAAGTGGGTGTCTGCATCCCCGGCTCGGTTAGTAACCCCACATATACCGTGTCGATAGAGGGTACAACGTGCAATATTAAAATCCCCTACAAAAATAATTTCAAAAATAACATTTGAACCACTTATAATGTCATCCAGAGCACTCTCCAAAGCATTAATTACTGAGTGCCTGGTGCCATCAAAAATGTTGTTATAAAAATTAATTAAGAGGATATTTCTACCCTCATCTTGTGACAACCATAAAATTTAAGAGTGGGCCCCCATGACAACATATTTTTTAACAACAATAGGCATTTTGACGGAAATCAAAACCAAAAGCCCGCCCTTGGCTCTACCAGACATTGACGCCATCGCGGGCAGTTGGTAAGAAATTAAACCGTTATAGCCGGTGAAATTTTTACACCATATTTCCTGGAGGCAAATCACATCGAAAAGATCAACAAATTCCTTCCACCCCAGACAATTCTCTTTAGACCTCAAACCCGCAACATTCCAACTGGCAAGGAAAGAACTCGAGAGCCCAGGGGGTAAGAGCATGTTAACTCTGGGTAAGATGGTTGGAGAGACACATTGATTATCCTGTACGGTGTTAGGTTCTGTAAAAGTTAACTTTAACCCATCCACTGTCGGAGAACCCACCATATATCCATCCGGATCATCAAAAGCACTGTGGTTCATGCCATCAACATATTGCTTGTTTGCAATAACGGGGGGCCCTATATCATTATCTACCACTTCACCCCCATAGAGTATAATTTTTGCTACGGGATTAGAGGGGGGTTGAACAAGATTCAGTCAATCATTGGAGTTTAGATCACTCAGAGGTTGGTAACGATTGGATGTTGCCAACTCAAAACCCCTAGACATGCTAGAACACAAAGACTACTTAGTCTTTACATGAAGATAACCTCATCATCTGCGTCCCTGATCACAGTCCTTACTTCATGAGTGGTGTTCATTTTCAATGGATTAGTCATTTTGTAAATGTAAATGTAAATGTAAATGTGGGATACTTGTAAAGCGCACTGTTACTCTACCTGAGTGTCCTGGCGCTGTAGACCGCTGGGGAACCCGTCCTGGCTTTCCCTGTGAGATGGTCCCTTTCTGGGTATCTCCAGGGTGAAACCAGGCATCCCCAGCGTCTGTGGGGGGCCGTTGTAGAGATTAGGCAAGCTTAATGCCCAGAGTTACCGAGTGTGTTCCCTGGTTAGAGTAGGCACTGAGGTGAGAATTATCGAGTCCGTTGACCCTGGTCCAAGACCCTGCCGCGTCGGGAATTGAACCCTGGTCCCGGGCCATTCTCTGCTTACAGGTCTGCCGCCACTAACCAGTGAGCCACACCACTCCATTTTAGCTAATTTATTCCAAAATGTTGCTCTAAACGCACTTTTGATTTAATCTTTTCTAAATTTCCGCGGGGCTGGGGAACCTTCTATAAAATCCTTACTTGAGGAAGACTCCCTTTCTGAAGTTCAGATTGGGTATTACATCTGGCTTTCAGGAGTGCCAGTTGAGGATGTGGGTGGAGCCAAGAGAGTAAGTGCGTGGAGCCAGCGGAGGATGTGTGTGGAACCGGGGGGAGTGGGTGTGGCCTCAGACAAACATTTGAGCACCTGGACTTCATATTTTACAAATTAAGCACTGGACCCGCTTATCCTATAGATGGGTTAATGAGTTTGTCCTATTTCCCCTCCTGGAGATCAAGGTATTCCATGTATAACTGCCTGTTAATGTTAGTTAGTTAAGTTTGTTTACAAAGGTTAGTAGTCTATGATGTATTGTTTGGGACCTTCACTACTAGTTTTGTCCAATAAACAATGGATTATCTTGTCGGATTCTACATATATGGTGCAAGGGTGACGTTTCTGATATAAAATATGTTGCTTTTTTGCATTTTTAATGAAAAAACGTAATATAAATACTGTAAAAATATTTACAGGTACACATTTTCTTACATAGCCTTCATCACACATGCCTTTCCAAGAGCAGCTGTACTTCCTAGCTTGACTCCTCTCCTACTGCAACTTCCAGTGCTCTTCCATTGAAACCCTCTCAATCATGAAACATCCTCTCACCATATGTTAACTTTAACCCCCCCAAAATGTATTTGATAGCAAAAGCGTGTGCATTTAAAAAAAAAATTAAGAGCTTATGTTTCCCCAAAAATATTTATAACTAACATTTGAGTAATAATCACTAATGCAGAGCCAGACCTTGCATGCAACACTGATGTCTGGGCCGGTAAGGATTTCATAACTTGAGCAATACCACATCTGGATGAGTCTGTAAAATGTCTCAAAGATTGCAAATGTGTTTGTAATTTTTCATTTTCCATCCTCCCTTCTGAGGAGATTCTCAATCTTAACATATGACTAAGAATCTCCTTGAAAGGGACAGGGTGGAAGAATGAAGGCAAGTGAAATTTAGAAGCTGTGAAATGTAGACTAATTTCCTGTAGATAAGATTAATTGAAGTCCTCTGTAGTTTTTTGTGTTTAAGTGAGATGTTCTAAGTGTGATGGTTATGCCTAGACTTGGGCCCTGCATTCACTGTGCCAGTGGACTTAAACCATGGTCCAATGGGTGGAAACCGGTTTGGGGTCGCTTGTGTTCTTGCCTGGAGGTGACCAGGTCCTGTAGTTTGGACTGCATGTTCGTTATGGATTAGAACAAGGACTGATTTTTAAATAGCTAGTCGTTGTCAGGAGTGGCACCATGGGCAACAGCAATGCGCTCAAATTCAGCCCAAGTAATTACCACTGGCTGAGACTAGTTCAAGCAATCCACCCATCATTTTTTTATAAGTAATTATGATAGTGCATTATTGAATCAATTTTATTGAGGCTTTTATCCCTTGTTAGTACTTTTGTGAGGAAACTATTCTGAAATTGCAAAATTATCTCCAAAACACCAACCGTGAGTGGGTGAAAACAAAGCACTACTGAGGAGGACCAGGATTGCTTGGCACACTATGAAAATATTAGGATATATCAGAAACTCCCTTCAAAATCCACATTTTAAAGAAAGTATGTCTGAAAAGTGTGCCCCAAAATTCACTTATGCAGACCCACATGGGAGGCATTGATGGGTCCTGTGGGAGTAGCGTAGGACACATGGCTCACATAAAATACTTTTGACCTTGGGATTAGAGTCCCTCTGGGACACCTTCACAATGGCCAGGGTGGTCAGGGCACTCCTACACTGCCACCTTGTTTATTATATGTTTCAGAAACTCAGGACACAGGGACAGAGTCCTGAAATTGCAGCTGCAACATTTTGGTTGATGTTACGGCCAGCCAATCAGATTGTTAAGTCATGAGGTCTGCAGGAACCCGGGTCCAACCGGTAAAGAAAGCCCGCTTAATCACCCAAATCTGTTTTTTTTTATTTGCTGTACCGCAGTACTCCTGGGAGATCAACCATCCAGATATCACTATATGATCTTTCATTTTTCAAAATCGTCTGAACAGATTTAAACCACATAAAAAAGCAGGCTTTCTGAGTAATGATGAAGGGGCAAATTATCAACGATTTGCGTTGAACATCGCCAATCACGTTTAGCGCGATTTTGAATATCGCCGTATGTCGCCGGTTCACATCGCCGTGTTAGCGGCGTATTTGCAACGATTTCCAAACAGACGATGTGAAATCCGGCGACATACGGCGATTTTCATCAATATCGCCTGAAAACCAGCGATATTACAACTGCGCTGATGGACATGTTGTTAATAGGGAGAGATGGATGTAACCTTACAATCCACCTCCCATTATGCACATGGCTAAGTTGAAATATTTGTAGACGTTAGTTTTCACCGATATCCGCAGTTAGCGCCGCTTTTTTCTTCCCTACACGAGTTCTGGCCCGGCTTGTAAATACCACGATGTGCGGTTAGCAAATATTTTCATGTTGTTCCCTGAAAGGTACGCCTACTTTACATCTCATTAGCGATGGGAAGCGATGCGAGGCGATGCGACACCAAAACGGCTGCTAACATGCTCTAATGCATGTTAGCACCTTCTTGTTAATAGGGCGATGAAATTATCTCCGCTTTAGCAGCAAAAAGTGCTGCTAAAGCGGCGATAATGCCCTGGTAAATATGCCCCGTAGATTTCTGGCAAATTTTGTGTAATTCTGTTAAATCTGTTTTTCTGGATTTCTTCCCAAAATTCATTTGTGAAATTGAATGGGAAAAACACGTAATGGGACCATCCTTTTTCTCAGCCTGACTAAGAAGTAATAATTTAAATCTTCTGAAAGAAGGATTTGCGATATTTGCAGTTTTAAATGGCTTGCAGACAACTATTTATTTTACTCCACTGCATTTCGTTCAAATCATGTGTAACCTCCACCCAGTCCTGGTGATGGCCATAATACACTGCCTGAAGTGGACCAAGATGTAGGCAGGTTAATCATCAAAGAAATTGATTTAGTGGTGTGAATACTTCTTCCGGGCATCCTTGTGAAATGACCTTGAGGAACTTCTCTTGTGTCCTCTCAATGAGATATTCTCAATATTTCTATTAATAATGTTGTTGCGAATGTTTATTCTGTCTTGTTTCTTTTATATAAGAGTTGATATTCAGTAGCGGCTCAGAGTGAGTTATTATAATGAAGTATTAATTATATATTTATTTTTGTACAATAATGTATTTGGGGCCAGATGTACGACCTGTGAACATAGCGACTCGCTTTTTGCGACAAATTGAGTCGCAAATAGCAAGTCGCTTTTCGCTACCTACTAACACCACAGACAACATGATTGCGAGTCGGTGTACACTTGCAACGCTCTTTGGCCCACTAGCTATTTGTGAGTCGCTATTGTCTCGCAAATAGCGAGTCCCGTGAAAAAAGCGATTTTGCATCTGCTATTTGCGAGTGTGCACGAAACAGGTCAATAAAGCACTCGCAAATAGCGATTTTTAAAAAAAGGATACACTTCCTGTTTGAGGGGAAGGACCCCAAAACAGGAAGTGGTGTCCAAAGAAACTCCAGAATAAAACTCAAGCACATGTGCAGGTGCAGCAGCACTGTTGGACACTGCTGATTGAGAAACTGAGAAAACATGAGCAGCAAGGAGAGCAAGATAGGGATGAAGGAGAGGCTGAGAAAGCTGAAGTTCTCAGAGAAAGAGCTGGATATCATCACGGAGGAATGCTGCAACCACCACGATGAAGTAGTCGGCAGTGCCTCACACTGTCTGGCCAAGACTGACAAGAGGAAGATCAGTTGCAGCATGCAGCAAAGGATAAATGTGCTAGGAGTTGCACACCGCTCCATAGACAATATAAAAAAGCGCTGGTATGATCTTTGCTCCAGGGCAAAGGAGAGGGTGGCAGCCCGGCTGGAAGTGGTGTAAAGAACCGGAGGGGGGCAATTCACTTCAGCAGAGCCGTCACCAGCTGAAGCATTGGTGGAAGCTACCCTGGAGAGGGCAGCTGTAGCAGGCTTTGGGAGCCTTGATACATCCTCGCCATCCAGAAATCCTGGTAAGTGAAAACTGTGCATGTGATGTGTAAATACCCACTAACGCCTGCACTGTGCATACATACTAATCAACCACAAGCAAACATCCATGTACAACCAACAAACAACACTAGTGTTGCATCATGGGAGATGTAGTCTGTGACAAATTGAGTGTAGTGAGGGAATGACTTGAGCTGATAAATATTGTAAAACCACTGAAACAGTGAAACACATCTTTTATTTTTTTCTATCATCTTTTTTGTCACATTGACACACCATTAGAAGCAGACAACACTGATGAGGACACACTGGGTAGCCACGAGCCAGAGCAGATGGAGGAAGGGCAGGATTTTGGGGGAACAAGTGGGCACAGGTCTTCTGACGTTCCATCTACTGTGGCTGCAACCACTACAGAATCAACACCCACTGTCACCTCTGCTGCACAGCAGGACACAACACTACAAGGCCCTCTGTCCACCCGGGTGGATCTCTCACGGACAACACAACAGTCCCTGCGTCGGTCCCAAGGTCTATCCTCCACTGGGACAATCAGTCAGGCTATACCTGCTTTATTAGACTGCGAAATGCTGCAAATACAGACCCTGCAAAATAAATTATAAAGACAACAAAATGTCAGGATGTCCCAGGGGTTCTGCATGATCACCAACAAACTGGCAGAGAATCAGGCCAGAATATAATCTAAACTGGATGACCTCACCAACAATGTGGCATACTTAGCAAAAGAGTGGTCTGCAGAAAGAGCAAATCAGAAGCGCATTGAGTGCAGCAGGGGACAGAAACTTGATCATTGGAGCAGGGCAATCAATAGGCTGGCGCATGCTACAAACAAACATAGCCAGTGCACACTTGTCCCGCAATTGGAGATGGACCACTACAGTGGGGACGTAGCACGTGGCCTTAAAAAAATTACAGCAACAGTGGAAACACTGCAGACCAATCAGATCATTGGGGATGTTGGTATTGGCGGCACTTACAGTGAAGTGTCAAGCCATAGCAGCATTTAGGTCACGGAGAAACCAATGATGCGCAGAAGCAGCAGCTGGCACCTTGGGTTGGGTAGTGGCAGCTTAGGCAGGAAATGAACTTTTTTTATCACAAAAAAGATTTCCTATGACTTTAATTTCATTATTTGTGGTGACAAACCCAAAATATATTTTTTTTAAGGCTTATTCCTACAGTTACTGGTGGGCATGTTGTCCTAGTTTGATAATGGATGCATGAAAATTAAAGCACCCATTGCTATTCACAAATTGTTCTGTCTTTTGTACAGCTGAGTGTCTAACTGGTGTGTACCTTTCAGAAATAGTTGTTGGCGATCAGGTCCCTGCGCCTTCTCCCCTCTGCTGCAGCACTACCATCCCTTTGATATGGCAGGTCGTCCCGGGTCCTCATCCTCACAATCTGTGCCAATCACATACATGGGCATTCCACCCCTGCAGGCCATGTTGTGCAGCATGGCACATGTTGTCACAATTTTACAGACTGTCTCTGGGTCATACTGCAGAGCTCCACCACTCGTATGTGGGCATCTGAAGCGCGATTTCAATATTTCAAAAGTACGCTAATCACTGTCCTTGTGCGCCTGTGTCTAGTGTTGTACCGCCTTTCATGTATTTTGTTGGGAGACAGATACAGTGTGAGGATCCACAGGCACAGGGCATACGCACTGTCACCTATTGTGAGATATATGATGATGATGTTAAATGCTTACAGACATACAACTGAATAAACATTTATCTGGGGACTGGTAGTATCACTACCCAGGAGGTATCCATCATCATACTCACCTTTTTCTAACCTTTGATATAGACCATTGTGGGAACCTTGCTATTCTGTAGAAATCCAGTTTTGTTTGGTTTAATTCCTCATTATCTCTGGGCACATAAATGTGTTGATGTATGTGGTATAGCATGGCATCTAGGAAATTATGGAAAAAAACGTGAAAGCGCACTCTGAGACACACCACCAGCCACCGCAATGACATCCTGGTAACTACAAGTGGCCAAGAGGTGGGGGGAGCACAAGACTTGTACATGTGTGGTAACTGAATTGCTGAGCATGGTTCTCCTCTCAAGTTGTGGCTTCAAGGTGTCAATGAGCTCTAGTATGACCCTGATACTTAGCCTGTACTGCTCATAAATCTCCTCGTCTGTGTTATCCTACAATGTCAGCCTGACTCTGAATATCCTCTCCTGTCTTCTCCTTCTCTGCAGTGCCGCCATTATCTGCCTCCTCCTTGCTAGCACGTACAGGGCAGACATTGTGAAAAGGTTTGTGATGCATTCTGGGTCTGTTTTTATAGGTTGATCCAGATTACCACCTGGTTTACCTTAGTGGTAAATTACATGCGCAAATATACCTTTTTGCGCGTTGTCGCAATTTGCGACTACTCTGTACATGAGATTTTGTGTCGCAATTTGCGACTCACAATTTTGATAACGCAAAAAGCATGCACTATTATTGCAAGTCGGTATTTACTCTCAAATTGCTTTGGGTAATTGCAAATGCTTTGGTATTTGGTATTTTACTCTACCTCTTTTCTTTCTACATCCCATACGGTTTGTCTTTATGTATTGTTGGGATCCTTAGATATTCCGTATATATATATATATATATATATATATATATATATATATATATATATATATATATATATATGTATATATATATATATATATATATATGTATATATATATATATATATATATATATATATATATATATATATACATATATATATATATATATATATATATATATATATATTACCTACTGGCGGTCGCCAGTAGGTATATATAGTTAGGATTTTTTCTCTATGGGATTTTTGAAAATTCTATGTCTAATAACTTTGGCGTTTGTGGACGGAATTGGCTGAAATTTTCAGGAAAATGGCACATTTTGTTTCTGAGCAGCCCCTGAAAATTTGGGGGGGGGGTTCGTCAAGGGGGGGCCGAGAAAAAAGGGGGGTCCCAAAACGTGTTTTTAACATTGAGTTTTCCATAGGGCGGTTGGCCTCACTTTTAGCCCGAACGGCTGAATGGATTTGCACGAAACTTGGCAAAATTGTAGGGACTGGTAGCCCGATGTGCCTTTGCTAGGTCTCAATATATGTGCTCCAGTGGATTTTGAGAAATTAATGTTCAAAAAAAGATATATATCTGTAACAGCGGACCAGGCAGCGCTCCAGTTCGCGTACTTTTCGCGTTACGGAGCTTTGTGAAGCGAAGATGATTGGTTCTCCGGCGTCTGTAAACATTCCAAACAGTCCGTAGCGGCCGCCATCTTGTCTCTCGGTAGGATCGAGAGACAAGAGGAGGCCAAAGCGAAGGGGCAAATGACCATAAGGGGGCATAGTAGATCGTCCCTGACCCTCTAGGTTTGATGTGGAGGTTTTAAAAGGGCCCCGCGGGGCAAAAAAAATAAAAATAATAATAATCGAACGGCTGAATGGATTTGCACGAAACTTGGCAAAATTGTAGGGACTGGTAGCCCGATGTGCCTTTGCTAGGTCTCAATATATGTGCTCCAGTGGATTTTGAGAAATTAACGTTCAAAAAAAGATATATATCTGTAACAGCGCTCCGCTTCGCGTACTTTTCGCGTAACGGAGCTTTGCGAAGCTGATTGGTTCTCCGGCGTCTGTAAACATTGCAAACAGTCCGTAGCGGCCGCCATCTTGTCTCTCGGTAGGATCGAGAGACAAGAGGAGGCCAAAGCGAAGGGGCAAATGACCATAAGGGGGCATAGTAGATCCTCCTTGACCTCTTAGGTTTGATGTGAAGGTTTTAAAAGGGCCCCGCGGGGCAAAAAAAATAATAATAATAATAATCGAACGGCTGAATGGATTTGCACGAAACTTGGCAAAATTGTAGGGACTGGTAGCTCGATGTGCCTTTGCTAGGTCTCAATATATGTGCTTCAGTGGATTTTGAGAAATTAACGTTCAAAAAAAGATATATATCTGTAACAGCGCTCCGCTTCGCGGAGATAAAATTATCTCTGTATTACCTAGCTGTTGCTAACACCAGTTAGCGACCGCTAGTAGGAGATAGCGACCATCTTGGGCCCCACTTTGCATGTCAGTGATATTTATCACTAATGACATGCAAAGTGGGCATGCCAAGATGTTAGCGACTGGAAACAGTCGCTAACATCGCTATCTCCTATTACCAACTTTTGGAGATATTCGCGCTAAGCGCAAATATCTCCAAAAGCTACCACCTGCCCTGAGCAGTTCTTAGCCATGTTATCCAATGGGAGGTGGATAACATGGCTAAGAGCATTAGCTCGGTAATGCATGAATATCGCTGACTTTTCAGCGATATTAATGCATTGCGGACGTTTTTTATCGCATTTGCGATAAACCTTGATAATAGCAAGGTTTATCTGCGATAATTTCTGACGATGCTTAGCGGTAAAAAATTCGTTGCTAAGCATCGTTAGGGATAAATATCGCTTAACTTTGGTAATATGCCCCAACGTCTGTTAACGTTCGATTCGAAGGAAATCAGGAAGTGTTGAAAAACATTGTCTGCGCCATCTTGCCTTTTTTCAAATGCCACACTTTTGTCGTGCACGGCAGTCATTTTAGATGCCTTGACCAGACCCACTCTCTGCACGCTGTCGATCCTTAGCATGGCTCCCCACCCTCGCAAGCATCTCCCCCAGGCATTGGTCACCCCCGCTCTCTGTCTTATGCATGGGTAATAAACCTCCCCCCATCTGCGCTGCTCTTCCCTGAGAATCACACCCTGTGCCCGCCCGACACCTCCCTTTCGCCCTATTCACTACCGCACCCTCTGACACTCCTTTTCCTCTGTGTCCGATTGTCCAGGCCGGTCCTAGGCTATCAGCTAGCCCTGCAGATGTAGTTTATGGCCCCAGCTGTAAAGAATCACCCCTCTTCAAAGGAGTTATAGTAGATCAAGGCCCACACTCAATGAGATCCGTCACAGCACACGCGTTCCTACTATCTGAAAACCATCCTGTATTGTGATTGGGGAGGGGACCGAGCCTGAAGCGGAAGATTCCAGGGATGACTCTTTGTACATCCAAGTTTTTACAATTATGTGTCACATTAAAAATATATAGCACTCCAACAAAGTAGTAGGATTATAAAACTTTAATAACTTATAAATATATACAACAAAACAAAAACAGTAAAAACATTTAAACATTTTTAGGGAAAAAGAAGGAAGTAGCCATCGGTTGTGCGAATAGTCCCAACGCAGTACAACGTCCAGATTTCTGGACGGCACCCAGGTGATGTTGCCTGGGTAACGCACTGATTTCGGTATCCGGCGTGGGGCGTCGCGGGGGGTGGGTCATCAGTAGCGGTCTGTTGTGCGAATAGTTCCAAGGCAGCAGAACGATGGCACCAAGGTGATGTCCAGTAAGTTGCCGCACTGGTTTTGGTATCCTACAATGCTGCTCCGAATAACGGCGTGGGGTGCCCCGGGGGGGGGGGAGGCGGCGTGAACGGGCCTCTCCAGGTGGAGTCTCGTCTGTTGTAGTGGGGCGCCCCTTTACCGTTTCAGTTGCCATTCCGTCCGCTTTTGGTCCACTGTGTCAAAAGCCGCAATTCAGCTGAGTTGCGCCCACTCTTGCGGTGCAGCGATAGGCGGCTGTCACAGGACTCTCAAAATGGCGGCAGGCTCTTTCCTTTTTGGGCCTGGTCCACTGAAATGGCCCTGGGACACCTTGGAAATCGGACGCTTGTCTGCTAGGTCTTGGACCCCATTCTCGAAAGCGTCCCCTCCGCCTTGAGGATTCAACAAAAGTTTTGGGGGCCCCCGACTCCTGCAGGCTTCTGGTGGGGAGCGGCTGCCATGATTGCTCGCGGAATGACCACGACGGAGCCACGAGATGGTGGTGCTTTCATGCTGACGCCAGCTTCAGTCTGAAACATCCAGAAACAAGGTGGGGCTTTCATCGTTTGGGAAAAAAAAAAGTTTCCATCCAATGAAAAGTGTTATTTTTAGGTCATATGATCAAGCCTTCCATCATTAGGAAACCAAAAGTAAAATGAACCAATGAAAAGTTTTATAAACAAGTCACATGACCTGTTATGCGGCATAGGGTATAAAATGCGGAGAAAATACGTTGGCACGTGAGGCGGCGTCAGTAGCGGACCGATGTGCGAATAGGCCGAAGGCAACACAACGCGCCAAGATCCGGATGGCACCAAGGTGGTGTCCAGCAAGTTGCAGCACTGGTGTGGCCATCCTACAATGCTGAAAGTCGGCGTGGGGCGCCCCGTTGGCCTGTGAGTTCGCGTCAGTAGCGGACCGATGTGCGAATAGGCCGAAGGCAGCACAACGCGCCAAGATCCGGATGGCACCGAGGTGGTGTCTAGTAAGTTGCCGCACTGGTGTGGCCATCCTACAATGTTGAAAGTCGGCGTGGGGCGCCCCGTTGGCCTGTGAGATGGCGTCAGTAGCGGACCGATGTGCGAATGGGGCCAAAGGCAGCGCAACAATATTTTCTGAATAGAAGACACCACAAGGCGCTGAGATGCCAAGATCCGGATGGCACCGAGGTGGTGTCCAGCAAGTTGCAGCACTGGTGTGGCCATCCTACAATGCTGAAAGTCGGTGTGGGGCGCCCCGTTGGCCTGTGAGTTCGCGTCAGTAGCGGACCGATGTGCGAATAGGCCGAAGGCAGCACAACGCGTCAAGATCCGGATGGCACCGAGGTGGTGTCTAGTAAGTTGCTGCACTGGTGTGGCCATCCTATAATGTTGAAAGTCGGCGTGGGGCGCCCTGTTGGCCTGTGAGATAGTGTCAGTAGCGGACCGATGTGCGAATGGGGCCAAAGGCAGCGCAACAATATTTTCCGAATAGAAGACACCACTGGGCGCTGAGATGCCAAGATCCGGATGGCACCGAGGTGGTGTCTAGCAAGTTGTCGCACTGGTGTGGCCATCCTACAATGGTAAAAGTCGGCGTGGGGCGCCCTGTTGGCCTGTGAGATGGTGTCAGTAGCGGACCGATGTGCGAATGGGGCCAAAGGCAGCGCAACAATATTTTCTGAATAGAAGACACCACTAGGCGCTGAGATGCCAAGATCCGGATGGCACCGAGGTGGTGTCTAGCAAGTTGCTGTACTGGTGTGGCCATTCTACAATGCTGAAAGTCGGCGTGGGGCGCCCCATTAGCCTGTGAGATGGCGTCAGTAGCGGACCGATGTGCGAATGGGGCCAAAGGCAGCGCAACAATATTTTCTGACTAGAAGACACCATAAGGCGCTGAGATTCGGTTACCACCGAGGTGGTGTCTAGCAAGTTGCTGCACTGGTGTGGCCATCCTACAATACTGCTCCGAATAACGGCGTGGGGTGCCCGAAGGGGGGGGGGGAGGCGGCGTGAACGGGCCTTCCTAGGTGGAGGCTCGTCTGGTGTAGTGGGACGCCCCTTTACCGTTTCAGTTGCCATTCAGCTGAGTTTCGGCCGCTCTTGATGCTACAGCGACAGGCGGCTGCAACAGGACTCTCAAAATGGCGGCCTGTTCTTTGGATTTGGGCCTGGTCCACTAAAATGGCCCTGGGACACCTTAGAACTCGGACGCTCGATTTTTTTTCCTTTCCTCTACATGCAAAAAAAGGTAAATGCCCGGTACGTTACACGCTTCATCTGCCACGATGTACTCTCCAGAGGAACCGAAAAAATATATAGTTATGGTAACTATACCATGCATCGTCATATGGAGAGGTGGCACCAATTAATTATAGTGCTGCATAAAAGAGAGATTTGGAGGAGAACCCCCGACCTGCCAGTACATTCATCAAAGAAGTGGCACTGACAGCATCAGAGGCAAGGGAAACGGTCCCAAATATTTAGAAGAACTTTGGAAAGATTAAAATGACATGTTTAGATTGTGGCAAATTAATTTCATGTGGACAGATGAGTGTTACTCTAATAAATACAGCATATGAACATCATCATAGTCGATGGTTGGTAGAGACATTTTGACTATATCCTGGACCTGCCCGTCCTCGCCCAAAATGGCGCCGGAATAAATGGGACTCGTAACTCCTTGTTGTGTACTGGTTGCACAACCGTGATATCACGAGATACGTATGCAGTTTTGAAGCACATGGCGGGCGGGGACGAGAATTGATTGAGTATTTCGACATCCCTATTGATATTAAGTTCTGATGTGTTATTGATTACTGTACTATTGAAAGTTCGAATTAACGTCACCCATGGTACTTGCCCGCAAATGTATATCTAGATAATTTTATTGTAACTGGCCCTGTCGTATTTTAATTATAAAATGTACGTCCACCGATTCCGCAACTGTTAGACACCTTAGTTCTTGCAACCTAATGGCCCGCCCGTTACGTTCCTCTACAGTGTAAATGTCTACTCATCATATACGATTACAGTTTGCTCCGTGGCCGGCCCACGTGGTTATAGGCTTGTATTTGTATAATGAAATTTTCACAATAAAGGTTTTTAAAAGAAAGCATGGTAGTAGTATATACATTGGTAAAGTTTTTAATAATAGTCACTGTTTTAGAATCATTAAAAGGCAAGTGAAATAAAGCAGACCAATTACATGAAGGGTAAAAGGTATAATACGCAGGAACGCAGTAAAGATAAATGGTCAAGGGCTGTTGTGTTTTCTACTCCTGCAACATAAAGTGATCGATAAGAATCTCATATTCAGGCGTATCGGCGACTAAGACAGCAGGTCGACCCTCTTTTGCTCAACGGCTCCGTCATGGGACGAAGAAACGCCCTTTTTCTCGAAAAAAGAATATATTTTACTTGCAGGACAGTTGTAAATTTTCCGGGAAAGTACATTAGCCTGGAACATTATAACATATATTTAAGAAAAAATAATGTTCGGAAGTAATAAAAAGCGTAATTTTTAGGTCATATGACCAAGCCTTTCATCATTAGAATAAGAAAAGTAAAATGAACCAATGAAAAGTTTTATTAACAAGTCACATGACCTGTTATGCTTACGTTACGCGCTGCGCGTCGCGCCCCGGATGACTTCCGGATGCGCTAACGCGGCGCGTCATATGACGCATTACGCGACAACGCAGGTCCAGAATATAGTCAAAATGTCTCCACCAACCAGCGGTCGGAACACAACCCCTTTCAGCAGGCTAAATAGTTCTGTTAAATGACAACAGAAGGGACAGGCAACAAGAACCATCAGTCAAAGAGGGGAGGGCTAGTTCTTCTCTACCGGGTTACATTGGGGCGCTACCGGAACTGATCGAATTGGTAGTCTACAGTGTTTCTGGATGTTTCAGACTCAAGCTGGGGTTAGCATGAGAGCACCACCATTTCGTAGCTCCGTCGTGGCCATTCCGCGAGCAATCATGGCAGCCGCTCTTTATCGTTATTTTGGGCGGGGTGGGTGGCGGAGCCGAGCTGTATTGCAGCCATCATGGTGTGGAGTTCAGTTCATCTCACTAGTTTCGTATTTGTCATGAGGGGTTGTTCCTAATGTTTCTATTTTAGCGAGGTCAAAAAGAGATCCCATTAGTGGCCTACTGATTTTGCTCGATTCCTTTTGTTTTTTTACACGATTTTTCGTTATCTGCAAAGACTAAACAGAGTATTGCGACTCTGTGTTTGTTTGTAAATAGAGAATGAACCAAAGAGAACCAATTCTAAAACAGTAAATGCTTGGATAACAATCAATCAAATGGAGAGAGAAGCAGGCACGATGTATTACAACGGGGGCAAAGGCCTGCGTTAACTACCTTTCACTATCTGCAAAGAGAGAGTACTCCTAATAGAAATGAAGGGGGGGGGGGCAGCATTCAAAGCAGATCAGTGTGCATAAACACGAAAATGTTTTTACTTACCACGTACTTGACATTCGACAGCTTATGATATTTGCTATTAAAAACCATTGAAATTCACTGAAAAAACCATAGGTTATAGACCATATATAGTTAGGAATTAGCATTTACAAAACCTTGAAAATTCACTGAAAAAACCATAGGTTATAGACCATATATAGTTAGGAATTAGCATTTACAAAACCTTGAAAATTCACTGAAAAAACCATAGGTTATAGACCATATATCGTTAGGAATTAGCATTTAAAAAACCTTATTTTACCCACACAAAACCATTGAAATTCCATATATAGTTAGTTGCACTAACTATATATCGCGCACCCGCAATCCACTGCTGATGATGTCACATATTAGATCATTCATGACATGGTCAGTGACATCACTGATGACATCACTGATGACATCTCAAATGACATCACTGATGACATCACTGATGACATCTCATTTGACATCAATGACCACATCACTGATGATATCATTCATGTGACAATACAATGCATCTCCTCACATTTTAATATAACCTCTGTTTCACCCAGTGTGAAATGAGTAAGTGCCTTCTGTGAATACCAAAATGAGTAAGTGCCTTCTGTGAATACCAAAATGGTAGTAAGTTTAGGATTTTGTCTTAAGTTAGTTCTGTGAATCGGGCCCTTTGTGTTTATGGTTCCGTTAGAAGGGGCGATCCCAGGGGAGGCCAGAATATGTACCTGACCACCCTGTGACCCACCTCTCCTAGGAACGCTGCCGAGCACTGGCTGGAGACCCTTCAGGGGGAGAGTCTCGAATCTAGGATCGCATGCGCTGAGCTAGCACCACTCGACAAAGGGACACCACACTGTAGGTTTTCAGGAGAACGTATTCTTTATATCTCAAGTAAATGGATCTTTATGATCCACAGGATTCTTAGGTACAAGTAGAGCAAGGGCTCAAAGAGTCTCAGTAGGGATTTGGGTAGCGGGACAGTCTTAGTGTTCAAGATCGATGCAGGTGCGTATCCGGCGCACAGCTCTCAATCCTCGAGCTGGGGGATACGAGTAGATCTTGGGTCCAGCCGGACCAGGATAGTCTCTGAGCCGCGACCACGTCCGCAGGGCTCGGACAAGGATCTGGCAGTTCTTCCGGTCTTAAGGGAGCCGCGATCGAATCAGCCGGGCTCGGGTGTTCTCAAGGTTGCGAGGGAGCCGCGACCACGTCGGCAGGGCTCAGATGGTTCCAGGCAGAAGTCCTTCTCTGCCGGGTAGGAGCCGCGACGATGTCAGCAGGGCTCAGATGGTTTCGGGCAGAAGTCCTTCTCTGCTGGGTAGGAGCCGCGACGATGTCAGCAGGGCTCTCGTAGTTCCAGGATTCAACTAACTTGATCGTCCCAGAGCACCCCTTGATATAGGACTGTTCCTCTTTGCTGTCCGGAGTCCTTGCATGCAGAGGTCTTAGCACCCGGGGGCCGCTTGTTGGGGGTTTCTCCCACGTGGGCCCTTTCATCCTTTCAAGTTGGGTCTGGAGGGATCCCAGACACGCAACAGGCTTGGAGCCAACCCTCAGGGAGGCCGGATGGGCGATCGAAACCCATCTCCCGAGGAGAGGTGGGAGGTGTGATCGAACTACTCCTCCCTCTCTCGCTCATGGGGAGCGCTCTACCCCCCAGCCGGGTATGGCGCGTCTAGGGCCGAGGTCGAGCTGGGGCCGGGGCGGCCATCTTAGGTGCAGGGGAATGGGCACTGGGGACCTTTGGGGCCTACAGGGTTTGGGTGCGTCCGGTACCGGGAAGATGGAGGGGGGAGGACGGGGAAGTCCAGTGTCGTGTGTGTGGATCATGGAGGGAATGGTCGGGTAGGCCATGATAATCAGGGGCCTGGTGTGGTGCACGGGTCAGGGAGGACCACGCCACAAGGCCGGGTCTAACAGGTTCAAATTTGTTTCCCCTTCTTGCCATGTTATTTGAGAAAAAATACAAAAAAGTGCAACATGTTAATAAAAACACAGTTCCAGAAATAAAGACAATAACAAAAGGTTTTTGCCAGAACTGCCTTTCATGGTTGAAAAAAAGATAAACTATATGTGTGTGTGTCTTTATACAGAGGAGTGGTTGTAAGTGTCTATATGGGTGAGTGAGTGGCTGCATGAGTGAGTGACTGGGTGGATTGGTACCTATATTAGTGCGTGAGTGACTGTATTTGTGAGTGTGTGAGTGGGTTTATGAGTGAATAATGGGTGTATGAGCTGTTGTGTGAGTGAGAGAGTGAGTGTGTAGGTGGCAGTATGAGTATGTGAGTGAGTGCTTGTATAAGTTAGTGAGAGGGTGCATGGGAGCATGTTAGACCTGTCAGCCTTGGGGTGATCTTTCCCCGTGACTTTTCGCCCTAGCCTCATTTTTTCCACCTATTTTTTGTTGGTTCTTAGGTCTTCGGGCACCTTTTTACAGCTAACCTGTGTTAGGGTGCAGGTGCTCTCTACTTTCAACATGGCTGCCACTGGCCCCTGCTACTGCAGCGTGGTTTTTTTTAGTGTAGCACCCTAGTTGCCAGGAGCAGGCTGGGTCCATCACAGGTTGGGGCATCACTGACCTGGGGAACCCACACAGGAGTTTTAGGCGGGTGGGCCTAGTGAGGAACCTATGCTACTGGGAGTGACAGGATTTAGGTGCTGCCTCTTAAGCTCAGTGAGGTGTCCAAAGCTATCCCCCTGATCTGGCCCAGTGGTAGGGAACCCCAGGGCCCATCTGCAGTGACTGAGGAGAAATTATTCAGGCCCTCAACTCATTCCCAACCCTCTTCTGCAACTTCAAGCAACAAGCAACCAAGGGCGCAGAATCATCCAAGAGACTTACTACATGAGACAAGGTACTGGACTGACCTGCCCTGCGCATCCCCTGCCTTCAGCTGGGCCCATCTGTCTTCCCCTGACTGAACTGTGTGATAAGCGCTATAATTTGCCCCATCCTGCCACAGTTCTGACTGACTAAGTTGTGGAGCGCTGTAATTTGCCCTCCTGCCCAGCGCTGCGTTTGAGGCTACCTGCCCTGTCAGGGATCATCGAAATTGCCTCCCTGCCCTGCCAGCCCCTAGCGCTGAGAAGCACTCCCAAGCGCTACCCGCCGTCACCGCGCTGTGCACTGAAGCACCTGTTGCCCGGCCAACTCACCGCAGGAATCTCCTCAGAGGGAGCGTGTATTCCCCCTCGGCGGCCCCCGTATGCCAGGAAAGGGCCGCCGGAATTCTCAATAGGCCGCGCTGGGCCTAGAAGTACCCTACGGCTGGAGCGCCGCTCTGGCCTGATCCCCTCGGCGGCCCCCGTGTACCAGAGGAGGGCCGCCGCATCGAAACTGACAGGCCGCGCTAGGCCTGAAGCCGCCTTGGTCCCTCATCACGTGACGGGATACGCGACCGCGTCATCGGCCGCGCCCCCGCCTAAGCCGGGCAGCGATTGGCTGCTGCCCCGCGCCCCTGCCTACCTTCGAGGGAATCCCAAGTTCGACGCGGAGGGGGCCGTGAAGCCTGAGAGCCCCCTCCGGTTGTCCCCAAAAGCTAATTCAGCCTCGCCCAGCGCCGGGGCTCCTGAACTGCCCAAGCGTCGTGCAGGGACGGGTGAGGCCCCGGACATGTTGGAACTCCTACTCCGGTCCCCTGAGTCTGCGCAAGGGCCCCGGAGGGCCAAAGAAGTGAGGTAACCCCCTGGGGAGGAGGGCAGTAGGCCAAGAGAGGCCCGAGGTCGCCCCTCCCCCAGGGTTAACTGTGACTGGGTCTTGTTGGCCCCCCTGTTCCGAATGTGCCTCATTTTATTGTCTTGCCTACAAATTTACCAGCCTGCATTATTCAACGTGCTGCATAATTACCAGCCTGAATTACTCTTCATGAATCGTATTTACAAGCCTGAAGTGTTTAGCGTGCACCGTATTTACAAGCCTGATTTGCTCCTAGTGCACCATATGTACAAGCCGGAAATGCGAGGGAGATTCACTTCACTGTACTGAATTTTCTTGCAGAGGTGGGCTTCCTTAGTATTCTGATGATCTGATCTGGGTCGCAGCCGACCCGCATTCACAAGAAGAAAGGCTTGTCACAAATGACTAAAGGCTGTGTTCTTTGAAGTTCTTTGTTAACCTGAAAAGTACTTGCTGATGTGTTTTATTCCTTTCTAGGAGAAGCGACCATGAGAGGTTTGATGTGTTATTTAAATGCATTATAATTGTCGCTTCTTGTAGGATCCTCCAGGTTTATACCATTACCCCTTTGCCTGTCAAGGAGTTTGATATGACAGGCGGGGTCAGTTAATGTTTCATTGCATAGATGAACTAGCTGTAATTTTAATGCAAAGCCTTACTGAAATGCTTACTCTTCAAAAGAAATGCAATCTGCACATGATACATGAAATGTCTTAATGAAATGCTTATTTGAAATGCTAATGAATTACCAATGCCTTGCTCTGATTGAAAGCCTATATAAAAGATCTTGATTTTTCAAATACAACACCTAGTGTGGTCTCCATTATTGCGCCACTGTGTGTTTTACTGGACGTGTGTGTTAAGTGGCTGCTTTACACATAAGCCCCTGGCCGCCTTCCTGCTCGAGCCATGCTACCCCCCGGAGAATTGGCGGTCCCAGTTCTTACATTGGTGCCGAGCGGTGGGATCCAGGACCTGTAGCTACTTAACACCCTCCAGTGAAACGGGGTGTGCTGCAATTAATTGGACACCTATCGTGCTGCAAGCAAACCCAATTGCTCACCACTGTCTAGCCTGCATCAAAGTGTGTTGAACCAGTATTGTTGCCCACGTCTTAGAATTTTTCTTCCAGGTTATCTAGATCCTCACCTGATAAAATGGAGTTCCAGCCTGCTGACCTTGATAAGTACACGGCAGTGCAGTTAAGGGAGTTTTGTCAGGGGATGGGGTGCCTGTGGAGACGAGAGCTGTTAAAGAAGAGCTCCGTACCGCCTTAAGGGCATGGGTAGAGGCCCACCCAGAGGAAGAAGAGGTTGGGGAACAGGTCACACACTGGGAGGTGGATACTCAGGAAGACCCAGGGTTGCTCAACATTGATGTATCAGATAATGTGTTGCCAGGACCACGTTCCAGGGCAGGGAGCAATGTATCTAGGGAGAGTGTGTCACCGCAGGAGTACGAAGACAGGAGGGAAGAGAGGCGATTGAAGTGGGAACTTGCTAGATTAGAGCACGAGAAGGAGAGAGAAAGGGAAGATAGGCAGTTTGCTTTGGAGAGAGAGAAATTAGCGTTGGAGGAAAAGAAGCTAGCACACGAGCGGCAGCTCAAGGAAATGGAGCTACAAGCATTGCAGTTGAGTGCGCCAGGAAGTCCTAATGGTGGCAGCGGACCAGAGGCTCAGCAGGAGCCCAGATTCTGGTTACCCAAGGAGGTGATAGCGAGCTACACCAAGGGGGATGATATTGCCAGGTGGTTGGAGGCGTATGAAGTGGCCTTGACTGCCCATGGGGTGCATGAGAAACATTGGGGAGGTGGTTTGTACCGGTATATACCTCCTGATGTCAGGGACTCACTCCTGTATTTGGAGAAGGCAGACCAGTTTAGGTATACCCCCATGAAGGAGGCACTTATCAAACATTTTGGCCTCACCCCTGACAGGTATCGCCAGAGGTTTCGTGGCAGCCATAAGCTGTCCACGCAGAATTGGGTGGATTTTTTTGAGTATGCCCGAAAGGCTCTGGATGGTTGGGTGCGTGGCAGCGAGGTGCGTGATTTTGAGAGTCTGTATAACCTTTTTTTGAGAGAGCACCTCTTGGATAAGTGTTTTCCGGAGTTGCGCCAACATCTGGTGGACCGCAAGCTTACTGATTCCCGTGAGCTCGCGGAGGAGGCGGATATTTGGGTTAGCACCCGGGTGTCACACAAGGGCCCCGAGGGAGATGGCCCAAAAGGTGGACAGGGCGCCCCTCAGAAGAAAGAGGGTGGTGATAAAAGAACAGAGTTCTCACGAGGCCCACAAACTAGACAGTTTGGGAAAGGAGTAGGAACCCCACCACAGAACCGTCCCCCAAAACCCACTTACCCTGACAAGAGTCAGCAGCCAAAAGTGGTCCGGTGCTATGAGTGCGGAGAGGTCGGACACGACAAGGGAGATTCCCAGTGTCGTAAGCGACCCCCAGCCCCCACTGGTGGCAAGAGTCCCGGGGTGGCTAGTATAGCGCTTGGGTTGGAGCTGCCCCTAGATAGGGAAGGGGAGTGGACAGGCTTGACCCTGGTTTCACTTGGAGATAAGGAGATGGTCCCAGTGACGCCCATACCATTGAATACTGCTAAGTACCAGCAGAGAGTGAAGGTCAATGGGGAGGAGGTGGACGCTCTGAGGGACACAGGAGCCAGCATGACCACTGTAGTAAGGCGGCTGGTGTTCCCTGAGCAGGTTGTTCCTGATGTGTACCATCCGGCCGTATTGGCTGACGGCAGAATGAGCTACTATCCTGTGGCTCAAGTTCCCTTTGAATGGGGAGGAGTGTCAGGCCCGTTGAGAGTTGCGATCAGCCCTGCCTTGCCTGTGGACTGTCTGCTCGGTAATGACCTCAAACATACCGCCTGGAAGGAAGTGGAGTTTAAGGCTCACACTGAGATGCTGGGATTACCAGGGTGGACGTGCGTAGTCACGCGGTCCACGGCTGCCCGTCAAAAAGCTCAAACCGGGTTGGAGCCTGAGACAACGGCCCAACCCACTGTCGGTAGAGAGGAGAGTGTTGTGGAGGACACACCCCGTGTGATGGATGGGGAGCCCGCGGAGGTAACCCCGGAGTCCGTGGAGGTGGATGTCGTTCCCGTAGGGGATTTGCCAACCCTTGCCGAGTGGCATGTGAAAGGAGGTCCTACCCGGGAGGAATTCTGTCGGGCGCAAAAGGAGTGCCCAACGCTTGAAGGCATGCGGCGACAGCCCGAAGCCCAAGTGGTGAACAAGGAGACTGGCAACTACCACGTGTATTGGGAGGAGGGCCTCCTGTACAGTGAGCCAAGGGTTCCGGTGCATGGATCCTCGAGGGCCTTAGTGGTCCCCCAGTGCTACCGAGCCTTTTTGATGGAACTGGCGCATGAGATACCTCTAGCCGGACACCTGGGCCAGGACAAGACCTTTGCGAGGCTAGTCCCGCATTTTTATTGGCCTAGGATGAGAGTTGCCTCTGACACTTATTGCAAGACCTGCAAGACTTGCCAGGCCAGTGGCAAGACTGGGACCAAATTGAAGGCCCCATTGGAACCACTCCCAGTGGTCGGGACCCCTTTTTAGCGGGTCGGTATTGACATTGTTGGGCCATTGGACCCTCCGACCTCTGCGGGACATCGGTTCATTCTGGTGTTAGTGGACCACGCCACTCGGTACCCGGAGGCCATCCCTCTGAGGACCGTTACTGCACCAGTAGTGGCGCGGGCCCTGATGGGGATATTCACTCGAGTGGGATTCCCCAAGGTCGTGGTGTCGGACAGGGGCACAAATTTCATGTCGGCCTACATGCAGGCCATGTGGAAGGAGTGCGGAGTGACCTATTGGTTCTCCACTCCTTACCACCCCCAGACTAACGGGCTCGTGGAGCGCTTCATCAAGACCTTGAAGGGAATGATCCGGAGTCTGCCACAAGACCTGAGGCGGAAATGGGACATCCTCCTCCCTTGCTTGCTGTTCTCGTACCGCGAGGTACCACAGAAGGGAGTCGGTGCGGCCCCTTCGAATTGCTCTATGGTCACCCCGTTAGGGGACCCCTTAGTCTGGTCAAAGAGAGTTGGGAGAAGACTTCGAATAAGCTTCCCCGGGATGTTGTCAACTATATGCTGGCATTCCGCAGCCAGATGGCTAAGCTGTGGAAGGAAGCCTCAGACAATCTGGAGGCTAGCCAAGCCGTCATGAAGGAGTGGTATGACCACAACGCTCAGACGGTGGAGTTGGACACTGGACAGAAGGTGTGGGTAATGGAGCCTGGGGAGCTTAGTGCCCTCCAGGACCGGTGGACTGGTCCGTACGAGATTGTGGAGAGGAAAGGCCAGACCACCTATGTCGTGGACTTGAAGACCCCCTGACAGCCCCACCGGGTGCTCCACGTCAACCGCCTGAAGCCTCATCATGAGCGATCGGAGCTTGCTCTCTTCATGGTGAAGGATGGGAGCGAGGAGGAGGAAAGTGAGCCTCTTCCTGACCTTCTAGCGGCTCAGGAGAAGGATGGTTCCGTAGAGGGAGTTGTCCTCTCTCCATCCTTGACCCCAGAACAACAGAAGGACTGCCGCCAGGTTTAGGCGCAGCACGCCTCGTTGTTCTCCCTCACGCCTGGAGTTACGCATCTGTGTACCCATGATGTGGACACAGGGGACAGTCCGCCAGTAAAAACCAAGTCTTACCGGCTGTCCGACAAAGTAAAGAACAGCATCCAGGGTGAGGTGACCAAGATGCTGGAGCTGGGAGTAATCGAGCCCTCCAGCAGCCCATGGGCTAGTCCGGTCGTTCGGGTGCCAAAAGCGGGTCCACCGGGCACCACACCAGAACTTCGGTTCTGTGTGGATTATCGGGGGTTGAATTCTGTCACCAAGACAGATGCTCACCCGATACCACGGGCAGACGAGCTGATTGACCGGCTGGGAGCAGCCAAGTACCTCAGCACCATCGACTTGACATCAGGGTACTGGCAGATTGCCATGGCCCAATGGAGCAAAGGAGAAGACAGCATTCTCCACCCCTGAGGGTCACTTTCAATTTCGAGTGATGCCCTTCGGGCTCAAGAATGCTCCGGCCACCTTCCAGCGGTTGGTGAACCAGGTATTATCTGGCCTGGAGTCCTTCTCAGCAGCTTACCTGGATGACATAGCTGTCTTCAGTAGCACCTGGGAGGACCATCTGCAACATCTCCAGGAGGTGCTGCAGGCGTTACAACGGGCTGGCTTGACCATCAAGGCTAGCAAGTGCCAGATTGGACAGGGCTCTGTCGTGTACCTGGGACACTTGGTGGGCGGAGGTAAGGTGCAACCCCTCCAGGCCAAGATTGAGACCATCATGGCCTGGGAGTCCCCCAAAACTCAGACTGAGGTCCAAGCTTTCCTCGGCCTCACTGGCTATTACCGCAGATTCGTCAAGGGGTATGGTACCATCGTGGCCCCCTTGACTGAGTTGACGTCCAAAAAGCAGGCTCGTCAGGTCATCTGGACGGCTGCTTGCCAGGAGGCATTTGAAACACTGAAGCGCGCGATGTGCACTGCTCCGGTGCTGGCCACTCTGGACTTCCAGAAAGAATTCATCGTGCAGACAGATGCCTCAGAGCATGGCATAGGCGCCGTGCTGTCGCAACTCAATGATGATGGTCAAGACCAACCTGTGGCCTTCATCTCCCGAAAACTCCTTCCTCGGGAACGGCGATGGAGTACCATCGAGCGAGAAGCCTTTGCTGTGGTCTGGGCTTTGAAGAAGTTGAGGCCGTACCTCTTTGGCTCTCACTTCCTGGTTCAAACCGACCACCGACCCCTTCGCTGGCTCATGCAAATGAGAGGCGAAAACCCAAAGTTGCTAAGGTGGTCTATTTCCCTACAGGGGATGGACTTTAGGGTGGAACATCGGCCCGGAGCTGACCACGCCAATGCTGACGGTCTCTCCCGGTTTTTCCGCCTTAGTGACGAGAACTCCCTAGAGATTGGGTAGCTCTCCCCACTTTCAGCTGGGGGGGACGCATGTTAGACCTGTCAGCCTTGGGGTGATCTTTCCCCGTGACTTTTCGCCCTAGCCTCATTTTTTCCACCTATTTTTTGTTGGTTCTTAGGTCTTCGGGCACCTTTTTACAGCTAACCTGTGTTAGGGTGCAGGTGCTCTCTACTTTCAACATGGCTGCCACTGGCCCCTGCTACTGCAGCGTGTTTTTTTTTAGTGTAGCACCCTAGTTGCCAGGAGCAGGCTGGGTCCCCATACATTGTTGCAACACCAGCCACCCAGCCCCTGTCCATAGTTAGAATGAGGGAAGCTCCTGGAACCTTCCAAAATAGGGGAGGTACCAACTGCCCCTGCCAACTGCCAACTGACACTATATAAGGAAAAGGAGGGAAACTTTCTAGTCAGTTGGGGCATCACTGACCTGGGGAACCCACGCAGGAGTTTTAGGCGGGTGGGCCTAGTGAGGAACCTATGCTACTGGGAGTGACAGGATTTAGGTTCTGCCTCTTAAGCTCAGTGAGGTGTCCAAAGCTATCCCCCTGATCTGGCCCAGTGGTAGGGAACCCCAGGGCCCATCTGCAGTGACTGAGGAGAAATTCCTCAGGCCCTCAACTCATCCCCCCCCCCTCTTCTGCAACTTCAAGCAACAAGCAACCAAGGGCGCAGAATCATCCAAGCGCCAAGAGACTTACTACATGAGACAAGGTACTGGACTGACCTGCCCTGCGCATCCCCTGCCTTCAGCTGGGCCCATCTGTCTTCCCCTGACTGAACTGTGTGATAAGCGCTATAATTTGCCCCATCCTGCTACAGTTCTGAATGACTAAGTTGTGGAGCGCTGTAATTTGCCCTCCTGCCCAGCGCTGTGTTTGAGGCTACCTGCCCTGTCAGGGATCATCGAAATTGCCTCCCTGCCCTGCCGGCCCCTAGCGCTGAGAAGCACCTATTGCCCGGCCAACTCACCGCAGGAATCTCCTCAGAGGGAGCGTGTATTCCCCCTCGGCGGCCCCCGTATGCCAGGAAAGGGCCGCCGGAATTCTCAATAGGCCGCGCTGGGCCTGGAAGTACCCTCCGGCTGGAGCGCCGCTCTGGCCTGATCCCCTCGGCGGCCCCCGTGTACCAGAGGAGGGCCGCCGCATCGAAACTGACAGGCCGCGCTAGGCCTGAAGCCGCCTTGGTCCCTCATCACGTGACGGGAGACGCGACCGCGTCATCGACCGCGCCCCCGCCTAAGCCGGGCAGCGATTGGCTGCTGCCCCGCACCCCTGCCTACCTTCGAGGGAATCCCAAGATCGACGCGGAGGGGGCCGTGGAGCCTGAGAGCCCCCTCCGGTTGTCCCCTAAAGCTAATTCAGCCTCGCCCAGCGCCGGGGCTCCTGAACTGCCCCCGCGTCGTGCAGGGACGGGTGAGGCCCTGGACGTGCTGGAACGCCTACTCCGGTCCTCTGAGTCTGCGCAAGGGCCCCGGAGGGCCAAAGAAGTGAGGTAACCCCCTGGGGAGGAGGGCGGTAGGCCAAGAGAGGCCCGAGGTTGCCCCTCCCCCGGGGTTAACTGTGACTGGGTCTTGTTGGCCCCCCTGTTCTGAATGTGCCTCATTTTATCGTTTTGCCTACAAATTTACCAGCCTGCATTATTCAACATGCTGCATAATTACCAGCCTGAATTACTCTTCATGAATCTTATTTACAAGCCTGAAGTGTTTAGCGTGCACCGTATTTACAAGCCTGATTTGCTCCTAGTGCACCATATGTACAAGCCGGAAATGCGAGGGAGATTCACTTCACTGTACTGAATTTTCTTGCAGAGGTGGGCTTCCTTAGTATTCTGATGATCTGATCTGGGTCGCAGCCGACCCGCATTCACAAGAAGAAAGGCTTGTCACAAATGACTAAAGGCTGTGTTCTTTGAAGTTCTTTGTTAACCTGAAAAGTACTTGCTGATGTGTTTTATTCCTTTCTAGGAGAAGCGACCATGAGAGGTTTGATGTGTTATTTAAATGCATTATAATTGTCGCTTCTTGTAGGATCCTCCAGGTTTATACCATTACCCCTTTGCCTGTCAAGGAGTTTGATGTGACAGGCGGGGTCAGTTAACGTTTCATTGCATAGATGAACTAGCTGTAATTTTAATGCAAAGCCTTACTGAAATGCTTACTCTTCAAAAGAAATGCAATCTGCACATGATACATGAAATGTCTTAATGAAATGCTTATTTGAAATGCTAATGAATTACCAATGCCTTGCTCTGATTGAAAGCCTATATAAAAGATCTTGATTTTTCAAATACAACACCTAGGCCCAGATGTAGGTAAAATAGATTTACCGATTTTTAATTACCGAATTTTACCGATTCGGTAATTAAAAATCGGTAAATCTGAGGGGTGGATATGTAGGTATTCCAGATGTGCTGGAATACCGATTCTGAAGAATTCGGTATTTACCGATTCGGTAAATACCGAATCGGTAATGCCCATTCATTCCCCATAGGAATGAATGGGCATTACCGATTCGGTATTTACCGAATCGGTAAATACCGACTTTCACAAGGGTGCAGGGGGTGTCACTTTGACACCCTCTGGCCCCCCCAAAACAGGCTCGGGTGCCATGTGGCAGGCATACATGCCCTAAGGGCAGGTTTGCCTGTCATATGGCATAGGTGTGCATGCACACATGTGCATGCACTCCGGAATCGGTATTTTACCATCAAATTGGATTTGATGGTAAAATACCGATTCGGTAAGGCTTGTGGGACTCAGAAGAGTCCCACCTACATCTCAGATTTACCGAATCGGTAAAAATACCGATTCGGTATTTTACAGAATCGGTAAATTTACAGAATCGGTAAATTTACCGATTCTGTAAAATAATGCCCCTACATACCATTTCTGAAATACCGGTCGGTAAGGGCCGAAAATACCGATTTTCGGCCGTTACCGACCGACCTACATCTGGCCCTTAGTGTGGTCTCCATTATTGCGCCACTGTGTGTTTTACTGGACGTGTGTGTTAAGTGGCTGCTTTACACATAAGCCCCTGGCCGCCTTCCTGCTCGAGCCATGCTACCCCCCGGAGAACTGGCGGTCCCAGTTCTTACAAGGATGTATTGAGATAGAGTGAATGAATTCATAAGTGCCACTATGGGTGAGTGAGCGAGGTGTGATTGGCTGCATATGTGAGTGAGTGGCTATATAAATGGTTGTATAAGGGACTGAGAGAGTGTCTGAGTGGTTGCATGAGTGAGGGATTAGGGGGGTGGGTGTTTGTATGAGTTAGTGACTGGGTATGTGTGTGGGTCTAGGGATCAGTGACTGGATGTGAGTGTCTCTTTGAGTGAGTGTTTGCATGTGTAATAGGTTGCATGAGTGAGGGACTGTGTCAGTTTCTGTTGAACCAATAAGTGGAAGTGTGACCCACTCTATGAGTGTAATACTTAGTCAGTGAGTAGTTGCATGATTGGGCAACTAGTTGTGTGAGAGGCTGTGTGTGTAAGTGACTGGTTGTGTGAGTGCCTGCATGACTGAGTGACTGCATGTATGAGTGTCTATATGGGTGAGTGACAGGATGTGTTAATCGTTGTGTAATTGTGTGAGTGATTATCTGAGTGGCTGTATAGGTGAGTGACTGACTGTGTGAGTAGCTATATAGGTCAGTGACTGTGTGTGTTTGTACCAGTATGAATGGCTGACTAAATGAGTGATTATGTGGGTGAGTGTCTGTATAAGCGAGTGACTATGTGTGCAAATGACCGTGTGAGTGAGTGAGAGACTGGGTGGATGAGTGCCTGTATTAGCGTGAGAGTGACTGTATGAGTGAGTGACTATGTTGAGTTTATGAATGAACGAGTGGGTGTTTGAGCTGCTGTATAAGTGAGATAGTGGGTATGTAAGTGGCAGCATGAGGGACTGAGTGTGTGAGTGTTTGTATGAGTGAGAGAGAGGGTGCATGAGAGGATTTATGAGTAAGTGCATGAGTGTTTCTCTGGGTGAGTGAGCGGCTTTATGCATGAATGGCTGTATAAAGGACTTATAGAGTGTATGAGGGGTTGTATGAGTGAGTGATTAGGTGGGAGAGTGTCTGTATAAGTGAGTAACAGGGTATGTATGTGGCTCTAGGGGTGAGTGACTGGGTGTGAGTAGCTCTTAGAGAGTGTCTGCATGTGTGAGTAGCTGCATGAGTGAGGGACTGTATCAGTTTCTGTTTTGGTCAACAAGGATAGTGTGAGACACTGTAAGAGTGAAATAGTTACTATATTAGTGCCTGTATGAGTGACACACTGTGTGAGTGGCTGTATAGATGAGTGAATGTGTATGTGAGTTCCTGCATGTTTGAGTGAGGCGTTGTGTGGCTGACTGCGTTGTGTGTCTGACTGTATAGGTGAGACACTGTGTTTGTTAGTGCCTGTATGAGTTAGTGATTAGGTGGGTGAGTGTATGTATAAGTGAGTGACTGGGCGTGTTTAATGGTTGTAGGAATGAGTCGGTGGGTAGGTAAGTATATGTACAAGTCAGTCACTGGTTATGTAAATAGTGGTATATCTGCATTAATAGAGTTGTAAGAGACCGTATAAGTCGGGACTGGCAATGTGAAAAGTTGTGTGGGTGAATAAGTAACTGTATGTGTGGTTATATTGGTGAGTGAATGTGTGTGTTGCTAGCTCTATGAGTATATCAATGATTATGTCAGTATTTCCATGAGTCTATGACTGGGTGAATCAGTGGCTGTATTATTGTATGTATGGGTGTAATAGTGTATAGAATAGTGTCTGCTTGGGTATATCAGTGTATACACTAGAGTGTCTCTGGGTGTGTCAGAAAATACCTGGGTTGGTTACCGTATCTATCAGTGTATGGGTAGATGTATTAGTGTATCAGTGAGTGCGTGAATGAGTGTGTCAGTCTATGCATGAGTGTGTCTGGGTATGTTAGTGTTTGTATCAATGTGTGTCTGGGTGTGAGAGTGTATACAACAGTGTGTGACTGGGTATGTCTTTATCTGTATGTAAATGGTTGTGTGGGTATTTATATGGATGAGTAAGTGGGTGCATGAGTGTGTATCAATAAATAATTGTCTGTGTGAGTGCCTGTATAGTTGACAAACTGACTAAGTCAGTACCTGTATGTAATATTGAATATATATGCACAAGCTGTATAAGTAACTGACTGGCTGTGTTAGTAGTTGTTTAGATAAGTATGTGTATGCATCATTGTTTAGAGAAGTAGGTTGATGCCATTCTAGCTGTATGGGTGAGTGATTGGCTGTATCAGTAGTTACATGGGAAAGTGACCGATTATGTTCATGATTGTGTGCAGGGTTGACTGGTTGACTGGTTGTATAAGGTACTATGTACGTGACTGAGTGCAGGTTTTAGTACCTGTATTAGGAAGTAACTAAGTATGTGAATATCTCTATGAGTTAGTAAAATCGGATCACTGAAATATTATCGACGGTCACATTATCGACTAGCAATAATATCGTTGATTAATTATCGACTACAAAAATATCGACTTTGTATACTTTTTACACAAAATACAAAAATATCGACTAAAAAATATCGAGTATTTAGAATATCGAGTACATAAATATCGTCTCATTAAATATCAACTACTAATATATCGTTTTTCATGAAATTACACCTAACAATACAAAAATATCGACTACTAAAATATAGAGTACAAAAATATCGTTTCTAAACAAATATCGAGTTATTTTTTGTACCCTTTCATGTCTAAAATACCATATTAATGGTCTATAAAAGTCATTGCTCTATACAAAAAACATTTTACATATAATACCTGTTACTTTTATAACATTACTATTTATCATCATTTGCTATACATTATATTAAAGGCGTTCTATCATTTTAAAAAGAATCTTTACATGTAACTAAAATTTTCATAATATTTTTACACTTACACATCTATTTTATTTAACAACCAACCTGCTTTAATGCGGAAAGCACCACATACCACCATTCTCACATCAACAAACACACCAATTAACATTAAAAAAATTCAAACTAGCCTATACAATCCTTCCTTTCATCCTACAACCAATCAAATCCAAGCACACAAAATACACATACTATAAAAGGGATAAATGCATTCTACCATTTGCTGCTGCTAACTCCATAGAAAGAAGATGCCAACACTCTGAAGATTTTGTTCCTGAACAAACATCTTTAAAGATTCAGCTCACTAGCTAATCATTCAAGTAAGTTACATTCCATTATTTAAAAATCTAAATTAGTAGTCTATTATTTTACTTATATCTCCTAACTCTTCCACTTATTTATTTTTTATCTCCTCCTACTTTTCTGATAGAAACTACTACAAAAAAATTCGTAATACATGCTCCTATTTCTTCCCCTGCTAAATAAGATAGTAAGTATATATTAATGGTCTGTTATACAACAACAGCTGTTTTTAAACAGTATTTCACAAGATTCATACTTAATTTAAAACATTTTATTCACAGATATTCAGCGATTTTCCGATTTCAACACTACAAATGTATAGAACTACACTAATTAAACATGTAAGTATATATGTTTTTGTTAGTAAACAACCAATATTTAAAATGCTATTTTCTAAACAACATATCTTGCATATTACATCTTCCCTACAGATCCAATAAAACCATCCTACATCAACTATACCAAAAGACAAGACTACCCTTGTAAAAAATGTAAGTATACTTCAATTTGTCTAAAACTTCGGATAAAAACAAGAACTATGTTCTTAACACCATGTTATGTATTTTATATTTCCTCTACAGATATTGTGAATACATCATACATCTATTCTACCTACAGCAAAGAAAAGTACATATTTAGAAGTTAGTATACTTTTAAATATTTCCAATTTCCCAACGCTTCAAAATAATTTTTATCATATGTGACATGTATTTATTCTATCTTCTCTACAGATCTAAACTTTACTACCTTGATGTACTCCACCAAATACTACAACTCAACTATTTAAACAAGTAAGTATATGTAATGTTCACATCAAATGTAGTACTAAGCAAATTGAAAAACTGCTTTTTTCTAGGAAAAACGTTTGTTATGTATAAACATTAACTTAGCATTTCTATATTTTCATACCAACAGTAAATAAAGAAATACATACAAGAAAGTCCTTCAAAATACAGTTCTGCATTTGTGATTACTACTTTTAGTAAACGTAAGTATAAATACAACATTAATTATGTTAGCACCACTAAGTGAAATATATGTTATTTGATTTTGTTTCTTTCTACTCTTTCCTAGAACAAGTAAAACAAAATGACAGAAGGTGCAGAATTTGTTATGTCACAGAAAAATAAATTACTGTTATGTTATATGGGTTATGTTTATAGCCAGGAAAGACAAAGTGGTAGAAAAGTTTTCTGGAAATGTACAAAATATTACTCAAACAAATGTTATGGAAGGGCTACTACAGAGGAAACTAATGTGCTATTTACCAGGGAACACAATCATCCCCCCAATGTCACAGAAATTGAAATAAGAGATGCTTTAGAAAGTATAAAGACTGCTAGCACACAAAGTGATAGACCAACAACACAAATCCTTAAAGAGGAACTGTTAAAAGTCCCAGGCCATGCTTCAGGTCAACTACCCTCTATTGACTCCCTAAAACGCACAATTGCATACACTAAAAGACGCACTTCCACAACCCCACCCAACCCTACTACTTTTGAGGAAATTATTATTTCACCAGAAATGTCCATCACACACAATAAAGACAAATGTATACTTTTTGACAATGAAAGCAGTACAAACAGAATCATAATGTTTGCAATTGCAAGTAATTTAAGAAAAATCCAACAGTGTCCCCAATGGATGATGGATGGAACATTTAAACCATGCCCAAAACCTTTTTACCAACTATATTCCATCCACGGGTTATACCATAACTATAACATCCCTTTCATTTACTGTTTGCTACCAAACAAACAGCAAAACACTTACACAGAAATATTAAATGTTCTCAAAAATGAAATCAATAATGATTTTCCAGAAAAAATAATTATTGATTTCGAATTAGCTATGATTAATAGCATTTTGAAAATATTTCCCCACACAGCAATCCAGGGTTGCTACTATCATTTCAATCAGAGCATATGGAGACATCTCCAAAAATCAACTTTAAGTATTTTGTACTCAACAGATAGCACCTTTGCCTATCAAATTAAAAAATTGATAGCACTGGCCTACGTTCCTGTTACCGATGTAGCGGAACACTATAATTTATTAATTGACAGCACATATTACAAGAGGAATGAAGATAAACTAACCCCATTACTGGATTATTTCGAAGATACTTGGGTGGGAAGGTTGCACAGATCTGGACATCGACGCCAACCCAAATTCCAAAGCCCTTGGTGGAATGTCTATCTTAGTACTTTAAACCAAGAGGCTAAAACCAACAACAGTGTAGAAGGGTGGTATAATGCTTTCCAAGCTACCACAAGCAGAACAAGACCCACATTCCATAACCTACTAGAAGCTTTGATAAAAGAACAAAGCTATCAAGAACTAAGAATGGAACAATCTGTGACCCAAATTGGTCCAAAACTAAGTAAACAAAGAAAACAAATGTTCCGACTACTGCAAAGTCAAGTCACACTATACCCTACAACTAGAGGATTCGAATATCTGTCAACAATAGCTAAAACCCTACTATAAAAATGTCGACAAAATATACTAATATCTTCTTACAATAATGATACATATAACAATCATAAACATTTCTAAACAATTATAAATAAGACATATTTGTTTTACAAACTTATCAAAATTTTGCACATTATTTCTAAACAAATATGCAATATTTATAATTACATCACACATACACATTACATAAAGATCGACATTTCCCACCCAATAAATAGAAATATAAAAATACTTACAATTTCTGTAGATGAAAGAGATGTAATGAAGCAAAATACAATCCATACAATCCATTACAAAGTAAGAAAAATCCAATATGGGAAACCATCAAAAACCCGAAAATTATGTAAAAATAAAATAAACGCTCCAGGAAATCCCGAAAACAGTAGTGTGGACACTTTAGTATTTAAAGTGATATACACACAACTTTTAAAAAAACGGTGACGCATACCAATGTATCAATCCAATACGAAACCCTCAAAAATCCCGAAAAAAGGTTAAGATTATTAAAATCCGCTCCTGGCAAACACGAAAAATAGGAGATACACTTAAAAATATAACCATAATAAGTCATACATTAGTATCTCTGAAAAAAAACACGCTTCCTTCCATGTAGTTTTCATGCGAGGAACCGGAACCTGTAAAAAAACATACATAACGAAACCCACCCACAAATAGCCCATAAAATTTGTAAATACACTCACAATTAACATTAACCATGTAAGAAGACATTTCCTAACAATTCAAATAACACTAGAACTAAAACATACACGACGCATCTATAACGACGACATTACACCTAAACGCTACATTAACAAAACATACATACACACAAAAACACTACACAGTTCGAATATACCCTCAAACATTACCACTCAGTCATAAATGGTATATAAAATTTACCTTACCTCTCTCCACACGAAGCAACTCCCAACCGCGAGCTTCTCCAGTCTTGAATGAAGCGCAATAACCTTACGCGGTAAAAAAGTAGTCCCCTTAAACCAATTTTGAAAAGGTATCATAGAAAATACAATGTTATAGTATAAAAATATAATACATACACATTGTTATTGTAACAAATTAATACAGTAGACTCATTATAATTTAAACTGTTAAAATTTTTTAAATGTATTTAATATTAATTAATATATAGTAATTAATATATATTAATAATATTAAATAAGTATGTAACACTTGAAATAATATATGTAAAAATTTTATTTTTGTGTACATTTATAGGAATAAGTGTGTGTTTGTTTATAACTAAACATTATTAATTGTTTTGTAAATAATTAATAATAATAAATAATATAACTTATTTATTATTATTAGTATAAAAATTATAACCATTTACTATATAAATAATGCCCTTAAATAATGTATTTTTATTTATCGGAATGTATGTATTTCTGAAAAGAAAAGATAAATGTTTAAGTTTATTAATTAATAATAATAATAATAAATATATTTGTTATTATTTTTATTAATAACTTTTTTTTAATAATAATGTCTAAGTATTATAAAAGTATATAATTGCATAAATAATATTTTACCAATACCAGATATTATTATTAAACATATTATTCCCCTTTACAGTTATAAAGTTAACAACATAATATATTTATATGTATAATTTAAAAACAACATTGTCAGAAATATGTGAAAAAAAATGTCTTAATTAGTATTTCCATATCTTGAGCAAATATAATAATTGTCATGTTACTTTATAAAAATTTATATATTTAAATTAAATATTTAATAATATTAATATATAATATTAACATTATTAAATATAAATGGAAGAAACAGAAAAATAACTTGAATTTTATTTATTTCAATATAAATACTTGTTACAGAAAGTGATTGATAATAATATTTTGTTTTGACATAAAAAATGTTGTGAAAAAATTTTGTGTGACAAATTAAAACATGTACATAAATGAGAATGTGTTATTCTGCAAATACAACATTTCAAAAAATGTTTATGTTATATTTGATAGTGAATGTATTGTATTACACATGAAAATATTGGAAAATTGTAATAAAGTTTTGTGAAAACATCCATTTTGCATTCTCTTGTAATATAATAACACACTAATGTAAAATTATATGCAAATGTGCTGGACACTGACCAATTAATAATTGCTATTCCTACTCCAGTCAAAGTATTATCAGAGAAGTTGCTGTACACTGACCAATTATTATTTGCTATTCCTACTCAAGTGAAAGGTATATCTGGAAAGGTGCTGAAGACTGACCATGTATAAATTAGAATAGCTACTTTAGTATAATGTTATAGTGTAAAATTTGTCAAATATTTAAATATATTTTATAAATATAATTAACATATATTAGTAGTATATTTTTTGCTGAGTAGTTTAAAAAATTATTATTAGCATAAAAAAAGAGCAACTTTTTTTCCCAAAAACTTTTCAATTATTTCTAATATTTATACAAAAATTCTCACTCTTTATATACACAAAACAGACCCTGAACCCTAAAAATACCCCTTTACCCTAAAACTGAAAAGTGTCCATGAACTCAAAAATATACTCCTTTACCCAAGAACTGGAAACTGACCCTGAACCCTAAATATACCCCTTTACCCAAAAACTGAAAACTGACCCTGAACCCAAAAAATTCTCCTTTACCCAAAAACTGAAAACTGACCCTGAGCCCTGAAAAATACCCCTTTACCCAAAAACAGAAAACTGACCCTGAACCCCAAAAATTCTCCTTTACCCAAACATTGAAAACTGACCCTGTACCCTAAGAAATACCCCTTTATCCAAAAACCCAAAACTGACCCTGAACCCTAAAAATTCCCCTTTACCCAAAAACTAAAAACTGACCCAGAACCCAAAAAATACCCCTTTACCCAAGAACTGAAAACTGACCCTGAACACAAAAATATACCCCTCTACCCAAAAACTGAAAACTGACCCTGACCCATTAAATATACCCCTTTCCCCCAAAAACTGAAAACTGACCCTGAACCTAAAAATAAACCCCTTTACCCACAAACTGAAAACTGACCCTGAAGCTTAAATAAACCCCTTTACCCAAAAACTGAAAACTGACCCTGAACCTTAAATATACCTCTTTACCCACAAACTGCTGACCCTGAACCCTAAAAATACCCCTTTACCCAAAAACTGAAAACTGACCCTGAACCCCAAAAATTATCCTTTACCCAAAAACTGAAAACTGACCCTGAGCCCTAAAAAATACCCCTTTACCCACAAACTGAAAACAGACCCTGAACCCAAAAAATACCCCTTTACCCAAAAACTGAAAACTGACCCTGAACATTAATTATACCCCTTTCCCCAAAAACTGAAAACTGACCCTGAACCTTAAATATACCCCTTTACCCAAAAACTGAAAACTGACCCTGAACCTTAAATATACCCCTTTACCCACAAACTGAAAACTGACCCTGAACCCAAAAAATACCCCTTTACCCAAAAACTGAAAACTGACCCTGAACATTAATTATACCCCTTTCCCCCAAAAACTGAAAACTGACCCTGAACCTTAAATATACCCCTTTACCCACAAACTAAAAACTGACCCAGAACCCTAAATATACCCCTTTACCCAAAAACTGAAAACTGACCCTGAACCTTAAATATACCCCTTTACCCACAAACTGAAAACTGACCCTGAAATCTAAAAATACCCCTTTACCCTAAAACAGAAAACTGACCTTGAAACATAAAAATACCCCTTTACCTAAAGAGAGAAAACTGAGCCTGAACACTAATATTCCTCCTGTACCCAAATTTAATTAATATTATTTAATTAACTATTTTTTTTTTTTTTTGTCCTCATAACCTCCGATTGGACCAGTGCCAAATAGGAATCAACGGAGAATGACTGACTCAGTTGAGAACTGGTAGGGACACATATCTTGAAGGCCCTCTGTCCCACAGTCTTCCATCGAACTCCAAGGAGGCACTAAATCCTACTCTGCCATCCCGCATCAGACCACGGAGTAGTTTTGGCAGCCATATGGGGGCCGGGCATGAACCGGATAACAGCTGTTCCCATGGTGCTGAAGATAAAGAGCACCTTAGGATATCAATCATTGGACTCGGGGAAAAAAAAAAAACCCGAATATATCACTGAGACCACTTAATCAAATGGCAAAATGCCCTTTTTCTGCGATTTCCAGATCTAGCCAAATCCATGACTGATGTCCGCAATACAGAGTCTTGACAGTCTCTAAAAGTAGGAGGTGACGAGTCCTTCCATTTCCTGCAGATCTCTCTTCTTGCGAGCAGGATGGAATAAAAAACTAAACATTTAGGTAGATGTAATACTCCTTCCAACACTCCAAAGATGATCAAGGACAGATCCATTGTGACATGTTTTCCTAAAGACTCAGTGAGGCAGTTGCTGATATTCTGCCAAAAGGTTGTTAGTATCGGGCATTCCAAGAACATGTGTGTATCTGAAGCAGCAACTTGACCGCATTTAGCGCAAGACACTGTCTGTCCTCCTGTGAATTTAGAAAGTCTAGAGGGGGAGTAATACGCTCTATAAAGGGTAAATATGTGATTTCTGCGAAGCCATGATGGCTTGACGATACTCCACAAAAGCTCGAAAGAAGATTTCCAAAGTGTTTGTAAGTTCACATCCCCCAAAACAGAACCCTATACTAACTCTGGTAAAACAAAGTCCCCATCTACCTCGTCCATTATAGAGTTGTACCATCTAGATATTTCTTTCTTTTCTGGCCCTCTAGTTAGTAGATCGGAGATAAAGGGGCTATGACCACCTAGTTTAAACTTATTTTTATTAACAGGAGACGTTTTATAGGCAGCTGTCCAACTATAAATCTGGATATATTTGAAGCGTGAAAGGTTAGGACCAATCTTGGCTTGCAAATATTCCCATGAGAATAAATCTCCCTCATAAAAAAGGTCCCCCCAAACCTCCATGCCCGCCTCCCTCAAAGGGACTGCCAGGGTGTCATCAAGCCAAACCGGACTTTCGGGTAGGTCCCACAACGGGGTTTTTTCACAAAAGTAGTTTACTTTTATAGCTTTCATGATTTCTGCCCATGTTCGAGCAAGACCCTGTAGGATCTTCAGTTTAATTTTTTTTTAAAACTTAGGATTTCCAAACTTAAAGAGAAAACTAGAGTGATTGATATTTTCCCCCTCCAACATTGCTGCATACATCATTCCCACCCCCAAGGAGTCGGGATTCTTTAACAACATCCTTGAATGTGATAATTGAAAGGCCCAAGCATAGATTTTTAAATCAGGGGCCGCCAGCCCTCCCTTTTCACGTCGCCGTCTTAGTTTTTTCCAGGCAATACGTGGGAGATGGTTGTGCCAAATAAAAGAAGAGACGTTTGATTGAAATTTAGCTAAAACATTTTGATCAAAATATAAGGGAATAGTATTAAATAAGAAAGAAATCTTTGGGAGAATAGCCATTTTGATAAGATTAACCCTACCTATTAATGAGAGGGGGAGATGCAACCAAGAGTGAAGAAGCTTACGACAGTCTTTAAGCACTTTGGATAGATTAATTTGGACTATTTTATTTATGTCGTTTACAATTATTAACCCTAGGTAACGCATAGAGGTGCTGGGATGAAATTCTATAGGTGGATTCTCATCATTCCAGATAAGCATTTCGGTTTTAGTTGCGTTTATCTCATACCCCGACACTAGTCCAAAGGGGGAAACAACCATTACAACGCAACTTTTACAACGAACTACCATTACAACGAAACTTTTACAACGCAAAAACTTTTATAACGCATACCATTACAACGCAGGATTTTACAACGCAAGTACCTTTACAACGCATACCATTACAACGTAAGTATTGGTAAGTATATAATTATTTTTAAAATATTATATGTTTGGGTTTTTGGGTAAAGGGGTATTTTTAGGATTCAGGGTCAGTTTTCAGTTTTTGGGTAAAGGGGTATTTTTAGGGTTCAGGGTCAGTTTTCAGTTTTTGGGTAAAGGGGTATTTTTAGGGTTCAGGGTCAGTTTTCAGTTTTTGGGTAAAGGGGTATTTTTAGGGTTCAGGGTCAGTTTTCAGTTTTTGGGTAAAGGGGTATTTTTAGGGTTCAGGGTCAGTTTTCAGTTTTTGGGTAAAGGGGTATTTTTAGGGTTCAGGGTCAGTTTTTAGTTTTTGGGTAAAGGGGTATTTTTAGGGTTCAGGGTCAGTTTTCAGTTTTTGGGTAAAGGGGTATTTTTAGGGTTCAGGGTCAGTTTTCAGTTTTTGGGTAAAGGGGTATTTTTAGGGTTCAGGGTCAGTTTTGGGTTTTTGGGTAAAGGGGTATTTTTAGGGTTCAGGGTCAGTTTTGGGTTTTTGGGTAAAGGGGTATTTTTAGGGTTCAGGGACAGTTTTGGGTTTTTGGGGTACAGGGTTAATTTGTAAAAATAAAATAAAATTATATTTAAATTAAATTAATTAAATGTAATTAAATAAAAAGTAATTATATTTTAATAATTTAAATTAAAAAAAATATTTTTAGGGTTCAGGGTCAGTTTTGGGTTTTTGGGGTAAAGGGTTAATTTGTAAAAATAAATTAAAATTATATTTAAATTAAATTAATTAAATAAAATTAAATAAAATTTAATTATATTTTAATAATTTACAATAATTTATATTAAAAAAATATTATATACTTACCAATATTTACGTTGTAATGGTATGCGTTGTAAAGGTACTTGCGTTGTAAAATCTTGCGTTGTAATGGTATGCGTTGTAAAAGTTTTTGCGTTGTAAAAAATTTGTTGTAATGGTAGTCGTTGTAAAAGTATGCGTTGTAACGTCATACATCCGTCCAAAGGCGGTAGCCAGCTTCACTATGGCAGGGAGAGCCGTTACGGCCTCAGATGACAAAATAAGTACATCGTCGGCATATAGTGCCACCTTCCTCATCCAACCTTGATAATGAAATTAACTATTAATGATTAATTAACTATAATTAATAAGTTATTATATTAGCAAAATAGCTGTAATTATTTGAATATAATTATTTATAATATGTATGCCCAAACAAATATTTAATAACAAAATATGAAAACAATTTTTTATTATTAATAATTAAATCAACTAATTAATATTATTTAATTACTATTTATTTACTAATGATAAATATGTACCAAATTATATGAATTAATTAACAAATTAATATTTATCCTTTACCAATTAATTGATAATTTAAATTTATCACAAACATATCATAATTAATTATTTCTTTTTAATTACTCCCCACCCTTATCCCCTATTAACCCAACATCCCGCTCCTAAACATTAACTACAATTTATACCAATAACAAAGAAGAAAATATTTTAGCACATTATCTGTAATTATTTTCATGTAATTATTAATAAATTTTTCCCAAATTATTTAATGAACTATAACAAAATATTATATATATAACAATTACTCTAAATAATGTAATTAACTAAATAATAATAATTATTTACCAATTAATTACTAATACAAAATTTATACCAAATTATAATAATTAATTAATTATTTATATTATTTATTTTCAAATTAACTAATTAATAATAATTAATTACCAATTAATTACTACATAAATTTGTATTACCAATTATATTAATTAATTAAATAATTAATATTATTTAATTTCCAATTAACTATTTAATAATAATTAATTACCAATTAATTACTACATAAAATTGTATTACCAATTATATTAATTAATTAACTAATTATAATGATTTATTTTCCAATTAACTAATTAATATTAATTAATTACCAATTAATTACAAATAAAAAATGTATAGAAATTTATATAAATTAATTAACTAATTAATATTATTTATTTCCCAATTAATTAAAATATAAAAAAAAATTCAAAGATATATTAATTAATTAATTATTTTAAATTACTCCCCACCCTTATCCCCTATTAACCCAACATCCCGCTCCTAAACATTAACTACAATTTATATTACTATTACAATTTATTTATATTTTTTACCTTTTTTCAACATAATATCGATATTTTTTACTTTAACTATTAATCGATATTTTGTCATGTCGATATTTTTGAGTCGATAATTTTGGACTCGATATTTTATTATCATTATTGTAATCGATATTTTTAACAACGATATTTTTGTTCTCGATATTTTATTATATTCGATATTTTTTACTCGATATTTTGTCCATTCGATATTGTGGAGTCGATATTATGTCTGTGCACCAGTAAAATCATGTAGTAGTACATGTACTTGCAAGTGAAACAATGAGTTTTTACCTGTGGCACTGAGTTAGTAGGTGAGTCAGTGGTTGAATAAATGAGTGACTGGGTGCGTGAGTAATGCAATCAGTGTATATGGAAATGTGTGAATGACTGTCCAAGACTCTACCTTGATGTTTAGTTTTATAATGTAAATGTGCAGTACTACATTGAAAGTTTTTATGACAAAATAGGCAAAATAAAGCCATGACAAGCTATGGCAAGAGTATTTTATGTTTAAAAACACTCTGCAAGGATATCTCTAAGCCATATTTCTGTGGTAGAATAAGTGTTTTGAGACATCTAAAGACGTTCAACTCCAGTCGCTATTGAAAAAAAAAGAACATCAAGATGAGTTAGTAGTTTATCTTTTACAGACACATTACAATATACATTGCTTATACTGTAACACTGTATCACAATATAGTAAAAATATAATTTTCCCGTTTTACTGTTCTTAGCTTTCATACTTCTTCACCTTAAATGATGGTCTGTATGAAGCATCATCCTTGAACAGTGGGGAAAAAAACAATCAATGGAATGTAAAAAAAAATAAAGTTGCACAGTCCTTCACTTATAAATAAGTGACACTATTTATTGCACTCACTACAATACATTAATCAATTGGTATTTCTTGAGTTGCTAAGCTTATCTAAACAAACCTATGTTAAAAGTATTTCTTAAATTATTATATCTGGTACAATACTATAAATAAATATAAAGCACTGTTGAATTGTGGGGGTCCTTTTGAAAACATCACTCCGGATATGCCAAATGATGTTTAAAATGCTGATGATCCATATAGACAAAATCCCATACTATATTTTGTTCCACAAATATTAATTAGAAGTTTGATTGTTGAAACAAACAGGGTTATTTTTTAGTTTCAAACGCAGTATTTAGTTTCAATTTAAGATTGCTGTAATTGGATTGTGTCCATCCAGTTCTAGACTTTAATTAGAAAGTGTAGTTTTTAGATGTAGTATTAACTCCTTTCTGCCAGATGAAAAGACTCTTGCATTTTGAAGATCTTTATAAATAGATTACCCTCAATAGGCCGAATAATGTCTAAAACACTGATGAACCACGTAGAAGAAACATTGCAAACCAATTTTTTATCCAGAATTCCTCCTTAGAATTTCGGCTGAGGCAACAAAAGATAAGAGTTAGGTAGTTTGAATAGAAGTTTTGTTTTTTATTTAAGGTTGATGTCATTGCATTCTGTCCTTCCAGTTTCGCTCTTTAAATAGGCAGTGTGGCGTCCCGGGGTTGTATTAATTCCTTCATAAAAGATGATAGCTGAAGTAGTAAAAGGTATTCCAGAAATTGATATTTGTCCAAGTTTACCATTTGTAATTAGAGTTTCCAATTTAGAACCATCTGCTCTGCATTGTTGTAGCATTACTATAAGGTATTTTCCAGTTGTTTCTAGAATCAATGTAGACATAACATTGGATCTGCAGTTTGGGCAAGTCATATTTTGGTCAGCCTTCTTCCACAATTTATCAAAAGACACAGTTTTAGAATCTGGTAATATTTAATAGAGAAAACGCTCAGAATTTATTTGAGTAGTAGATGAATAATCACAGTCTTCACAGTCATGGTTCCATGTGCAACACAGTCTGAATACATCATCAATATCTAGATCTTCTTCTAAAATTACTGACATAACTGTAATACATTATTGTGTGTCTTGTTGAGTGTTGAGAGTAAATATGACTAAAAGACCTTGAATACTTGAAGCAAAATGTATCTTAGTCCTGTTAGTCAGTAAACATTGGAGTAAAAGGATCCAGTACCGAAAACAATCTTTTATTTGTTTTTTGCTGAATTTGGTTTACTAGATGTGGTAAATGAAACAGTATATCGGGTACAAAATTTGCATAGCAGTTGACCTGAACTGTTTTCCAACTGGAAACCTACAATATCTCTGTTGTTTTCCAGTTTTCTCTTCTTAACAGCTTATAGATTGTCCTTGTGCGCTTTTTTTCTTCTGCATCTGTACACTCTTTTGTAATCTTACGTTGTGGTCAGATTATCCATTTCTCATAAACTGGGTATTGGCTTAAATGAGGAACGTATATACTTCTTAAACGATTGCACTTTCTTACACAGCTTGCATTGGCACTAACTTTGTTTTCATCAAGCTCAATCAAAAACAAACTAGACAATGTTCTAAATAGCGACAATGCTACTTATGGCATTCCTTCTTTACAGACAGTAAGTACTACCAATATTAACAAAAGGTGCAGCTACATTTAAACCTTGTGATTTATGGACAGTTACAGCACACGCTAGAGAGAGTGGGAACTGCTGGTGCAGCACTGATAAGTCTTTCACTAGCAAAAAATGTACAACACATCAGCCAATCTGCTTCGCAGCGTCAATCTGATAACATTTTATGGCCATGTGTTCAACCTCAGCTCTATTTGGAAAATGTATGAAATCAATAACTTTATTCATTGCACCATTTACTAAACCTTCTTCGACATTTAAATTACAGAGCAAAATTATTCGACAATTTTTGCTCACACAACTGTAATTTCCCAAATATCTTATTTCTCCAGTTGCAGTAATTGTTCGTTAAAGTTGGAGCACTCTTCAAGTTAAGGCATTTAAAAAAAACTACAGACTTCTGTTCTTCAATGAATTTGTGCATTAGTACTGTTGCTGTAAAGTTAGATGGAAATAATTTTTTGATAAGGTGACTTCACCAAGCATGTTTTCCCTCTTATGTCAGAACTCCCACTCTAATGTCCTCCAGTGCATCTCCATATGCCACATCAGATGCTTTAAAAAAAAATTATATATATATATATATATATATATATATTATTGTCCTCATTTAGCCTAAATAAGTGAGTAATCTTTCAGCAAACGAAGGTTTATTTAAGGGTCCCCGTATAATGATATCTTCAAGTCACTGGGCCCCCCGGAGATCCAACGAAACCAGTTGCCCAGATTCTGGTGGTGATTAGTGATACATATAGCGGGTAGAAACCTTTCACCGCCTCAAGGTAGAAACACTACCTCCACTCTCACTTATTTAATAATCATTGGATTTTGAAATGTAGCAAGACAAATAGCAAAACAAGTATTATCAAACCTTGTTCTCCCAATCACCCCAATTCCTCCATATTTTACATCTTTTCTTTGATGAACTAGCCATATCTAAATTATGAATACGCCTAACCGAAGCCACACAATCTAATAATACTGTTGATTGTGGTAGAATCCATTTATGCAAATTTCCGACCTAGCTAGAAGGACCAGCAAAAGTAATAAAGAAGCCGGTGAATTAGACAAATTATAAATAATCCTCTTGTAGGACCCCAAATATAACCAGACTTAAGCTTACCTTATTCCCTCACGCCAGAACCCCCAAGACAGACTTACCTATGCCTTGCCAGAAGTCATGGATAGAAGGACACTGCCAAAACATATGCTGATCATCCACATCATCAGACTTGCACTTCGGACAAACCTTTCAATGGGCACCTCCCAATTTAGCCAGTTTCTTTGGAGACCAGTATGCCCTATGGAGTATGAACAAATGGTTCCTCTTGAGATAGGCAGCTTTAACCACTTTTCAAAGAGTGCGCATTGATACTTGCCATAGGTATGTTACGCTGGTCGATGGCAGGTCTCTTCCTCAGGACTCCTCCATAGGTACTGGAGGGGGTTCACTCTTAATTAGAAGCCAATACCATTTAGAGACCTCCTTTTATTGAAATAGACGTCCACAGAGAGAGAGTTCATACTCTGCACTATATCCTTCTTCTTTATCCAAATGTAAGGCCCAGCTAGATAACTGATAAAACTTAAATCTTGCAAGTCTTTGGTGCGTGAGATTATACAACACATCCCACGAGAGGAGTTTATTCCCTGGAAGCACTTGGCCCCAAGTCATAATACCTTCCTCCTGGTATACAGTGGATAGGGAGTCTTTTAAGCAGACTGGCGTGCCTGGGGAGTTTCAAATGGGGGCCCCTGCACTATAATAGGAGATCTTCACGATCTTCCTGAATCGAAACCAAACTTCACAGGCCAAACTTAGAACCATTAGTCTAATTTAAAAAAAAAACATTGGGTGTCCAAACTTAAAAAGAACTCCGTCGGCCCCTTGTGGGGGCCGACGGAGTTCATGGCAAGCAGACATGGAGACATGGCAAGCAGCATAGGAGGAAAACAAGAAGAGTTGAAGAGGAGAGATCTTAATTTTTTTAATTGAACGGCAAGATAAAAGCGGAGATCCAGGCTAGCAATACCCCCTCTACCTTTGAACATCTCAACTTCTGCCAAGCAATCCGCACCCCCTTATTTGCCCAGAGAAACTCTTTATTGACCCTTGTACTTTTTTCAAAGCAGACTGATCAAAAGATAAGGGGATCATGTTAAAGATGAAGGTGAACTTTGGCAAAATTGACATCTTAATTAAGTTAGAGCGGCCCAAAATAGATAAAGCGAGACTATTCCAAAATTTTTAAAGCAAAACCATTTCTTTCCTTTTAAGGTATACATTTACTAGGGTCGTCTTGGTGATATCATGAGGGATTTGGATGTCAAGATAGTGGATTTGCTGTTTTATTGTAACTGATCTTACAGGTGTGTTTCAAGTCATAATCTCTTTTTTTTTAGAATTAATTAGATAACCTGAAATCCTTTCAAAATTCGTCAATAGTTTCTCCAGACAGGGTAAGATAGCAAGAGACTCGCTAGAGAAGATCATCAAGTCATCTGCATATAAGGTGTCTTTTTTCTCCCAACCCTCCCATCTAAAAGGTGTAAATCTATTGCTAGCCCTAATACTACAAGCCAAGGGTTCTATGAGTAAATTGAAAATAAAGGGGATAATGGACATCCCTGCCTTGGTCCTCGTTCCAACTTAATTGATTTGGAGAGATTGCCGATTATATTAAGTCTGGCAGTGGGCGTATTGTAGATATTTTTGCTCGAATAAAATAATTGCCCAACCCAAACCATCAAGTCATATATGTTAAAAAAGGCCAATTCACTCGATCAAAAGCCTTCGCCACATCGAATGCAAAAATCGAGAGCGAACAATTATGGGCAGTGGCTATAATGATCGCCCCAATTAGGTCATGTGTTAACTCGTGAAGCTGGTGACCCCTAATAAATCCCTTTTGGTCCAGATAAACCAAAGAACTCATTTCCAAATTCAAGGTATCCTGTAGGTATTTTTAACCTATCCCCTTCACAGCACTCAATTGGCAAAAAAAAAAAAAAGCAACACCGCTGTCATCAGGCGTTGAAGCACACCTGGGAGGCACTCAGCCTTCCGGGTGGGAACCCGATGATGAAGCGGGCCACTAACTAGGTTGGTGGGTGAGGGTTCTTCTATGAACCCAAATGATTTCCCTGTTAAGGAGACATATGCAATAAGCAAGAAGCTTTGACTATGCAACTAACAATTCCAAATTTGGATTCTTCATGGAGCATAGTCTTATGCTCATATACTATTTCACAACACTTGCAGATACCAATTCCTCATTTTCTCTACACTCCTGTTCAGAATCAAGGAAACAAAACTGGATGACTTCACAATAGTTTTCTACCTCTGCTACTGTACCATGAAAAAGAGCTCCCTTGATTTCTCTTAAACCTAGAGCAGGAGTTTTTACATAGTAATGTCGCCTAACTAAAGTTCCAAGTTTCAGAGTGATGAACAGCTTACATTCTGAAATGATGAAAACGGCTTTGGCACACTTTCTTTAATGGACATGCTAGTGAATATCCCTGTAAATTAGTATACTTCCTTACTGTGCATGGATCTAATCCTAGCAAATCCCTATTTTCAATTTCAGACTTTTGCATGGAAAGTTACGTAGGAAACTTCCCAGTATATCAATAGATTCCTGCTGAACACGGCAAACACTGCTACAGTTCCATTTATAAACAGGGGCCTGACTACGCCTTACCTATACCTCTTCAGCGTTCACTTCTTCAACATTCCTAGCTACCATCACCTTTTTTGGAATAGGGCTACCATCCTTCTTCTCATAACATCATCCAGATTCTTAACTGCATGAACTAATGTGTTTTCTTGGAAGTAGCTTACTTCATTAAAGAAATGCTCAGTAAGGGAAGTATGTCTCCATTCACCCCTGAAAACTTTGCAAAAGTTACTTCTATTTAAAAGTATTTTCTTTTGGCTTCTACTCCTCATACACAACACTATTTTATCCAGTGTCTTCATTCTAGTTAGAATCAAAATAAATAGCTTCCTCTTGAGAGCAAAGGCCTTATCGACTAAACCCTTAACAAGTTCCTTTTGTTTGACTGCTTCTCTTCTTTTATACTTCCTCATAGTTCTTATTAGATTCTGAAATACTCTACTATGGAACATTCTAACTCTGATTTCCTTAAACTGCTTCTGCCTCCTGGTTAAACTCTCTGCTTTTTTGTTTGTTTTTTCACTCTTTATATCATGTACTTTTACTCCTTTCTTAGTGGATCACAAACTTTGTTTTTTATTTACTTTATTTAGCTGCCTTTCCAGTTGTCCACAAACTATTTTAAGAAATCTCTTTGTTCTCTAACCAGCAGCTCTTTTCAATTTCACCATTTTATCCACATTTTGCCCCTTTTGTTTCTCAGTTGTGAGGAGATATTATCATTGCTTCTGTTTCTTTCTTCTCTAACTTTTTATGGCATTATAACTATCTGTACGTAACTAGAAATTGATGCCTGAAAAGTAAAAAAATATATAATTACATTTACCTTTTAATTACAGCCTATCACATTACATATTTTAGGTTTTCAATAATGAACAAAAAAGCAGTTGACTTACTATATGAAGCTAACATTACAATTGACGTTCATGTTTACATCTCTGTGTCAGTGTATGCATTACTCCTACTGGGTATACTACCATATCTATTACTATTTTGCTATGTACTGACCCTATGTTTAAAGGACTACTTGTCTGAATGAGAGGCTACGGTGTGTCAGTACTTGGCTAGATATGTGAGTGAGTGAACAAGTCCAGCCGTAGAAGGGCTATTAGAAGTTTAAGTAAGTATACCAGTATGTGACTCTCTGTTTTCTGAGTCTATGGCTCTCAAAATGTGTATGTGAGTGGCTGAAAAAATAGCTCAGTGTCTCTGTTAGAAATTAGAGGGTATGAAGGTGAGCAGGGCTGGCTTTGACACTAGTGGTGCCCGGTGCGACAATCTTTTTTGAACCCCCCATGAACTCCTTCTCAGGTTCCCTCACTACCACCAGGCAAGAGGGCCCCTCATCTCTCCATAGCCCCTCTCTCAAATACATTTCATTTGTTTTAAAGCACTGGTAAAGGCTAGCTGTACTAATCCACTCAGCTATCCAACTTAAATACAGATCCGGTATTTGCAGCCAGCATATTAACCCTCTGTGCTACTTTATGGCGAGTCAAACATGCCTCTAGACAAAACTCCAATCTCTTTCTCATGCAGGAACATTAATCACAAGAGTTATCTTGATATTTGTATTGCTACTTGAAATCTGGACATTACAAGGAACTCTGCATCAGCTACTTTTAAATCGTATGCTATTGCTAAACACAGCACCACTTCCTGAGGTCATCGTCCCCTGCTCCAGGTCAGCGCCCAGTGCGGCCGCACCGGTCGCACTGCCCTAAAGTCAGCCCTGCAGGTGTGTCTGTAACTGCTTTTGATACTGCTGCACACATAAGTAGTTTTTGAGCATGTGAGTAAATATATAAGTCCCACTGTCATTGTCTGACTACAAGAGAGAGAGAGTCTCTATGCTTTGGAAACATGTATGTCAGTTGCATTGTGGGTGGTGTACTCTATGTAATACTTGGCATAGGCATCTGCAAGTGCATGAGTAACTTAATGAAACTAAAAAGGACATCTCTCTTCCTCTAAGCACAAAGCACCATGCTTTATGGCTACATACAGCTTTTCTTAGATGTGAGTTATGTTTACTAAAACATGGGTTTAATAGTTTTTTATCTTTATTTTTTTAACATGGGTTTAATAGTTAGCCACAGACTTTTATATGCCAAATTGAGTGGACAGTGAGACTTCACAGACAGTCTCTGCACTAGTAGGCCTGGCCCATGTTTAAATGACTATTTGCCTGGCTGGATCTCTAGGTTGTACCAGTACTTGCCTACATATCTGAATGAGTGTAGGAGACAACTTATACCAGTGCCATAAGATATTTAAGTATCTGTGCCAGTATATGACTGTCTGTTTCAGTAACTTTATGGCTCTCTAAATGTGTATGTGATTGGCTGAACAAATACCTCTGTACCTGTGTTTGGGAATAGAGGGGTATGTAGGTGTGTCTGCAAGTGCCTTTGATAATGCTGCATACATAAGTAGTTTCAGAGCCTATGAGTGAATGTATAAGTCACTTTATCTCTGTCTGACTGAGTGAGAGTGTCTATCCTTTTCTGAACATGTATGCCAGTTGCATTATGGGTGATATACTCTATGTAGTACTAAGGGTTCTGCAAGTGCCCAAGTAACTTAATTAAACTCAAAATGACATTTTTCATCTGTTAAGCACACGCTTTATAGAATTCATACAGCTTATCTCAGAGTTGGCTTATGTATACTAGAACATTGGCTTAACACTTGATGAAGGGCTTTTACATGCCATTTTGAGCTGGCAGTGTGAGTGCAGAGACAAACTCTGCACTAGTAGGCCTGGCACATGTATAAAGGACTATTTGTCTGAATGGATGACTAGGTTATGCTAGTACATCATTGCATATTAAAGGGAGTGTAGGAGTCCAACTATAGCAGTGCCATGAGATGTTTTTGTAAATGTGTCAGTAAGTGGCTGTTTTATTACCACTGTACCTCTGTAATGTGTATGTAAATGGCTGAACAGTGCCTTTGTTATGGAATAGAGCGGTATGTAAGGATGTTTGTAACTGCTTTTGATCCCGCTGCATACACAACTAGTTTATGAATATGTGAGTGAATGTACAAGTCCTTCTGACGCTCTATGACTGGGGGAGAGAGAGGCTCTATTTTTTTCTGAACATATATGTCAGTTGCATTATGGATGGAATACTCTGTATAGTTCTAGGTATAGGGGTCTACAAGTGCACTTATAACTTACTGAAACTCAAAAGGACATCTTCCATCTTTTAAGCTTAAACCTGTATGCTTATGGCATACCTACAGCTTGTATCAGAATAGAGTAATCTATACTAAAACATAACTTTAAGACTTGATAAGGGCTTTTATATGCCAAGTCGAGCTGCAAGTTAGATTGCAGGAACAGACTCTGCACTAATAGGCCTCACTCATGTGTAAATAACTATTTCTCTGGATAGATGAGTAGGTTGCGTCAGTACTTGACAACATGTCCAAGTGACTGTAGGAGTCCAGCTATAGCAGAGATATAAGATATTTAAGTAACTGTGCCAGTGTGCGACTGTCTGTTTTAGTACCACTATGGGTCTCTAAATGTGTATGTAAGTGGCTGCACGAATACTTCAGTGCCTGTGTTTGGGAATAGAGGGGTATATAGGTGTCTCTGAAAGTGCCTTTGATAATGCTGCACACATAAGTTGTTTCTGAGCATGTGAGTGAATGTATACATCTCTCTATTGCTGTCTGACTGAGTGAGTGAGAGTCCTCTATCCTTGTCTGAACATGTATGCCAGTTCCATTATGGGTGGTATACTCTATGTAGCACTAAGCATAGGGTTCTGCAAGTGCAGAAGTAACTTACTGAAACTCAAAAGGACATCTTTAATCTTTTAAGCACAAAGCGCCGTGCTTTATGGCATACCAACAGATATCCGTTATGTGTACTAAAACGTGGGTTTAAGACTTCACAAATGGTTTAACATGCCAAATGAAGCTAGCAGTTAAAGTGCAAAGACAAGGTCTGCATAAATGGACCTGACCTAAGTTTAAACACAGCATATTTAACTATGCCTAGCACTCTCTTACACACATGTAACTCGGTATTAGTTTAAAGAGCATGTCTTACCATCCAAGCACATAAAAGTCTGCCTTATAATTTACCAACACCTACCCTAAAGTGAATCTAGTACATAGCTGTCAAGTTTCCCAGGTTCACGCTTTATGTACGCCTACAGTGCATGCTGTTTCCTTTCAATTCTGAGACTTGTAATCATATTTTAAAATAGAATAAATATGAGGACAGTCCCAGAGTTCAAAGAAAACATTCTCTGTGAGCAGCACATTGTGTATAGATGTATACAACTTTTCAGATATATTGTTAAGTTTAAAGCTTAGCAAGCAGTTTTTTTCTAACAATTAAAGCATGCAGTAAAATAGCAAGATGTACAATATACAGTTCCAGGGCAACACATTGTGAACCGATTACTCATACACCTAGTCTCCTCTCCACCTATCCTAGATATGCTCGTTCCTCCGGGCTTCGCCATCATCAATAAAGATAGGAAGGATCAAAAAAAGGCGGAGGCGTGGCAATCACCCACAACAACAGCCTATCAGTGGTTGAAATCGATACCTTTAAATACAACTCCTTTGAATTCCTCACTGCCAACATCAAAACCGCCAACAACAATCTATTGCAGTGCCACCTACTATACCATCCCCCTGGTAAAACCGCCACGTTCACAGAACAACTGTCAGACCTGAACGCTAATTGCTCGCTCAGAGAGACCAACAACCTCATTCTAGGCGATCTCAACCTTCACTGGAACGATGAGAACAGTGCTACAATACAATCCCTAATTGAGCTACTACTTTCCCACAACCTTACCCAATACTGCTCTAAAGAGACTCACAACAATGGGGCAATCCTGGACGCCATCATCGCCCAACATGATGCAATCACTATAGACCACGTCCTTCCGGTAGATCGGTCAGATCACCACCTAATCCTATTCCACCTCACCCAACCGATCCGGTGCCATCCACCCATCGCTGTTCCCCCTACATGGTCTCGGAACCTATCGCAGATCAACACAGTTGAACTAGAAGAAAGAATAGCCTCCACCCTGCCAATCTGCTCGGACGGCCTCTCTACTACTGAACTCACCTCACACTACAACACAACCACGTCTGCCATCCTAGACCAATTAGCACCCCTGAAAACAGAAAAAACCTAGGAACATCCCTTCCAGACCCTGGTTTAACAAGGACAATTAATGAGGAAAGAAGACATCTTAGAGCCACAGAACGTCATTGGAGAAAGAACCCCTCCTTCAGCCACTGTGAGGAACAAAGAGCAGCAAGAAGAAGGTACAAAAAGCACATCAATAGCGAAAAAACAAACTTCTTCTGTACTGTGCTGGCCAAGGCAAAAAACAGACCAAGAGAACTCTTTGACATCATCAAAAAACAAACTTCCAAGCCATCTACGATCCATGTCCAACCCTCCAAAACCCTTTGTGATAACTTCACCAACTTCTTTAACGAAAAAATCTCCAAGATCGAACTCTCCCTCGACATCAACCTTCACCCTCCTGGCAATAACGACACCACAGCTACCGAAACCACGGTTAGAGGTCGTTCCAAAATCACATGGTCCTCCTTTGACCACTTCCACAAAGCCGAGATCCTCAATCTAATCTCCTCCTCCAAACCTTCATCACACAACCTTGATCCCAATCCCTCTGGTGTGAAATCATAAACAGCTCACTAAAAACTGGCATCATACCAGACTGCCTCAAAGTCGGCCAAGTTTCACCTCTTCTGAAGAAACCAGGCTTAGACACCAACGACCTGAATAACTTCAGACCAGTCTCCAGTCTTCCCTTTCTAGCCAAAATCCTAGAAAAATGTGTGCTCCGCCAACTAAACAACCAGATTAAAAACATTAATCTACTAGACCATCACCAATCAGGCTTTAGAAAAGGCTATAGCACCGAAACTGCAATCCTCAACATAGTAGATGACATCTGCAACTCCCTTGATTCAGATCGTTGTTGCCTACTCATCCTCCTAGACCTGTCAGCAGCCTTTGACACGGTAGACCACAGGCTGCTCATCAAGGCCCTAACAGAAACAGAACGAGTAGGTGCGGATGATGTGGTCCTTCAATGGTTCTCCTCCTTCTTTCAGAATCGCTTCCAAAGAGTTAAAATCAAATCCTTCACATCCAACCCTATCCCCGTGACAAGAGGTGTCCCCCAAGGATCCGTTCTCTCCCCTCAACAATTCAACATATATATGGTACCCCTCACCACCATACTGAAAAAAGCTAACATCCCTTTCCATCTCTATGCAGATGACACCCAGATCTACCTGGAAACCTCCTCCTTTAATGACATTCTAAGGCTCAACAACACTCTCAGAGAAGTCCAAGACTGGTTAGCAATGAACCACCTCAAACTCAATCAAGGAAAAGCCGAGATCCTCCTCACCTATGACAAGGAGGATAACCCGCAAATCATTGAATGGGTGAAAGCAATCGATATCCTCAATGGGAATCTCACCCTGACTAACTCGGTAAAATCACTTGGAATCACCCTTGACCACAAACTATCAATGATGAACCACATCAAGAACTCCGCTAAGAGCGCCTTCCTCAATCTGAAGCTCCTCAATAAAATCAAACCACACATTCCGCAGAGAGATCTCAAACAAGCCACATAATATTGGTGCTGCCTAGACTGGACTATGGGAACGCAACCCTCTCTGGAACAGCTCTCTCCCACCTAGCACCACTCAAATCTACCCTCAATGCAGCTGCTAGAATGGTATCCGGTGCAAAGAAATTCGACCACATATCTCCTGCACTAAGTTCAAACTCCCTCCTACTCATCCCCCTGAAAATGCGCAAACAAAAAACTGCAACCCGCCCTTTTGCAGGCAACGCTCCTAAAATCTGGAACTCCATCCCTGTGGACATCAGAACTACCCCCTCCTTTCCAGAATTCAAGAGCCGACTAAAAATCCTCTAACTCAACCGTGCATTCCCGAACTCAATTACGTAACTAACACGCCTGTCCTGGCTCAAAGAAGTCCAATAATAACTGACCTTGCATCGAGAATACTATGAATCGAAAATGGCTCTGGATTGCTCCGCCTCAACAGCACACCCAGAACCTTTGACCGCGCTACCTCAAAGTCGCACCCTAGCCGCTACATAATCTTTAATCTCTGAACATGTATGACTCTATTTTGCTTTATTGTTATATACTTCTCTTCTCTCCATCCTCTGTAAAGCGCTCCAATACCCTCACGTCTGGCCAGCGCTATAGAAAACTTCTAAAATAAAAAAAATAAAAAAATAAACTCACAAAGCGTCTTACTCACACATTAATAAATATATAAAAGCTTTCAAACTACCACCAATAGGTCATATGATAAAGCTGAATACTTTTCTGTGTATTTCATACTCACTTTTATCAACTCCACATACACATATACCTTTTCAATAATTTTTTTCCCCCAAAATTCAATGTAATTCACATACCTGAAAATTGAATTAGTTGGTGAAAAATGTTGTTTTGCTCTTATTAGATAGATTCAATACTTTCAAGAACTGTAAAAACTAAGCATAAGACTGGCACAGCACTCTCATACAATGCAACCATTTAGAGTAACCTTTTCAACTTGCCACTCTCTGATACTGCAGAAGGCAACAAATAAAAACATATATTTCATATTTTAGTTGTGTAACTCCACTTCTTAATGGTTAATATGTGTTTACCCTTTCATGCACTTTTATATAGAAGCCCAATATGGTAGGATATTTTTGCATATTTGCAACTTATTTGCAATCGTTGGGGCAAATTTACAAAAATACAGGTGTCCCAAAAATGTTTTAGCTTGCTATTTCTTATTAGTTTTGAAAAATACTATACATTTTATTAGCAAGTCGTCACTAGAAAATTAAACCCTTCTTATGCAACACTGAGTTTAAACACTTCTAATTTCTAAAAACTCTCTGTTCAACACCCTTGCCCCAATTCACTCTTAGCACAGTCTCCATAGCAAGCCACTATAACCAGTAGGGCACACGTTTGCAGTACATTCTAGAAGTACCATACTAGTTACAAAATCAACTGCAGCAGGTGTGGTTGATTATTCAGAATTAAAAGCATATCCATGGTTGCATTATACTTTTACTTTTTTTTACCAGAGCTAATAGGAGGTCTACCTCTGAAGACCTCGCCTAATTGTATTAACCTGCATATTTACAGCAGCCAATCAAAATTCTCTCTTTTTTTAATCAGCAACTAACATCCGTTTTAATTGCCTTTCATTTGGAAAACTGTCTCATTCAGCTCCAGTTGTCTGCTATTGCTGTTTTACTTCAAAATGGTTAGAGTGTGGAATGTGGGCCACAGCTATGTGCTTTGGGTCAGAGAGTCTGCTAGAAGGAATGGTATTGAAAGGTACTTGGATTTGGCTAATGTGGACATTACTTGGATTCCCGGAGAGTGTTGAATTGGCATCGGTTGCTGTCTCTGGTTGATACCATTGTGAATTGCCAAGCCCCTGACCTTGTGATTGTGCACAGCGGTAACAGTTACCCAGACACACTGGCTGGGGTAGGACTGGAAATCCTAATGAAGGATACCTTTGTACAATTAATGGCACTTTTCCCTCACACTATCTTGTTGTACTCCACATGTGACAAATGCAGATATGGAAGTGGTTTAATCAGTTCTGTCCACACACTGACAAACCAGGAAACATGTTAATAAAGCAGTTTCTTCATTCCTCATAGAGCATAACATGGGCTCTCTCTACAACAACAACCTATATTTTGACATGCATCTAATATATAGAAATGATGGATCTCCTATCTGTAGCTGTCATATATACACAATCAACACAAATGCTCTTCTCCGAGCCACCCTATATTCCAAAATGTTGTCCATTTTTGTTTAAAATATCTTTTTTTTAAATGTTTTCAATATTCACAAATATTTCGCAAATACGCAAAATGAAAGCAAGCATTCAATAGCCATGACCACATTAAAAATTCATAAATGTATAAGTATTTCTGTGCATCACACTGAGTACATCACCATTTAAATAACTCTACAAGTACATATATCAGTCTCTGAGTGTGTCTGTGAGTGGGTCTATGAGTGTTTGGGTGGGAATATCAATGGGTGCACAAATGTCTCAGTGGATCTGTCAGAGAGGGTGTGTCTACATAAGTCTGTGAATAGGTGCAATAGTCTCTGAGTGGGTCTGTAAGTTGGGGCGTGAGTGTCTGAGTGGGTCTGTGAGTAGGTTTGAGTGTCTGAGTGGGCCTGTGAGTGGGTGCATGAGTCTCCCAGTGGATCTGTAAGTAGGTGCATGACTCTCTCAGTGGGTCTGTAAGTGGGTGTAGGAGTTCCTGAGTGGGTCTATGAGTGGGTGTGTGAATGTCTCTTTGGGTGCATGAGTGTCTGAGTAGGTCTGTGACTGGGTACATGATTCTCTGAGTGGGCCTGTGAGTGGGTGCATGAGTATGTGAGTGGGTCTTTGAGTGGGTGCATGAGTATTTGAATGAGTCTGTGAATGTGTGTATGAGTCTCTGAGTGGGTCTGCGAGTTGGTGCATGAGTGTCTGAGTGGGTCACTAAACCTGTGCATGAGTCTTTGAGTGGGTCTGTGACTGGATTTGTGAGTGCCTGAGTGGGTCTATGAGTGGGTGTATAAATCTCTGAGTGGATCTTTGAGTAGGTGTATGAGTCTCTGAGTGGGTTTGTGAGGGGGTGCATGAGTCTCTGAGTGGGCCTGTGAGTGTGTGGATGAGTCTCTGAGTGGGTCTGTGAATGGGTACATGATTCTCTGAGTGGGCCTATGAGTAGGTGCATGAGTATGTGAGTGGGTCTTTGAGTGGGTGCATGATTCTTTGAGTGAGTCTGTGAATGTGTGTATGAATCTCTGAGTGGGTCTGCGAGTTGGTACATGAGTGTCTTGCTGGGTCACTAAACCTGTGCATGAGTCTTTGAGTGGGTCTGTGAGTAGATTTGTGAGTCCCTGAGTGGGTCTATGAGTGGGTGTATAAATCTCTGAGTGGATCTTTGAGTAGGTGCATGAGTCTCTGTGTGGGTTTGTGAGGGGGTGCATGAGTCTCTGAGTGGGCCTGTGAGTGTGTGGATGAGTCTCTGAGTGGGTCTGTGAATGGGTGTGTGATTGTATAAGTGGATTTGTGTGTGGGTGCATACGTGTATGAGTGGGTGCATGAATTTTTGAGTGGGTCTGTGAGTGAGTACATGCATCTCTGAGTGGGTCTGTGAGTGGGGGCATCATTGTCTGAGTGGGTATGTAAGTGGGTGTGTGAGTCTCTGAGTGTGGTCTGTGACTGGGTGTGTGACTCTCAGAGTGGGTATGTGAGTGGGTGTGTAAGTTTCTGAGTGGGTCTGTGGGTGAGTACATGAGTTTCTGAGTGGGTCTGTGAGTGAGTGCATGAGTTTCTGAGTTGGTTGGTGAGTGCATGAGTCTCTGAGTGGGTTTGTGAGGGGGTGCATGAGTCTCTGAGTGGGCCTGTGAGTGTGTGGATGAGTCTCTGAGTGGGTCTGTGAATGGGTACATGATTCTCTGAGTGGGCCTGTGAGTAGGTATGTGAGTGGGTCTTTAAGTGGGTGCATGAGTCTTTGAGTGAGTCTGTGAATGTGTGTATGAATCTCTGAGTGGGTCTGCGAGTTGGTACATGAGTGTCTTGCTGGGTCACTAAACCTGTGCATGAGTATTTGAGTGGGTCTGTGAGTAGATTTGTGAGTCCCTGAGTGGGTCTATGAGTGGGTGTATAAATCTCTGAGTGGATCTTTGAGTAGGTGCATGAGTCTCTGTGTGGGTTTGTGAGGGGGTGCATGAGTCTCTGAGTGGGACTGTGAGTGTGTGGATGAGTCTCTGAGTGGGTCTGTGAATGGGTGTGTGATTGTATAAGTGGATTTGTGTGTGGGTGCATATGTGTATGAGTGGGTGCATGAGTTTTTGAGTGGGTCTGTGAGTGAGTACATGCATCTCTGAGTGGGTCTGTGAGTGGGGGCATCATTGTCTGAGTGGGTATGTAAGTGGGTGTGTGAGTCTCTGAGTGTGGTCTGTGACTGGATGTGTGACTCTCAGAGTGGGTATGTGAGTGGGTGTGTAAGTTTCTGAGTGGGTCTGTGGGTGAGTACATGAGTTTCTGAGTGGGTCTGTGAGTGAGTGCATGAGTTGCTGAGTTGGTTGGTGAGTGCATGAGTCTCTGAGTGGGTTTGTGAGGGGGTGCATGAGTCTCTGAGTGGGTCTGTGAGTGTGTGGATGAGTCTCAGAGTGGGTCTGTGAATGGGTACATGATTCTCTGAGTGGGCCTGTGAGTAGGTGCATGAGTATGTGAGTGGGTCTTTAAGTGGGTGCATGAGTCTTTGAGTAAATCTGTGAATGTGTGTATGAATCTCTGAGTGGTTCTGCGAGTTGGTACATGAGTGTCTTGCTGGGTCACTAAACCTGTGCATGAGTCTTTGAGTGGGTCTGTGAGTAGATTTGTGAGTCCCTGAGTGGGTCTATGAGTGGGTGTATAAATCTCTGAGTGGATCTTTGAGTAGGTGCATGAGTCTCTGTGTGGGTTTGTGAGGGGGTGCATGAGTCTCTGAGTGGGCCTGTGAGTGTGTGGATGAGTCTCTGAGTGGGTCTGTGAATGGGTGTGTGATTGTATAAGTGGATTTGTGTGTGGGTGCATACGTGTATGAGTGGGTGCATGAGTTTCTGAGTGGGTCTGTGAGTGAGTACATGCATCTCTGAGTGGGTCTGTGAGTGGGGGCATCATTGTTTGAGTGGGTATGTAAGTGGGTGTGTGAGTCTCTGAGTGTGGTCTGTGACTGGGTGTGTGACTCTCAGAGTGGGTATGTGAGTGGGTATGTAAGTTTCTGAGTGGGTCTGTGGGTGAGTACATGAGTTTCTGAGTGGATCTGTGAGTGAGTGCATGAGTTGCTGAGTTGGTTGGTGAGTGCATGAGTCTCTGAGTGAGTTTGTGAGTGAGTGAATCTCTGAGTGGGTCTGTGAATGGATGTGTGAGTGTCTGAGTGGATCTGGGAGTAGGGGTGTAACTGCCTGAGAGGGTTTGTAACTGAGTGTGTGACTGTCTGAGTGGGTCTCTGAGTGGGTGTGTGATTTTCTGAGTGGGCGCTTGAGTCTATGACTGGGTCTGTAAGCGGATACGTGAGTGTTTGAGTGGGTATTTGAGTGGGTGAATGAGTGTCAGAGTCCGTAAGTGTGTGAGATTCTTAGTGGATCTGTGTGGGTGCATGAATGTCTGAGTGGGTCTGTGAGTGGGTATGTAAGTATATGAGTGGGTCCATGATGGGGTACATGACTCTCTGAGTGGGTCAGGGAATGGATGTGTGAGACTCTGACTGAGTCTACAAGTGGGTGTGTGACTGGCTGAGTGAGTTTGTGAATGGGTGCGTGAGTCTCAGAGTGGGTCTGTAAATGGGCCTGTGATTGTCTGAGTGGGCCTGTGAGTGGGTGCATGAGTCTCCCAGTGATCTGTAAGTGGGTGCATAACTCTCTGAGTGGGTCTGTGAGTGGGTGCATTAGTGTCTCAGTGGGTCTGTAAATGGGTGTAGGAGTTCCTGAATGGGTCTGTGAGTGGGTATGTGATTGTCTCATTGGGTGGACGACTGTCTGAGTGGATCTGTGACTGGGTACATGATTCTCTGAGTGGGCCTGTGAGTGGGTGCATGAGTATGTGAATTGGTCTTTGAGTGGGTGTATGAGTCTTTTAGAGAGTCTGTGAATGTGTGCATGAGTCTCTGAGTGGGTCTGTGAGTGGATTTGTGAGTCCCGAAGTGGGTCTAAGAGTGGGTGTATGAATCTCCGAGTGGGTCTGTGAGTAGCTGCTTGATTCTCCGAGTAGGTCTGTGAGGGGGTGCATGAGTCTCTGAGTTGGTCTGTGAATGGGTGCTGATGGGATAAGAGGCTCTGTGAGTGGGTGCATAAGTGTATGAGTTGCCTGTGAGTGAGTGCATGAGTTTCTGAGTGGGTATGTGACTGAGTGCATGCATTTCTGAGTGGGTCTGTGAGTGTGTGTGTGAGGCTCTGAATGGCTCCGTGAGTGGGTGCATCATTGTCTGAGTGGGTGTGTAAGAGGGTTTGTGAGTCTCTGCGTGGGTGTGTGAGTTTCTCAGGGGGTCTGTGGGTGAGTGCATGAGAATCTGAGTGGATTTGTGAGTGAGTGCATGAGTCACTGAGTTGGTTGGTGAGTGCATGAGTCTCTGAGTGGGTCTGTCTGTGAGTAAGTGAGTCTCTGAGTGGGTCTGTGAGTGGGCGTGTGAGTGTCTGAGTGGTCTGTTAGTAGGTGTGTGACTGTCTGAGAGGGTCTGTGACTGATAGTGTGACTGTTTGAGTGTTTGTGTGATTCTCTGAGTGGGTGCTTGAGTCTATGAGTGGGTCTTTAAGTGGATGTGTGAGTGTCTGGGTGGGTCTGTGAGTAGGTGGAGGAGTGTCAGAGTGAGTCTGTAAGTCAGTGTGTGAGTATCTGAGTGGATCTGTGTGTGGGTGCATGAATGAATGTCTGAGTGGGTATAATGGTGGGTCTGTGAGTGGGTGTGTAAGTATCTGAGTGGGTCCATGATTGGTTGCATGACTCATTGAGTGGGTCAGTGAGTAGATGTGTGAGACTCTGAGTGGGTGCATGACTGGCTGAGTGGGTTTGTGAATGGCTACATGAGCTTGAAGTGGGTCTGTGAGTGCCTGGGTGGGTCTTTGACTAGGTGCATGAGTGTTTGAATGGGTCTGTAAGGTGGTGCATGGGTTTCTGAGTAGGTCTGTGAGTGGGTGTGTGAGTGTCTGAGTGGGTGTGTGAGTGGGTACATGTGTCACTAAGTGGGTCTGTGAGTGGGTGTATAAGTCTCTGAGTGGGTCTGTGAGTAGGTGCATGAGTGGGTGCATGAGTGTTTGAGTGGGTTTGTAAGTTGGTGCATGAGTTTGTGAGTGGGTCTGTAAGTGGGTGTTTGCATGTCAGAGCGGCTCTGTGAGTGGGTGCTTGGGTCTCTCAATGGTACAGACAACAAATGGTCCTCGACATAGATTTGCCAATAAGAATAATCATAATCTTCAATCAAATTAATTGACTCCAAATTCAGACTAAATCTGTAGACTTGATAGTATAGAGGATAATAGCCCACTGCCTCAAAGAATTATCATTACGGTACGTATCAAATAACCAATGAAACAAAAGAAAGTCCAAATGGGACGATTAATTTAATATACCATACAGTAATGTTTGAAAAACAATATATCTATGTACATATATTTACACAAATCATAAAGCAAAAATACATTTTTTAAAAAAAGGAAAGAGCGTGCACAGAGAAAGATAAAGTAAGTGCTCAAGTGGATGATCAAGACGATCAGAAGAAAGTGTGGTTGATTTATGTACAAAAGAATATTGAGCCTGTCCTAGATACTGCTTGTAAAAAATACTTCTTTTTTACTCGCTGATTCCTATGTACAATTCCTTAGTCCTTCAATTGCACCATTGGCAATGAGGAAAGGGGGTGGGGGGTGGACAAGGGACAGGGATTAGTAGGTACAGGCTCCCAAGGGGGAATGTCGTCGACGTTTCGACCCAACCATGCAAGGGGTGGTTCGAATCCTCAATAACGGGTCTTCATCAGGACGGTGTAATGGGGAAAAACTCTTTCAGAGTGCACGTCGCTTAAAAACATTCATTGGGCACCCTTCCGTAGTGCCTTGTCACAATCAAGTGCGTCGGTTAATCCGCAACCCCAATGTGAGAGTATCCAAAGTTATACTACAGTGTAGATTCAAAAATGTCAATCAAGCCAAACTAGCTCCGAGCTTTAACGCGTTAGTTGGCCGGTATCGTTGTGTTTCAACAGATATAAATGCCCAGCGGATTCCGCATTCCATAACGCGAACTCGTGTGGGAAGCCGTGCGCCACTGATCGGAACGACGGAGAGAGGAGAGAAATAATACCCCTCGTCCGGACAGAAGACTGATGCACTGGGCATTTATATCTGTTGAAACACAACGATACCGGCCAACTAACGCGTTAAAGCTCGGAGCTAGTTTGGCTTGATTGACATTTTTGAATCTACACTGTAGTATAACTTTGGATACTCTCACATTGGGGTTGCGGATTAACCGACGCACTTGATTGTGACAAGGCACTACGGAAGGGTGCCCAATGAATGTTTTTAAGCGACGTGCACTCTGAAAGAGTTTTTCCCCATTACACCGTCCTGATGAAGACCCGTTATTGAGGATTCGAACCACCCCTTGCATGGTTGGGTCGAAACGTCGACGACATTCCCCCTTGGGAGCCTGTACCTACTAATCCCTGTCCCTTGTCCACCCCCCACCCCCTTTCCTCTTTGCCAATGGTGCAATTGAAGGACTAAGGAATTGTACATAGGAATCAGCGAGTAAAAAAGAAGTATTTTTTACAAGCAGTATCTAGGACAGGCTCAATATTCTTTTGTACATAAATCAACCACACTTTCTTCTGATCGTCTTGATCATCCACTTGAGCACTTACTTTATCTTTCTCTGTGCACGCTCTTTCCTTTTTAAAAAAAATGTATTTTTGCTTTATGATTTGTGTAAATATATGTACATAGATATATTGTTTTTCAAACATTACTGTATGGTATATTAAATTAATCGTCCCATTTGGACTTTCTTTTGTTTCATTGGTTATTTGATACGTACCGTAATGATAATTCTTTGAGGCAGTGGGCTATTATCCTCTATACTATCAAGTCTACAGATTTAGTCTGAATTTGGAGTCAATTAATTTGATTGAAGATTATGATTATTCTTATTGGCAAATCTATGTCGAGGACCATTTGTTGTCTGTACTGCTGAATACCCAGGTCCTTGGACTTCATTGGGTCAACCCCTGTTCTATAACTGGGTCTCTCAATGGGCCTGTGAGTGGTTGCATAAGTCTCTAACTGGATCTGTAAGTGTGTGCATGAGTCTCTGAGTGGATCTGTGAGTTGATGCATCAGTGTGTAAGTGGGTCTGTAAGTGGGTGTGCGAGTCTCTGAGAGGGTCTGTGAGTGGGTGCATGATTGTCTTAGTGGGTATGTGAGTCAGTACATAAGTGTCTAAGTGGGTCTGTTCAGGAGTTTCTGAGTGGATCTGTGAATGAGTACATGAGTCTCTGCATGGGTCTGTGAGTGGGTACATGAGTGTCTGAGTGGGTCTGTGAGTGGGTACATGAGTCTCTGAGTGGGTCTGTGAGTAGGTGTGTGAGTTTCTGAGTGGTTCCGTGAGTGGGTGCATCATTTTCTGGGTAGATCTGTAAGTGGGGTGTTAAAGTCTCTGAGAGGGTCTGTGACTGGGTGCATGACTCTCTTAGTGGGTGTTTGAGTGGGTGTGTGAGTTTCTGAGTGGGTCTGTGAGTGGGTGCACGTGTTTCTGAGTGGGTCTGTGAGTGAGTGCATGAGTCTCTGATTTGTTCTGTGAATGAGTGCTTGAGACGCTGAGTTTGTCGGTGAATGCATGAGTTTCTGAGTGGGCCTGTGAGTAAGTGAGTCTGTGAGTGGGTCTGTGAATGGGTGCATAAGTATCTGAGTGGGTCTGTGAGTGGGTATGTGACTGTCTGAGAGGGTCTGTGACTGGGTGTCTGACTGTCTGACTTTGTCTCTGAGAGGGTGCATGAGTCTCTGAGTGGGTCTGTGAGTGAGTGCTTGAGACTCTGAATTGGTCTGTGAGTGGGTGTGTGAGTGTCTGAGTGGGTCTGTGAGTAGGTGTGTGAGTTTCTGAGTGGTTCTGTGAGAGGGTGCATCATTGTCTGGGTAGATCTGTAAGTGGAGGTGTACGTCTCTGAGAGGATCTGTGACTGGGTGCATGACTCTCTGAGTGGGTGTTGAGTGGGTGTGTGAGTTTCTGAGTGGGTCTGTGAGTGGGTGCATGAGTTCCTGAGTGGGTCTGTGAGTGAGTGCATGAGTCTCTAATTTGTTCTGTGAGTGAGTGCTTGGGATGCTGAGTTTGTTGGTGAGTGTATGAGTTTCTGAGTGGGTCTGTGAGTAAGTGAGTCTGTGAGTGGGTATGTGAGTGGATGCATAAGTATCTGAGTGGGTCTGTGAGTGGGTATGTGACTGGGTGTCTGACTGTCTGACTTTGTCTCTGCGTGGGTGCGTGAATCTCTGAGTGGGTCTTTGAGTAGCTGCTTGATTCTCTGAGTGGATCTGTGAGTGGGTGCATGAGTATCTGAGTGGTGGGCCTGTGAGTGTATGCATGAGTCTCTGAGTGGGTCTGTGAATGGGTGCTGATTGTATAAGTGGATCTGTGAGTGGGTGCATGAGTTTCTGAGTGGGTCTGTGAGTGAGTGAGTGCATGCATCTCTGAATGGGTCTGTGAGTGTGTGTGTGAGGCTCTGAGTGGCTCTGTGAGTGGGTGCATCATTATCTGAGTGGGTGTGTGAGTCTCTCAGTGGGTGTGTGACTAGGTGTGTGACTCTGAGTGGGTCTGTGAGTGGGTTTGTGAGTCTCTGAGTGGGTCTGTGAGTGGATTTGTGAGTCCCTGAGTGGGTCTAAGAGTGGGTGTATGAATCTCTGAGTGGGTCTGTGAGTAGGTGCTTGATTCTCTGAGTGGGTCTGTGAGTGGGTGCCTGAGTCTCTGAGTGGGCCTGTGACTGTGTTCTTGATTCTCTGAGTGGGTCTGTGAGTCGGTGCCTGAGTCTCTGAGTGGGCCTGTGAGTGAGTGCATGCATCTCTGAGTGGGCCTGTGAGTGTGTGTGTGAGGCTCTGAGTGGCTCTATGAGTGGGTGCATCATTGTCTGAATGGGTGTGTAAGTGGGAGTGGGAGTCTCTGAGTGGGTGTGTGACTGGGTGTGTGACTATGAGTGGGTCTCTGAGTGGGTTTGTGAGTCTCTGAGTGGGTGTGGGAGTTTCTCAGTAGGTCTGAGGGAGAGTGCATGAGTTTCTGAGTGGGTTTGTGAGTGAGTGCATGAGTCGCTGAGGTGGCTGGTGAGTGCATGAGTCTCTGTGTGGGTCTGTCTGTGAGTGAGTGAGTCTCTGAGTAGGTCTGTGAGTGGGTGTGTGAGTGTCTGAGCGGTCTGTGAGTAGGTGTGTGATTGTCTGAGAGGGTCTGTGACTGAGTTTGTGACTGTTTGAGTGGGTCTCTGAGTGGGTGCTTGAGTCTATTAGTGGGTCTGTAAGTGGATGTGTGAGTCTCTGAGTGGATCTGTGTGTGGGTGCATGAATGTCTGAGTGGGTCTATGATTGGGGCTGTGAGTGGGTGTGTAAGTATCTGAGTGGGTCCATGATGGGGTACATGACTCTCTGAGTGGGTCAGTGAGTTAATGTGTGAGACTCTGAGTGGGTCTATGAGTGGGTGCGTGACTGGCTGAGTGGGTTTGTGAATGGCTACATGAGCTTGGAGTGGGTCTGTTTGTGGGTCTGTGAGTGTATGAGTGGGTCTGTGACTAGGTGCATGAGTGTTTGATTGGGTCTGTAAGTTGGTGCATGGGTTTCTGTGTAGGTCTGTGAGTGGGTGTGTGAGTGTCTGAGTGGGTGTGCGAGTGGGTACATGAGTCACTGAGTAGGTCTTTGGGTGGGTGCATGAGTCTCTGAGTGGGTCTGTGAGTGGATGCATGAGTTTGTGAGTGGGTCTCTAAGTGGGTGTTTTCATGTCAGAGCAGCTCTGTGAGTGGGTGCTTGAGTCTCTCAATGGGTCTGTCAGTGGTTGCTTGAGTCTCTAACTGGATCTGTGAGTGTGTGCATGAGTCTGAGTGGATCTGTGAGTTGATGCATCAGTGTGTAAGTGGGTCTGTAAGTGGGTGTGTGAGTCTCTGAGAGGGTATGTGTCTGGGTGCATGTCTCTCTGAGTCAGTGTGTGAGTTTCTGAGTGGGTCTGTGAGTGGGTGCATGAGTGACTGAGTGGGTCTGTGAGTGAGTGCATGAGTCTCTGATTTGTTCTGTGAGTGAGTGCTTGAGGCGCTGAGTTTGTCGGTGAGTGCATGAGTTTCTGAGTGGGTCTGTGAGTAAGTGAGTCTGTGAGTGGGTACATAAGTATCTGAGGGTCTGTGAGTAAGTGAGTCTGTGAGTGGGTACATAAGTATCTGAGTGGGTCTGTGAGTGGGTATGTGACTGTCTGAGAGGGTCTGTGACTGGGTGTCTGACTGTCTGACTTTGTCTCTGAGTGGGTGCTTGAGTCTCTGGGTGGGTCTGTGAGTGAGTGCTTGAGTCTCTGCATGGATCTGTGATTGGGTGTGTGAGTGTCTGAGCAGGTCTGTGAGTATGTGAGTTTCTGAGTGGATATGTGAGTGGGTGTGTGAATGTCTGAGTGGGTCTGTGAGTCTCTGAATGGGTCTGTGAGTGGGTACATGAGTCTCTGAGTGGGTCTGTGAGTGGGTGCGTGAGTCTCTGAATGGAACTTAGAGTGGGTACATCAGTGTCAAAGTGGGTCTGTAAGTTGGTACATGAGTCACTGAGTGGGTTTGTGAGTGGGTGTGGGTGTCTGAGTAGGTCTGGGACTGGGTGTCTGACTCTCTGAGTGGGTCTGTGAGTGGGTGGGTGAGCCTCTAAGTGGGTCTGAGAGTGGGTATGCCAGTGTCTGAGTGGGTCTGTAAATAGGTGCATGAGTCTCTCCGTGGTTCAGTGAGAGGAAGCTTGTGTCTCTGAGTGGGTCTGTGAGTGGGTATCTGAGTGGATGCATGAGTCCCTGCATTGGTCTTTGAGTGGGTGTATGAGTGCCTGGGTGGGTCTGCATATGGGTGCATGAGTATCTCAGTGGGTCTATGAGTGGGTGTGTGAGTGTCTGAGTGGGTCTGTGACTGGGTGCATGAGTCTCTCAGTGGGTCAGTGAGTGGGTGTGTGAGTGTCTGAGTGGGTCTGTGACTGGGTGCATTAGTCTCTCAGTGGGTCAGTGAATGTATGTATGTGTCTCTGACTGGGTCTGTGACTGGGTGCATGAGTATTTAAGTTGGTGTGTGAGTGGGTGCATGAGTCTGCATAGTTCTCTAAGTGGGTGCATGAGTCTCAGAGTAGGTGTGCGACTGGGTGCATGTGTGTCTTAGTGGGTGTCTGAAAGGATGCACAGATCTCTGAGTGCATCTATGAATTAATTCAATAGTGTCTGAATGAGCCTGTGAATGTTTTTTTTTTCAGGTATAGTCATGAATTCATCGCAATGTTACACAGGGAACCGTGCTGACATGTGTGGCAAATGTATTATCGGGTGTGGAAAAAAAACTTGTTTCATGATATATTATACACATCATGGGTCTCTGAAAGATCTCCATATTCCTGCCATGAGGTCAGGACACAACTAATCTGACCCCTTATGCCAGTTTCTGCCATTTCATTTGAGCCCTGGGGACTATTCCAGCCAAATAATCACGGCATTCCTGTTGGCCCAAGCATTTGCGAATCATCACAAATTTGTCATGAATTATCCGTAATCGTAGATATACAAATTTGAATTTCCTTTATTATCTCGCAAACTACTACACCAAATAACAAAAAGCACGATCTGCAGGAGAAAAGTTAGTTTTCTGCCAAATTTAGGTTAATTCCATAAAGCAGTTCAGGCTGCAGGCATGTCTAAAGAGCCTTTGGGAATTAACATGAGAAGTGCACTTTTTGGTGGAACATCGCCCCCCCCTTTTCTGGGCGCATGTCTAAAGAGTCTATGGGAATTAACATGAGAAGTGTCCTTTTTTCAACCCCCCCCCCCTTTTTTTCTGGGCCCCTGCTTGATGGATAGCCACAACACGTTCCATGTACAACTAGAATTATCAGCGTTCATGTTTCCATTGGAAAAACATTTTTTTACTTGCCTATAACTTTGGCATTGTTTGAAGAACTTCATGAAATTTTCAAAAAAGTGCACCGCTAATACAAGTTGTGCATGTAATGTTCTGGGACAATCCGTCCAGTGGGGGCTGAGAAAAAGGTTGAGGTCAAAAAAGTGTGTTTCTCATGTTAATTCCCAAAGAATCTTTAGATACACCTGTAGCCCAAACTGCTGGACAGAATTGCATAAAGAAGCAGTGGTACAGTTTGCGCACAAAAGAAAAGGTTGCATCTTGACTTGCAGAGGCCTGTGAAACAGGTGAGGGACCCTCAACCAAGGCACCTTCAGCACCTCTTGAAGATATGATTGAAAGCACCTTTAAGCCAGATAGCTTAGTTGGGCTTTCAGAAATGTATATTTCTGCCCCACCTACTACTTCAAAAGGAAAGTTAGTAAATCTTAAAATATTGTTTGCAAGTATTACTGGTACTTTCATTTTTTTTCATGTAGGTAGCATTTGAAAAAACGCTCATGATAAATGTTTATTTACCATTACCTTTATGATGCCTTATGAGAGGTGTAGTACATAGAGCTTACACTTTTCAAGGAATTTACTATTTAAAAAAATAAATAATAATAAAAGAGATTTAACATTGGTAAAAAATAAGAACAAAACACATTCTAATGAAAAATCAAATGTATTTGTTCTAAACTATTTACACAATAGCATTCAGATTCTGAACATGAGGCATATCAAGGCACTCCATCAGACATTGAGAAAGATAAAGTTACTATAGCCACACCCACACCAACACCACCTGTGTCATCTAGACACAGAGGTGCAATCTTTCCACTGCCAGATTTTCCACAGGAGGCAGAGGACCAATCAAGAGGCATAGATGTATCACAACCTGGTAGAAGAGGCAGACGTATACATTGGAGGCTTTTTCCTCGTAGAAACCTTGGGGCATATTAGCAAGAACCTCATTAAAATTATCGCCGTTTTAGCGGCAGGAAACTGCAGCTAAAACGGCGATAATGGGCTTGCTAATATGCGTTATAGAATTCCAATAGAAGCCCGGGTTAGATGTGCAGGAAAACTAGGTGATCTGGACACTGCTGCACGTTTTGGTGGGTTGAAAGCAAAACAGTTGGCAGTGCCTACAAAATAAGAACATGATGGAACCTGTTAATACACAGATAATGTCAATGAATGCAAATATTGTTAATATGAAAGATCGCTTAGACGAGCTAAATAACACAGTTGAGGGGAGACAAAAGGTTATTTTTGATAATTTCAAGCAACCAACAGATGCTATAACAAATTTATGTGCACTTTTACAACCAACTAACATCGTTCAAAGGTGCCACCGTCATAAGCTTCTATGCCTATTGGATGGATTCATAAGGTCTGTTCACTTGCTGACACATGCTGCAGCCACTTTATCGAGGTGCATAGTAAACATTCAGGAGGAGATGGTTCACTACAGTGAGGTTGTTGCACATTGCCTAGTTCAAGTCACCAGTGCTTTAGAGAATATCCAAACCTCAAACATTTCCGCTACAGGTGAATTAGGTGAGGGTGAAAGTGAAGAGGCCTCATGCCTCAGTAGCATCCCTGTACCAGAAACAATTAGGCTGCATCACAGATGCAGACAAATGACAGCTGGTGTATTATGCATACATTATGTTGAAAGCACAGAACGAACATGTTTTGCGAGACTGAAAGAAACATTAAAAACACGTTGCCCCTATTACTTATATTTGTTTCAGTGTTAAAGAAATTCACAGAAAGATTTATTTTTTGTGTAAACCATTTAATGAATGTATGGCAATTTAAATTATTAAGAATAAACATAAAACTTGAAAACAAGTTCATTGAGTTAATTCAAAAGCCAAACTGTTGCGTGTTTTTTTCCATTTTATATTTCAATGTCATACTTATTTTAAAAATAATTCAGAAGGATACCTGTCGTCGCACTCTTCCTTCTCCTGCCTTTTAGCCATCCTGAGGGTGATGTAGTGGTATTGGGCCATCACCTTCATCTAAACCTGATCCAGACAAGATCATGGGTACTCCTATTTGTGTTGCAATGCTGTGCAATATAGCACACGCTGCTACTATCTTGTAGCTTGAATCAGGTCTCTACTGCAGCGCACAACCACTTTCATGAAGGCAGCTGAAACGAGAATTAAACAAGCCAAAAGTACTTTTAATAACACTGCAGTTTGATTTATGGTTAGCTTGTCACTTGGTGTTGCAGTGTTCAGATAGGGGACTACAATCTAGTAGCGCAAAGCATAACCACTGTCTCCTACAATGTTAAAGTTACAAAAAGTTTTCAAAAGTACATTTATAAACATACCCATCGTATACTTATGTGAATATATTTTAAATCACCAAGCAAATATCCATCTACGAATTCTTCTCTTTGAAGGTGTGCATAAATACCATTATAACTAAACATAAATAAGCTTGGGTACTTTCAGAGAATCTTCCAACTATCAGGCATATGCATCCAAGTAAATACCGGGAGCAAAGGGGCAGATTCTCAGAATCTGCCCCTTTGCTCCCGGTATTTTTTCATTTGGGATGCATCATCCCAAATGCAAAAATCGCAATTTAAGGAATCCCAAATTGAGATTCCTTAAATGCAATGCATGAAAGTAAAAAAAAATAGCGAATTCGCTAATAGGGGGAGCAAATTACCATGAAGTTGAACTTCATGGTAATTTGCTAAAACTTTGAAAAAAGCACTTTTGTGCATTTTTCAAAGTTTCATGTTACGCACACACATGCCCTTAGGGCATGTGTGTGTGCAACATATGTGAGAGATCAATTTCAGGAGGTGCAACAGGGTGTCATTTTGACACCCTTGCACCCTTGAAATTGCATGAGCAATTTGTGAGTACCTATTGGTACTCGCAAATTGCTCATGCAATCTCCAATACATTCCTATGGGCCTCTAGGCCCATAGGAATGAATGGAACAGCATTCCTTAATTGCGACTAGCAATTTGCGAGTAGCAATTAAGGAATGTTTAGGAATCGCTATTTTAATAGCGATTCCTACATGCATAGGCTTTTGCTATTCCTAAATAGCGATTCCTTAAAAATCGCTATTTAGGAATAGCAAAAGGCTACGTTGATGCATCTGCCAGATTATCTGTTATTAAGTTAGACACATTGCAAACAACTTGAATGTTAAAGAGAATGTGTGCATTTATGTCTAAATATAAATTCATTGTGCAATGGATGGCATAATGGAACATGAGTTCCAGAAATACAGCCGATGATATGTGAGATTTGTGCTGCTTCATAAAAATGTAACATGGTTAACTGCAGTTCATGTGCATTTGAAGGGAATTTGAAGTATGTATTAATTTTCAAGAGCATTGCATCCAGAAAAGCTCTGGAAACCTTGGTAACTCCCAGAGGTTAATATGTGAAGGGAACATAATACCTGCACATGGGTGGAAACTGAATTGCTCCTGAGAGTGTATCTCTCTAGCTGAGGCTTAATATCAGCAATAAGATCTAATATAACTCAACTCCTCCGCCTATATGTGTCAACAGGGCCGGTTCTAGGATCTGCGAGGCCCTGGGCTAAAAGGGAACCTGCGAGGCCCCCTCTAATTTAGATAAGTGGCCCCCTGCAAGGAGACCATTCACAGACACTGTGGGGGGCCCATTGTCCAGCATTTTGGCACCCCCACAGTTTTAACTTTTACTCCACAAGCATTTCTCACACCTTCAGTCCGATAGGTGTGAGAATTGATTGTGGTCTAAAAGTTAAAACCGTGGGGGCGCCAAAATGCTGGACAATGGGCCCCCAACAGTGTCTGTGAATGGTCTCCTTGCAATTGAGGGAGCGTCTCCCTCCCCTATGCCTCCAGACAGACACCATCCCTGAGAGGCCCAGGGAGGGGGCCCCCTCCAATGGACCTTAATTGCAGGCGACACCTTTCTTTGTAATAGATCGCCAGGGAAACAACAGGACACACCACCAGTGCTGGGCCCCATGCTGGTGGGCTGAGTGCGAGGCCCTGTGCAGCTGCCCAAGCTGCCCATGCCTAGCACCGGCCCTGTGTGTCAAACCTTTCTTCCTGTGTCTGTTCAGAATGAGTGATTCTGACTAAATATGAGCTCCTGTGGCCTTCTCTGCAAACATACAGAGAAGTAATTGTAGAAAACACAAATGTTTTCTTTGTCTGTTTGTGTAGGTACCGCCTGCTTCCAGCTGGCAGTAATTTTCACATGCAAAATGAACATTCTCTGACTAATCGCAATTTGAGTGTACTCCATTCATTTAATTTGCACACCCTTAATAAGAAATCACAAAAAGCAACTCGCATTTTAATGCTGCTAAATTAATGATTCCGTATTCATTCGCTTCATTAAAAAAAGTAATGCAAATGACTTTCGTACATAAGAAAAGGCCTTTTTGTGTTCAGAAATGGGCAGATCTAGCGAATTGGACCGTTTGGGGTTGTTTCTCACAACTAGGTCTATATGCATGGTGTTAGAGCTGCACATTTCCAGAAGAAAACTCCACCTATAGGTGTAGAATCCACTACATTACCATATCATAATTGAAATAGGGCACTACACCATTATATATGCCAATTCATTCTTTCATCTGAGGTAGGGGTAGCAGCGTGCATCGAAGAAGCCCTAAGAAACTGTCTGTTATATGCTGGTAAGAGACAGAGGAACCTTTGCTACTCAAGTGCTCAGTGAGTTGCATGCACTATCGCTTCCTGGTACTGACAGAGAAAGTCTCAGTACCTCTATACCTGTGGGTGCACTGTACCTCTCACAGCCCGGTCGGGAGACCCAACCCTGTCATCCATTCGTTTTACAGTTGTCTTTCTGTGTGTTCCCTCAGTGGCAACAGGGAAAACAGGGGTATAGTGCCTCCTTCCCTCGTCTCTGCTCTATTTGCCAGATGGGAATGCATGTTGACTTCTGATCCCACCACACTCTTGTTATCATTATTATTAATAAAGTTCTTATAGAGCACACAGCTTCCCAGAGCGGGCTTCCCACGCTGACAGAACAAAGTGAGGACACATGAGAACTTATAAAAGAAACTAAGTAGATTTTTATTTGATCTAAGGTGCATAGGAAGGGATTTCCAGAGTTTAGAGACCAGATAGCTCAAATGAACGACCGTGCCTCTTGCTTTCCTGATTCTAGGAATGGTCAGTAAGAAACGGTCATTTGATCTCACCTCTCTGGAGGCACTGTATGGAGTAAGAAGATGATGAAGAATGTTTGTGCCTGGGAAACGCTTTATCCTATGCATAAGACCTTGAATTCTATTCTCCCATTTAGAGGCAACCAGCGAAGCTGCTCAAGAGCAGAATATGCTGATTGAATTTTGGATTGGCCCATCAGTACTCTGGCTGCAGTATTCTGGGCATCCTGCAACTTTCTGATAACATATGAAGCGCTTCCCAGATAGCGTGAATTGCCATATGTCAAGAAAGGAGAGCATTTGACCTTGGACCACCATCCTATGACATTCCATGGGAAGCCATTTGAGTCTCTTCCAAAGAGTCTGCAGGAGGCCTAATCATGTGCCTGTGACCTTCATAGCTTGGAAAACCATCATCATATCTTTACCTGGAATGATGCCAAGGCTTTTTAACCCCTTCGGTGCTGATGACAAAGCCAGCTCGTCATCAGCGTTACCTGCGCTGCGCGGATGACGAGCTGGCTTTGTCATAAACAAGCCATTTTTTTTTTTAGCGCACAGCGGGAAAAACGCGGTAGCGCTCATGAGGTTAATTCTGAATTAGGAGGAGGGTGCACCCTCAGGTACGGAGGCCAGAGAAATTGATCCCAGAGTGCTGGATTATTTCTGTTCACCATTACCTCATTTTTGTCCTCATTTAACTTGAGGCAGCTTGTAGCCAACCAGTAGATTACCTGTTCCAAGCATGTGATTAATCTCTCAAAGGTTGAATGAGTATTGGGTGACAGCGAGACAACGATCTGAGTGTCATCCGCATAAGACACCATGGTGAAACCTAAGCCACATATGATGTCTGAAAAAGGCCGAGCATACACATTGAACAGTGTAGGGCTCAATGAGGAATCCTTTAGCACTCCAAACACCAGCCGGTGTATCCCTGACAAAAAATATCCTTCCCTAATCAGAAAGCTTCTTTTTTTAAATTATTATTTTTTAGCTCATTTATGCATTCAATAGGCTAAAAGGAAGAGAACCAGGGCGATACCATTCCTACCGCCAACTGGTGAAAACGGTCAGGTAGTAAAACCCCATTCTTCCTATTCCCTCAGGGCCAACCAGGAGAACAGGTTAGGAGTCCTAACTTTACTACTCCTAAACTGAGAAAAATCCTAACTTTAAGACTTTCGGTATTCACAGAAGGCATTTAGGAGTACTAAAGTTAGGAGTCCTAACTTTACTAATCCTAAACTGAGAAAAATCCTAACTTTAAGACTTTCGGTTTTCACAGAAGGCCTTTTAGGAGTCCTAAAGTTAGGACTCCAAACTTCTGTGAATACCGAAATGAGTACGTGCCTTCTGTGAATACCAAAATGAGTAAGTGCCTTCTGTGAATACCAAAATGGTAGTAGGTTTAGGATTTTGTCTTAAGTTAGTTCTGTGAATCGGGCCCACAATTCCGATCCGTGTGCAAACGGGTTTGAAAATTCCTACCAACCTGCAATCAGGGCCTATGTTGCCAAAACTGTGTATTTCAGATATTACATACAGAAGTACCATCTAACATAAATATCGTGTCTTTATTATGATTTAACAAAAAAAAAGCGAGGCACCCGATTTTTAATCTTCTTTTGTGACAGAACACCAGGGCAACAAAATCCTTAACAATCCTAATGAATAAAGTTCTCCGAGCTGCCTTGTGACTTGAGTTTTGTTGACTTTGGCTTACAAGGAACATGTTGCTCGTGAAAGTTTTTTTAAGGCAATTGTGGGATTTATTTCTACATAATTGTCCTGCTCCCTGAGCAACACCTTCCACCCCAGCCCGCATTAGCCATGCGTGCCTGGACTCACACTAGCAGGAGCTTGTTTACGGCAAGCACATTCCACGGCCAGGGTTATTTGTGATGTACATTGTGGAGTGGCATGGTAATGCAGCCTGACATCAAGCATAGGCGTGGGAGGTTTGGATGCTTTTTGGATGAATGCGTAAGTAAACCTCAAAACCCAGTAGAGAAAAAGCTTACCAAAAACTTCTCCCATGGAAAGTTCTTTTACACTTACGCCACTCAGGGTGTGCATTTGTATGCATGTAATAAACACATCTTTCTGAGTTTTTGATGTTGGAATGTGTGAAAAATACGGTATTGCTTTGCTTGGCTAATTACTGAGTAATTCCTCATTCTGACCTGTAGGATCTGCATACCGATATTTCCCTGCATGGCATTACTTCTGGGTAATGCTGTGGGTCCAGGAATAACGACCTTGTTGACTTGTGCAAAGGATGGTAGGATCTTCTGGTGCAGAACCCTTCTTGTTCCAAAGGTGGGTTGCCGTACACATGTAGTAAAACAAGCAACGGCAAAGCAAAAATGTTTGACCTGACCATAGATAGCTGGTGAGTTTTATTTTTTTATTGCAAGCATATGGCACAGAAATAAAAAAGCAAAGATGCTGCCACCTTGGCCACCTTAAGTTTGCAACAAAAAGGTTCAAAGTATAAAACATTCACTAATGTGGCTGATTTTCTCATGCTGCAAACAAATGTGTCTGCCTTATGCTTGCAATACAAATTTTAAATGTAAAAAACATTCAGTCATGAGAGTGTGTTTTTTTAAATAACAGCCCATAGCGAGTCATGCATTTTATTATTATTATTTGTGAAGATGACAAGAATAAATCTCCACCTATCCAAGCACTCAAATAACAGAAAGGTATAATGTTATGATATAACTTAAACACTTTAAAACACCAACTTTAAAAATGAGATAGAAAATAAACACCATATAACTTGGCATCCGAAGTGTAGGCAACATTATCAGCCATTATAGAGAGTTAATATAAAAACAAATAGAATTGATAAAACCAAAATGAAAAATTCAGAAAATATACTTAGAACCAGGTTTGCCTCTGAAGAGAAAGAAACTATTTTAGGTGGATGAGAACAATGGGGCTTATTCTCAAGGATTTACCACAGAGTTAGCGGCACTTTATCGCATCCAAAGTGGCAATAGATTTATCGCCCTATTCACAAGCTGGTGCTAACAGCCGATATCGCCAGTTTTCCTGTGATAACAGCTGCAAAAAACATTGCCACTGATGACGCCGGCAACTAACGCTAATGAGATGCAGAGTAGGGATTCCTGTGCAAAACGCCGCAACAACACCACTTCGCAACATTCTCAACGACCAGCCAGATCGGCAATAAGATCACAAAACATGCAACAAGGCGCGTTAGCAGCAGGGAATTAACACCTGCTCTTTCCTGGTATTAAGTCGGACGATAACCTGCACCAGAAATGGGAGCCCAACCCACAGCCACACCAGAAGAACAACTGATGCCATGGAGCTACTGATCATACAGCTCAGACACCCAAGAGGGTCACAACCCCCCCCCCCCCAGTAACCCCCCTTGCCGGGGCCCTACCCCGTCCCCCCCAACATAGTTATTTTACTTCCAATTTACGAAATCATGAACAAAACAATTTGCCTGATGGCTCACAATTACAACAATTAACATTCATGTGCGGTCAGAAAAAGGAGAATCATTCATTCATCTTTGAATTTCCGAACAAATTATTTTATTCAAATTAAACTCAAAACAACTGTTTGGAAGAGTCATGGCAGGTCTTCTCTGGAAAATTTATAAGTCACAGCCTGCAAGACAAAATTCAAGATAAGAAGGTGTTTTGTGCGCTCATCAAAGGACAGAGAGAAGGAGAGAGAGAAAAAAAGGGAGAGCGAGCGAGTGAAAGGAAGAGACGGAGGGAGAGAGAGAAAGAGAGAGAAAGGGAGGGAGAAAGAGAGACAGTGAAAGGAAGAGAGGGAGAGGGAGAGAGAGTGCCGACACTGTGGACCCAGGCCTCACTGCTCACCTGCTGCCACCGGTGTGTCTTCAACCACGTGCCGGTATACACTGTAGTCCACCAGGTCCTTTATCTGAAACAGAGTCCAGATTTATGAATGGCAGAGTTTATATCATTGCACACGCCATCATTACTTGCCCGCCCCTGCACACACAGGCTGCTGCACCCCAGACCCTCCCGCCGCCCAGCGGTGATTGCCCGCTCCTGCGCACCCAGGTCTTACTGCTCACCTTCTACCAGCGGCGTGTCTTCAAGAACGCCCACCATGTGCCGGTGCAAGCTCCAAGCCTGGGGCCCATGACCTTGGAAGCCTCCACATCATGCAGCCCGGCACCGTGTGCTACTAGTTCACACATGTGAGTCTAGGTCTTGATTTCGCAATGGCAGAGATCATATCAGTGCACACGGCATCATCGCAGGCTGCACACTCGCTCAGCTCTTTAGGTGCCAGTAACTCTGTGAACCGTGAGGCAAAGCCACGTGGCGGTAGGCCCGCGCTGCCCACTGGCTCAGGCCTACACTGCGGTCTAGCAGGGCGCACACAAATCCTTACCAGTCCGGACCGCCAGGAAGGCGCATCCTCGCAGGCTGCACACCCGCTCAGCACTTAAGGTGCCCCTACCTCAGTGCACCGAAAGTCACAGTCTCGTGGCGGTAGGCCTGTGTCCCGGCCGCAGTATATCCGGTGCACCAATTCTGTGCAATGCAAGTCATGGACCCTTTATGATTGCGTCTCATGATATGCCAGGCGGACACAGCCATGTCACCTCCGGCAGTGGGGAAGAACTGGGACACGTAGCGTCGTCGTCCCCCTCTTTAAACGTAAGCAGAGTGGGCTTGGTCGGCGTAGGGGTGTGAATAATTATCCCTGGGCTCTGGGCGTGGTTCATTTCTGGGCTGGACGTGAAACAACTGATGCGTGTGTCTCTGTCACAGTGTCGGCGCAACACGGCCCGCAATCGACTATGTTGCAATGTTGCATGCACCGGGAGGTCAGCCGCGCACGTAGGGATTGTACAAGGGACCTCGGTGCCTTTTGGTGCGGTGGCAAAGTTACAGGCACACATGGTCAGTGGAGAGAAATCTTCTGGCCCTTTGCGCAGCTGCAGTGTAGGAAAAGCACTATACATTTACCCAACGAGGTATGACTTACTGCTTAGCCAGTAGAAAGTACTTCAGTTGAGTAGAGGTATTGCACATGACAAAACGGTGGCATCTTCATGGATAACTATGCAGGGCAGGATTCATTCTGAAACGAGGCTCCTGTCACAAAAATTAAACCTCAACAGGAAGCACTTACAGATATAAAAAAAGCAGGTGCCCGAGTTGAAGCTCAAATTCAGTAATGTTTTAATCAGCCCAAAACATTAGTGAGCACGGTTGAGGCTGGGCAAGTGTGCTTTAACCCCATATCTGCCGTCGAAAATTAGCTGTAATACTCGAGGGATGTCTTTGAATCCATGAGTTTCTCGAGTGCAATCCCCGCTTAGTTCCTGTGACCAGGAGGCTGCTTTCTCTTCACCTGCTGCCCTGCTCGCTCTCTGACCCTTTATACACAAGAGGGATGTTGACACGCATAGAAGCCCCGCCTGTTTGGCCCCGCATCACACACTAGCGGTATCAAACGTCTTCCCGCCCTTTCCCAACTATGATGGACAGCTCACTCAAGGGACCTCGGCTCCTTTTGTCACGGTGGCAAAGTTACAGGCACACATGGTCAGTGGAGACAAATCATCTGGCCCTTTACGCAGCTGCAGTGTAGGAAAAGCACTATACATTTACCCAACGAGGTAGCACTTACTGGAATAGCCAGTAGAAAGTACTCCAGTGCAAATTGGAAAACAATCCGCGAGCTCGCAGGAAAATCCGCAAATTAGTGGATTTTTTTGCGATTTCGCATGATTTCGTGGACCGCAGATCCGCAAAATTCGCCCATAGTTAGTTATTGCTACATCTTGATGTTCAGAAAGATGTACATGAAGAGGTCTTAGGAGAAAACTGGTGGGGACAATTCATGATAAATAATGCCGGTATGAGACCAAACAAGAATGCAAAATAAATCAATCGCAAATATCAAAAAGTGCAACATCAATTACATGTATTGAATAATGCTGCGATAAAGTGTTATTGGTCTTCTTAGTGGGTAACTTGCCTGAAGCAGGTGGTCTTTCAAACTACGGCCTTTGTGAAAGGTGAGCCTGAGTAGATTCAGTGCAGGGCCGGACATGAGAACCACAAGGAGCCCTGGCAAAAATGCTCAAACCAGCCCTGCTCCCTTTCGCGCTATCACATTATTTTAATCCATCCAGTCTCTCTCTCTTGCACCCCTCTCTCTTCTCCCTGACTGGATTTCTGCAGCACCACTGGTATTTTGATGCCCCGGCCAGTATAAAAAGCACCTAAAGCCGGTATTTTTGACCCTTATCTAGGTATACTTCAACCAGCAGATATAAATAGAAAGTATTTTTAAATATGTGCAAATAATGATCCATGACTAATAATTAAAGGAAACAAAAACAGAAAAGTCCTATTACAGATAAATACATATGATTTTATTTACGGCCCTAATTAGTGTCACAGCCAGACATTTGCAGACTCTTTGAAACAACAAGGGGGCGTATTTTTCTCTTTTAAAGGTGGCAACTCTACTCGTGATATGCCGTTTCACTAATATATTCCCTCTCTGTGGCAGTAAAAATAAAATACAAATGTAAGGAATAGGCCGAGTGCGGACCCAATGGGTACTGGAAGCCGTAAAAAATAGAAATCCTCGTTAACCAGCTCACGAAGTATGTAAATGGTCTTTTAAAGACCTGTGAAAAACTGGGATTTGACTGAGATAAGAGGCCAGACACTGCCCAGCTGAACCCTCAGCAGCTCAAGAACACTACAACCTTTGGCCCAACGGCACAGAGACAGAGGAACTTCACATGTGCATTTTGCAATTGGTTTTATGCCATGACTGGGAGAGCCAAGGGAGATGTTTGGATGGGACTGGCCTACCCAGCCCATCCCCTACAACCGGGCCCACCTCTCTGATTCCTGTCGCTACAATTTTCCCCTCCCTTGCTTTCCTGAAACCCCCCTGAGCCCACTGGAGTTAATCTCCGGTAGCTGTGGACAGACCCGGACTGGCCGTAGCGGGCACCGGGCAATCCATCGACCCTGGCAAAGAGCTTGGCGGCACCCACAACCCTGGGGGGGAGTGGGGGGTTACAGACGAGCACTTTGCCAGGCCCGGATTTGGTTCCGGCCCTGGCTGTGGAAAGTGAGGGACCAGCAGCAGCGCTAAGTTTTCAAAACTGACCTCCAAGGATTTCAGCCCACTGGGGAAATCCCAGATGGAATAAAAGGCCTGTCCACTCTTGTTCCAGTGCAAGAGCCCTGGGTCCAAATATATTCCAAGGCGTCTTGATACACTTTGTGGTAAAGTTGGAGAGTTGAATAGTGCAGCAAATCAATTTCTCATCAGAATCTCTGGGCTTAGGTGTGAGTAATTCTCCATTGGCCAATACCATGCATCATAGACTAAAAGACAAGTGGTAACTGCTGTCAACCAATTTAATGCACAGTAGGTGGGTTCCTTGGAAGTATTCTGCTTTGTCTCTTCAACTGTGTCTGTGTGCAAAAAACTGACTAGAAGGGAGGGACTCTCTAAGGGGTCTACTTCCGGTAGTAGGACACTTCAAATGTGGCAACCGCAATGTATGCAATATGTTTTCGAAACGAAGGAAATTCTCTATCAAGTATTCACATTTCTCTTACCTAATTTTTCAACTACAATTTCCATAATGTCATTTTTAGCATTTGGTATCCCTGACTCACCATTAGTCTCTGGTTCATTTGGGACAGAAGCTGAACGTGTTTGATTAATGTATACTGCATTTACGTCTGACCTTCCCACGTAAAGTATCTGGTAATCCATTTTACAAATAATATTTTCCTTTTCATTTCTGTTGTTATGCGGCGACTTGTGAGTGTAACATATTTTCTTTTGTCCTTAATAGGCTTTACATCCTGTAAGTAATTCCCTCTTGGTGAGCCCCCGTTTTTTTTCTCCACTAAGTGATTTTCCTTTTAACTATTCCCTCTAGGAATCAGGACCAACTGTGTACTAGCCACGTGGATCTCTGCTTCATTTCTTCAATTCATATTCATCCTATTCTCTTTTTGGGCCTGCTTTCTAAATCTCAGCCCTGAATGATAACCTGCATATGCCCAAAAATTAAAATACAGTCGATTTTTCTATTACGAACCAAATTCAATGTGTTCAATGTCTGTTTTGTAATAAGCAAAACAATGGATATAACAGTTTGTTAGTTGTTCTGAATTCAGAAAGAGAATTAGATACATGTATATTTTTTCCCATGTAAACATACTTTTTTTTTACACTGTGTAGTTAAATTACTACTTTTGGTTATTTACCATTTCCAAGTGTAAAGTTGCTAGAATTAAAACATAGGCCGAGAGCTCTCCCACCAGGGCGGATATTTTTCATTTGTAAAGTAAAAGGGAAATAAAAAAGTGTACTAAACTTTTAAAAAGTAGTTAAAATATTATAGTATTAAATATTAATGTAAAATAACTATATATTTTCATAAACTCAGAACAAATGAAAAATGTTACAGTGCTATTGTCTGAAAAATAAATTATAAACATATTAATTCAGTTATATTTAATTAAAGCCCAATTATTTTCTGTGGGAGTGTGTTGCAGAAACTTGTGAGTGGCCATGTGAGGTGTTGGACTGTGCTGGAGTACATTTATGACTGTTTTGGAATGTTTTTGACTGTAGTAACCTAACTTTAGAGGGCAAGTTTGTGAATAGCAATGGACTTACACTTGTCGACGGTACCTTCATAAACCCCCTCCTTAAACCTTGCTTCACTGCTGCTTACCGCTTTCGAAACCCTCTCATATGTGGTAAGCATTCCTCATTTCCCAGCCATTACTCCATCCCTCCCACATTTACTACTAAAATCAAGGTGTATGTGTGCTAAGTCCTCCACAATTGGGGAAAAGATTTTCACACATAAGATATAGGAGAGAGGGAAGCCTCCACACAAAGGTTAGCGAATAGCATTTTCAAGTGTGAGAGTAGTGCTACTGTGATACTATTAAACAAAGTACAATTTGTGAATAGGCCTCTGCCTCTCTTACTCTACTCTACCTCTATTAGTTAGCCTTTCACTATTTGCCTCTCTAGACTGAGGGTCAAGTGCTAAATAGAGGTTTTTGGTACCTAATTTTCAGTGTACCCAGTAGGACGGTCCCAGGACATCAGTAGTAGATAGACTCAATCACCTTGATTGACCACCAGTAGCCCCTGTGTGCCACAAAACCCTGACATTCACAGACGACATTTAAAAAATAATGCATGGTTGATCATGCTATTCCGAATCACAATTAACATCTTTCATTTGTAGAACATGTCAAATGTCTATTTAGTCCTCACCGCTCAACAAGGGTAAGATTTCATTATCTGTCATGGTTAACCTATTCCTTATCTCATCAATTATGGCATGCAGCAGGCAATCACAGGTTTTAGTAGCATTACAGGTGTGTACATTTGGTCAACCTGTGTTTGTGGACAACCAAAATATTACTTAAGTGGACAGTGGTATGTGAACTAAGAGTACATGTTGCAGTGTAAACTTGATGTATGTGATTTTGGGTGCAAAGGACATGTAAAACCAGTCATACTTCAAGAAGATATGTCAGTTGACATTGATTAAGCTAGCTTCTATACACGGCGTGGGCTGGTAAGTAGAGCGTGGATGACAAATGGGCTCTTCATTCGATGGTGACAATGGAAAAATGTCATGTTTCAAGTTGGACTACAATTCTACACTGGTCAGTATGGGAATTTCAATGATTTTACCTGTTACCATGGATGTGTTTCTTGGACACCAATCTTCCATGTCTAGTTGTACTATTCCCTTGTACAATTAATGTGCATAGTCATATGAGGGATCCCAGTAGCACTATTCCATATGCCCTCAACAGCTTGACATGACAAGATGACAGAATGCACTGAAATCATCGAATTGTGCAGAACATATTTATAGGAAACCGTGTGGAAGGAGGTTGTGCAGCACACTTGCAAAGGAGCCAATCACAACTGTGGTAGTGTTTTAAGTATTCACCTGTTTCTCATTAACAATGCATCCTGCATTGGGCATGGAAAGTGCATGTAGCAGTTGGTAATGCAGAGGTCTGAATTATATGAGCTTTGTAAATTAATGGAGTACTAGATGTTGTGGTTCTAGAAGATCTGCTCACGTGCATAGGGCGACACAAAGGCATCGTGGGTAGAATCATTTACTCAATGATCATTTGGGAACCCTGCAAAGATATGAACGTCAGCCTTGACTGCATTGACCCTGGGTGTGGTTGAAAAAGATTATAGGCTAATGAACGTCTCTAGGCGATGCATCCTTGACTCGTTTGTGAGTTGAAGAGGCTTGATTTGGCAAGCCAGTGTTTCATTCTTGCAGCATGTTGAAACATGTCTGTAGCACAGAAGGGTAATATTGGTGACAGTAGCAGTGTAGGTATTGCTCTATCTATCTAAAACTGGATAGATGTTCTCCTATAATAGCCATGATGACATGGGTGGTATCTATGTACAGACAGCTCATGGTGATTGGGTTTAGTGTAGTCTTAATTGGCTATGTGTCATTGCCTCCTGTAGTTGTGGTGCATCTTATTTTTGCTGCAGTAGTAATGCATTCTGAAACAGAATTGGAATTACCCTTATATATAAAGCTAAATCCCAGATTTGTAAAGTGCAACTCATCACCCCTAAGGGTATCCAGGCGCTGGGGGCCCGTCGGGGAGATTAAGTGAGATATTGCCCAGAGGCACATGATTCTGAACTGCCGCAGGGAATCGACCCACAAGCCCCATGCTCTGGAGTCAGCTGTTCTGGCTGCTGCACCACACCTCCCCCATAGTCCAAACATTGTCATGTTCAGCACTCTGATTGATTGTGTTGCTTTAAATCTGTCCAAATGACACGTATGTTGTATTTCATGTTTAGTACCTTTGTTTGGTTGTTTGTTGATTTTGATAAGGTGAACGTCATTTCTGTTCCTCCTTTGCTTCAGGCTACTTCTATCCAACACTTTATTGTGCACTGTAATGATTCTGTGTATAAAATTTCCTTTATTTCACTGTTAGCCCAAAACCGGCCCCAGGATGCTTGTTTCCAGTCCACGGAAGACACAGCTTGGCCGTTTGGGCTGGACTGTTCCCATGAGGCACAGGTTCAAGTCTGATTTGCATATAGCTCGGACTGAACTGGGATGGCGAAGTGAGATAAAGAACGATGATGGATTCAACCCAGATCTGTGACTAGGGGTGAGTGTCTGAAAAGTTTCAGCACTCCGTTCATCATCTCCTTGTGTTCTTTAATTTGGCAGGGAATGCCCAGACGTGGGTCCCTTGCACACTTTGCCACTGGATTAAAGTTAGCCTGGCTGATGAGGGCTGTTAGCCCGATACCAGTACCAGGATGTTTGTTTCCGGTCCAGGGAAGACATGGCTTCGCAGTTCGGGCTGGACTGTTCCCATGAGGCACAGGGTCAAGACTGATTTGCATATAGCTGTGTCTGAACTGGGGTGGCGAAGTGAGCTAAAGAACGATGATGGATTCAACAGGGGGAAGGTCCTTCTCCTACCTCGCCGCCAAGACTTGGAACTCCCTTCCGATCCACCTCCGCCTGACCCAGGACCACCTCGCCTTCAGGAAGCAGCTCAAGACCTGGCTGATCGAGCAGTAGCGGACTCCCCCTCCCCTAGCGCCTTGAGACCCTCCGGGTGAGTAGTGCGCTATACAAATGCATTGATTGATTGATTGATTGAACCCAGATCTGTGACTGTGGGTGAGTGTCTGAAAGGTTTCAGCTTTCCGTTCATCATCTCCTTTTGCTTTATTTCGACATGCCTTCTATTTTACTGTCTTTGTTTTGTTTTTGGTATATTGTTTTCCATGAACCTGCCTGGGTTTCATATATTGATGCATTTTACCTCAGAATTTTGAATGGAGGCATTCGGGTAAAAATAAAAGTCACTACATATGTGAGCCGACTGAGTAAGTTGTTGTGGTAAAACATTTCAGAATGTTGCCCTAGCTTTTTTTTGCTTGTGATATTTTTTCCCAATGATTATAGCACTTGCCCAAAATGGTGGGGATCACTTTATTACACACAAGAAAAAAATATCATCCAATATATCGACCACCACTATGAGTTAAGATAGATAGATGTGGAGTAATGAAAGGTAAGTATGTACTTACCTCAATGATATAGTAGTCTGCAATTAAGTGCCTATGATATTATTATTGGTCGCTACCACTGACATCAATATAGTGACATACAACAGTTAAAAAATTGCTAGTGATTTTTTTCCCTGATGATTTTAAGTCAACTTTATTAGGCAAATATTGCCACACTTTGAATCAGTACCATGAGTGATAACCATGTATACCTTGGGTTTTGGTTTTGTCTCATTGTTTGTAATGATGCCACAAATGTGGATTCTAATCCAAGATGTCTGAATTGTTCCTTAAACCAACAAAGCCTAAGGCAGATATTTCCAATGCGGGTCCATAAGAGCCAGACCGTGCCTGATTTTCAGTATAGCACTGACTCTGTGATTCTCATTTAAATGCAATATATATCAATATATCTTATGTGGGTATCCTGAAAATCTGTCTTGACTCATAGGCCAGTATTAAATACCGAGCTATAAGCAGATGCCCTTGCATCTACACCATGGAGGGGAAATGTGAGATAACCCTGTGTGCCATTAGCTTTATAATAGCTCATTGTAGGGTCTTTTTGTTTTTTCAGGACCCTGTACCCATTGAACTAAGGAAGATCTTACTGCTGCTGATTTTCCTGTAGTTCTTCCACTGTTTAATGTGTGCCGGTGTTCATCGGTGCTCTGTACCAGAACTTATTTATGAGAGTCCACTACATGGTGGTGATGATGTCTCTCTTTAAACAGAACACATTACATTATCAAATTATTATGCATTAAAAAATAATAATACAAGGACCGTTAGCATGTTTACAACTATGGTTGCCCGCAATAATCCAAATTGTCACATTTGTGGCAGATATTTGGTTAGCTGGCACCATATGTACTGGCATTTCGTGGCTCTAGCATGGATAATGGGTTTTGAAAGCTGCAGTGGTCTCCTGAGAAACAGCTTGGGACAAGGAATTATTTGTTTAAAAAAAATGAAGCAACGTGTTGCTCAAATAAAACATGCATAAAATTAGATCGCTGCTTGAGTCAAATTTTGCCAACTTCTCGACAACAGCAGAAAAACCACCCCTGAAATTTGATACTGTGGGGAATTTTAGCATTGAAGTTCTAAAGAAACTGGTCGGGGCAGGGGATTATCTCTGTAAAACCCAGGGATTGTGAGCTGGCCACAGTCAGGCAGATTGCTGGGTGTGGACGTGAGTGGTTAGCTGGTAGTGTTTGAGGTCAGCAGTCATTATATGATTTGTTTGTTTTGAAAATTGTTTTCAGGCCACTGTTTGCTTTCAATTGGCAACACATCATCTTGAAACCAGGGAGTTGGAAGTCTCAGTGCTCTAAAAGCTATCTCTTGTGTTGGAGGAGAAGGAGGGATGGCTGAAAGCATTACTGATGCTCAATATGGCACACGTTTCTCCAGTTGTCATGATTTGAGCTAGAACCTTTGGCTCTAGAGAAAAAATGAAGCAGCCCCTCTTCTGAGTCTGCAATAATGTATCTCCAATCCCTGCTGCACAAGGCTAGAAAGAGAGTGGGCATGATTCGCAAAGACTGGTGTAAGAGAAGTGAAATTTAACTCCTGTAGGACACCTGGTGTGGTAGTGTAAACTCAGGGGCATATTAATAAGGGCCTTATCTCTGCTTTTTTGGCTTTAAAAGCAAAAAAAGCGGAGATAAAACTATCGCCCTATTTACAAGTGGGTGCTATCATGCATTAGCGCATGTTAGCACCCGTTTTCCCGACACCTCATTTTGCATCTCTAATGAGATGCAAAGTGGGCGTCAATGGGCAGTACTGCATGTAAATCATCACTGATGTGCACAAGGCGATACTTACAAGGAGGCCCACGCATTTTAACAGACTTTTCGCCAAAAACTAACATCTGCTAAAATGCTGACTTGAGTATACTTACCATTGGGGTGGATTATGCTGATACGACCACAGGGTCGTATCAGCAAGGTTATCGCCCTTTTCCATAGAACATCGCTGGAAAACCAGCGATGTTCCATGGAAAACACTGCTATCGCTGGAATAATTATCGCCATTGCTCTATGCGTTGTCAATACAGCGCTAGCATGCCGATAATTTTCAACGAAAGCTGGCGATAAAAAATTACACGCTAAGCTCAGCCAGCGATAATTATTGCTGCCGCTTGATAATATGCCCCTTAGTCTTTATCTTACCTGTTACAATACTCTGGGAGGTTATGGAATCCTGGGTCACAGTATTCTATGTTTCCTTATTAGTTGGCCTGTACTATTGCTTAAATGTGTGGGAGAATCCAAACTGTTACAGAGATGAAACCTGTTGTGTGGGTGCTCCATTAAACCACTTCCTCAAACCTGATTGCTTGAGGATATCACATCTATCAGTTACAACATTTTGGTGACGATTTATATTAGCACTCCTGCCATAGTTCTGGGTTTCTCATGGAAATCAGGAATTATATAAGACTAAGGGCCAGATGTAGGTAAATACTATTTACCTATTCTTAAATACGGAATTATACCGATTCAGTATTTAAGAATAGGTAAATAGTATGTAGGTAATTTTTCGGTAAATTTTACCGAATCTGTAAAATTCGGTATTAACCGAATCGGTATTTACCAATTCGGTAATTGCCATTCATTCCTATGGACCTGGAGGCCTATAGGAATGAATGTCAATTACCGAATCGGTAAATATCGATTCGGTAAAAGGGAGAAAACATTGAAGGGTGGCAGGGTGTCACTTTCATACCCTGTTGCACCCCTCAATTATGTATGGGTGCACATGTTGCAGACATACATGCCCTAAGGGCATGTATGTCTGTAACATGGCACCGAAGCACTTTGCATAAAATAGCTTTTTGGGGGGTTTTCGTTATTTTCCACCAACTTGTAGTTGGTGGTAGGTAAATAACGAATCCTAACATGGGATAAGCACTCATTTAAGTGCTCCCTACATTAGGAATTTGGTAATTTACCGAATCGGTATTTAAGAAATCGTTAATTTACAGATTCCTTAAATTACCGATTCAGTAAATTACCTAATCCTTATTTTCGGACCCTACATCAGAAAAGCCTATTACCGGTCGGTAACAGCCGAAATCCGTTAATTTTGGCCGTTACCGACCGGTAATAGCCTTCCTACATCTGGCCCTAAGTCACAGTAAAATGTGATTAAGGTCCAGAGTCACATTCAATTGCAGTTGAAAAAAGCAAAGGTGTCACAAGGAATTTCTATAGCCAGAGTTCTTTGAGATAGACTGGGAATACTGTCTAAAATGACATAATACATAGAATGAAATAATTGGAATGTACATTGACAAAGCTAATAGTTTTAGTTGTTATATAGTGAAAAGTAATTGGTGTTGCCCTATCAATACCGTAGTTTGAGCCCAGTGACACTATGGCCACGGCATCCTGTAGGTGTTAGCTGTGAACATTTGAAAGCTTTGGCAGTCCACTGATAATGAAAAGCTTCTACCCCTGGTGCCACCTTTTTCCACTACTGTCGCCTCTCAAAGCTGGATATTACCTGACCTGACCTGAGCTGCAGGTGACCCCACCATGGGAGGTTTTCTATTCCTAATCTATTTTGAAAAAATTGGCTAAATCAGGAAAAGTAGGCCCTACTGTGCAGTAGAGGGCAGACACAGTAAGGATTAGGTGATGCACACACCCCTAGCTACCTGTGCTGTCATGCTGCACGTATGATAGCTATACAGCTTGTGGTAGGAAATCCTACATCACTAGTTTCAATGATGTACCTGTTATCTAAGTAAAGCTTGAATTGTTGCTTTATGTGAAAATGTCTTTGAAACAAACTAAACATGAATAAAACAAATTCCTTAACATTTTACAAAACCTTGCTTGGCTGATTAATTTTTTTAGTTACAGTAAAAATTGTGGTATGATGAGATGAGACTTAGAGGTATTGCTACTGCTTAGTACACTCCAATGGCCTTTGCCACAGTGATCTATTAATTTCCTTGCATTTCTTAGAAGTGCTGGCTGAAGTAACCAGAGCAGGGTGGCAATGGTCACTACAATCAGCTAGGAGTGGGACAGAGTGGAGTGCATGGTGCAGAGTGCAGTGGCGTAGAGTAGAGTTGTGCAGAGTAGAGTAGGAGTGTGGGCGTGAAAAGAAGCAATATGGAAGGGGGACAGGTGGAAGGGAATGAAAACTATATAGACAGGGATATAGGAGACAGACTGCAAACACAAGCACTCATGTGGAGTGCTTGAGCACAAAGAAAACATGGCTCCAAAAATGAGAGCAGTCGATGAACACAAGTACTTGATACATGCTCCAGGGGAGGACCAAACACAAGAAGAGATCAAGACGTCCGCATGCCGTGACAAAAGGGAGCAAAGCAAATAAGATCAACACTGAATCCAACAAATGGTAAGCAATGGGTGGGCTATTGGCCTACTGTTTATAAACAAAAGTCTTGCAGAGACAGCACATGTATTGTATAGGCGATACCTAAAAAGAATGATTAAATCTAAACAGACTAAAATCTCCAATAAGCCCAATCTATGTCCTGTCACTAAATAGGTCAAGCATTCCATCCCTCACATTTTTGTTTTCCTCAGTGTCACACACTAAGTGTGATGAGCATACCCACACATAGGGTCCATTTTCACTTTGCAATAGAGCTTGAGCTATACATAACTTCTGAGACTTAACTAGGCCAAAAGTGGTCTGGAATTACTTGTGTCCATGTTCACATTGAAGGAAGTGACCCGAAATGGGCCACCCAGGTCACTCGCGACCACCTCTCAGCCTTCCAAGAAATGAAGAGTCGTGACAACAGTAGAGAGTACAATCTAACATATTTATTAGTAAATACGCTGTAGCCGAGGGGGCTGACTCCAGAACAGTTGCTAACACATAATACGCTTTCCAACACCTCCCAAGCCCCGCCCCTGGTGGAAAACTCCAGCTTGGGCAGAGGCTGAAAAAAGGAGGCATGGAAGGATGAGCTACCACCTGTAGAATGGCTACACATTATCAGTTTCCCACAGTTGTCTTGTTCAGGCTCAATGCTCTCTTGTGTGGGAGGAGAGCTGCGATCAGGGATAGGCATGTGAAAATAGAATAAGCTACTCATTAGTACATTAGGGTTTCAGCCTTAAATATGATAAGGAGAATTAACTGAGCAGCAGTTTTCTGCTGAGGCAAGCAGGAAGGGTAACAGAGGCTTAGTTTCAATCACAGTGCAAAATGGCGGCTGAAAACAGAAATGGCGTTGCAAATGCTAACTTAATCGCACAATGCTAGAAGGGACCGGCCACAATCATATGCAGTAGCAGCCATTACAAAAATATCTACATGAATGAAAACATAATACAGTGTAAAGCATGAGCAATGGCGCAACAACATATTCAATTCTAGCAGACCATCCTTTTAGCATTCATAGCTAAATTTGTATATCGTCACCAGGTAACAATTCTAAAGGAGGAGGGGGAAAGAAAAGGCTTTAAATGGGTAACATTTTGCAGCTCATTTGACCATCAGCAAGACCAATTCTTCCAGCAGCTTCAGAACTAGGTACATGCATCAATATTCGAAAATGCCACCATCAATTTGTGAACAGCTTGCACCACCATAGCGGAAAAGGTAGCATTTTGTTCTGGGACTCTGGGTGGGGGTTATTTACACAATAAGTACAGCAGGTGGGGAGGCAATTAATATACAGGCAACAAGTGAAGATGACACCTGCAAAGGCTACTAGGAATAGGAGTATTTTCTAGCCCCAAGACGCTATCAGTCCCCAAAACCATTTGGACCAGGCCCAGGTGCCACTCTCTTGGTGGATATCAGGTGGCAGTCTGTGTAGCTTTTGTATTGCTGCATAAACATTCGGAGCATGATCCGATATGTACACACAGCAACTGTGACCAGTGACGCGACAGGCCCCACCCCGATCAACAAGGATGAAGTCTAACACAATCCTGTTTTGAAGGGCAACAAGTCTCGTAGCCTGAAGCTGAGCTGTGATGTTGGTCAGTACTCCTGCTGCTGTGTTGATAACTCTTGTGAGTCGGCGTATATTGAGGCTATTGTGCATGGGACCCCAGAATGGCAAAATACCCTTCATGGCTTCTGTAAATTGCTGCAAGGTAGTGTCCGTCTAATCTATGTCCTTCGCATCAATGACCCTTCTAACTCTTGACAGGTACAGACCCCTGTGCTGTAGCCTGTGATCTCTGTGATAATTGGATGGTGCGATTTATACGGGGTAAAGGAAGGATAGATAGCCAGTACCAGACCACCCCCTAGGAAGCCATACATAAGCCTTGGGCCACAAACAAAATACACATTATGTGGCAGAAGTAGTGGTGGACTACTCGTGGGTTTCAAATCATAAGTATAATTGCAAATACTCTTTCCTACCTGAACATGTCCAAAACTCGAACACAGAAACAAGCTGTTGTATTAACTACTGCTACTGGCATGGCCTTGTCCTGAGTAATATTATGAAATTGAAAGGACCTGAAATACTCAGTGATGTTAAAGTCCTGGAAGTCCATCATTTGATTCTGGAGCCATGTTACATTCTTTTTAACCTCATACACATTCATGCAGGTATCTGGGTGCAGAGTACCAGTAGACCCATCCCTCCCTGGGGTAAATCCTTGGTGTGTCACTATATACCCTAATACAGACTCATAATCGAGGTAAGTCATGTTCATTGCATCGGCGTGAAAATGAATATACACCATGGTGAACAACTGGAACCAGACCTCACAGCTGGCCAAATAGGAAAAGGGCAGCAACATTAACAGATCATTCTTATGCATCACAGAAGCGAGCAAGCTACAAACCCAGCAATTAAAGACATTGGTGGTATGATGAGCCTGATGGAGCGTCTGCAGAAACACATTGTTCACACATGTTTGTCGGTGCCTCTCCTTATTAGGGGCCAAAGTGACAAATATATGTTCAGGGGGAACAGGAATAGTACCAATCAAGGAATGCACAGGATGTCTTTCTTTAAGGAACCATATGATCCCAAACAGGGCTAACAAAGCAACCAAAACAATTATTATAAAAATGTCCTTAGTTTTGGTGGACCAACTCGACCAACGTGGACTATTTTGCTCAAAACGGAGTGTTGCCAAAGGCTGCTCTTCATCCATGACAAGGCAGCCAAATGAGTAAAAAATGTTTGTATATATCATACTACCAGAGGAAAGTTTGTACTATGGAGCCAGGAATTATATAGAAATAAAATACACAGTCCAGTATCTGTTCAAGCCTCACTGGTAGCCTCCTATTGTTCATCAACAATGGTGCTATTGAGCACTTCACGGAGGGGCGGTGCAATCACAGCCCTTTCTGTCTCTTCACTCAGGATAGGGCACCCTTCCTCCTGGGAAGAAACCCCCCAATTTATCCTGTCCAGTGTCTCTGACAATGTACCAATCTCCCTTTCCCTGATCTATCGTTGGTACGGCAGACAAGGTACATACACCCTATTCTTCATCCATGAAGTCCATCCCTACTAATCTGACTTTTCCTTTGGTGCACTGCCCCTCTGCTGGGAAAGCAAATTGTACCTAGTCACTCCAGGCACTGTCTGGTCGCGGAAAAGGATCTTAAACTCAGAGGGGATAAAGGATTGAGACTCAAGCTCCTGTGGGTCAGATAGAGGAGGATTCTGGCAAGCCCGTATTTATGGGGGGACCGCCTCATTCAAAGCAGCGTCGTTCTCCTCCTCTGTCTGCGCCCACGTCAGTCGGGCATCAGAAAAAGGAACAAAGCGTGGTACCTTCTCCGTCTCGTGGTCCCCTATGCCACTGAGGACCCACCGATTGTAGGGGAGAGGCAGCGCGATACGCCGGCAATGCGATGAGTGAATCCAGTGCTTCCGGCTGTCCACCTTCACTGCCTCTGGGTAGTAAGGAGTACCTGCAGAGTTCCATTCCACTGTGGCTCCAAACACACCTTCCTCTGGAAGTTACGAACTAGGATGAAATCACCAGGCTGAATGCTGTTCCACAGCCCCTCAGGAATCGGCGGCAATGCTTCATGAATCTGTTAGTGAATAGAACACAAATCTTTAGTCAACTCACATAAATAGTCCACAAATAACGGGTATTCCAATTTCAGAAAACATTGCCCCAAACATTTACAGGATGGCCCAAAACAACCTCAAATGGGGACTATCCAGTTCTAGAGTGAGCTGTCAACCTGGTGGACAATAGGGCAGGGGGTAACGCATCTGGCCATTGCAATCCTGTGCTCTCCTTGATCTTTGCTAACTTCAGCTTGAGACGACCATTGTACTTCTCAACCAGACCTGCTGACTGGGGGTGATTTGCTGCATGACATTTTTGCTGGATGTGCAGAACGTCACACACCAGCTGAATAACCTTTGAGTTGAATTCACTTCCGTTATCACTCCAAATCAAGCGGCTCAAGCCGAAACGTGGGAGCAACTCTTTTAAAAGGGCCTTGGCAGTTGCTATGGCGTATTCTTTTTAGTGGGATAAGCCTCAATCCATTTACTGAACGCACAAACAACCACCAGCACATATTTCAAGTTGTTTACTCGTTCCATTTCGTTGAAATCCATCTGGAGAATCTCGAAAGTGAAGGAGGGTGGTGCAAAATTCCTAGGAGGTGTATGGGGTACCCTTTCCAGGGTTATGCATCATGCAAATCATAAGGAACTTCACTAGATGGGCAGCTACCTTAGGTATATTGTCATTTTGCCATAACGGATCCAGTAACTTACATATCCCCTTCGCACTAATTTGGCCATGTACCGTTGTTACCACAGAGAGTACCTATGCATCTGGTAACATTCATCTCTGCTTTTCTGACTTGTCAGTCCAGCACCCCTCCTTGTCCAAGCGTCCTGTACTCTCCTTCCATGTTTCCAACTCCTCAATTGTTGCCTCGCTCTGTATCCCCTTCAAGTTTTCCAGTGTGTCCTCAAACATCCCTTTTTCAGGCACCCATCTAGCTGGACCAGCCACAAGCATTTTCTTCATTCTAGATCTGGCTGTCTCTTTAACTGTCTGGTCTGCAAATGCATTTCCCCTCCCCACATCATCAGTAATTGCCTTGTGGACACTACACTTCACTATTGTCAACCTTTGGGTAGTTTCAGAGCTGATAAAAGCCTATGTTTCAGAGGGCCATGTTATATCTTCGTACCATGGAAAGTCAAGAATCCCCCCTCTGCCCAAAGCCTCCCAAAATTATGGGCTACCCTGAAGGCGTATTGGCTGTCAGTAGAAATATTGACAGCCAATGCCTCACTTAGCTCACATGCTTGCAAAAGAGAAACTAGTTCTGCAGCTTGGGCCGATTGATAGAGAACACATGATGTCTCAACTATAGTGCGCAGCATAGTAATAGCATCCGCTGCGGTGGTGGTGCCATCTGACAATTTGAAGCAGGAGCCATCCACAAATAGTTCCCCTTGCGGGTCAGACAAGAGAACATCAGTCAAGTCTACTCATTCCTTCATCTCCTCTTCCGTTCGAAATAAACAATCTCGTACATCTCTGTCCTCATTTTTCGATGAGAGGGGTAGTAACGTGGCTGGGTTCAGAGTAGCACATTTTTTTATTGTGATGTGTGGTGCAAATAGGGTGAATTCATGTCATGCCTGTCGCGTATATGAAGAATAGCGCATTTGTCGATGATTACAATTGCAGGCAGTAGCCCATGAAATGTTCCGTTATTCAGTGTGTTCCATACTGTGGTTGGCGTTGGTTGGCAAATCCAGTGATAGGAGTTTGAGCGCATGCGTAATAACCACGCATGCGCTGAGAGATAGCGTTCCATGTTTTAAACCCGCCCTAGACCTAAAGGAAGTGCTTCGCGTTTAGCCAGTTTGTGTCCCTACTCGTTCCGGGTTCACGTCGGCGTCCGAGGAGCTAGTGGTTCATGGCGGTTGCGGGTGCATCCTTGTGCGTGTGAGTTTCTAAGAAGCGGCTTGCTTCCAGACTCTTTGTCCTGTTTTCGTTTTTCTTCCGTTACTTTTTTTTACTGCGGTGTTTGAGTGCGGTTGACTTTAGAGTCGGTTCTCGACTCCCCTCGTTAGTGGAAGGGGTTTACTTTGATTGTTTCGGTTCTACTGGTAGATAGAATCACCGTTCATAGTAAACGAGTCTGGGGATATTTACAGAGCGCCTCCAAGGTGCAATTGGTGAGTGCTTCATTTAGAAGAGATAGTTTATGAGAAGTCGAGAGCACGTTATTTATATGATGTTATTTTTCTAGAGTACAGAATCTATGTACAAAGCATATCCAGTCAAGTTACAGAGTTCCAGGCATCTTCCTTTCGTTCCCTATCACGTTTCACTGTACTTCCACAAGGTACATAAAAGACTTAACACTTATTTCATTGAGGGTGTTGGGGGAGGGAATAGTTTTCACTCATATCACTTATGTCTTACTGCAGTGCTACAACAGAAGACCAGAAATTCCTCTGAGTGGAAGAAGACTGTGGAGTGCCATTATTTTCTCCCCTTCCTACCCTTCTTTTGTTCCCCTGTGTTCTCCTTGGTTACTTTTCGGGTGTAAGCGTCCATTCCTGGCGCCCGGGAGGTGACGGGGGGGGAAGCAGGGTGTACAGCTTCGTGACTCCAGAACACTTCTGAGACAAAGAAGGTGCGTGCACGACAGAACGCGAAGCCTTTATTTAATTGTCTCCCAGGTGTCATGGATCTCACACTACAGGACGTAGCTAGCATGGTGGGGAATCTCCAGAGAGAAACCCAAAATATTGCAGACAGACTAGAGGCGTTAAGTGTACAAGAAGGAGAAAGAGCAGGGGCCAGCAACCCGACCCCCGTAGTACAGGTGGTCACACCCCATACTATTCTTTTGGCACCGCCTGAAAGGTTTTATGGAGAACCCTCCAAATGTGCAGCTTTTCTGACACAATGTCAGCTACATTTCCTATGCAAAGCTGCCTGTTTCCCTAACGATCAGGCAAAGGTGGCTTTTGTGCTATCTTATCTCGGGGGTTCAGCAGCTAACTGGACTATCCCCTTGATTGAGAAGGATGATCCCATGTTACTAGATTATGACGCCTTTCAATTGTGTAAGATGTTTGACAAACATTCGTTTACTCACGCTTCTGATACAGAGCTACTAAATCTGAAACAGGGTTCAAAAGATCTGATCACCTACATCACTACGTTCAATAGATTGGTAGTAGAGGCGGATTGGCCTGCTAATAAAAGAAGTGCTCTTTTTTACAAAGGCTTAAGAGATAAGCTCAAAGACGAGTTAGCTCATGTTGTAGATCCTCCTGCTACTTGTCCTGAGTTAATCGATTTGGTGGTGAAACTAGATCATAGATTAGGAGAAAGACGGAAAGACAGAGTGAGGTACGAATATCCTAGATTCAGCCATAGAGAAAAGAAAACGGAACCTGAAGCCAAGTCTGAGTATCCTGAGCCCATGCAGATAGGGAGTATAAAAGGGCCTTTAAGTGAGGTAGAAAAACAAAGACGTAGGGTGAATAGATTGTGTCTGTATTGCGGCAAAGCAGGACATTTCCTGAGAGAATGTCCGGTTAAACCCAAGCCATTCCGCAAGTCGGAAAACTAGCAGACCCTAAGGTAACAGAGACCGTACCGCCGGGTCCTTTGGTTCAAATGGTCTCCTCATTAATGAACAATGAAGGACATTTTTTTATTACGTCCAGACTGTCCTGGTTGTCACATTCTATTACACAATCTATTATGATAGATTCAGGGGCCTCGGGCAATTTTATGGACTATCAATGGGCCATTTCTAATGATGGCCCTACGGTACTGAAAAAAGTCCCTGAGGAAGTGTATACCATAGATGGGAGTCCTTTAAAATCTGGACCCATCCACGCAATCCAGTATTCCTTTAGATATGTATATTGAACCCACACATTGGGAGACTTTAGCTTTTGATTTGATCGATTCTCCCCAGTTCCCAGTGGTCTTGGGTCTTCCTTGGTTACGCCTCCATAATCCTCATATAAATTGGCAAAAAACCAGTATCACGTTCTCAAAGGAAGAGGAACAACCAACACCATCGGGTAGTTTGAATCCTCCTGCTCCCTCATCTAAGTTGATTGACTACCCAATACAGAGAACGATTTCTTTGGTATCGGACGCTCTCACAGAAACGGATTCGGTAGAACAACCAGATCTGACGTTACCTCCTGTTTATCAAGAATACCAGGCAGTGTTTGATGAAAAACAAGCTACCAGTCTACCCCCCCATAGAGTATATGACTGCCGAATAGATTTGCAGCCTGGTGCTTGTATACCTACTAGTAGGGTATACTCCCTTACAGAGAAAGAGAACAGGTACTTAAGAGAGTACCTTGACACCATGCTGGAGCTTGGGTTCATTCGTCCATCTAGATCCCCTGCTTCTTCGGCATTGTTTTTTATCCCTAAAAGGGAAGGGGGTTTACGATGCTGCATAGACTATCGCTCATTAAACACCATCACCATAAAAAACAAGTACCCCTTGCCGCTCATATCCTCTCTGCTCGACCAAGTGAAGGATGCCCAATGGTTCACGAAATTAGATCTGCGTGGGGCCTATCACTTGGTTTGTGTTAGAGAGGGCGATGAATGGAAGACGGCCTTCTGCACCAAGTTCGGGCTGTATGAATACTTGGTGATGCCCTTTGGGCTTTGCAATGCTCCTTCAGCATTCCAATATTTCATCAGTGAAGTGCTGAAGGAGTACCTTGACAAACATGTAATAGCTTACATCGATGATCTACTGATATATTCTAAGACCCTTGAGGAACATATTGGTCATGTTATATCTGTCTTACATCAGTTGCAGAAGAACGACCTTTTCTGTAAGTTGGATAAAAGTTTCTTCCATCGCCACCAGGTTGCTTTTTTGGGATTTATTGTGTCGGCATCAGGTCTGCGCAAGGATCCGAGAAAAGTTAGTGCTGTCCTGGAGTGGCCACCCCCCAAGAATGTAAAAGAAATCCAACAATTCATTGGGTTCTCGAATTTCTATAGGCGGTTTATTCACCAGTTTTCAGATTTGGGAGCTCCTATCACTCGTTTGTTACGTAAAGGGGTCCCATTTCATTGGTCAGAAGCAGCGGACAAGGCTTTCAACATACTAAAGACCGCATTTACACAGGCCCCTATCCTCAAGCACCCTGATCCTTCCAGTCCCTACGTGGTTGAGGTTGATGCCTCACAAGTAGCAGTGGGAGGGATATTATCACAGGCAGATGGTGACACTGGTGAATTGCATCCTGTGGCCTATTATTCCCACAAGTTGACTCCGGCTGAGATGAACTACGCTGTAGGAGAAAGAGAACTTTTAGCCATTAAGAAAGTGTTGGAGGAATGGAGACAATATCTCTTAGGTACAAACCACACCGTCACTGTCCTAACAGACCATCGTAACCTACAATATTTAAAATCGGCGAGAGCTTTGTCCATGCGACAGTTGAGATGGACACAGTTCTTTAATGAGTACGATTTCAACATACATTTCAGAGCCGGCAGACAAAATGGTAAGGCAGATGCCTTATCTCGCCTGGGGTTCGAGCCGTTCCCTTCTGACGAGAAACCTCCTTGTATCATTGCTCCCCAACGGCTGATTGGAGCCTTGACTACAGAAGTGGACTTTCTCCTACAGGGGAAAGATGCTCAACAAGAACCTACTTCTCAAGACATATTGCAACAACAGCAGTCCATGGTGGAAAACGACCTACATTACATACAGGGAGGGTTGTTCATCCCCACAATACCCTACAAAGGCAGGTGATGGAATGGTGTCATTCTCATGGGGTGGCAGGGCATCCAGGTTATAAAAGAACCATCGAGTTGATAAAGAGATACTGTTGGTGGCCCCACATGGTTAAGGACATACAATATTATGTACAAACTTGTCTCGTATGTGCTCAGGGAAAGTCCTCCCACGAAGGTTTAGTGGGTCTGTTACTGCCCCTTCCTACACCTGTAGCGCCCTGGCAGTCTGTTTCAATGGACTTCATAGTAGAGTTACCAAGGACGCAAAGAGGCAATACCACCCTTTTAGTGGTAGTGGACATGTTCACCAAATCGGCTCATTTCATCCCGTTAAAGTGTCTGCCTACATCCTTTGTATTAGCGGGTGTCTTTCTACGAAATATAGTTAGACTCCATGGTATTCCGTCTATACTGGTCACTGACAGAGGCTCTCAGTTTATATCCAAATTTTGGAAGCAGTTATGTAAATCACTGCAAATTAAAGTCCGCCTGTCTTCTAGTCATCACCCTCAGACGGACGGACAAACAGAACGAGTAAATCAAAGCCTCGAACAATTCTTGCATTGTCAACTTTTGCAAGAACAAAAGGAGTGGGATGAGTTGATTTGGTTGGCAGAACTGTCGTACAATAATAGTCACCACTTTTCTACACTGTTCTCACCGTTTTATGCTTCTTACGGTTTCCATCCTAAAGTTCTCCCCTTTTCTCCATTGAGGCCTTGTGCCATTCCGGCGGTACAGGATTTAGTATCACACTTACAGACAGTACATTCCACCATTCATAACAATCTCGACAAAGCCAAAACAGAGTACAAGAAGACAGCAGACACACATAGACATGCAGGACCAGTGTACCAACAAGATGACAAGGTCTGGCTGTCCACTAAACATCTTGCTTTAAAGGGAGCATGTAAATTTAGGCCCAAGTTTATTGGCCCTTTTTCTGTTCTTAAGGTCATCAATCCTGTAGCCGTGAAATTGAGACTGCCCCCTTCGATGAAAATTCATCCTGTTTTTCATGTCTCTTTGTTGAAACCGGTGCAGCCGAATACTTGTCTTCCAGTGACTCCTCTTCCCTCTTTGGTAGATACTGACGATGAATACGAGGTAGGAGCTATATTGGACTCAAGGAGAGTGAGGCGTCGTCTCCAGTATTTAATACACTGGAAGGGGTTTGGGGTAGAAGAGAGGTCATGGGAACCCGCCAGTCAAGTACACGCACCTCGTTTATTATGAGCCTTTCATAGACGCACCCCCACAAACCCAAACCTGTGGGGGGCGTTGTGGGAGGGGTGTTCTGTCATGCCTGTCGCGTATATGAAAAATAGCGCATTTGTCGATGATTACAATTGCAGGCAGTAGCCCATGAAATGTTCCGTTATTCAGTCTGTTCCATACTGTGGTTGGCGTTGGTTGGCAAATCCAGTGATGGGAGTTTGAGCGCATGCGTAATAACCACGCATGCGCTGAGAGATAGCGTTCCATGTTTTAAACCCGCCCTAAACCTAAAGGAAGTGCTTCGCGTTTAGCCAGTTTGTGTCCCTACTCGTTCCGGGTTCACGTCGGCGTCTCAGGAGCTAGTGGTTCATGGCGGTTGGGGTGCATCCTTGTGCGTGTGAGTTTCTAAGAAGCGGCTTGCTTCCAGACTCTTTGTCCTGTTTTCGTTTTTCTTCCGTTACTTTGTTTTACCGCGGTGTTTGAGTGCGGTTGACTTTAGAGTCGGTTCTTGACTCCCCTCGTTAGTTGAAGGGGTTTACTTTGATTGTTTCGGTTCTACTGGTAGATAGAATCACCGTTCATAGTAATCGAGTCTGGGGATATTTACAGAGCGCCTCCAAGGTGCAATTGGTGAGTGCTTCATTTAGAAGAGATAGTTTATGAGAAGTCGAGAGCACGTTATTTATATGATGTTATTTTTCTAGAGTACAGAATCTATGTACAAAGCATATCCAGTCAAGTTACAGAGTTCCAGGCATCTTCCTTTCGTTCCCTATCACGTTTCACTGTACTTCCACAAGGTACATAAAAGACTTGACACTTATTTCATTGAGGGTGTTGGGGGAGGGAATAGTTTTCACTCATATCCCTTATGTCTTACTGCAGTGCTACAACAGAAGACCAGAAATTACTCTGAGTGGAATAAGACTGTGGAGTGCCATTCTTTTCTCCCCTTCCTACCCTTGTTTTGTTCCCCTGTGTTCTCCTTGGTTACTTTTCGGGTGTTAGCGTCCATTCCTGGCACCCGGGAGGTGACGGGGGGAAGCAGGGTGTACAGCTTCGTGACTCCAGAACACTTCTGAGACAAAGAAGGTGCGTGCACGACAATTCATAGCCAGTCAGACGTGCACTGGTAAGGTGCTGCATCTTTGTCTTGTTCAGAAGTGTGTCGACAGCATGAGGTACCATCACTATGAGATCAGTGTTAAGAACAAGCCCTACCGATTGTCGAATAGAGCCAACCACAGCTGCGGCTGCTCTTAAACAGCTCAGGATAGTGTCCAGAAGGGCAGAGAAATAAGCACACAGCCTCTGCTTACCTTCAAAGAATTGTGTTAACACAGCCCATCCAGCTGTTTCGCGTACATACAACACGAACGGTATCTGGTAGTCAGGCGTACCAAGTACAGGTACAGAGGAAAGCGCAACTTTTAATTGCTCGAAAGCTGTTGACATTCATGTGTCCAGGGTAAGTGTTCATGCACATCTTTAGTTGTTAAATGCAACAGCGGCTTCGTTAGTAAAGAATAGCCAGGTATCCAATGACAACAATACGAGGTGATGCCTAGGAAAGCACGCACATCCCTCTGAGTCACAGGGACAGGCATCCTAACAATGGGATCAACTCATTCAGGTGTTAGCCCCCTTCCCTCCATCGACAGTAGGTGGGTTAAATAGGTGACCTCCTGTCGACAATATTGAAACTTCGAAAGGGACCCTTTCTGTCCGAACTGCGCCAAATGTAATAATAATTTGACCGTTGCATCCTTGCAACCTTCTTCAGTGTCAGAGGCTATCAGAAGGTTACCCACATACTGTAGAAGTACATTACCTGAGGGAAGGGAGAGGGAACCCAGCTGACTTTTCAAAGCTTGACTATATATACCAGGACTTTCAGTATACCCCTGAGAAGCGCAACAGAATCGGAAACTCCTGCCTGCCAAAGCGAACTCGAAAAGGTGCCTGCTATCAGGATGAATGGGAATGCTAAAGAAAGCATTTTTTTAGATCAATCACAGAAAATAATTTTGCTGTGGAAGGAATCATTGATAAGAGAGCAGTGCTGTCACAGACCACTGGGAACTGAGGGACCACTATCTTGTTAACCTCCCGCAAATCAATCCCAAAACGATAGCCATCAGGATGAGCATCAGAGGAATCCAAGGGTGCCTTTTTAAGGATGGGTAGAATAGGTCTATTACACACATTCGCTACTGTCTCCTCAACCACCCCCAATTTGATCAAGTCCTGTATAATCTGCAACAGAGCTCGTTCCCCCGCCTGTGGTATTTTGTACTGGGGAATACGTGGTAGCACAACGTTGTCTTTAACCTTAATAGAGACTATTGGTATTTGCAACTACCCTACATCCATAACTCCTGTCACCCACAATGTGGGCAGCACATCCTTAAATTCAGCAGGAAGCGGCGCATCTTTTGAAAAACACTGGGGCATATTAGCAAGAACCTTGTTAAAACGATCGCCATTTTAGCTGCAGGAAACTGCCGCTAAAACGGCGATAATGGGCTTGCTAATATGCGTTATAGAATTCCAATAGAAGCCCAGGTTAGATGTGCAGGACATCTAAACTGGGCTTCCATTGGAATTCTATAACACATATTAGCAAGCCCATTATCGCCATTTTAGCGGCAGTTTCCTGCCGCTAAAACTGCGATAATTTTAACGAGGTTCTTGCTAATATGCCCCACTGTTTGGTGCTAGGGACATTTGGTCTTATGGTCATATAGACACCATCTGGAGAACATGAAATCTTAGCATGCATCTTTTTCAACAAATCTAATCCGATCAAATTCTCTCCGCAATTCGTGTTTAATAAGAACAGTGAGTCCACAGTAAAAAGGCCAACAGTCAAAGCAAGGGGTTTGGAAATGGGGCTCACATCTGGTATGCCTAAAAGACCTACCGAGACATTAATATGGCCAGACAGAGCTGCCCTGGGGACCAGTGAATGAGAAACAGTGCTATTCATTGCACCTGTATCCACCAAAATGTCTTTACTGAGCCATGTAAATCCGCTGTGACATAAAGACCATGCTGAGCTACAGGGATTTGAACTGGTCCCTAACCCTGTCTCTGGCTGTCCTAGCTATAGGACATCCCTGTCAACTCATCCAGACCATAATCATCGTGGTAGTACTGCCTTTCCTGGGGGCCATCAAAGTAGTTCTGAATAGAACGACCCTGTGAGGACTCACCTGCCTGGACCTCGTCGCGACCACTTTCACCACAACCCCGTCCTCTAGAACCCCATCCTCTGGGGGCTGCGACTTTGTGCCACAATTCCGGGCACTCACTCCGCCAGTGTCCCTCCTTTTTACAATACACACATTGGTTAGCCCCCACAGGTGCGCTGTTTCTGCCAGTGCCGCACGACTGCTGGGCCGGACCGGTGCCACGTCTCCTGCCGGTCCCCCTTGTTGCCTGCTGCATTAATACCCTAGTCTTCAGCTCCTTCTTCTTCTTCTTCTCCTCATTTTCCCTATACTAATAGTACTGAGCCATACTCAATATCACTGAAGGGGAGGAGGTAGTCGAGGTGCTCTCAGAAGCCTCTAACCAAGTCGTGATCTTGGGAAGCAGGTTTGTAACAAATCTGTTAACCAACAACCGGACGCCTCCTTCCACCGACAAATCTTGTCCACTGCAATCCAGAAACACCCCTTCAAACCAAGTGAAATAACAGGACACACTTTCATCTTTCTTTTGATGACATGCCGCTAACTTATCCCAATCTAGCTGCCTTGGTGGGGTGAGAGAATGTATGTAAGTGATGATATGACTCAGCAAAGCTAGTATCTCAGCCTTAGGCTTTTCACCAGGCTTTCGCTCTTTATCTCATGCTCTAATCTCATTTGAGGTGCCACCCAACTCCACCACGTGGTCCTGCGTATGCACCTGCCTACATATATCCACTGGTACAAACAACCCAAAAAACATCTCAACATCTGCCTGCGTCATCACTGTCGATGAGGCGGCCTCCGTCAATTATTTGTAATATGCAGTTGGATTTTTCCTAGGGTCCGGCAGCTGACTCTTAAGGGATAACAATTCACTCCTTTTCCATGGAGTGTAAACCCATTGTTACTGAAAACGTGCCTCTATTCGTTGTTGTACAACAACATCCTGTGCATTATGCTGTTCTGGAATCTTGGGATGAAAAATAGGATGCACCTCCCTCATCGGGAATTGGGATACTGCCGTTGGTGTTTTCTGCTGCAATCTACCTCGGTAACCAATCAGCTTTGCAACATTACTAAAAACATAATTTGGGGCCATGTCAGCAGCATACACGCGGTCTCGGATGTCATAAATTATTTAGGGTGCTACACCATTGAAAAACTGTTCCCACAACCCTATCAATGTAGCCGACATATGCTTGAGGGCATGCTGCTGTACGTACGGCTCATAATCCTTCACCACACTCCGCACGTCCTCGACACTGTAAATAGGATTCCGGGCCCACTGTGCAGCCTGATCAGCCACCATCTTCTTCTCCTCATTCATCACATCAGATCGGATCAGTACCCAACCCATTCGCTCTTGTGCCGCTGCCCAATTCCCCTCGTCCAATCCACGCACCGGCGTCCTAGCACTCAGCAATGCCGGGGATGAAATAACAGAGGAAGACACAATGGATGAAGGGACAGGCACTAACATTAGTAATGATGAGTTGAAGGTGTGAGGGAGGTGGGAGGAACATGAGCAGGGACAGCAGACGCAGCGGGAAGACCTGCAGACACTACATCCACAGCTTGCGAAGCCAAGGAGGAGACAGGCGTGGCCTCAGCTGAAGCAGCCGAGTCAGAGACAGAAGGGCCAGATGCAGAAAAAGGAGGGACAGAAGACTGAAGTCTCAGAATGACAGGATATATCTTCTGTGGGGCATAGGGAGGTGGAGGTTGAGCATCTAATTGTTCCTCCACAAAGGCATCACCTTCCTCTCGGGCAACATAAGACTTATCACATTGCAATCGAAACTTCCTATCAGCACACTCTATACCTTTCTCTATTTTCTCTCTATCGTAGGCCACTAGTTTCTGATTCACTATTTGCATTTTCCCTCTACGGGCCTCCTTCTCTGCTCACATGCACCTTTGCCTAGCTTCCTTCTGCCATACCTGGAGGGAATCAAACATTGACTGCCTGCGTCGTCTGGCAAACAATTTATCCTGCAAAGAAATTCCATTTCTGTTCATCAAAGGTACCTGTTAGTGGCCACTGAAGCTCATATCGTTCCTCGTAAATGTGTGCCACAATGTACTAAACATAATAGGGCCAATGCTGTGCTTGGTGTACATGTCAAAGTCCAGGGTGCCTTCCGGAGGTGCAGGTTGTCTTTCCTCCAACCGAGCTTCAGCAGAAGAACAGCGGCACCCCAAACACCATAGTTTGCTCAAGCAAGGCATCTTAATATAAGAAACGTTCACTGTTCATACCAAACAAATAATACACCAAACAAAGAGAACCAAGAGGCAGCCCGCAGACTGCACCAAAACCAAGACAGTCCGGAGACTGTCCCAAGACAAGAAGATAGGCTCATGCCCCAGGCCTTTTCAAGAATAAGCCGAATTGAATATGTTGCCTGGCAGAGTGTTTGCAGACGCTCTGTATCCCACCGGTCAGAAGGCCCACCAAGTTCAAACAAACCAAGGATGGTCCTCAGACCATAATCAAGATTATTCAAGATGACGCCATGTTTACCACAAGTCAAGACAAACTCACCTGGTGCACACAAGTCAAGCAAAGTTATTCTCCACTGCTGACTCTTCCGGCCAAACAGTCAGATCCAAGGGTTTCACCTTTTCAGGACCCCAGCCGGGATGACCACTGGGCGAGGCACCACCCGATCGGAGAGGCGGAGTAGCTGCGAGAACTAGGCTCTATCATGTGGAGATCCGCAATCCGCCCATCCGACTCAAGGCAGCCATGTCCTCTACACCCGATGGCGGGTGAGATGGGTCAGCCCAATGGAGTTCCTGTTCGGGCGCCAACTGAAGGAAGTGACCTGAAATAGGCCACCCGGGTCACTCGCGACCACCTCTCGGCCTTCCAAGAAATGAAGAGTTGGGACAACAGTAGAGAATACAAACTTACTTATTTATTAGTAAATGCACTGCAGAGGAGTCCAGTCTGACCAGCCTCATGGGATAGCTGCCGAGGGGCTGACTCCAGAACAGTTGCTAACACATAATATACTTTCCAACACCTCCCAAGTTCTGCCCCTGGTGGAAAACTATAGCTTGGGCAGAAGCTGAACAATGGAGGCACAGAAGGATGAGCTACCACCTGCAGATTGGGTACACGTTATCAGACTCCCATGGTTATCTTGTTCAGGCTCAACTCTCTCTTGTGTGGGAGCAGAGCTACGATCAGGGTGCGAAAACAGAATAAGCTATTCATTAGTACATTAGGGTCTCAGCCTTGAATATGATAAGGAGAAGTAACTGAGCAGCAGCTTTCTGCCGAGGCAAGCAGGAAGGGTAACAGAGACTTGGTTTCAATCATAGTGCAATATGACGGCTGAAAACAGAAATGGCGGTGCAAATTCTAACTTAACTTGCACAATGATAGAAGGGACCGGCCACACGCATATGCAGTAGCGGCCATTACAAAAATAGCTACATGGATGCTAACATAATACAGTGTAAAGCATGAGCAATGGAGCAACAACATATTCAATTCTAACAACATGTAACCCAACCTTGCAGCTAGGCTGGACTGCTCCTTTACTAGCGGGACCAAAGCTGATTTGCTTATGACTGGTTCCTATGTGAGGTGGCATGTGGAACAGCAATATATTGGGATGAGGTTCGAGTAATTACCAGTGGCTGAGATTTATTGAAGCATTTGATCTTTCGCTTTTCACTTATTTTGTTTTTCTCAGTGTAACACCCTAAGTGTGACAGGCATGCACCAAACATTGGTCCCATTCTCAATGTGCAATAGAATTAAAGCTATACCTCACTGATGAGTACTAACTACGCCTACTCCAGTGTGGGGTAGATCGTGTTCCCATTCAGAGGAGACATAGCCTGACATTTTGGGCTGGACTGTTTCGTTTAGAGCATGGCCAACACTGATTTGCATAAGGCTGGTTCCTATCTAAGGTGGGAAAAACATGATAGGCTTGTTTGAAGCCCAGAGTAATCACCATTTACTGAGATTAATTCTAGGAATCCAAGCATCACTTTTTTGTTCTTTGTGCAAAACCCTAAATGTGACAGGTAACCCATACATGTGTCCTATGCACACTGTACAACAGGACTAAAGCTAAAACTCACTAACAAAGCAATACCTATCATAACTACTAATCCTCTAAGCATTTTCAACCTCCACATCAACACTCTCGCTGCCTTCAGCTCTAACTACTCCATTTTTTCCTACCACTATTCAAGATGCACCATGCTCCCTAACATGAGGGACCATATTATGGATAGTGCCCCACAGGCTCAACTGGCACTTTGGTATTACAGAAAGGGCTTCAGACCCTTGTGCAGCCCTTTCTGCAATACACTAACAAAGCCTAAATAGGCAAAAAATGGTCTGGGGTTGCCTGGGTTCCCATTTAAGCTGGACCTGGCACCCTGGTCTGGCAGTTCGGCTGGGCTATTTCTTTTTGAGTCACACCAAGGCTGATTTGCATATGGCTGGTTATTGTCTGAGATAATAATGTGGAAAAACAATGGGCTGGGATGTGGCCCTGAGTAATTGCCAGCGTCTAAGAACAATTCAAGCATTCCATTTATCACTTTTTTGTTTTCCTTAGTTCAACACCCTAAATGAGCGTGTATGTGGGTCATCTGCTCACTGTGCCGCATGACTCAGGCTACACCTCACTGATGAGGCCTAACTAAGCCGAAAGCAGTCTAGGGTGGCTAGCGTTCCTATTCAGAGGGAAGCCGGCATGGCAGTTGGATTGTTCTTTTTAGATCAAGATCATGGCGGATTTGCAAATGGCTGGTTCCTGTCTGAGATGGCATGGTGACCAAAAAAACAATAAATGGTATTGCAGTCCATAGTACTTAACAGAGGTTGAGATTAATTTTAAAAATCCACCAATCACATTTATGTTTTCTTCAGGGGAAAAAACTTGTGACTGAACGAAACACACGTTAGCTATGAAGATTGAATTGCTGGATTCTTCCCTAGGACTGTTGATACATAAACAAGAAAAAAAGAAGAAATATGTTTGAACATCTCCCACTGAGTCATATTTGTGTGATGACCATGTGTCAATGTTATATACAGAAATTTGTTCTTGATTGAAGTCCGCTAGTTGATCATCTTCAGTGAGCTCACCCGCTCAGGGCAATACCTATCATAAGTACCACTTCTCTCACTATTTTCAACCTCCACATCAACACTCTCGCTGCCATCAGCACTTACTACTCCATCATCTCCTACCACCGTTCAAGCTGTGACATAATCCCTAGCATGAGGGGCCATGCTTTGCATGCCCCTGTGCACTTTGGTATTACAGAATGGGCTGCAGACGCTTGTGCTGCCCTTTCTGTAATACAGATGCTGCTAGCGCACATATAGAGCCAGCGCTAGCACCAGAATGTATTCCCTCATTTGGATGGGGGCATGGCCCAGTTCAAATGTAAGGAATCCCTTTGCCTCTGTGCCCGCTCCGTTTGATAGACGCAGGCGCAGAGGCAGAGAAGCTCCAGGAGGAGCGCCACCTAAAAGGTGTTGCACTCTCAGTGCGGCCCCCGACAGCAGCCCACTGGCGGCAAAGGGAGTCCTTGGACCGCCCAGGCATCCGCCTTCAGGCGGGTGCAGTCCCTCACTGCAACCCCCCCCCCCGCAATGGAATCTTCAACCCTTCTTAAAAGTGCAAGCGGGTTGCCGCCTGCACAGTGAAACACAGAGCGGCTGCTTCAAAGTTGCTCCGTACTTCACTTGAATGCACTACCCCCAGAATTGCACTGCTGCACGACTGTTCTGGGGGAAGTGCATTCAATGTAATAGGGCGCATTTTCCAGATGCGCTTTCTGTGGTAAATAAATAATTAATTACCGGTACTATTTTTGAATATATTAACAATAACAGATAGCTCAATAAATAAGAGGCAGGATCCGATGTGTCCGAGTTGAACAGGCTTTATTCAGGCAAAAGGGAAGGGACTGGAACGGGACAGCCTGAAATAAAATGGGAAGGAAGGCAGCTGCACCATTTCATCGACAGTGCAGCATATATATAGTAAGACATTTCAATTACATTACATACAGTAGGCGTAACTTATGACAAACGTAAGATAAGAACACATGGGTGGAAAAAGAAGGCGTGCACAGGGCATGCACGTAGACATGTGATGAGAACGTCACAGAAGTGTCATGAATGGGCGGAAACATGGAGGGGGCTACCTGAGCAGCTGGGACCTTTAACCTAGTGGTGCGCGCAAACGGGCAATGACGTGTTACCAGGGAGAACTGGGGGCTATGACTTCTGCACTAGAAGAGGAGACTAAAGTCTGCGGTGTCAGGACGACATGTACCTATATCATATCTGGTATCTGGTGTTTGGAGTACATGTTGATAGAATCTAAAAGTTATCAGGGCAAAGGCTAATTGACACTAAGGCTGGTGCATGCATCTATTCTACATGTATTGCGTGTGCTAGGAATATTCTATGAATATTAATACAGTATTTCTCTGACATGGAGACAGAAAAACTAGACTATAGCTGAAACTGTTTATGCGGTTCAGTAGCTTAGGAATGCAGAGAAGGAAAGCTGGACTGATAACTAGAAGCATAACATATTCTTGGCAGACAGGCAGGCAGAGCCAGGCCGGGCACCGCGCTGCTTGGCAGGAAGTAAGTGAAGGGTCAGGGATGCAGGTGGGGGCTGCATCGCTCCTCGGAGTGGGTTCAGGAGACTGGAGCTTGAATCTGGTGTCCGGGCCCTTTGAGGCCTAGAAACGGGGACAATGCGGTGAATTAACGTGCATACTGTAAAACGTGACAACATAGGCCTAATACTCGTTGCTTTCACGAGAACTGGAAACTGGCATACTAGAGTTGGACACAACCATAATTGCGTCTTTAATCGATCATAGGGGGATATATGCATATCGATCATGCACATATAACATAGGATGGGGAACACGTAGGCACATATGGCAAGGCAAAATTCACTTTTCCACATTTCTCTTTGGGGGCAGAAGAGCGTTGCCCTACTAGTGACTGCTAGTAAAGAAAGTTCTTCTATCCATGCCCAAAGACTAGTGTGGGGCCTGGCTGTTCCGAGGGGGCAGGGTGTTTAAAGGCAGTGATGGTTGACATGCACACTTCACGCCAAGAGCCAAGCACTTGTTTGGGAGCCAGGAAACACAAAACAGCCCGTAAGGCTCTTTGGAGCATTGTGTTCACCTGCTCCGGCCAATCTCTGGTTTGCTGTCATGCAGTTTTAAGTATAAAGCTGCATAGGAGCAAATCATGGATTGGTTTGTGAAGCCTGCCCTTGCGAGCTCACGCTTTCCAGGAAGCGCAGAGGTCCGGATGATTATGCCATTCACTCTGTGGCTTTATTTCAAAGCCACAGTGATTGGTAATACCATCGCGTGACCTACCCGAGGGAGGAAGTGAGAGCCCAGCAGTCAGCCCTGCAGTCTATGCTGAGCAGGAGGAGGAGGGGTGTCAAGACAGAAGACTTGACTCCTGTCCCCTGACAAATCTGCCCGCGCCTGCAAAGGCAGCAATGCCGCTGAATATTTGTGTGTTTCCTCCCTCAGGCCACCATGCACCCCGAACACACATGTATCACTCCTTTTTAGGTCGAGCATTTGAGACCTCTTGTATATCTCTTAGTATATACTTATATGTGTATGTACTTTGTGGGCTCTGGAGATCAGCCCTAGGATTTGTCTGCTTATGCTTGGGGACTTTTTTTCTGTTCAACTGCCCTTATTTAACTGTCTTGATGGAAAACGACCAGCAGAGGTCAGTAAAATACCAGAATTGCTTTCTGCTGAGGGATTTTTTTTCAGGCAAGTGCCTCTATTTAACTTTCTTGATAGAAAACGACCAGCAGAGGTCAGTAAAATACCAGAATCACTTTAGCATTCTCTAGATTCCAGTCCATAGAAATAGTTTTCCATGAGCACCAGTAGACAATAATATTTTTTTCAAATCTTGTATGTTCAGTGATATGACCCCAGAAAGCCCCAACTATATATTAAAAACAGAGCTGTTTCAGCACCCAGGCTAATGTGCTGCATAGCTAAATACACATAAGGTCCCAAAGGCGAGACCGATTGCATTGCAAATTCATGTTTAGTTTGGTATGTAGTGCAATATATATTATTGTTATTATTACTATAGTCATGCATATGAGGGCATCAGTCCGCAATTCAAATGGGACCCACTGAAGCCGGGCCGTGGAAGGAGGAGAGGGTAAGGCGAAGGCTTGGGCACCGAAGGCGCAAATTCAAACACAAGGCAAGCAAGATGTTGTAAGAACCATGCTATCGTGAAAAGTGAATTGACTGCAATACGTCGGGGAGCACTAAGTGGACTCCACGGGGAGGGGTTGACACGTCTCACCACTTTCAAATGTCACCATACCCCACTGGCACATTCCCTGTTTGAGGTGCGCCGTGGTGCAAACAGAGAAAGTGCGCCCTATCCATAATAACGGCCCCTGTGGCTCTCCTCAGCACACCTTGGGCCTCATTTATGAGGCTGTGCACCACTTTTACACCGCCGGTGCGTCACTTTTTGTGACGCACCAGCTGCGTAACAAATGTGCCTTGTTGCACCATATTTACAAAGTGACGCATCTAGGTGGATGCGTCACTTTGTAAACCCCTGCACTACATTATACCTACGCCAGGTAAAATGTATGCGGGGGGGGCGTTCTGACGCAAGAAAGGGTCATAGAAGTGACGCAGTGAAATCTGTAAGATTTCATTACGCCACTTCTAGGACACAAGTGCTTCAATTTCTTACGCCTGCCTCACAGCAGACGTAAGACTGACACAGACTCTTTCACATGGGGCTTGCCCCATATGAAAGGACACATTGCTGAAGTTGCGTCACTTTTGTGACACATTCCAGCAATGCTTCACTTTTGCGCCATACAGATACGTCAGAAATACTGACGTATCTGTAACTCCTTGCGCCATGATGCGTCATACTGTAAATATGACGTATCATTGGTGTAGCAAGGAGGGCGCAGTGAAAAGTGACGCATCGCTGTTTTCACGCAGCGATGCGTCACTTTTCATAAATGAGGCCCCTTCTATTTACAGCACCTAGCCGCTGTTATCAGCACTTGCCACTCCACTCGTCTTTCCTCGCGCTCCTTCCCCCTCCTCTCTTCCTAGAAAACCTCTTTTCTGAATCCTCGACGGTTCAAATCAACATTCCACAAACTAGCGTGTTGTTATCAGGAGGCAGGCAGGGTGCTTTTAGGATTTACCAAGTTTGCGCCTCTTTAGTGTTGTTCCACGAGACAAGCAGCAACTGGTGAAGGAAAGCTGTGTATAATTGAGTACAATTATAGTGGAGACAGCCAGGAGAACAACGGGCCGCTTTTAGAGAGCCCTGGCGAATTTCTTGCATTAAAATCATTTTTTGCATAAAGGATACAGAAATGCTTGCTTATATTCTCTGAAAATGCCATATACTACTCCCATTCTTTTCCTTTACTACTCCCATTCCTTTATTCTATCTCATTTATCGTACAAACTATCCCTCACTGTTTCCTTGCACTCTAAGCTCAATAAACACTTCCCGATCGCAAAAAACCATGTTCATCCGTTGTACCACCACATCACAATACAAAGCTGACATTTCAAAAACGAACTTTGAAATCGCCACATTTTCTACAACTCTCGTTGTAACTATCACGCTTAGATCAATTATTACTTTTTCTTTATTAAAGATTTATTAATTACATTCAACAAAAATGTCTTACCCAAGTCAGACGAAACACTGAACAAAATAGAAGCAACAATAAAGAAGTCAAATTAGAACACTCCAATAAATTATACCAACAAAAATCTGTTTTAACAAGCATTTGCAATGCAATAGGTCTCGCATTAGGAAAGTTTGAGCTATTGGTCTTGTAAATGACATTTTTTTTATTTATGTGTTGTTTTTGAAAATATCTAAATTAATAGCTTTGTCATTTACAATGCCAATAGTTATAACTTTCGCAAATGTGACACCTATAGCATTTGTAATGCAACATGTTTTGTATTTACGTGACTTAGATGTATTGATATTACAAATAACAATGGCTTTTAATTTTTTTAAATAATTAATACTTAAATAAAAGTGATTGTAATTTATAATGGCAACAGCTTAAACTTTTGTAAATAACTTTTGTGAAGATTATGTTCAGTCTATTTTATTGTGACGAAAATCCAAGAACAGAAGTGAAATATTAACATCTTTTTGTGACATTTGTAATAAAGCTTGAAACATTGAGAGAACATATTTGAACCAGTGATGCTGTGGTTGCGCTGAGTGATGCTGTGGTTGCGCTGAGTGATGCTGTGGTTGCGCTGAGTGATGCTGTGGTTGCGCTGAGTGGTGCTGAATGGTGCTGTGGTGGTGCTGAGTGATGCTGTGGTGGTGCTGAGTGGTGCTGTGGTGGTGCTGTGATGCTGTGGTGGTGCTGAGTTGTGCTGTGGTGGTGCTGGGTGGTGCTGTGGTGGTGCTGTGGTGGTACTGAGTGATGCTGTGGTGGTGCTGAGTGGTGCTGTAGTGGTGCTGAGTGATGCTGTGGTGGTGCTGAGTGGTGCTGTGGTGGTGCTGAGTGGTGCTGTGGTGGTGCTGAGTGATCCTGTGGTGGTGCTGAGTGGTGATGTGGTGGTGCTGAGTGATGCTGTGGCGGTGCACAGTGGTGCTGTGAGTAGGTACTTCTGCCCTGGCAAGTGAAGACAGAGAACGTTACCTCTTGTGTGAGAGTGAACCTCAGTACCCTGTGAGTGAAACTGATGCTATGAGTTCCCTGCATGCATGAGAAACGTGCACTCTCGGCTGCCCTGCCTCCTGCGTGTAATGATTGTACAGTGCACTGCTGCGTCTGTGGACTTGAGAAAGGGTTTAATTAGAGGTATGTGAGCTGTGTGTATATGGTCTTCTTGGACCCCAAGGACCGATGGAGGCACAAAGTGAAATGTTATTACATTTTCTAGGAAATATCAAAATACCCTTCAAACACTGTTGCACATGAACTATGATATGAGCTCATGTCAGTGCCAACATAGACATGCTGGATGCTTGGAAGGAAGGGTGCGGGAGGGGGGTTCGATGGGGTGACAAATATTGAAGCCAGCTACATTCTGTTCTGTCACTGCCTATTTTGGTTTGTTTGTTTATTTCGAGTATGTGTGTGTGTGTGTATCACCTATTTACATTGCCCTGTGATTATTTATTTTTCCTTGTGCATTTCGTGTCTTTATCTTTCATTTTGTATTTATCATCTGTTTGCACTGATTTGTGGCTGTCTGTATTTGAATCTGTATTTTGTGCCTATATGAATCTCGGTGTGAGAGAGAGGGTGGGGAGGCAACGAGAGAGAGAGCACGCGTGTGTCTATGTGTGTGTGTGTTTGCATGTCTCTTTCGGTACCGCGGAAAGATGCAAACAGTAATTGACTGCCTTTGAAACGGAGCCTGGCTGTGGAGTGGAGGGAGGGAGGGGGTGACAGCTGGAGGTGCGAACCAGCTGTAATACAGGAGAGCTGAGCTATTGGCTTTGAAAATTACAATGCCTTTTATTTATCTTTTTGAAAAACAAAACATAAATAAAAGGCATTGTCATTTACAATGCCAAAATCTCAAACTCTCGCAAACGCAAGACCTATTGCATTGCAAATGCTTGTTCAGTATTGTTAACATGTTCTTTCGTGGACAATTGCAAATACTGTCGATAAATTCTCAGCCGTTTCTGGTCCAAGACAGTTTTTTACATCCCCAAATCTTTATTTTTAAAGTGACAGTGAAAAGGCACATTTAATCTGACAACAAGACACAAACAGTATTTCCTTGATGGATCAAAGTATGTGGTTCTCTGTAACTGTCAGTTAACACAGACAGTATGGCGGAAGTGATGCAGGACACAACAGCGGCCGTGGGCTCCAGGGGGCTCTGTCGTTTCAGCAGAGGAGACTCCCAGAATTAGAGGCCACGATGTGAGAGCACTGGGAGAGGCTCTGGAGTAAGGTGTCAACAGGAAGAGATCAGAGTCTGGCACCAATAACGAAGATGAAGGGTAGGAATTAGTGATAAAAGTATGAAAGGAGGAGCACAAAAGAAAGACTTGGTGGCCTGAGGCTGGGGTTGGGGGCAGAGATCAAGGAGCAGAGGTGTCAGCGGCCACAGCATGTTGTAGGCTCTGACTTCAGAGGGTATATTTTGTGAATGGGGGTAGCGGAGTGTAGCAACATGGAATCAGGGGTAACCCAGGAGCAGCAGTTTTAAAATGGGACGTGAAGGGACCTTAGAAGCACTTGCAAGGCTATGAAACTTGGGACTGCGGGGCATGTCAAAAGTGAATGTATTCGAGAGCTTGAAGAGGGTAAAAGAAGGCGCTTGATGAACCTAAAACGGCCTGGGATTGCGACGGGGCAAAAATATTATTGCAGGAAAGGATCAATGTGGGGACCAACACATAGGGCGTTTGATCAAAGGTCATAAAAAGAGAATGTGAGCAGTGAATGGGTTTTGGGGCAGGCAGATTGCGGGCTTCTGTGTGTATCACTTGGGTGCCCTCAGCTGGCAGCAGAGTGTTTTGAGGAAGATACATAACGATATTAAAAGCGCTCCCTGGCTCCTTGACGGTAAGGGAGGCGGTATGTATGGGCTGTGACTGGTGGCTGCTTCAGCTAGGGACGGATGTTGAACAGAAGACAAAGGAGACAGACTGCTGACTAAATACAAAGGCAGCTGAACACAGGGCGAGAGCAGCAATCATTAAACCGCATCACAACCACGCCGAGCAATGACAAGTTAAAAAAAATAAAAGTACACTGGAAGGGGGGAGGAGAAACGCGAGAGACGGCCTAGCGGCCGTCAAAGTGAAAGTACGGCTGGCCGGCCATGGGCAGTGAATAAATTAGGGGAGGAGAAATGCCTGAGGCAGAGCGCACGCTGGGGGATGCATGTGGGAGGGAGGCTGGTGGCTTGGATATGCAAGCGCTTTTTAGGTCAATGCGCTTGCGCATTAAGCTTGCTTTTCACGGGCACAGCATCAAATCGCCTGATGGTTAGGCTCTGGTTAAGCCCCAATATCTCTCGCAAGCTCAATGCGCAAGCGCATTGACAGGCTCGACCTAAAAAGAGCACTCTGTAATAGACACAACGTCAGGAAAGCAGCTAGCTTTATATAAACGGAAAAGAAGTAGAATATATATATATATATATATATATATATATATATATATGTATATATATATATATAAATATATATATTCTTTCAATCCTTCTCCACAACATACAAAGTAGGCACCGACTCCGTGAGATAGGTATCAAGGATTATTGTTTATTCCATACCGTAGACGCGTTTCGACTGACCCAGCCGCCTTGGTCACTACATCTACTTCTCCCCAAGTGCGTGCTCATTTTATAGTTGTTCAAAATAACATGACACAAATGAAAAAAGTTCGAAAAAATAAAAAAAAATAAAAAAATGACCATTGGTTGTCATGGTTAGAGGCAAATGAACGATAGACATAGTGGAGTTGAACAAAATATGCAAGTCATGATGAGTTAAAATCGTTAAAAGTGACTTTTTCGTTGTTAATACAGTGGGTCATGTTGCATTAAATACCACTTGATACTTGTACAGAATTAAACAACCAAGAGGATTATCGGTTCACGAGCCTAATTATGCTGCTTTTCTTCAAAGTGATGGAAAGTGAGAGGGTATTGTCATCCTGTCACTATAAGTGTTTGTCTGCGCGCGCAATCTGTAACTTCATCTCACAATTGGACAGCCTGCGGGGAAGATGGCTCACGCTGCACTATGCCTTCTGTGAAGCCCATTATCACTCGGCTTTAAATGTGGCCGGGCTTAAGGTAAATGCTCCGGTTTGAATACCGTGATTGTGTGGATGGCACTGGAGTGTCATAAGGCTACGGACCTTTCTTTAACCCATTCCGCGTGTAGATTCCAAGTGGATTTGAAGCGTTAGGGAAAGTCCGGCCCTGGTAATGTCAGCCTATAAAAAGTCTTGTGTCCTGGTGTGTGCTGAGGCAAAGTGCCTGTCTGTACAGAGACGCACTTGGGGAAAATGTTAATTGCTATTCTGGGGTTCTGGTCGTTGACAAGTAATTCAACCCTTAATGACTCTCGGTCTATCAGTCTGGTTGACATGCACACTTCACGCCAAGAGCCCAGCACTTGTTTGGGAGCCAGGAAACACAAAACAGCCCGTAAGGCCCTTTGGAGCATTGTGTTCACCTGCTCCGGCCAATCTCTGGTTTGCTGTCATGCAGTTTTAAGTATAAAGCTGCATAGGAGCAAATCATGGATTGGTTTGTGAAGCCTGCCCTTGCGAGCTCACGCTTTCCAGGAAGCGCAGAGGTCCGGATGATTATGCCATTCACTCTGTGGCTTTATTTCAAAGCCACAGTGATTGGTAATACCATCACGTGACCTACCCGAGGGAGAAAGTGAGAGCCCAGCAGTCAGCCCTGCAGTCTATGCTGAGCAGGAGGAGGAGGGGTGTCAAGACAGAAGATTTGACTCCTGTCCCCTGACAAATCTGCCCGCGCCTGCAAAGGCAGCAATGCCGCTGAATATTTGTGTGTTTCCTCCCTCAGGCCACCATGCACCCCGAACACACATGTATCACTCCTTTTTAGGTCAAGCATTTGAGACCTCTTGTATATACTTTAGTATATACTTATATGTGTATGTACTTTGTGGGCTCTGGAGATCAGCCCTAGGACTTGTCTGCTTAAGCTTGGGGACTTTTTTTCTGTTCAACTGCCCTTATTTAACTGTCTTGATGGAAAACGACCGGCAGAGGTTAGTAAAATACCAGAATTGCTTTCTGCTGAGGGCTTTTTTTTTTCAGGCAAGTGCCTCTATTTAACTTTCTTGATAGAAAACGACCAGCAGAGGTCAGGAAAATACCAGAATCACTTTAGCATTCTCTAGATTCCAGTCCATAGAAATAGTTTTCCATGAGCACCCGTAGACAATAATATTTTTTTCAAATCTTGTATGTTCAGTGATATGACCCCAGAAAGCCCCAACTATATATTAAAAACAGAGCTGTTTCAGCACCCAGGCTAATGTACTGCATAGCTAAATACATATAAGGTCCCAAAGGCGAGACCAATTGCATTGCAAATTCATGTTTAGTGTGGTATGTAGTGCAATATATATTATTGTTATTATTACTATAGTCATGCATACGAGGGCATCAGTCCGCAATTCAAATGGGACCCACTGAAGCCGGGCCGTGGAAGGAGGAGAGGGTAAGGCGAAGGCTTGGGCACCGAAGGCGCACATTCAAACACAAGGCAAGCAAGATGTTGTAAGAACCATGCCATCGTGATAAGTGAATTGACTGCAATACGTCGGGGAGCACTAAGTGGACTCCACGGGGAGGGGTTGACACGTCTCACCACTTTCAAATGTCACCATACCCCACTGGCACATTCCCTGTTTAAGGTGCGCCGTGGTGCAAACAGAGAAAGTGCGCCATATCCATAATAATGGCCCCTGAGGCGCTCCTCAGCACACCTTGGGCCTTATTTATGAGGCAGTGCGTCACTTTTACGCCGCCGGTGCGTCACTTTTTGTGACGCACCAGCTGCGTAAACAATGAGCCTTGTTGCACCATATTTACAAAGTGACGCATCTAGGTGGATGCGTCACTTTGTAAACCCCTGCACTACATTATACCTACGCCAGGTATAATGTATGCAGGGGGGGCGTTCTGACGCAAGAAAGGGTCATAGAAGTGACGCAGTGAAATCTGTAAGATTTCATTGCGCCACTTCTAGGACACAAATGCGTCAAACTCTTACGCCTGCCTCACAGCAGACTGACGCAGACCCTTTCACATGGGGCTTGCCCCATATGAAAGGACACATTGCTGAAGTTGCATCACTTTTGTGACACACTCCAGCAATGCGTCACTTTTGCGCCATACAGATACGTCAGAAATACTGACATATCTGTAACTCCTTGCGCCATGATGCGTCATACTGTAAATATGACGCATCATTGGTGTCGCAAGGAGGGCACAGTGAAAAGTGACGCATCGCTGTTTTCACGCAGCGATACGTCACTTTTCATAAATGAGGCCCCTTCTATTTACAGCACCTAGCCGCTGTTATCAGCACTTGCCACTCCACTCGTCTTTCCTCGCGCTCCTTCCCCCTCCTCTCTTCCTAGAAAACCTCTTTTCTGAATCCTCGACGGTTCAAATCAACATTCCACAAACTAGCCTGTTGTTATCAGGAGGCAGGCAGGGTGCTTTTAGGATTTACCAAGTTTGCGCCTCTTTAGTGTTGTTCCACGAGACAAGTAGCAACTGGTGAAGGAAAGCTGTGTATAATTGAGTACAATTATAGTGGAGACAGCCAGGAGAACAACGGGCCGCTTTTAGAGAGCCCTGGCGAATTTGCTGCATTAAAATCATTTTTTGCATAAAGGATACAGAAATGCTTGCTTACATTCTCTGAAAATGCCATATACTACTCCCATTCTTTTCCTTTACTACTCCCATTCCTTTATTCTATCTCATTTATCGTACAAACTATCCCTCACTGTTTCCTTGCACTATAAGCTCAATAAACACTTCCCGATCGCAAAAAAACATGTTCATCCTTTGTACCACCACATCACAATACAAAGCTGACATTTCAAAAACGAACTTTGAAATCACCACATTTTCTACAACTGTCGTTGTAACTATCACGCTTAGATCAATTATTAATTTTTCTTTATTGTAGATTTATTAATTACATTCAACAAAAATATCTTACCCAAGCCAGACGAAACACTGAACAAAATAAAAGCAACAATAAAGAAGTCAAATTAGAACACACCAATAAATTGTACCAACAAACACCTGTTTTAAAAAGAGCACTCTGTTATAGACACAACGTCAGAAAAGCAGCTAGGTTGGGGCGTGGCTTGGATGGCAACGCAGGCGGTTGCCTAAGTTCGAGAGCTCCGCGACCCCGGGGGTAAAAAGCAGCGAGAAAACGGCGAAACACATCAAACTCCCGCACAAAGCAGCAAGAGGTGTGTAGGAACACGCAGAGCAGCGAGGGAGGCAGCCAGTGTGAGCGGCAAATCAAAGGAAAAGGCAGAAAAAGCCAAGACTCCCCCGAGACAGGGGAAACGAGGCAGCAGACCAAGATGGCGGGGCCATACAAACTCACAACGCAACTACAACGACTCCGGAAAACAGCACCAGGTTTGAGACGGAGTGAACGCTGGACGCGTGGACGCAGTGTGCAGAGCTTGCGGGAGGAAGCGCAAAGCGAGCGAAAGTCAGACCAGGACAAACGAATAACAATAAAGGGTGAAAGGGACAAGGAACCAAGCCATAAAGTGGCGGTCATCTTAAGCGTCTCTTACTGCTTGAACAACACAGCAGAAGGGCAGCCAGGAGGGAAGCACACGGAGCGCAGCGCGGCGCAATCCGGCGTAGAGCTCGCCGGCGGAAAACCACAACCGATGAACAAAGCACAATCTGCCACACTTTGAGGAGAAGGAGCGGTGAAGCAGAACTAGAGTGAAACAAGCATCTATGGCAAGCGCTAGAACGGAGTGAGCCAAGCTGAGCCGGGCAAACCAGGCAAGGTGGAGCGAAGCGCCGGATCTCCCTGCAAGCACCGCCCATCACGGGGGGACAAAATACCACCAGGTAAGCCGCCCTCAATAACAAAACGCGGCTTTTCAGCGTAAACGGTGAGAACAAAACAACGGCGGCCTTCTTAGGAGGGGCAAGAAGCCAAGCTGAGCCGGGCAAACCAGGCAAGGTGGAGCGAGGCGCCGGATCTCCCTGCAAACACCGACCATCGGGGGGGGACAAAATATCACCAAGTAAGCCGCCCGCAATAACAAAACGCGTTTTTTCAGTGCAAACGATGACAACAAAACAACGGTGGCCATCTTAGGAGGGGCAATCAGATACCGAACTGAAAACCTCCACACACCATAAACGCACCAACAGAAGCGCGGTGCGATAAAAGCCAGCATTCGTGGGGGGCCTGCACCCGAAAAACGGAATAACCGGCAGCCACACAAGGAGGTACGACGCAAGGGGCGGCACGAGCGCGAGGAAAATAACGGCGGCCATCTTAGAAGGGGAAACAGGCAGCAGCCATCACAGAAGAGGCATTCACCGGCTGGCAAACACAGAAAGGGGAAAGACCAACTGCTAACAAGAACCAGACCCCTACTGATCCCCAGACAGACAGCGGCCCTCCCAATAGCGGGAGGAACAACAAGAGGCCCTGCATCTGTCAGGCACAGCGAAGTTAAAGGCGCCACCAGCTGCAAGAAAGCGGAAGGTGTAGAAAGGAAACGAACGAGGCGAGCACCAGGGAGGCCCTGGGAAGGGAACCCATACCCAACAGCCCACACCAGAGGGTACCAGAAGCACCAGAAGTGGCCAACGAAGGTACTACGGAAAACAGGTGGGGGCAGAGACGCTGTAGGAGGCTGGGGTGAAGTACCGGCACCAAGCAGAAGGGGTGGCGGCAAAACGTGACAGTAGCCCTGGCATCAGGGAAAACTAGAACAAGGACAATAAGGTGGCCCAACAGGTTCACGTTCGGGAACACCGCAAAGTCTGATAAAGACACGACCAACACAAAACCCAGCCCATCACAAAGCGCGCAACAAATAGACCAGCAAAAGAAGGGAAGGCTGTCCGCTCATCAAGAAAGAAGAGGTTTGGGCAGGATGACGACCAGTGACACCAAAAAGATTAGGAAAGATCTAGAATCACCAATCAAACTGAAGACGTTGCAAAACACGGAGACAGCGATGGACCTGCTCTTAAAAAAAATAACCGAAGCCAACTACCTGGCAAAAGCCACAAAGATCTCCATGGACAACGTCCAACTAGAGCTCACAGCCATACGCGCAGACCAGAGCAAAATAGTGAGCAGAGTAGGAGAGGCGGAAAGAAGAATCAGCGAAATAGAAGACAAATCTGGCTCCATGGAAAGAGATGTTCGCTACATATCCAAGATCTCTAGCGACTTGCAGAGAAAGCTCGCGGAACAAGAAGACAAAAACAGGAAAGGGAACATCAGAATCCTAGGTGTGCCAGAAGAGGAGGAAGACGAAGCGGGCTCATGCGCAGCGTTACTCGAAACACTGATACCCAAGATGACCGGTTTAAACTTCGAAAGAGCATTCGAGATTGACAAAGCGTACAGAGTACCAGCTACAAGACAGCTGCACATGAAAGGCCCGAGAACTATCATTTGCAAACCGCTGAGAGCTAACCACACAGACGCCATTTTTACCTTCGCACGTAAGGGCCAATCCCTCAACTGGAAGGGCAAAAAGATAATCATCACCCAGGACTTCTCTAAAAGCACGGTAGAAACAAGGAAGGCGTTCCTGGCACTAAGAGAAAAGATGAAGAAGGCCAAGATAACGTGCAGCTTTGTTGGACCGGCAAAAATGAAGATATCAGACAGGAAAGGCACACGACTGTTCGAAGATCTGGCAGAGCTACGCAGATACCTTCAGGAGCCAGACCAAGAAGAGATGGAACAAAAGAGCCCGGGAACGGCAAAGAGAAGAGCCTCATCATACGGCTCGGAGACAGGAGAAAAAGGAACAGCAGGTCGCCGATGAAAGACACTGTCACTACATGGGAAAGCGCAGACACCCACCTCAAATGAACATAGCTACCTCAATTGGACGACACACCTACCTCATGATAAATGGATATAAGAACTAAGACATTGCTATAAAGGACATGTACCTCAGGGAATACGATATGAAGGATGTGAGAGTTCCAGCCAAGAGTACAAAAATTCTCAGAACATTGGGTTGGCCCATGGATCAGGGATCGGCAAGATATCCTTTTATCAACACACAGCACGGAAGGGTGCGGGGGGAAGATCTAATGTACCCGGGGGGGGCGGAGGGCGGAGAACCGTTGCTGTCGCACGTTTACAGTACATTGACAGGGGGGAGGGGGGAGGGGGGGGAGGAGGAGGGGGAGAGGGCAGGGGGGAGGCCATGAAGCGCAGACAATCAGACCTTGGTGGGGCTATCAACTCTTTTTTTCTTTCTTTCTTCTACTCACACATACTTCCCTATCCCAATCCCGACCCCGGGGGGGGCCCAAAGACTGGTGGCAAAAGGCTGGTTCACACCGACTGCAGAGGTCAAACATAGGATCCAACCCAGAGAACAGCGACTTAACAGAGACACCATGACCGCACACAACACTCAAGGCCTAGCGCAGATAACCACTGACATTAAGATAGTATCGCTTAACGTCAAAGGCCTCAACCACCCCGTCAAGCGACGAAAGACACTAGACTTCCTGAACAGGCTCAAAGCAGATGTATATGTCCTCCAAGAAACTAGAGTGTCCATAGAGGACGCAAACAAGCTTAAGGCAAACTGGATAAGTGAGATGGCATGCTCAGCAGCAGTCAACAAAAAAGGAGGGGTGATCACCATCATAAGCAAGAAAGGGAAATTCAAGATTCTAGGCAGCGCAGCAGACACGGAAGGCAGGAGGCTAGTTACAAGCATCAAGAGAGGCGAAGAAACGATGCACATAGCAAACATCTACGGGCCGAACGCTACAAACAAAAAGTTCTGGGAGGAGGTAGAAAGCGAACTTAGAAAGATCCCACTGGAAGAACTACTGATAACTGCAGGGGACATGAACCAGGCGATGGACAATGCCATAGATAGGCACCCGCACAGGCCCAGCCACGCCACACAAGAACAGAACATACTCAAAAACCTATGCACCAAACTTGCATTATCAGACCCATGGAGACTACAGCACCCCAGCGCCAGAGAATACACATTCTACTCAACACCACACAACTCGTACAGCAGAATAGACTATATCCTCATGTCAAGTACACACACACACATGACTGAAAAAACGGAGATAGGGCCAATAACAGTCTCAGACCACGCCCACATCTCCCTCTCCATAAGCGGGAAACACAATGACTTACCAAGCAGGGGATGGCGTCTCAACAGCGACATACTAGAAAACCCCGCCAACGCCACCGAAATAGAAGAGGCAATCAAAGAATATCTCCAATTTAATGACACAAAAGACACAGAGGAAGGGACACTATGGGATGCACTCAAAGCCACAATAAGGGGGAAACTCATAAGCATTAAGGCAAGAATGAACAAAAAGAGGAACAAAAATATTAGAGAACTGGAAGAGCAGATAAAGGAACTAGAAAAGAACCACATTACAAACATACAAGACAGGAATACACTTACAGCACTAACGAAGAAAAAGTACGAACTCAACAGATTATTAAGCGAAAGAGCCACAACATGGATAAACAAATACAAATCCATAAACTTATCCTCAGCCAACAAAGCAGGTAGGGCACTCGCAGGTTACCTAAAAGCCAAACAGAGGCAGCACTCAGTTGCGGCAATCACCGACACAGACAACATAACGCACACAGGGAACAAACAAATCCTCGAAACCTTCAGGAGGTTCTACAAAGACCTATACACCACAGACACAGCACTGGAGGCAGACGGGGGGGCGAGCCTTCCAGAGAAACTTGACCTACCCAAACTAAGCAGCGAGCAAAGTAAGGCGCTAGACCAAAATATAACAAAAGCAGAGGTAGGGATGGCCATAGACGCGCTAAAACCCAACAAAGCCCCAGGGCCAGACGGATTCACAGTGACCTTTTACAAAAAGTTCCAACCGCTGCTCAAGGACATACTAGTTAGAGTCTTCCAGACATGTGCAGAGAAGGGGAACATGACAGACTCAATGGCGGAAGCAAACATTATTGTCATCCCCAAAGAAGGGAAGGACCCCCAATTCCCACAAAACTACAGGCCAATCTCCTTAATAAACGTTGACTGCAAAATCTACGCTAAAGTAATGGCAGCAAGAATAAACACATACCTACCCGCCCTCATACACAAAACACAAGTGGGATACCCGAAAAACAGACTCTCACAAGACAACACGAGACTGCTCTGCCACCTAATAAATCGCACTGCAAACAGCACAGAGAAGGCTGTAATGATCGCACTGGACGCAGAAAAAGCCTTTGACAGGGTCTCGTGGCCTTTCCTAAACCAATGTATGCGCAAATTCGGATTTGGAGAAAGATACAGAGGAATGATTATGTCCCTGTACAAAACCCCCCGGGCTCGAGTGGTGATTAACTTAGCAACATCAGAAACTCTCACCCTAAGTAGGGGGACGAGACAAGGATGCCCCCTGTCACCAGGGTTATTCCTGCTGGCACTAGAGCCTCTTCTCCACATGATCAGGACAAACACGCAGATCACGGGTGTGCAAGTAGAAGGTCAAGCCTTCAAACTGGCGGCTTACGCGGACGACATCCTGATCACCACGAGCAACCCACAAGAGTCAATAGAGGCACTTGTACAAACAATAGAGGAATATGCACATGTCTCAGGGTATAAACTCAATAGGGAGAAATCTGAATGCAAACCAATGAACTGCCACACCACCAGAACAGTCCTAGGCACGTCAGGCCTGGCGTGGCAAACAAGACCCCTAAAATATCTGGGACTTCTCTTTGGGAAAGACCTCAGATCAACATTAGAGCACAATGAGGAGGCAATGCTGAAAAAGATCAAGATGAAGCTAGACACATGGGGACCCAAATTTGTTAGCTGGTGGGGCAGAATAGAGACAATCAAGATGATGATCACCCCTATGCTAAACTACTTGCTGTCCATGCTGCCACTAACTCTAACCATAGACTTCCATAAACACATTGACAAAGCCATTAATACGTTCCTATGGGGAGGGAAAAAGCCAAGAATAAGCCTAGCGAAGCTCAGGCTAAAAAAAGAGCAAGGGGGACTGAACCTCACAAATTACAAGGCCTTCCATACTGCATGCCTAGCCAAGCAGGGGCTACACTGGGTTGCACCAATACCAGAATACATGCCAGTATGGCTGGACCTGGAAAGGGGCATTCTAGGAGGAGCAGACCCGATCATGGCCCTCACGGCAAACAGACACCCAGAAGCCAAAAACGCAATACTACGGAACACAAAAACAGCACTACTGAGATTAGACAAGGAACTAGAAGTAAGCATCAGAGGCACCAAATGGGAATCAATGTGGTACAACACCAAAATCACATACAAAGGTAAAACGCTAGACAGCAGAGAATGGCTCAGCAGAGGTATCACAATGCCGGCTCAACTAGAGGTAGGGAACAATCCACTCACCTACAAGACACTCCAAAAGACAACCAGTCTACCAGACAAGGAATTCTACGAGTTCCTAAGAATCAAAGCAGCCATCACCAAAGCAAACCTCTCCAAACACAAACCAACCATCATACAGTATGCACAGAACCTAAACAAGACAGGCCACCAAACAGCGCAGATCTACAAAATAATCACAGCACGCACCACTACTCTTAACAACAAAACAATAGCCTTCTGGGAAGAGATCATACAGAGACCGCTAAATGAAGAGGAGAGGGCCAGACTATGGACATCGGCATCCAAAAACAAGATCACACCACAATTAGCACAAACAAAATACTGGATACTACACAGACTGCACTGGACACCTGCAAAACTAGAAAGAGTAGGGGCAAGCGGCAGCAGCGTCTGCTGGAACTGCCATAAGGCAAGGGGCGACCTAGCCCACATGATATACGAATGCCCCAAAGTCAAAGCGTTCTGGAATAAAGTATACAACCTAATAGACACAATCACGGGATGCCAGATACAATGAGGGCTAGCAGGGATAGTCACCGGGTTCCTAGAGACACAGCTCCAATCCAAAGAAATACGGGACTTAGTTGACGTGCTCCTGGCGGCTGCAGTAAAAACCATTCTGGGGAACTGGAAGACTACCAGCAAAGCCACCTTCAAACGCTGGTTTAACTGGGTAACCTTCCTCCGAGGGGCAGACAACATTACCGCCAAACATAAGGCGGCAAACCACACAGCCAAAGAGGACATGTGGGAGGCCCTAGACGCGTATCTGAAGCAATAGGACCCCCCCCCCACCCCCCTCCCTTCTCTTCTCCTTTTTCTTCTCTCTTTTCTCTCTCTCATCGGCACCACTAGGCCAAGTATACATTGTAAGAGCAGCCCAAGAAAGACAACTGTATACATTGTATATGTGAAAAATTATTTCAATAAAAACGTTTGAAATAAAAAAAAGAAAAGCAGCTAGGTTTATATAACCGGAAAGAGGTAGAATATATATATATATTTATTTGGGGGGGGGGGGAATCTAATAGTAGCTCGGCAATTCCCTCACTATTTCAAACGCACTTAATATAAATATATAAATATATATAAAAAAAAATATATATATATATATATATTTATATATATAATATATATATATATATATATATATATATATATATATATATATATATATATATATATATATAACACCTACTGGCGGTCGCCAGTAGGTATACATAGTTAGGATGATTTCCATAGGGAAATCGCAACATTCTATTGGGAATAACTTTGGCGCCGGTTGAGGAATCTGCCTGAATATTTCAGCAACTTTGCCTCGCGGCGCTCCGGTCCTTCCCTGAAAGTTTGGGGGGGATTCGTCAAGCGGGGGCCGAGATAAAAGGGGGGTCCCAAAACGTGTTTTCCCCATGTTAATTTCCATAGGGCGGTCTGTCGCACTTTTAGCTCGAACGGCTGAATGGATTTTCACCAAACTTGGCAAAATTGTAGGGACTGGTACCCCGATGTGCCTTTGCTATGTCTCAAGATATATCCTCCAGTGGTTTTTACGAAAATTAACTTTGAAAAAATATATATTGGGCTACATTGGGCTATATATATGTTAGAGCCCAAATGTAGCCCGATGTAGCCCAATGTAGCCCAATGTAGCCCAAAGATGGCCACCAGAGACAAAAAAAACAAATGTAGCCCAAATATCAGCCAGATGTAGCCCAACTATAGCCCAATGACAGAATGTCCCAGAGTGTTCTAAAGAACAACTAGAGCGCTAACAGTCTTACTTATGACAAAAGTATGGCACACCTGAAGTCATCTTGATTGGAATAAAGTGTTAACACTTAAAACATTTAATTTGCAAAGGAACAAAATGAGGGGGTTCATTTTGCCATAGAAATTATGATTAGTGCTGAAGAAAGAAAAATTAGGGCACATTTTGAGTGACTTCTCAAATCCTCTTATACTTCATTAAAAAAATTCTGATATGCAGGCTCCCAAGATGGCCACCAGAGACAAAAGAGCCCAAATGTAGCCCAAAAATCAGCCAGATGTAGCCCAACTATAGCCCAATGACAGAATGTCCCAGAGTGTTCTAAAGAACAACTAGAACGCTAACAGTCTTACTTATGACAAAAGTATGGCACACCTGAAGGCATCTTGATTGGAATAAAGTGGTAACACTTAATACATTTAATTTGAAAAGGAACAAAATGAGGGGTTTCATTTTGCCATAGAAATTTTATATATATATATATATATATATTCACTGAAAAAACCATAGGTTATACACCATATATAGTTAGGAATTAGCATTTAAAAAACCTTATTTTACTCACACAAAACCAATGAAATTCCATATATAGTTAGTTGTACTAACTATATATCGCGCACCCGCAATCCACTGCTGATCATGTCACATATTACATCATTCATGACATGGTCAGTGACATCACTGATGACATCACTGATGACATCTCAAATGACATCACTGATGACATCACTGATGACATCTCAAATGACATCACTGATGACATCACTGATGACAACATCCAGTGACTGTGTTTTTCTGTAAAGTTAAAATATGTCTTACATATTTAAGAATGAGTGGATGTATAAGTGTCTGGATGAAGAATTTAGTAGGTGCATGACTGACTGTATGAGTGAGTGGTTAAATGTGTCTCACTGAGTGCATGGGTTAGTGACTAAACTGTCTTAATTTGTGCATCATTATGTCTGTTCTTCTGTAAACTGCTGCATGTGTTGATCAGTAGCTATAGGAGTAACTATATGGGTTATTGATTGGTTGCCCAAGCATTTGTATGGGACACTGAGTGTGTGTGTGGGTGGCTGGGAGGTGTATGACTCTGTGCATAGATGTGTGAGCAGTTGATTCACTAGATGTATGGGTTTAAAAGTGCATGTGGAAACAGCTGTATGGGCGGTTGACTGTGTGCATGACTGTATTGGTGAGTGAATAGATATCTCAGTGCTACATGTCAAAGTAAGTACATATGTAAAATACAGTACATGTGAGAGTTGACATATATAAATAACTGTGCATAAGAGCCAGTGAATGTGTGAGTGGCTGTATGGATCATTGTGAACTTGTATCCAGGATTGTATAAGTGAGTAAATATGTTTTAGTATATGTTTGAATAAGTAAGGTGTGTATAACTGTATAGTTGTGAAAATGGAGGTGTGATTGATTCTTTGCATGACTGACTAGGTGTGTAAGTAACTCCATGGATGAGTGACAGTCTGTGAGTGTCTGTTTACACTGAGTGTATCTAAGGTTATATTCGAGTCTGAAGAGGTTCATCGTATTATCACATGAATGATGTCATCAGTGATGTGATCAGTAATGTCAAATGAGATGTCATCAGTGATGTCATCAGTGATGTCATTTGAGATGTCATCAGTGATGTCATCAGTGATGTCATTTGAGATGTCATCAGTGATGTCATCAGTGATGTCACTGACCATGTCATGAATGATGTAATATGTGACATGATCAGCAGTGGATTGCGGGTGCGCGATATGTAGTTAGTACAACTAACTATATATGGAATTTCATTGGTTTTGTGTGAGTAAAATAAGGTTTTTTAAATGCTAATTCCTAACTATATATGGTGTATAACCTATGGTTTTTTCAGTGAATTTCATTGGTTTTTTAAAAGCTAATATCTATAGCTGTAAAATGTATTCTTCTTTAAATCCAAAAATATATTTTATATGTTTATTAATAATTTTTTTTTAATATGTTTTTTGTTTCGCTCCCGGTCCGCGAACCGGAAAGCTTTCCGTTAGCTCAAATTAATGCCGCGACCCGGTCCGCGAACCGGTAAGAAATCAACATCGTGACGGTATCGCGTTGCCGCGTAATGCGTCTTGTGACGTACCGCGTTAGCGCACCCGGAAGTGCCCCGGGGCGCGGACCGAGGCGCGAAACGCAGCTCCCCGGAAGCGATCCGCGGCGCGTCGCGAAAGCGCGACGTATCGCGTTGCCGCGTAATGCGTCTTGTGACGTACCGCGTTAGCGCACCCGGAAGTGCCCCGGGGCGCGGACCGAGGCGCGAAGCGCAGCGACCCGGAAGCTAACCGGGGCGCGTTCCGCAGCGCGTAACATGAGCGTGAGAGGTCATGTGACTTGTTAATAAAACTTTTCATTGGTTCATTTCACTTTTGGTTTCATAATGATGTAAGGCTAGGTCAGGTGACCTAAAAATAACACTTTTCATTGGTTTAGAACTATTTTTTTTCCCAAATGATGAAAGCCCCCACCTTTTTTCTCACTCTGACTTTCAACTTTGAGAAAGGAAGACCTGATCATTTGCTCTGATTAAAAAATGGCTTCAATAGTAGCTTCAGCTTCTGCACCCCCACCACCACCACCACCATCTCCTCATAGGAAGAGAGGACCATCTGCACAGTTTATTGGAGACACAGAGGAGGAAGAGGAAGAACAAGACGGAGAGGAAGAAGAGGGACCACGATTTGTCAAAGAGTTACCCCGGGTATCTCATCGCAAAGTTAGCTTTATCTGGCAATTTTTTTCCATTCCACCAGGAGAGAAAAAAGTCAATGCACCCTATGCTACCTGCCTTATCTGCCAAGAAAAGTTATCCCGGGGCACTAATAAAAAATACAGTTATGGAAATCACACGATGCACCGACATATGCAGAGGTGGCATCCAAACAACTATAGTCGTGCAGAGATGCGTGAACTACAACAGAACCCCCCAACTTCGGTGACAAGAACATCTACTGATATCTCTCTCACATTTGGAGAGGCCAACGAAACAGTGCCAAATATTCAAAAAAATTTTGTCCATATGAAGCTGACATGCTTATATTGTATTTACAACAAGGGGTGGTGATGGACAGAGTCTCTGAATTAAGCAGAATACTCTCACCCAGTCAAGAGATCAGGTTCTGAAACTGGGATGGTGCAATGAGCTAAAAAACGGTGTTGGATCTAGCCCTGATCTCTTGACTGGGTGAGAGTATTCTGCTTAATTCAGAGACTCTGTCCCTCACCACCCCTTGTTGTAAATAATTTTGTCCACCCTAAGCGTGGAAGGGTATACTCAGACATGAGTCCCTTGCTCATTGCACCATCAGGATTCAAGCAAGCCCAGGTTCTGAAACTGGGATGGTGCAATGAGCTAAAAAACGGTGTTGGATCTAGCCCTGATCTCTTGACTGGGTGAGAGTATTCTGCTTAATTCAGAGACTCTGTCCCTCACCACCCCTTGTTGTAAATATATATGCTTATATTGTGGCACTTTAATTTCATGCGCAAACATGAGTCTGAAATTAATTAATTTGGCTTTCGAGAAACACCGATGCTCCAAACGCAGCAAGTTTTAAAAAATGTTTTTGCTCCTGTTGAGCCTTTTTCAATGCCTCTTTCTGTTCTTTCCCTTTGAAAAAAAACAAAAAAACAAATAAGTGTTCAAAAAATACAAAAAAAACAAATAATGTTCAAAAAAAAAAAAAAAAAAAAAAAAAACCAACAAAAATATTTTAAAAAAAAGTTCTTTTCAGAACTACCTCCCCGTTTTTTAAAAATTGCTAGAATGTTTAGCACTCTGGCAAGCTCTATTTCTTTTGGTTCGCTTCCCGGTTAGCTTCCCGGTACGCGGACCGGGAGCTAACCCGAAATTTTTTTTACAAAAAAAATAGAGTAAGTAAGGCCCTTTTAAAACCTCCACATCAAACCTAAGAGGTCAAGGAGGATCTACTATGCCCCCTTATGGTTATTTCCCCCTTTGTTTTGGCCTCCTCTTGTCTCTCAATCCTACCGAGAGACAAGATGGCGGCCGCTCCGGACTGTTTAGAATGTTGACAGACACCGGAGGGCCAATCAGCTTCGCTACGCGAAGTTCCGGTACGCGTAAGGTCCGCGAACCGGGGCGCTGCCCGGTCCGCTGTTACAGATATATATCTTTTTTTAAATGTTAATTTCTCAAAATCCACTGGAGCACATATATTGAGACCTACAAAAGGCACATCGGGCTACCAGTCCCTACAATTTTGCCAAGTTTCATGCAAATCCATTCATCCGTTCGGGCTAAAAGTGAGGCCAACCGCCCTATGGAAAACTCAATGTTAAAAACACGTTTTGGGACCCCCCTTTTTTCTCAACCCCCCCTGGACGAACCCCCGCCCAATTTTCAGGGGCTGCTCAGAAACAAAATGTGCCATTTTCCTGAAAATTTCAGCCAATTCCGTCCACAAACGCCAAAGTTATTAGACATAGAATTTTCAAAAATCCCATAGGGAAAAAATCCTAGCTATATATACCTACTGGCGACCGCCAGTAGGTAATATATATATTACCTACTGGCGGTCGCCAGTAGGTATATATAGTTAGGATTTTTTCCCTATGGGATTTTTGAAAATTCTATGTCTAATAACTTTGGCGTTTGTGGATGGAATTGGCTGGAATTTTCAGCAAAATGGAACATTTTGTTTCTGAGCAGCCCCTGGAAATTTGGGGGGAGTTGGTCCAGGGGGGGCCGAGAAAAAAGGGGGGTCCCAAAACGTGTTTTTAACATTGAGTTTTCCATAGGGCGGTTAGCCTCACTTTTAGCCCGAACGGCTGAATGGATTTGCACGAAACTTGGCAAAATTGTAGGGACTGGTAGCCCGATGTGCCTTTTCTAGGTCTCAATATATGTGCTCCAGTGGATTTTGAGAAATTAACGTTTAAAAAAAGATATATATCTGTAAGCGCGGACCAGGCAGCGCCCCGGTTCGCGGACCTTACGCGTAACGGAACTTCACGAAGCGAAGCTGATTGGCCCTCCGGTGTCTGTCAACATTCTAAACAGTCCGGAGCGGCCGCCATCTTGTCTCTCGGTAGGATTGAGAGACAAGAGGAGGACAAAACAAAGGGGGAAATAACCATAAGGGGGCATACTAGATCCTCCATGACCCCCTAGGTTTAATGTGGAGGTTTTAAAAGGGCCTTACTTACTCTATTTTTTTTTTTTTTTTAAATTCGGGTTAGCTCCCGGTTCGCGTACCGGGAAGCTAACCGGGAAGCGAACCAAAAGAAATAGAGCTTGCCAGAGTGCAAAACATTCTAGCTAATTTTTAATAACGGGGAGGTAGTTCTAAAAAGAACTTTTTTTTTTATATTTTTGTTGTTTTATATTTTTTTTTGCTTTTTTGAACATTATTTGTTTTTTTTGTATTTTTTGAACACTTATTTGTTTTTTTTGTTTTTTTTCAAAGGGAAGGAACAGAAAGAGGCATTGAAAAAGGCTCAACAGGAGCAAAAAAAAAATTTAAAACTTGCTGCGTTTGGAGCATCGGTGTTTCTCGAAAGCCAAATTAATTAATTTCAGACTCATGTTTGCGCATGAAATTAAAGTGCCACAATATAAGCATGTCACCTTCATATGGACAAATTTTTTTTGGATATTTGGCGTTGTTTCGTTGGCCTCTCCAAATGTGAGAGACATATCAGGTGATGTTCTTGTCACCGAAGTTGGGGGGTTCTGTTGTAGTTCACGCACCTCTGCACGACTATAGTTGATTGGATGCCACCTCTGCATATGTCGGTGCATCGTGTAATTTCCATAACTGTATTTTTTATTAGTGCCCCGGGATAACTTTTCTTGGCAGATAAGGCACGTAGCATAGCGTGCATTGACTTTTTTCTTTCCTGGTGGAATGGAAAAAAATTGCCAGATAAAGCTAACTTTGCGATGAGATACCCGGGGTAACTCTTTGACAAATCGTGGTCCCTCTTCTTCCTCTCCGTCTTGTTCTTCCTCTTCCTCCTCTGTGTCTCCAATAAACTGTGCAGATGGTCCTCTCTTCCTATGAGGAGATGGTGGTGGTGGTGGTGGGGGTGCAGAAGCTGAAGCTACTATTGAAGCCATTTTTTAATCAGAGCAAATGATCAGGTCTTCCTTTCTCAAAGTTGAAAGTCAGAGTGAGAAAAAAGGTGGGGGCTTTCATCATTTGGGAAAAAAAATAGTTCTAAACCAATGAAAAGTGTTATTTTTAGGTCACCTGACCTAGCCTTACATCATTATGAAACCAAAAGTGAAATGAACCAATGAAAAGTTTTATTAACAAGTCACATGACCTCTCACGCTCATGTTACGCGCTGCGGAACGCGCCCCGGTTAGCTTCCGGGTCGCTGCGCTTCGCGCCTCGGTCCGCGCCCCGGGGCACTTCCGGGTGCGCTAACGCGGTACGTCACAAGACGCATTACGCGGCAACGCGATACGTCGCGCTTTCGCGACGCGCCGCGGCAACGCGATACGTCGCGCTTTCGCGACGCGCCGCGGATCGCTTCCGGGGAGCTGCGTTTCGCGCCTCGGTCCGCGCCCCGGGGCACTTCCGGGTGCGCTAACGCGGTACGTCACAAGACGCATTACGCGGCAACGCGATACCATCACGATGTTGATTTCTTACCGGTTCGCGGACCGGGTCGCGGCATTAATTTGAGCTAACGGGAAGCTTTCCGGTTCGCGGACCGGGAGCGAAACAAAAAAAAATATTTAAAAAAAATTATTAATAAACATATAAAATATATTTTTGGATTTAAAGAAGAATACATTTTACAGCTATAGATATTAGCTTTTAAAAAACCAATGAAATTCACTGAAAAAACCATAGGTTATAGACCATATATAGTTAGGAATTAGCATTTACAAAACCATGAAAATTCACTGAAAAAAACCATAGGTTATACACCATATATAGTTAGGAATTAGCATTTAAAAAACCTTATTTTACTCACACAAAACCAATGAAATTCCATATATAGTTAGTTGTACTAACTATATATCGCGCACCCGCAATCCACTGCTGATCATGTCACATATTACATCATTCATGACATGGTCAGTGACATCACTGATGACATCACTGATGACATCTCAAATGACATCACTGATGACATCACTGATGACATCTCATTTGACATCATTCTTGTGCTAATACGATAAACCTCTTCAGACTCTAATATAACCTTAGATACACTCAGTGTATACAGACACTCACACACTTCCACTCATCCATGGAGTTACTCACACACCCAGTCAGTCATGCAAAGAAACAATCTCATCTCCATTTCTTCAACTATACAGTTAAACACACCTTACTTATTGAAACATATACTAACACATATTTACTCTCTTATACAATCCCTGATACAAGTTCACAATGATCGATACAACCACTCACTCATTCGGTGGCTCTCATGCACAGTTATTTATATATGCCAACTCTCACATGTACTGTGTTTTACATATGTACTTACTATGACATGTAGCATTGAGATATCCATTCACTCATCAATACACTCATGCACACAGTCAACTGCCCATGTAGCTGTTTCCACATGCACTCTTGAACTCATACACCTAGTGAATAAACTGTTCACACATCTATGCATAGAGTCACACACCTTCCAGCCACCCCCACACAAACTCAATCTCCCATAGAAATACTTGGGCAAGCAATTAATAACACATATAGCCTCTCGTATAGCTAATGATCAACACATGCAGCAGTTTACAGAACAACAGACATAATGATGCACAAATTAAGACAGTTTAGTCACTAACCCATGCATTCAGTGAGACACATTTAATCACTCACTCATACAGTCAGTCACGCACCTACTAAATCCTTCATCCAGACACTTATACATCCACTCATTCTTCAATATGTAAGATATATTTTAACTTTACAGAAACATACAGTCACTGGATGTTGTCATCAGTGATGTCATCAGTGATGTCATTTGAGATGTCATCAGTGATGTCATCAGTGATGTCACTGACCATGTCATGAATGATGTAATATGTGACATGATCAGCAGTGGATTGCGGGTGCGCGATATATAGTTAGTACAACTAACTATATATGGAATTTCATTGGTTTTGTGTGAGTAAAATAAGGTTTTTTAAATGCTAATTCCTAACTATATATGGTGTATAACCTATGTTTTTTTTCAGTGAATATATATATATATATATGACATTTCTATGGCAAAATGAACCCCCTCATTATGTTCCTTTGCAAATTAAATGTTTTAAGTGTTAACACTTTATTCCAATCAAGATGACGTCAGGTGTGCCATACTTTTGTCATAAGTAAGACTGTTAGCGCTCTAGTTGTTCTTTAGAACACTCTGGGACATTCTGTCACTGGGTATAGTTGGGCTACATCTGGCTGATATTTGGGCTACATTTGAGCTCTTTTGTCTCTGGTGGCCATCTTTGGGCTACATTGGGCTACATTGGGCTACATTTGGGCTCCAACATATATATAGCCCAATGTAGCCCAATATATATTTTTCAAAGTTAATTTTCGTAAAAACCACTGGAGCATATATCTTGAGACATAGCAAAGGCACATCGGGCTACCAGTCCCTACAATTTTGCCAAGTTTTGTGGAAATCCATTCAGCCGTTCGAGCTAAAAGTGAGGCCTATGGAAAACTCAATGTTAAAAACACGTTTTGGGACCCCCCTTTTTTCTCGGCCCCCTCTTAACGAAACCCCCCCCAAATTTTCAGGGGCTGCTCAGAAACAAAATGTGCCATTTCCCTGAAAATTTCAGCCAATTCCGTCCACAAACGCCAAAGTTATTAGACATAGAATTTTCAGAAATCCCATAGAGAAAAAATCCTAACTATATATACCTACTGGCGATCGCCAGTAGGTAATATATATGTATATATATATATATATATATATATATATATATATATATATATATATATATTACCTACTGGCGATCGCCAGTAGGTATATATAGTTAGGATTGATTTCCATAGGGAAATCGCAACATTCTATTGGGAATAACTTTGGCGCCGGTTGAGGAATCTGCCTGAATTTTTCAGCAACTATGCCTCGCGGCGCTCCGGTCCCGGTTTGGGGGGGACTCGTCAAGCGGGGGCCGAGATAAAAGGGGGGTCCCAAAACGTGTTTTCCCCATGTTAATTTGCATAGAGCGGTCTGTCGCACTTTTAGCTCGAACGGCTGAATGGATTTTCACCAAACTTGGCAAAATTGTAGGGACTGGTAGCCCGATGTGCCTTTGCTATGTCTCAAGATATGTGCTCCAGAGGATTTTGAGTAATTTAGGTTAAAAAAAATGTATATATCTATGGCCGTGCCTCGGGACGCGCACCGGGGAGCGCTCCGGGCGCGCCACGCGACTTGCGCACGGGAAGCTGATTGGTTCTCGGGTGTCGGTAAACATTCGAAACAGTCCGCAGTGGCTGCCATCTTGTGTCTCGGTAGGATTGAGACACAAGAGGTGGCAAAAATCAAAGGGGGAAATGACCAAAAGGGGGCAGGGTAGACCCCCCCTGACCCCCTAGGTTTGATGTGGGGGGAGCGCCCGGTAGGCGCACCGGGGAGCGTACCGGGGAGCGTACCAAGGGGAAAAATAGTGAAAAAAATCATATAATCATAATAATAAATAATAAAATAATCATTTTGAGTGATTACAGGTAGGGTAGCTCTGAAAAGAGCTTTTGGTTCTGTGGCTGTTTTAGGTACCTACAAGTATGTCCCACACACACCCACACACACACAACCCCTCACCTCCACACCCACACACTCTCCACACACACCTCACACCTCCACCCACACCCCCACACCGACACCTTACACATCCACACCCACACCCACACATCCCACACACACTCACTCACACACACACCTCACCCCCCCAACACACACACACGAACACACAGATACCTCACAGATACACCACACACATCCCACACACACACTTCCCCCCCCACACACACACACCTCACAGACACACCCACACATCCCACACATACACACACATCCTACACACATACCCCCCACACCCACACACACCCCACACACACCTCACACACCCACACCCCCACCTACACCCAAACACCCCACACACCCACACACACACCTTACACATCCACATCCCCACCCACACCCACATACCCCACACACCTACACACACCTATACACCTCATCCCCCCTCAGACACACACACACACACACCTCACAGACACACCCCACACATCCCCCACACACACCTCACCCCTTCCCCACACACACACACCTCTGACACACACCTCACACACACACACACACACCTCACACACACACACACACACACCCACACACACACTCCTCTCACACACACACCCACACAGCCCCCCACACACACACCCACATACACACCCACACATCCTACACACACATACCCCCCCACACACACACCCCACACCCACCCTCCCCCACACACACACACACCACACACGCACTCATTATTTTTTGAGGGGGTGCCCCACACACATACCCCGACACACACACACCCCACACCCCCCCACACACACACCCCCCCCCACCATACCTCATACACCCACACCTCCACCCACACCCAAACACCCCACACACCCACACACACACCATACACCCCCACACCCCCACCTACACCCACACACCCCACACACACCTAACTCCCCCCCACACATACACATACCTCACAGACACACCCCACACATCCCCCACACACACCTCACCCCCCCACACACACACACCTCTGACACACACCCCACACACACACACACACACACACACCCCACACACACACACCTCACACACACACACACCCACACACACATTCCTCACCCCCACACACACCCACACACACCCCCACACACCCCACACACACACCCACACATCCTACACACACACCCCACACACATACCCCCCCACACACACACCCCACACCCACCCCCACACACAAACACCACTCACACACACACACTCATTATTTTTTTTTTTTTTTTTTGAGGGGGTGCGCGCCCCGGTACACGTATCGGTGCACGTACCGGTACGCGTACCCTGGAGAAAAAAAGAAAGACAGAGTTTTTTAAAAATGTAGCATTTTTATATAAATTGGAGGTAGTTCTGAAAAGAACTGTTTTTTTATTCTTATTTTTGTTTTATTTTTTTATTGTTTTTTTGTACCTCACGACTTTTTAAAAAAAAGAAATATTATTTTTTTTGCCTTGGGGGTCCTTGTGGGACCCCCTGAGCAGGCCTAGGGGGTCAGGGTGTTTCTACTCTGGCCCCTTTGCGAGTTTCACACCTTTGTTTCACTGCTTTCTTGTGCCTTGGTTCGAACAAGGCACAAGATGGCTGCCAGGGACACCCAGTATGCAAGGGGAATTAGTTCCCCCTCTTCAAACATGCACGGGGGCTGCGTTGCAGAGAGGTGTAAAAAAGGGTGTGGCCTCATTACACCTCTATGCAATGCAGCCATCTGGCGCATACTGGAGGCTCCTGGTGGGCTAGTTGGCCCCCAGGGACCCCCATTATGCAAGGGGAATTAGTTCCCCCTCTGCAAACGCGCCAGGCGGCTGCGTTGCAGAGAGGTGTAACAAGGGGCATAGCCTCATTACACCTCTGCAATGCAGCCCCCTGGCGCATACTGGAGCTTCCAGGTGGGCTAGTTGTCCCCCAGGGTCCCCCAGTATGCAGGGGGAATGAGTTCCCCCTCTTCAAACATGCACGGGGGCTGCGTTGCAGAGAGGTGTAAAAAGGGCCGTGGCTTAATTACACCTCTCTGCAATGCAGTGCCCTGGTGCATACTGGAGATTCCTGGTGGGCTTTCAGGTCTTATATAGTTAGGAATTAGCATTAAAAAAAACTTTGAAATTCACTGAAAAAACCATAGGTTTCAGGCCTTATATAGTTAGGAATTAGCATTTAAAAAACCTTTGAAATTCACTGAAAAAACCATAGGTTTCAGGCCTTATATAGTTAGGAATTAGCATTTTAAAAACCTTTGAAATTCACTGAAAAAACCATAGGTTTCAGGCCTTATATAGTTAGGAATTAGCATTTAAAAAAACCTTGCAAATTCACTGAAAAAACCATAGGTTTCAGGCCTTATATAGTTAGGAATTAGCATTTAAAAACCTTGCAAATTCAATGAAAAAACCATAGGTTTCAGGCCTTATATAGTTAGGAATTAGCATTTAAAAAACCTTGCAAATTCACGGAAAAAAACATAGGTTTCAGGCCTTATATAGTTAGGAATTAGGCACAAGAAAGCAGAAAAACAAACGTGTAGAACACAAAAAGGGGGCAGGGTAGGAACACCCTGACCCCCTAGGGCTGCTCAAGTGGTCCCACTAGGATATTAATATATTTAAACGTTATCCGCTAATAGAATTAGCATTTAAAAAACCTTTGAAATTCACTGAAAAAATCATAGGTTTCAGGCCTTATATAGTTAGGAATTAGCATTTAGAAAACCTTTGAAATTCACTGAAAAAAACATAGGTTTCAGACCTTATATAGTTAGGAATGAGCATTTAAAAAAACCTTTGAAATTCACGGAAAAAAACATAGGTTTCAGGCCTTATATAGTTAGGAATTAGCATTTAAAAAAACCTTTGAAATTCACTGAAAAAACCATGGGTTTCAGGAGTTATATAGTTAGGAATTAGCTTTTACAAAACCTTTGAAATTCACTCAAAAAACTATACGTTTTAGTGGTGTTATAGTTAGCTGGACATTTTACTCATACAAAACCATTGAAATTGCTCCTATATAGTTAGTTGTACTAAGTATATATCGCGCACCCGCAATCCACTGCTGATGATGTCACATATTACATCATTCATGACATGGTCAGTGACATCACTGATGACATCTCAAATGACATCACTGATGACATCACTGATGACATCATCCACGTGACAATCACATACACCTTTTCATACACTATTACAATTTTTCATCACTCTTTGTAAAATACAGAGTATCATATTTTAATCCATTGTCACAGCAATACAAGTATCTAAAAATCCACTCAGTGATTCATACATGTATACACACATCTAATCCCTTACCTATGGATTCACTCATACATGCTGTCAATGAACAATAGAACACTATCAAAAATACTTATACATCTATATCGACATTAAACAGCAGCACACATCCTATTCACATATGAAGTCATCCTACTCACTTATGCAAACAATGGATCATACTTACATATTTACTTAGCAAAACACTTATACAAACACCACTTCTTCTATTCATTTAGGGTAGTAAGTCATACTTAGTGAATTATAAAATCATTATTACAAGTATACAGTTATCCATACAGTCACTCACACAATCATTGTGTCTTATGTATACTTATTTATATACAACAACTGACACATACACTGCCTTTTATTTTTCTAGTTTGTTGGACCTGTACCTTTGAGAAATATATTTGCTCATCACCACACCCATAAAGAGATTCCCTCACCCAAACTGTTAGAACATGTAGTTTTAACTTCATATATCTACTGAATAAACTATTCACACATCTTTGGACAGTCACACACCCTCCACCGAACCACACACACTTTCACACTCCCATACAAATACTCAGTTAACTAATCAATAACTAATATAGACTTTCACATAGCTAGTAACCAACTGTAGAATCAGTTTACACAACAACTGACAAAGTGATACAGATATTCACACAGTTTAGTCACTATCCACTATATTTAGTGAGACAATATTAATTGGTCAAGTAAACAGTCAATTACACTGCTACTAAATCCTATATCCAAATATTTATTTATATATCCACTCATTCTTCAATGCAAATTGCTATATATATAATGCATATTTAAATAACGAAGCAAACCACATTCACTGGATGATGTAATCAGTGATGTCATCAGTGATGTCATTTGAGATGTCATCAGTGATGTCACTGACCATGTCATGAATGATGTAATATGTGACATCATCAGCAGTGGATTGCGGGTGCGCGATATATACTTAGTACAACTAACTATATAGGAGCAATTTCAATGGTTTTGTATGAGTAAAATGTCCAGTTAACTATAACACCACTAAAACTTATAGTTTTTTGAGTGAATTTCAAAGGTTTTGTAAAAGCTAATTCCTAACTATATAACTCCTGAAACCTATGGTTTTTTCAGTGAATATATATATATATATATATATATATATATATATATATATATATATATATATATATATATATATAGAGAGAGAGAGAGAGAGAGAGAGAGAGAGAGAGGGAGAGAGAGAGACAGAACCATTGAAACATTGCAGTTTTAGAACTTTGGAAACAAAAATAATATAGTCAAGATGAAGAAATTAGTGAGTTGGCGAGCTATTATTAGATAAAAATTCAATTGTGGGAACCGTTACCAATTGTAAAGGCGCAGATATAGGAGACAGTTTTAACCATTGTCAACCAATCCATGATCCGGGACCTGCGGAAAGGCTTCATTTAAGTATTTTACATAAATAACAGTAACGAGCCAAAGAAGTATTGCTGACCCGGGACCGGCACATTATCTTAAACAGGGTATTTTTACTGCACATGGATTCGTGAAGCGGAGATTATGAATCAGCTTTGAAATATTGGCCTTATTAAATACGGCTCATTACCGAGTGCGTGCTGCACCGGATTAGTGAGTTTTTAACAACGGAAAGGAGAAGACCTATCTATATGTTTGTCCTGATGAAGCTGGTCATATAAGTTTAACCCACCGAAACGCGTTGACGCCAGAGTTTTTAGTTACATTTGTGAAAGACAGAAACATATGAGGACATCCCCTCTGTGGTGTGCTGTCTATTGCTGCAAATTAACATCTTAATGACAGATTGAAGTGTCTTATTATATCCCTTTCCATGGGGTTATTTGGATTTGAATGATTCATGATTGTTTTTAAGTGTGACACATTGAATGTATTTTATGATATTTCATTGTATGTTTTTATTGAACAATTGTTTAACTTTTATTAAATGTCCATATAAGTGCCTTGACACCCTGAGTTGTTGTGTTCCCCTAATGTGGTGTTATTAATCGTAGGTGATAACAGAAGATTTATGTATGTGAATGGGTGTATCTCTAAAGGAATAATTGATTTTTGACTACCCAGTCTCTTGCTGCCCTGTCCCTTTTGAGTAGGGGGGGGCCCTCTCCTTGTTTTTCAGGGATTCCAATATCTACAAATTGCTAGATAGCTTGTGCCCTCTCATATACTTGTCAGTACTTTATTCAAACCCATGCAAACCCATGGTAGTGTAAAGCGCTATACCAAAAAGAGAACATGTTAGAGGTGGCATCCTTGCTGAGGTTTCCCCTGTCTTTTTGCTTCTGCTTCATGTATTTTTGACATATGCTGGACTTAATTGTTGCTGTTTTATTTAATCTGGGCACTTTACTACTGCTGATCAGTGCTAAAGTGCAAGTGTGCCCTGTGTAAAATGTGTTATACATGGTTCCCTGAGGTTTCTGTTCACTCGAAGGGGAGGGGGATCTCTTACAGGTTGTTACTCAGGAAGGCAGGCAAAACAGCAGAATCCCAAGAAGAATATCTTCAGGCTAAGTCTGTGTTTGGACAAAGGTGTTTTGCATGGACTGCTCTGCCCTGTACATATCTTGCTAGCCTGTCCCATGCTTTCAAGGCATACCCTTGACAATTTGCACGTCATGTGGAGGTGTGACACATTTTTACTTTTAGCAGAGCTAGGCTGTGTACTGACTTACGGTGTCCGCTGCCCCTCATCCCAGTTTATGAGGATATGTACGGTGGTGAAAGTGATTCATCAAGATTATTGTATCTGCACCTTGAGGGCAGACTGCCTGCACTCATAAAGATCTATCCACTGCCCTATAATGGGTGTGTCAGTCAAAGTCAAAATGAATCTTTATTCGGCCAAAGGCCATAAAAGCACACAAAATAACAAAACATTATACATTAAAAATCCAAAGAAATTTTACCCATATGTCAATTTTCACATTATTTGAAATACATGAACTGGAAACAAGTTATTGCCTAACGAATTAAATGAATAAAATGTAATTTAGTAGCTAATGACACAATGTCTCATTAATGAAGAAGGATATGCAGTGATTTAAAAAGCACCCATTAACCATTAAGGGCTAATTTTACAATTTAAAAAAAATATAACACATACAAGTTACACATATATGATTTAAACTTATTCAAAAGATTCATATCTACTCCTACTATTAAGAATCGCATAGCAGGTTTTTAGGTGTGATTTGCGTAGCTGCACGTGTGGGGGGCATGTGTGGCTACTGCAGTCAAGTGAATGGCAGTGTACAATGGACACACTGTGCTTGGCTATTCAAGATTCTGGTGCTCTGCCAGATTGCTTTTGTCGATGGTGGGCCTGGCAGCCTGCATATTTTTGTGCTCAAGGTTATGTAAATGTGGGATACTTGTAAAGCGCACTGTTACTCTACCCGAGTGTCCTGGCGCTGTAGACCGCTGGGGAACCCGTCCTGGTTTTCCCTGTGAGATGGTCCCTTTCTAGGTATCTCCAGGGTGAAACGAGGCATCCCTGGCGTCTGTGGGGAGCCGTTGTAGAGATGAGGCAAGCTTAATGCCAGAGTTACCGAGTGTGTTCCCTGGTTAGAGTAGGCACTGAGGCGAGAATTATCGAGTCCGTTGACCCTGGTCCAAGACCATGCCGCGTCGGGAATTGAACCCTGGTCCCAGGCCGTTCCCTGCTTACAGGTCTGCCGCCTCTAACCAGTGAGCCACACCTCTCCACTGGAACCAGTCTCACTTGCTGGATGGAGGGAGGAGATTCCATGAAGGGAGGAAGCCAACTGATACCCTTTATTACAAAAAAGATTTCACCTGCTATGGTGAAATCTATGTTATCCTCATCCTGTATTTCTGGCTGTTACTGTAGCATTCTCTTGGGATCTGTTTTGGGCTGTTCCACCATGACCTTCACTTTCAAACTTGCCTGCATTACGACTCTTTGCTCAACTCCAGGTACCGGTGAAAACAAGAGGCCAAGTATACATCTCTCCTTTTTGAAACTGAAGGAAAAAAACACTATTGTGGTGGTCTCTTGCATCACGCGTGTGCCTCCAAAGAGGGATAAACACCTGCACTCTGGCACAGATGCTTGTATATGTTCTGGACAACAAGGACTTTTATCATGTCAGTATTGTCACAGTCAGATTGGCCAGTTCCAGGAGCAAAATATTTGCTTGTAGACGGTCTTTTTTCATGATGGGGCAAAACTTCGACTCCTGGAACATCTTGCTGCTGTGACCTGTGGCAGATGTAGATCTGGATTTACCTGTAAGTACGGTAATTGTTCTACCACTTGAAGAATCGAATACGGTCCAAGTGACTAAAGATCTGCTCACCAGGTGGACTGAATGAACCCAGGAGACCTGATACCTTGATGGCACAACTGACACGTAAGCAGCATCAGATCAAAGGTCACAGACAAGCACTGCCTTGGTCATGGAGCTATAGACTTGCGTTCTTGCTTTTACGCCGGTAGGCCTGCAACATCTACAGCTCTGCCCACATTTTGCCTTTGAGTGCCAAGATCTGCCCTTTGCAAATTCCAAACGGTCCTGGAGGAGCTACGGCATAATATCCCTGGTCTAGTGTCCTGTCCCATTAGAAGAAGTTGACTCCTCTGAATCCAAAGCAGTTAGAACCACCTTTTGTTCCTTATGGATCCGGAATCATGAATCGGAGGTGTGGCCCAGGGGCCAGAGCGGCTAACTCCGGAGCGCTGGGCTCACGGTTTAATTCCCAGCACCGGTGGGAGCTCAGCTAGGTACCATGTGACTCTGGGCAAAAGCTCACTTAATCTCCCTGACGGCCCCCAGCACCTTGAAACCCTTAAGGGGTGATATGTTTGTGCGTTGCAAATATGAATTGAGAAACTTAGAGAGCAGTAAGATAAGATAGCCAGCTGGTCCTAAGCACTGAATTGTGTCCAGACTAAACATGGGTGCTGTATCCCCAGGAAGCCTTTTATCTCGAGCCTGAGCCTCAGGACAACCTAAAAATACAAAATTGACCCTCCTGGGTTGGGTCTGTTGACGGTTTGATAGTAGGTTCTTGGTCAGATGGATTTTTATATTTTTTTACTGGAAACTCAACTGGCCTTTAAGACACTGAGCGGTTCAAGTGTTGATACGAGCACCTTGAGACCATGAATACGGAGGTCTACACGTGTTCTACCAAGGATGCCACATTGAATCCCATATGCCTGGCACCTCTGTCCCGTTGACTCCTAGTAAACACTCTTATTGGGAAACATCCTTTACGACGCAACTTTTACCACGCAGTGCCTTTACAACGCAGGTTTTTCAACGCAAGTTATTACAACGAATTGCGCTAGGGGCGCTCTAGGATAGGTAATAGTTTAATTTACTATCCAACACCTTCCCTACTATCCACGGGGACTGGAGTTGGAATAGTAAATTAAACTATTCACTATCCAGCGCCCCCCAACGCAAGTCGTTGTAACGACTTGCGTTGAAAACCTGCGTTGTAAAGTCATGCGTAGTAAAAGCATGCGTTGTAACAACGTAAATCCCTCTTATTTGGTGTTAACCTCACCATCCTCCATGACTTCAACCCCACAGAATTAGGTAACTACTCAAGTCCCTCATTGACTAGGGACACTAAATAAGGTCATTGATTATTTTCTGCTGAAAATGCAGATTTAAAATTTGTCTGCAAAAGTTTGGAACTTTTGGACATTTCTCACAGATTTTGGACATTTTGAGAACTAGGCACATATGCTGTATTTCACGCTGAATTTTCCGCAAGAGAGAAAGCATAAGAAAAGAAAAGAGCAGTGAATCTGGCCAAGGAGGAAGGCTGGCCGTGGTACCTATTAACATGGGCTAGCCGCTCGGCTGTTACCCCTTGAGGTATTTATTTATTTACACACATGAGCTGAAAGTACTGCTGAACAGTGGCCAGCTGTCCATCAAAAGGGTAAATCCAAATATGACAGGTGAAAGCATCATCTGTATTCCTTTACCTGAAAGTACCACTACTGTTGATGTATATACTTCCAGCATGTTCGAATCCCAAGCAATTATGAGGTTTCCTCTTACAAATGATGACTAACCCATTTACTACACTGAGTCCCACATTTTTTGCCTAGTATTTTGCAGTGTATTTCACTTGCTTTCAGAAGGTGAAACTTCCAGGTGTGGAAAAGTGCACATGACGTGTTGTACATCATGTTTAAACCAAGGGCCATATTTATCAAGTAGTTGTGTCGCACGCAACAGGGTCTAAGAGCGACTCAACTACTAAGTGTGATTTATCAAGCCACTCAAAGCCACATAGGGTGGCCCTGAGTGGCTCATAAATGTGGGGTAACGAAACGCAGCACAAACTGCTGCATTGCATTAATCTGCCCCAGGGAGGCGTTCCATGGGTGGCGCATGGGTGTTACCATGTAACATCCATGGATGTTGACACATTCCCAGATGTACCATAAGTGGTAGGCCTGGGAATGCACCAAAACTGCTACACCTCCCTAGGTGAGGCATGACAAAGAGAAATATGTTTATTTCTCCTCGTTTTTTCCTCTTTCTTTGCACATAGAAAGAGGAAATTGCCTCAGAGGATTGTTTTGTGCAGAAGGTGTCCCTTCCTGCACTAAAATAATCCTGCATACAACTCAGGCACCCTCGCACCATGGTGGAAGGGTACAAAATGAAACCAGAAAACATGGATAAATCACAGCTTCCCATCTTAAACTGTGTGATCTTAGGCAAATATTTAATTTCACCAAAACTCTTTCTCCTACATTAGTACGCATGAAAGCACTTTCAAATATGTGCATTCAGAAGACCATTTATACAAAAATGTATTGTGTTTGAGTTAATACACTATAATGTTGCTCTATAATAATCTGGGTCAGGTTCAGGGTTTGTATGACAACTGTCTTGTCTCTTAATTCACTAATGGTTCATGTTTAAGAACTGTCACTTAAAGACCTACTTCTGAGTGCAGTGTTATAATGTGATGTATTAATTTGTTAAAGAAATACGCTTTTTGTAATTTTGAAGAGATTTTATCAAATGTATATAATGTTTGTTGTATGATTTATATCGCAAACATTTTCAGGGCTTGACTCGTGCATGGGCTCAAAGATCCGAGCCAGACCCTCAGCTCGGCTCTGGCTCAGCTCTCCCTGTTATTATGTTGGCTTGCCCACCCCAAGGCAAATATACATGTTTACTTGGGTCACACATATGTCAAGGGCTATGGAGGCAAGGTACATGGTACATCAGAGATCATGGCATCAGGGCATAGGGGGAACAGCGTATACTACGCAACTTTTACAACGCTGTGCCTTTACGACGCAACTTTTACAACGCAAGTCGTTACAACGACTTGGGCGGGGGGGCGCTCGAGGATAGGGAATAGTTTGATTTACTATCCAACTCCTTCCCTACTATCCACGGGGACTGGAGTTGGAATAATAAATTAAACTATTCACTTTCCAGCGCCCCACCAACGCAAGTCGTAACGACTTGCATTGTAAAAGTTGCATCGTAAAGGCATGCGTTGTAAATGCATGCGTAGTAACGACATACATCCTACCATAGGGAGGCCGATGAGAGGTGACTGAAAGAGGAGAAAGTTTTTCACATTGCAATACAAAAAAGAGCCAATAAGAGGGATTTTCAGGGGAACAGAAATGGATGCGCCTGGTGTAGTGGTTTATTTCATTTCCTTATTAAGTTAAGCGCCATTAATACATAGTTTTGTCCACATTTCTGAAAGTTTTGTAGACTTTGGTAGATTTTACCTTCTTTTTCTGCTGGAATTTGAAAAACTTTCTTAAAATCTTCATTCGATCATGATCTCACCTTGTACCATTAGCTTAATAACAGTAGACATATTTATCAACATTTTATGTCAGTTCCAGGTCACAAAATTGTTGCAAGCCAGTACAAAGTGTTGATAAAGTATTTACTTTCCAGATTAAAAATATGTTTGCAGTGTAAAATATCCCTACACCAATAGCTCTTTGCTCTACTTTGAGTTACTTTGCGTCATGAATGCGTACAACAGGTGGACATGGGTGTTCCCATGTCCTCACTCAAGTTTATTTAGACAAAGCTAACAATGGTAGAAGGGGATTTGTCCCAAAAAAACATAAAGCTTCCTCATGGGAGTTGCTAAATATGAGAAATAGAGCTAGGCAGCCTGAAAGAGCACCATTGCTGGGGAAGAGAGTATCGGCACCATATATTAGTAGAGAGGGCCGGACTGGCCGTTGCGGGCACCGGGCAATCCCCCCGTGCGCCGCAAGGGTTGGGGCCGGTTTTGGGCCCCTGGGGGCCATTTTTGTAACAGGGCCGATTTTGCAGCATAGTACCAAAATCGGCCCTGTAACAACATCGGCCGAAAACCGCCCTGGCAAAGAGCTCGGTCGTACCCCCAACCTCCCCCGGGGGGCCGGCCGAGCACTTTGCCAGGGCCGATTTTGGTTCCCAGTCCGGCCCTGTTAGTAGATATGCTGTTGCCCAGGTCTCTCCTCATCAGCAGCGGTGATTCCTCCTAAGGGCGCAGGAGCGTTGCCGCCCACCCCATGCCAGTGGAACAAACATGAAAAATAAAATGGTAATAAAGGGATTCTATTACCATTTTATTTTTCAGTGCAGCCAGCCCAAGCTGTGTCAGGGCGGGCCTTCGCTGCAGATCGGCAGCACAGAGTAGTGGTGGTTGCTGCTTCAGTTTAAACTGCGTATGTCACTTTGTCTTGCTGTCTGTCTTGCAATGGCCAGCCTGGAATGTGCATTTTAAACCTCTCCAAACCGAGCTGTCTTGGATTGAGAGCAAGCACAGGTCCCCAGCGCCTGAGGGAGCGTTGGGGCAGCCTGCTCCAACCAATTGTGGTGCTTCTCCCATGCTGGGTAATATTATCAGCAGCATGAGATCAGAGTCCGGATTGGTTAGGGAAGTGCCTCAGAGACTCCTCCCTCTCTTGGAGCCGAAGACTGCAGGACCGAAGAAGAACATGAGGTAGTGGGTAAGTAAGCCTATTTTATATTTTAATAAAACTACTTTCATGCCCACTTGCAGGCAGTGTGAGAAACTTGCACTGCCTTGGCTTCAGCCTCGACTCCGGAGCTCTCAATCATGGACCATTATAAACACTGTTTATAATAAACCACAATTGAGAGCTTTGCTGGTTTATCACAGTGTCTGTAAGTGGGTAAAAATTTTCACCCCACCAATTTAGAATGAAAGCGGCCACTACTGCTCCTCAGCGGTGAGCCATCATCAAGACTGGATGGGCCCCGCTCCCCTTCCTTTTCAGGCAGCCAGGCACTTTATATGCACAAAATGTGCAAGTGCCTGGTAGCAGGAGTCAAGCTTTGTTGGGCAGAAGACTTCACAGCCCTGAGGGCCTGACCTCATCGGCCCAGAAAAACCTTTTAAAAGCCCCCGCCCCCATCATGACAAGGGAAGGTCACTGATAGACTCAAGCCATGGAGCTTTTGTTTTAACCCCTGAAGTGCCCAGGGCTGACTGCCTATAAGCAACACCTGGTCACAGAGTGGTGTGGAGTCAGCACCTCTCATTAACCCCTTCCACTCTGTAAGGAGGTAGAGAAGGGCCTCCTCTCATTAATTCACCTATGACAGTTTCAGCTAAGGAGAGGGGGGCGGCGGGATCTTCCGGCTGTCCCTTACTACCTCAAAGCCTCCAGGAACCACTGAGGAATTTCTGCTTCTCCCTCCTTTCTCCCGATGTCACCGCAATAGCCAATAAGTCCTTGTTGAATGTTGGATGCATGTGTGTATGTGTAAATGTATGTGTATGTAAGCTTGCATGCTCTGAATGGATGTGTGTGTGGGGGGGCACTTGTGTATAGTGGGTATATGTGTGAACTGTGCATGAAGCAAGTGTGATTAGGTGTGTGCTTTTGTGGAAGAGAGTGTGCATGTGTGTGCCCTCCCAACTACTTCCTGTTTAGCAATAAGGACCGACCCCTATACCCAGATTGGAATCTGAGTCAAATAGTTGCAACAGAAACAGTGCTGTTGTGGGTTTAATTCATACAAAAATCAATTCAACCAAGGTAAAATATTATGACACTTAATGAAAATGTGGGTATCTTTTAAATTTCGAAATGCAATGTATCCTTCACATATCTTGGTACAAAGAATAATATAGTCTGGTGCAGACGGCTTATTGTGCAAAAAGTGCAAATTGTGTGATCAATATTTGCAAATTAACGTAAATAAAAAGCAATCATTGAGTGTCATAATGTTGAACGGCCTATTTCTTCAAAAGTCTACCTTTCGAATCAAAGGTCCACATAAGTACACAAGGCTGTAGAAGATAACATTTAAATCAAGTCCACAACACCTTGTTTGGCTCCTGGTGCGGGCCTAGCAGAAGGAGCTTCCCAGACCCGAGCTGCTCATGAGCTCTCTGGTACTGCAGCTTACAGGCAGTGCTTTAAATGGGCCGGTACTGTCCCGTACTGAGTCCCGGCACTTTTTTAGGTCTCGGCTAGCGTAGGCTGCACACATGCGCACACGAGATTTAATGACTCTGAGTAGGGAGGGTAAACCCCGCCCCTCTTCTCCATTGGCTGGCCTCCTAAACGGCGGCCAGACATTGCAGAAGAGGTCTCAGTTACGTCATTCTCTCCATCTAAGCCCCGTCCTTTTCGTATTGGGGGGCGTGTTTTTTAGTTTTGTTCTACCCTCTTCTCCATTGGCTGGAATGGTAAACAACAGTCAAAAACACACCCGTTGTTTACATTCCAGCCAATGGAGAGGAAGGGAGAAAGAAAAAAAGAAAAACATGCACCAGGTCTGAAATGGACGGGGCTTCGATAGAAAGAAATACGGCCAGGGCAAAAGCATAATGGCGGCCACTGTGACTACCGGGCCTGGGGCAACAGGTTTGTTGACCGGGTGCGCAGTTAGGCACCTGACCATGACGGGCCGCTAGACTGTCCGAGCCCGCTCAGCACCAGGGGTTGGCCGCGCTCCGCATGGGCTTCTGTTCGCCGTGTGCAGCCGGTGTGAGGGAGATGAGGCTGCCGGAAGAGCGCGGCGCCCCCGTTCTCTTAGCGTGCGGTAAAGATAATACCAATGTGGTGGTCCAGGAAAGGTGTGCATCATGTTTAGTATTTGCAATCTGTACAATGTAAAACAACAATTACATGTTCTTTTTTCGTATGACGATTCCAATGATTATTCTGGTCTCTGCCCCAGCAGAGCCAGTTGAGTAAGACTAATATACGTTCACTATGTACGCAAACCAGGCCAGAGTCTCTGTTCTCCACGGTGCCTCCCTATTTGTTGTCATTTAGATCGCAGGTGGGGTACATGTACTTTATGAGCAATGCTTGAGTTTGTTTGAAACTTTGTGCTTTGCATACAGTCCCATATGAATTGGGCAATAAGAGCCTGCCAGATAGTGGTCAACAAAATTACGGCATAATTTCCTTTCCAACATGGTGCCTTTGTTGTGTCTTTTCCTGCACGCTTCTAGCATTTTAACAATATGGCAGTCGCTGGTCTCTTTAAACAAGCACCGTCTGACCGGTAGACTTCAACTTTTGGATTCTGGCATGTGACAGTAGTGTTGGTGCAGAGGAAGCTTCTCCTCATCTCTCCATGGTGGGATTCGGACCACGTGTAATATTTTCAGTAAGTATCTGGAAGTTAGGCACCCGACCATGACCGGGCCGCTAGACTGCCTGAGCCCACTCGGCACCAGGAGTTGGGCGCGCTTCGCATGGGCATCTGTTCGCCGTGCGCAGCCGCTGTGAGGGAGATGAGGCTGCCAGAAGAGCGCAGCGCCCCCGGCCTCTACTTCCTGCACGGGCCAGAACACTTCACGTGAGACCCCAGTGCGCGAATTCTGTGCCGGCGTGTACCAGGTGAGTGATGCCGTAGGGGGAAAAGTGCTCACACCCGCATCCCCGTGGGCAAGTGTCAGGCGGGGATAAAGTAAACACAGCCCCGCCTCCCCTGTTATGTTGTTGTCTTCCTGTAGCTCGCGACCTTCCCCTCACGAGCGCCCGGCCTCGCGCTCCTTTACAGTGCTGCAGGGTAGGGCTGTCGTGCCTCATTCTCACAGCTCGGGGGTGCAGAACCAGAGTGACCGCGTGGCCCTTTGTTTTTCTCTTCTTTTGTTAACAGCCCACCCCGGCCTCTGAGTGGTAGCGCCCCCCAGCCATTATTATTACCCCCCACCCAACCCCTGGGTGCCTGACGTGTCGGTACTGTGGAGGCATCCAGGCCTGTTCTCTGTAAATATCATAGTTTTTAACATTAGCGTGCAGTAAAGATAATACCAATATGGTGGTCCAGGAAAGCTGTGTATCGTGTTTAGTATTTGCAATCTGTACAATGTAAAACAACAATTACATGTTCTTTTTTCGTATGACGATTCCAATGATTATTCTGGTCTCTGCCCCAGCAGATCCAGTTGAGTATGACTAATATACGCTCACTATGCATGCAAACCAGGCCAGAGTCTCTGTTCTCCACGGTACCTCCCTATTTGTTGTCATTTAGATCATAGGTGGGATACATGTACTTTATTAGCAATGCTTGAGTTTGTTTGAAACTTTGTGCTTTGCATGCAGTCCGATATGAATTGGGCAATAAGGGCCTGCCAGATAGTGTTCGACAGAATTACGGCATAATTTCCTTTCCAACATGGTGCCTTTGTTTTGCCTTTTTCCTGCACGCTTCTAGCATTCTAACAATATGGTGGTCTCCGGTCTCCTTAAACAAGCACTGTCTGACCGGTAGACTTCAACATTTGGATTTGTGCATATGACAGTAGTGTTGGTGCAGAGGAAGCTTCCCCTCATCTCTCCACGGTGGGATTTGGACCACGTGTAATATTTTCAGTACGTATCTGGAAGTTAGGCACCCAACCATGACGGGACCGCTAGACTGCCTGAGCCCGCTCGGCACCAGGGGTTGGCCGCTCTCCACTAACTAACTACTTCTATTGCCTACAACTCACTCCTCCTCTACTCTATACAAGTATACTCTCTATTAATCAACTAGTCACTCTCTACTAACTATTAATCACTGCTAATACTCTCTACTACTCTCTAATGCTTACCTATTGCCATTGTAAATGACAATGCCATATATTTATCGGTTTAAAAAAAAAACAGTAAATGAAAAAAATGACATTTGCAATGCCAATATCTCTAACTTTAACGAAGACGAGACCATTGCATTGTAAATGCTTGTTATTTTCAGAAGGAGAGTGCCTACACTTCTCAAGAGAAACATAATACTGTTAATTGGAGAGTAACGGCAATTCTCAGAAACAAGCAGGTACTACCGTACAGAGTACCTGCACTTCTATTATTCCATTTCAAGCACTGCGTACATAAAGGGCACGAGTCTGGGGTATACACGGGTAGACGGCGTCCACCACTTTTTTCACAGGGTGAACGCCATCCAACCTGCCAAGAATTTAGGCCCCATTGAATAATGTGCTGAGCGGATCCCGGTGTAATCTTCAAATACCCGGACACTTTCAGCCGCGCCTGCATGTTGTCTGCTTTCCATGTGCAACAAGCAACAACGTGAAGGCGGGGCCGGACATTTCTTATTTTACACTCCTGCTGGTCCCATAACAAAATCCGAAGTTGAGGGGTCATCAGGCCACTTTTTAGGTTTCGCCTAGCCAAGGCTGCGCTTGCGCAGTCTCCGCTGGGAGAAAACTGATGTTTTAGAGAACGGGGTTTGAACCCGCCCCTCTACTCCATTGGCTGGCCTCGTAACTGCTGGCCAGCGATTGGAGGAGAGGGGCGTCACTCCGTTCAAGCCCCGTCTTTTTAGGATTCGGGGTGTGTTTTTTAGTTTCTTTCTCTCATCTCCCATTGGCTGGAATTTTACCTTCCAGCCAATGGGAAGAGGAGAGAATGAAAACCACGCCCCCGAATCTGAAAATGACGATGCTTTCTCCGAGGCATTTCTGCTTCACCTCGGAGAAAGATGGTGGTGTCATGGCGTTGTCTGACCTCCCACGCAAGAGACAGAGACTCCCCCCCCTGAGCAGGGAAGTTTTTGTACGTCTGTTCCCTCGTTGTGCGTCTATTCCCTCGTGCTTTCCGACCCCCCCTCGTTGTGCTTGCTTTCCAACCCCCCTTGTTGCTTGTGCCTGCTGTCCTGCCCCCTCGTTGCTTGTGTTTGCTGTCCAGCCCCCTCGTTGCTTATGCTTGCTGTCCTGCCCCCTCATTGCTTGTGCTTGCTGTCCTGCCCCCCTCTCGTTGCTTGTGCTTGCTCTCCTGCCCCCCCCCTCGCTGGTTTTGCTTGTTTAAGTGCTTGCTGCTTATATATATTATTTAAGTATGTGCTAAGTAAAAAAAATGGCTTTAGACGACTTTTTTAATATTTGTACTGTGCTTTGGTGAGGCGGATCACAGCCTGTTTGGACTAGGCGACTCTGGAATGGCTGCCGCTGGGTTGTGAGTGTTTACGAGTCTTGCTTGCTGCTGTTTGGGTTCGGTTCGGCTGCGTGTGGGTAGACTTTGGGGGGACCCTGGCTTGGATGGAGGCCTGCACAAAGGCACCTGCACCCCTGCTGCGGCCCCCCTCTGACCTGCACTTTAATTGGCCATGAGCTGCCATTAATTAGAAGTGCGCCGCCACGCTGCTAGCTCCTGGGGGATTTTGAGGTCGGAGCCGGGCTGTGACCCTCCCGCGGATTCAGAGACGCGGTGCACTCTTCACAGCTGCTGCCCGCGGCTAATCCTGGGACCTTGCAGTATGTTGCTGAGGCCTGTGTTTTACAGGCCCACACTCCCCCAACCCTCAGGGCCCGGACATGCTGAGGCCTGGCCGACTGAATATTGTGCACATCACTCAGACGCTCCCTCCTCCCCAGATGCCCTCGCACTCAACACTGAGGACCAAGCCCACACAGAGGCTCTAGGGTGCGGTTATCACAGTAAAGGTACACATTGTTAGATAGGAGTGGACTCACCCTAGTCGCACCTGGTTGACAAGGGGAGTGAGGGGGGCATCCATGTTCTTAAAATGCAGTCACACAGGTTGCAGAGCCCTGTGGCTGTGACACTATCATGGTGCACCCAGACTCACTTTTTAAGTATCTTTAATTCTGCAACAGTCACGGGCCACTAGCCCAACCCTAAAAAACTCCAAGCGCCTGGAGGCGGTAGAGAAGCTGCCGAGTCCTCCGCCCCAGCCGGTGAGTGCTTGCTTTTCTGCCCCCCCTGTTCCTCGTTGTGCTCCCTTTTCTGCCCGCCAACCCCGTTGCCTTTTTGTGCTGTGCTGTGTGTGTGTGTGTGTGTGTGGGGCTCTCTATGTGTGTGTGTGGGGGGCTGTGTGTGGGGCTCTGTGTGTGTGTGTATGTGGGGCTGTGTGTGTGGCTCTCTGTGTGTGTGTTTGCGGCTCTCTGAGTGTGTGGGTGGGTGCAAATGCAATAGTTCTCGCATTTGCGAGAGATTAAGCTATTGACATTGTAAATGATAATGCCATTTATTTATCTGTTTTCAAAACCAACACATAAATAAAAATTTGGTAATTTACAATGTCAATAGCTCTAACTTTGGCAAAAGCGAGACCGTTGCATTGTAAATGCTTGTTTTTTTAGTCTCTTTGCTGGGAGCAGTCAGGAGCCTCACATCTGATGCAAATGAAGCGGAGGGGAAACAAAGGCTCACACTTTGTTAGCACTTCACACATACTTAAGAGAGGCTGCTCTTCAATGTGTTCAGTCCCTGTTTAGGAGATATGCATGCACTGTAAGAATGTCAGATGTGTTGGTCTTTCACAGCATTTACACAAACAAATTGCATTTATATAGAGCTTACTTCCCCTGAGGAGGCGTTGAAATAATTTAAGTACTAATATTTTTTCTTGTATAGCCCTACTCATCCCAATACAGATTGTCAGAGCGCTTTTCATCAACATTTGCGTATTACATATACAATAAATGATATAAGTCTGTAAATGAATGAACAAGATGTGTTACTTAACACTGGGGGATTGCAAGGTGTAGAAGTCACAAATCATCTTTCATAGCTTACAGAGCTATTATCCTCGCAATGCACTCAAACATACACATGATAGACCTGCTAAACATATATGTGAGGGCTTTAGTTCTGATGTCACTTCTTGTGATGCCGCTTCCTATAAAGTTGTGGCTTGTGATGCCACTTTCAATTATGTAAATTCCTGTGATGCCTTGTGTGATGTCATGCGCCGTAATGTAGCGCAACGTGATGTCACTTGCATACTGCCTATACACCTATGTAATTGTAACTTTTCTGTGCAGATGCACCAGGACTGTGGTTCCTAAAATGAGTTGGTGGTGGAACTGAAAACGTGGCTCTGAGGGTTCACGAAGGTTGAAAATTTACGCCTGAACGCTTGCCACAGGTTTGCTATTTTGGCTTCTCTGAGATCAAGCACGCAGATGCAGACGACCGCTGGCTCTGTGACGTCAGAGCCCTCCTGAGCTGTGTTGTGAGGGGAGTTTCCCTGGGTTTGTGCTATGTGTGTGTGTGTCAGGCTGCTGTGGTCACTCTCCCTCACTAACATTAGTTACCCTCTGAGACAGTCGCGGGTTGGAAGCCGCTATCAGAGGGAAACTCACACACAGCTCACATTCCCTTTGCTTTCCCACTGTCGGTAAAACTTTTTTTGTCTTTCCCTTTTTGGCGCGCAAATGAGATGAGTAACACGATGCCTGTGGGTCAGCGGAGATCCCCGAACCGTGGGGCAAAACAGCGTGACTCACATATACAGCTCAGTGAGACGGGGGGTCGTTACCTGGCTCCCGAGGATATTTTAGGCATTAAACATTCCCCATCGTTGCCCCGGAGTGCATGAGTCAGGGTGGAAGAGTCTGCCACATTACTTAACAAGGGTATTCCTGACCCACGCCCTGTGCATTCACTTCAGACACTGCTGTGCCGGTCGTCAGGGGGCTGCGTGCTGGTGCTGTGTGTTGTGCAATGTAAACAATGTCGGTTCAAGCCCGTGGAGTACTCTACGTCCATGTTGTGCCAGCACAGCGTGAGTCTTTAAGCATGCCATTTAGCAGTGTTGCAAGCTTTCCACAACTCCTAAAGCAAAAAAGTAAAATGTGCCCTCTTTATCCCAGTTTTAGTAGCAAATATAGATTTAATTGGGTTGCAGGGAGCTTTTGACACTCATGGGCCCGGTGTCACAGCTCCTGCAGCACTACTGATAACTAAGCACCAGATTATGTTGTTATGCGTAATAGAACTGGCCTATAACTGCACCTGTGTGTATGGGAGTGCTTCACTCTAACCAGGTCCACTGGAATTGTGCGGCAGCGAAGGGACCAAATTATGTGGCAGTGTTGACCAAAATGTCTGGCAAGAAAAGGCAAATCGTGTGGTGTTAAATGGCACATTTTGTGATAGTATAACTTCGTTACTTTGTCTCATTTATACATGTTTACACTGTCTGGACCAAGCTTTCATTTTATTAAAGCCAGTTTAACACACCAACACACTAGTAAGCAGCAAAATGGTGATCAGTTAACCTTTGCAAAGAGTCATCCATTGCACAGCAACAGGTGTTGCAGATTTTTTAGTAACTCTTGATCCGTTTGAGCTAAAACAACATTTTTCCTTAAAATCTGCAGTTTAGGCAGCACATGGATTGTGAGCCAAATGCAGCAAATTCATAAGTATGGAGAAAATTCTGAAGCCGCAAAAGCTTATAATTCCAATGGCCTTGACTACAAGTACACATGTATATGTTTAATGTGTGTATGGCAGTACAGCATATGAGTGCATGAAATTACTCTTATATAATCATTAGCATCACACAAGTTTATACAGGTCCTACCTCGTGTGCAGCATATATATGATTTTGTGTGCTTCACTTGTGTTCGCTCTGCACGGTGAATGTCCGAATGGGACAACATTCCAGTCACTGGGACCTCAACTAGGCTTTGATTAGTAGACACTAGACTCCAGTACTTGAAAATAAGTATTCACAAGGTTTTTCTCCTACTGCTGGACTGGCAATGAGATCCTGTACACTGGAAGACTGCTTGATATTGTGACCAACCAAAAGAAGACCTCATCCTTGACCTCCGTGGAGCTCGGCGTTAGGACGGATGGAGGTAGCATCAACGGACCAAGACAGTCAGAGGACATTCGACTCTTGCAACCAATCTAACCATAGACACACATGCAACAAAAGGCAATAACTTGATATCATAGACTTGAAGGAAGCTTCATTACCAACATCTATTGTGAGCTTGAACTGTCTTTCATTTTCCTGGTGCCATTAGACGGTCTAAATCAGCCAAGGAGACACTGAGATCTTTCCACTTGACCAATGCCATTGGGGTTATGCGGAGCATGCTGCACATGTTTTCTCTTTATGAAATTACCTTTCGACCATCTCCATAGCTTTTACAGTTATGGAGATATCATGGTTTAATTCACAATTGTCCGATAATCCTAGATATTAGTTTCCAGTTGACACTGGTCAAGTTTTGGGATTTAGCAGTCCTGCCAGTACTGTAATGAAGTGCCACAGTATAAGTTTGACCTCAATCGGATCGTTTTATAAAAACTGGGTACCTGGTTTTGGTGCACGCGGGAAGCTTAGAAGTGCTTCCTATACTGAAAACTATTGAAAGTTTGAGACACCAAGGCAAATCCGTAAATGGTCTCATTTTGAGCTATCCTGATCTGGGAAAGATCCCTGGCAGTCCGGTTACATTGGACTATTAGATCTTTTTTAATTACTTTAACTGTTTCTGACTAGAAACTCAGATGCAGGATCTCAACATCACTGAAATTTCCGAATTGTACTCAGAGCCAGAGACACTAAAACAGATGCTCTGATATATATTAGCAATTAAAATAAATTGGGTTTCTGGTTGAGGGGGTAAAACCCTACTCAAGGAGAAACCACAATGCTTGTTAGGTTGAAGTCACAAGCAAACCGCAAATTAAACTGTGCTAAGCCCTCAGGTAGTTTGGAACAGAGCAGTTAAGCTTAGCTTAGAGGCAATTTGTAAAGTATTTATGCAGCACTTCAAACAGTAATAAAGTTAAAACACAACACAAGAAAAATTCCACACCAAGATCGAAAAATAGAGTCTTTTTTTTTATAAATAAACCAACACCTAAATTACAAAAATCCAATCAGTAGAACTGGAGATATGCACGTTTAAAGATTTCAGTGAAAATAGTGGCAATGCACATAGCGCCTACTGTGGTTATCTAGTACTCCGGACTGGGACAAAGTCAGAAGTACAGGCCAACTGCGAAGCAATGTGAGCTGACTACAGGGACCCAATTAGGTCAGTTGAACTTAGTACCTTAATCCTGGCTGCAGAGAGATGCAGAGTCCCGGTTGAGGATGCTTGTGCAGCAGTAGCAATGCGAGTAGATGCGTCGTGCAGCTGCGACTCCGAGTAGCTTCGAAGTGTGATTCAATATCCTTGTGTGGAGATGCATCGCGCAGTGGTGAGTCCGATGGCTGCATTAGGTGAGCCGATGTCCTTGTGTGAAGATGTGATGAGCAGCGGAGGTGGTTTTGATGGGCTGTTGTGGGCAATGCAAAGTCCTTGCATCGGGGAAGTCCAAACAACATAGGTGATACATCGGTTTCAAGGATGATGGGTCGAGTAGCAAAGACAATGAGTCAATTCTAATGAATCCACAGATTGGCTGGCAGAGCACCTTCAGACCACCTTCCAATGGTCCAGGACTGGGATGGCACCTCTTGGGAGGGCAGGACTCGCAGATGGCTGCGTGCAGGTGCTGAGTTCAAAGTGGTTGGTAGTCTGTTCTGTCCCTGAGGCTTCTGATGAGGAGGCCACCCAAATAGCCATTGGAGTCACTCTGGGGTCCTGGGTTTAGAGTTGCAGTCCTTCTCACTCAGGTAAGATGTCAGCACAGCAGGGCAGCAGTCCTTCAGGACAACAGTTCAGCAGAGTGGCAGTCCTTTCAGCAGCACAGCAGTCCTTCTTCCTGGAAGTCTCCAACAGGTCCAGATGTGCACTGAAGAATTGGGTCTAATATTTATATCTTGTGCTCACTATTGAAGTGGAGGAAGTGGAGGAAGCATCTAGAGGTTTCCACTCCCTGAGGTGTCAGGCATCCACATCCTCCCTGCCCTGGGCACAGCTTGTCTGGGGTCTGGGCTTGTCTGGGGTCACAAAAGGCTAATGGAGAACCATTTGTGAGAGTGCTCAGGCAGAGCCTTTATGTCTGCAAGTGTGGTAGGTGGCAGATTTCCCCCCTCGTTAATTCAGAGTGGCCCATCCTGCCAACATCTAGCTTCTCACTGGGAGAAAACACAAAGACCAACTGCCACCTACACCTAGTCATGTCATCCAGCAACAGACTACAGGCACCAAATGGTTAGGACAAGAGAATGCCGTCATTCTAAAATCTTCATCACACTAGATGTCGTGCAGGTTTGTCAATTACTACGGCAGTGGAATGAGCATGAAAACATATTCATTATCTCTTACCATGTGAAGGACCATATTTTTGCTTTATGATCAACGTGATATAAACCAATATCACTTCCTGCCAAGCCGATTGTTTCCATTACTGGAAGAAGACACCGTGCAGGGTTGTCGACTATTACGGCAGTAGAACGAGCATTACAATGTATTCATTATCTTATACCATATGAAGGACCACACACCAAAACATATGGCATTTTAGAAAGGTATCTACAGATCTACTCATCTATTCTCGATAAGATCTACCATTTTTATCATACAGATCTACTTATGAAATGTCGGTAATCTTCAAATGATTGTTTTGTCCTGAAGATGGTCTTATGGCTTTTAATTACAATTCTTTAGACACCAAATTCGAACTGTTCACTGTTCACAATTGAAAGTTATCACTTATTTAATGTAATAAGATAACACAATGTTATCCTATGGGTAAGGTAGGCCTCACAGAAGTGAAAAAAAATGTAAGAGGTTTTCACTATCAGGACATGCAAAACATAAAAGTACATGTCCAACTTTTTAAATACACTGCACCTTGCTCTCTGTGCTGTCCAGGGCCTACTCTAAGGGTAACGTATAAATATTCAAAAGGGAGATTTCAGCCTGGCAAGAGGCTTTCCCTGTCAGGTCGAATTGCCAGTTTAAAACTGCACACACAGGCTGCAACGGCAGGCCTGAGACATGTTTAATGGGGGCTACCTAAGTGGGTGGCAGAATCATCAGTGTTAAAGGCCTAGAGGTAGCATTTAATTTACAGGCACATGGTACATGTAGTACCACTTTACTAGGGACTTGCAAGCAAAATAATTAAGCCAATTGGTAGTAAGCCAGTTCTACCATATTTTAAGGAGACAGCACAAACCCTTTAGCACTTATTAGCAGTGGTAAAGTACGAAGAGTCCTAAAGACAGCAAAAACAAAGTCAGCAATGCAGGAGGGTTGAAGGCAAAAAAGTTAGGGGAGAAGGACGCCAAGAATGCCAGGTCTAACAGTAACTGAGCTACATTGTTTTTTGTGTATAACCCTTCTTCTCCAATTAATAGCTTTGGTCACAAACATTTTAGCAAGACCCATTGAGCCCCTCAGACTTTGACAATACATAAACACCCGCCATGTTATGTAAAAATGTTGCTCCTTATTCATGAATGCTATTAATGATTCAGAGGTCAGATCTCAGCCCCAGAAGGTGAATATGACCTATTTAATTGTATCACTTTATGTACATGTTAATAGATACGTATTGCATTTTGAATTTAAGGCACTGATAGGACAATCAGTCTATTGTGTCAGTATTTACTGTCTACTCCGGCATCTGAGTTTCTGACATCTATGACCTAAAACAGTAAGCATTCCCTACTCCATAAACATATATTGTAACAATGCAGAAGGTTTACGTGTGAGGTATCAATGGTTTTTTAGCTTTTGTAATAATAACACTTTCATTCTCTGTGGAGCTTCATTTTGTCTATCACCAGAGGGGCATTTGAGATATTGTCCCTACTTATCATTGAATGATGAATCAACTGAGAATGACACTAAGGCCCCTATGCTGTCGGATTAAAAGTTGGCATTACCTGCACCCAATAGATACTGATACTATCTGCAGAGCTTTTTTTTTTAGCAAATATAGTAAATACAAAAACTCAGAATTGTGCAGCACAAAGTGAAACATCAAATGTTGTTTTAGTATTAATTGCCCCCAAATCCTCCCGTTTTACCATTTTGGTTCCCATTTTACCCTGACCAGCGGTCAGGAAAAAGCAGCAGGTGTGTTAATCATCACACAGCTTGGAATGCCAATCCCTGTGCAAATTCCTGTTGATGTCCAAATCCAGAATCAGGGTGTAATTTGGCGCAGCACCAAACAGCCTACTGATGACAATAAAAGTTTTGTTCACCATCCGGAATCAGAGAAAAATATGATGACAACTCCTTCAGGAAGACCACAAATCCATATGTTTGATGCAAACATAGTTACATGATAAAATAAATATCCTTCTATATTAATCGAAGTAAAGCTTTTTATTAACTTAATACATTAGTTCGTGAGGTGGTTCTTGCCTTTTGGGTAAACTTTAACCAATGACTTCAAGGTAAGGAAATCACTTCTCGAGTAAGTCTGAATGGATTAATATATGTACTTTCATTGTTTCATTCCAGGGGCAATTCACTGCAGCCCTCTTGTAATGGATCCAGTAACTTGGTTCTGTTGCGGTTTATTAGGTTTGAGTACAAGGCCTCCTTGACAAGGTAACATCATCATAACTTTGCAGTGATGTCAAACATAACTTTTTATTTAATGTATATAATTATTCAATTAAAAAAATAGGTACTAGGGCTGGCAGTACTGTAGCTTTATAGCCCGCCGTAGCGGGCTATACCGGCTGTTAAAGGCCCGCTGCAGCGCTAAAGTCCCGAGCCGAAGGTGAGGAACTTTAACAAAGCAGCAGGACTTTAATTTCTGGTATACCCCTGCTACGAAGGGCTATAAGGCTATTAGAACATTCTGCCACTAGAGGGCAGAATGTTCTAACAAATAAAACAAAGCCTTCGGGGAGCGTGAGGGCATTGAAATCCCCTCAGGCTCCCTGAAGCCCTTGTTCACAGCCAGAGCTGTGAACAAAGAAACATTGGAATGTTGAAGCTCTGGGCGTATACCAGCCATTATAAACCCGGAGCACTCCACTGTTTTCACTGGAGCTACCAACATTCCAATGGTCTAATAAAGATTATGAAAGGGGGATTAAATTCTCTTGAAACGAGAGCCGCACAAGCCACACCTACCTTTGTTTCATTTGATGAGATGCAATACTCAATTAAGTTGATAGGTACCGCACAGAGTAAATGTAGTGCAGGGAGCCAAAACAGTTTGGGGCCTCTTTATGAAATAGTCACGCATTACAGCACAGCAAGTCACCTTGCTACACTGCACTGCAAGACAGGGAAAGGGCAGGAATGCGCTGCATTTAAGGCAATACGGTGCATTTCTGCCCTTTCCTCTGTGCTGGCACTTTTGTGGCAGTCTAACACCAACGCATGCACCCTTGCACCATTTTGGAAGGGTGCCTGCATTGCACGAAGGATTGTTTTTGTGCAGGAAGGGGCAGCTTCCTGTGCAAAAACAATGCTGAGAGGCACATTCCTCTATCTATGTGTGTTGTAGAATGCAGCACACAGAGAAAGAGGACGTAACAGGGAGAAATAAAGATATTTTTTCTTATTACCCCTCTCCTGGAATGGCGCATCTTTTTGACACATTCCCAGGTTTACCATATCTGGGAATGTGTCAAAAAACCTGCGAGTTGAGTGGTGACACCCACGCAATGCACATTGAATGCCTTCCCAGGGCAGAGAGGCGACCCAGCCCAGCGTGAGTCTTTAAGCATGCCATTTAGCAGTGTTGCAAGCTTTCCACAACTCCTAAAGCAAAAAAGTAAAATGTGCCCTCTTTATCCCAGTTTTAGTAGCAAATATAGATTTAATTGGGTTGCAGGGAGCTTTTGACACTCATGGGCCCGGTGTCACAGCTCCTGCAGCACTACTGATAACTAAGCACCAGATTATGTTGTTATGCGTAATAGAACTGGCCTATAACTGCACCTGTGTGTATGGGAGTGCTTCACTCTAACCAGGTCCACTGGAATTGTGCGGCAGCGAAGGGACCAAATTATGTGGCAGTGTTGACCAAAATGTCTGGCAAGAAAAGGCAAATCGTGTGGTGTTAAATGGCACATTTTGTGATAGTATAACTTCGTTACTTTGTCTCATTTATACATGTTTACACTGTCTGGACCAAGCTTTCATTTTATTAAAGCCAGTTTAACACACCAACACACTAGTAAGCAGCAAAATGGTGATCAGTTAACCTTTGCAAAGAGTCATCCATTGCACAGCAACAGGTGTTGCAGATTTTTTAGTAACTCTTGATCCGTTTGAGCTAAAACAACATTTTTCCTTAAAATCTGCAGTTTAGGCAGCACATGGATTGTGAGCCAAATGCAGCAAATTCATAAGTATGGAGAAAATTCTGAAGCCGCAAAAGCTTATAATTCCAATGGCCTTGACTACAAGTACACATGTATATGTTTAATGTGTGTATGGCAGTACAGCATATGAGTGCATGAAATTACTCTTATATAATCATTAGCATCACACAAGTTTATACAGGTCCTACCTCGTGTGCAGCATATATATGATTTTGTGTGCTTCACTTGTGTTCGCTCTGCACGGTGAATGTCCGAATGGGACAACATTCCAGTCACTGGGACCTCAACTAGGCTTTGATTAGTAGACACTAGACTCCAGTACTTGAAAATAAGTATTCACAAGGTTTTTCTCCTACTGCTGGACTGGCAATGAGATCCTGTACACTGGAAGACTGCTTGATATTGTGACCAACCAAAAGAAGACCTCATCCTTGACCTCCGTGGAGCTCGGCGTTAGGACGGATGGAGGTAGCATCAACGGACCAAGACAGTCAGAGGACATTCGACTCTTGCAACCAATCTAACCATAGACACACATGCAACAAAAGGCAATAACTTGATATCATAGACTTGAAGGAAGCTTCATTACCAACATCTATTGTGAGCTTGAACTGTCTTTCATTTTCCTGGTGCCATTAGACGGTCTAAATCAGCCAAGGAGACACTGAGATCTTTCCACTTGACCAATGCCATTGGGGTTATGCGGAGCATGCTGCACATGTTTTCTCTTTATGAAATTACCTTTCGACCATCTCCATAGCTTTTACAGTTATGGAGATATCATGGTTTAATTCACAATTGTCCGATAATCCTAGATATTAGTTTCCAGTTGACACTGGTCAAGTTTTGGGATTTAGCAGTCCTGCCAGTACTGTAATGAAGTGCCACAGTATAAGTTTGACCTCAATCGGATCGTTTTATAAAAACTGGGTACCTGGTTTTGGTGCACGCGGGAAGCTTAGAAGTGCTTCCTATACTGAAAACTATTGAAAGTTTGAGACACCAAGGCAAATCCGTAAATGGTCTCATTTTGAGCTATCCTGATCTGGGAAAGATCCCTGGCAGTCCGGTTACATTGGACTATTAGATCTTTTTTAATTACTTTAACTGTTTCTGACTAGAAACTCAGATGCAGGATCTCAACATCACTGAAATTTCCGAATTGTACTCAGAGCCAGAGACACTAAAACAGATGCTCTGATATATATTAGCAATTAAAATAAATTGGGTTTCTGGTTGAGGGGGTAAAACCCTACTCAAGGAGAAACCACAATGCTTGTTAGGTTGAAGTCACAAGCAAACCGCAAATTAAACTGTGCTAAGCCCTCAGGTAGTTTGGAACAGAGCAGTTAAGCTTAGCTTAGAGGCAATTTGTAAAGTATTTATGCAGCACTTCAAACAGTAATAAAGTTAAAACACAACACAAGAAAAATTCCACACCAAGATCGAAAAATAGAGTCTTTTTTTTTATAAATAAACCAACACCTAAATTACAAAAATCCAATCAGTAGAACTGGAGATATGCACGTTTAAAGATTTCAGTGAAAATAGTGGCAATGCACATAGCGCCTACTGTGGTTATCTAGTACTCCGGACTGGGACAAAGTCAGAAGTACAGGCCAACTGCGAAGCAATGTGAGCTGACTACAGGGACCCAATTAGGTCAGTTGAACTTAGTACCTTAATCCTGGCTGCAGAGAGATGCAGAGTCCCGGTTGAGGATGCTTGTGCAGCAGTAGCAATGCGAGTAGATGCGTCGTGCAGCTGCGACTCCGAGTAGCTTCCAAGTGTGATTCAATATCCTTGTGTGGAGATGCATCGCGCAGTGGTGAGTCCGATGGCTGCATTAGGTGAGCCGATGTCCTTGTGTGAAGATGTGATGAGCAGCGGAGGTGGTTTTGATGGGCTGTTGTGGGCAATGCAAAGTCCTTGCATCGGGGAAGTCCAAACAACATAGGTGATACATCGGTTTCAAGGATGATGGGTCGAGTAGCAAAGACAATGAGTCAATTCTAATGAATCCACAGATTGGCTGGCAGAGCACCTTCAGACCACCTTCCAATGGTCCAGGACTGGGATGGCACCTCTTGGGAGGGCAGGACTCGCAGATGGCTGCGTGCAGGTGCTGAGTTCAAAGTGGTTGGTAGTCTGTTCTGTCCCTGAGGCTTCTGATGAGGAGGCCACCCAAATAGCCATTGGAGTCACTCTGGGGTCCTGGGTTTAGAGTTGCAGTCCTTCTCACTCAGGTAAGATGTCAGCACAGCAGGGCAGCAGTCCTTCAGGACAACAGTTCAGCAGAGTGGCAGTCCTTTCAGCAGCACAGCAGTCCTTCTTCCTGGAAGTCTCCAACAGGTCCAGATGTGCACTGAAGAATTGGGTCTAATATTTATATCTTGTGCTCACTATTGAAGTGGAGGAAGTGGAGGAAGCATCTAGAGGTTTCCACTCCCTGAGGTGTCAGGCATCCACATCCTCCCTGCCCTGGGCACAGCTTGTCTGGGGTCTGGGCTTGTCTGGGGTCACAAAAGGCTAATGGAGAACCATTTGTGAGAGTGCTCAGGCAGAGCCTTTATGTCTGCAAGTGTGGTAGGTGGCAGATTTCCCCCCTCGTTAATTCAGAGTGGCCCATCCTGCCAACATCTAGCTTCTCACTGGGAGAAAACACAAAGACCAACTGCCACCTACACCTAGTCATGTCATCCAGCAACAGACTACAGGCACCAAATGGTTAGGACAAGAGAATGCCGTCATTCTAAAATCTTCATCACACTAGATGTCGTGCAGGTTTGTCAATTACTACGGCAGTGGAATGAGCATGAAAACATATTCATTATCTCTTACCATGTGAAGGACCATATTTTTGCTTTATGATCAACGTGATATAAACCAATATCACTTCCTGCCAAGCCGATTGTTTCCATTACTGGAAGAAGACACCGTGCAGGGTTGTCGACTATTACGGCAGTAGAACGAGCATTACAATGTATTCATTATCTTATACCATATGAAGGACCACACACCAAAACATATGGCATTTTAGAAAGGTATCTACAGATCTACTCATCTATTCTCGATAAGATCTACCATTTTTATCATACAGATCTACTTATGAAATGTCGGTAATCTTCAAATGATTGTTTTGTCCTGAAGATGGTCTTATGGCTTTTAATTACAATTCTTTAGACACCAAATTCGAACTGTTCACTGTTCACAATTGAAAGTTATCACTTATTTAATGTAATAAGATAACACAATGTTATCCTATGGGTAAGGTAGGCCTCACAGAAGTGAAAAAAAATGTAAGAGGTTTTCACTATCAGGACATGCAAAACATAAAAGTACATGTCCAACTTTTTAAATACACTGCACCTTGCTCTCTGTGCTGTCCAGGGCCTACTCTAAGGGTAACGTATAAATATTCAAAAGGGAGATTTCAGCCTGGCAAGAGGCTTTCCCTGTCAGGTCGAATTGCCAGTTTAAAACTGCACACACAGGCTGCAACGGCAGGCCTGAGACATGTTTAATGGGGGCTACCTAAGTGGGTGGCAGAATCATCAGTGTTAAAGGCCTAGAGGTAGCATTTAATTTACAGGCACATGGTACATGTAGTACCACTTTACTAGGGACTTGCAAGCAAAATAATTAAGCCAATTGGTAGTAAGCCAGTTCTACCATATTTTAAGGAGACAGCACAAACCCTTTAGCACTTATTAGCAGTGGTAAAGTACGAAGAGTCCTAAAGACAGCAAAAACAAAGTCAGCAATGCAGGAGGGTTGAAGGCAAAAAAGTTAGGGGAGAAGGACGCCAAGAATGCCAGGTCTAACAGTAACTGAGCTACATTGTTTTTTGTGTATAACCCTTCTTCTCCAATTAATAGCTTTGGTCACAAACATTTTAGCAAGACCCATTGAGCCCCTCAGACTTTGACAATACATAAACACCCGCCATGTTATGTAAAAATGTTGCTCCTTATTCATGAATGCTATTAATGATTCAGAGGTCAGATCTCAGCCCCAGAAGGTGAATATGACCTATTTAATTGTATCACTTTATGTACATGTTAATAGATACGTATTGCATTTTGAATTTAAGGCACTGATAGGACAATCAGTCTATTGTGTCAGTATTTACTGTCTACTCCGGCATCTGAGTTTCTGACATCTATGACCTAAAACAGTAAGCATTCCCTACTCCATAAACATATATTGTAACAATGCAGAAGGTTTACGTGTGAGGTATCAATGGTTTTTTAGCTTTTGTAATAATAACACTTTCATTCTCTGTGGAGCTTCATTTTGTCTATCACCAGAGGGGCATTTGAGATATTGTCCCTACTTATCATTGAATGATGAATCAACTGAGAATGACACTAAGGCCCCTATGCTGTCGGATTAAAAGTTGGCATTACCTGCACCCAATAGATACTGATACTATCTGCAGAGCTTTTTTTTTTAGCAAATATAGTAAATACAAAAACTCAGAATTGTGCAGCACAAAGTGAAACATCAAATGTTGTTTTAGTATTAATTGCCCCCAAATCCTCCCGTTTTACCATTTTGGTTCCCATTTTACCCTGACCAGCGGTCAGGAAAAAGCAGCAGGTGTGTTAATCATCACACAGCTTGGAATGCCAATCCCTGTGCAAATTCCTGTTGATGTCCAAATCCAGAATCAGGGTGTAATTTGGCGCAGCACCAAACAGCCTACTGATGACAATAAAAGTTTTGTTCACCATCCGGAATCAGAGAAAAATATGATGACAACTCCTTCAGGAAGACCACAAATCCATATGTTTGATGCAAACATAGTTACATGATAAAATAAATATCCTTCTATATTAATCGAAGTAAAGCTTTTTATTAACTTAATACATTAGTTCGTGAGGTGGTTCTTGCCTTTTGGGTAAACTTTAACCAATGACTTCAAGGTAAGGAAATCACTTCTCGAGTAAGTCTGAATGGATTAATATATGTACTTTCATTGTTTCATTCCAGGGGCAATTCACTGCAGCCCTCTTGTAATGGATCCAGTAACTTGGTTCTGTTGCGGTTTATTAGGTTTGAGTACAAGGCCTCCTTGACAAGGTAACATCATCATAACTTTGCAGTGATGTCAAACATAACTTTTTATTTAATGTATATAATTATTCAATTAAAAAAATAGGTACTAGGGCTGGCAGTACTGTAGCTTTATAGCCCGCCGTAGCGGGCTATACCGGCTGTTAAAGGCCCGCTGCAGCGCTAAAGTCCCGAGCCGAAGGTGAGGAACTTTAACAAAGCAGCAGGACTTTAATTTCTGGTATAGCCCTGCTACGAAGGGCTATAAGGCTATTAGAACATTCTGCCACTAGAGGGCAGAATGTTCTAACAAATAAAACAAAGCCTTCGGGGAGCGTGAGGGCATTGAAATCCCCTCAGGCTCCCTGAAGCCCTTGTTCACAGCCAGAGCTGTGAACAAAGAAACATTGGAATGTTGAAGCTCTGGGCGTATACCAGCCATTATAAACCCGGAGCACTCCACTGTTTTCACTGGAGCTACCAACATTCCAATGGTCTAATAAAGATTATGAAAGGGGGATTAAATTCTCTTGAAACGAGAGCCGCACAAGCCACACCTACCTTTGTTTCATTTGATGAGATGCAATACTCAATTAAGTTGATAGGTACCGCACAGAGTAAATGTAGTGCAGGGAGCCAAAACAGTTTGGGGCCTCTTTATGAAATAGTCACGCATTACAGCACAGCAAGTCACCTTGCTACACTGCACTGCAAGACAGGGAAAGGGCAGGAATGCGCTGCATTTAAGGCAATACGGTGCATTTCTGCCCTTTCCTCTGTGCTGGCACTTTTGTGGCAGTCTAACACCAACGCATGCACCCTTGCACCATTTTGGAAGGGTGCCTGCATTGCACGAAGGATTGTTTTTGTGCAGGAAGGGGCAGCTTCCTGTGCAAAAACAATGCTGAGAGGCACATTCCTCTATCTATGTGTGTTGTAGAATGCAGCACACAGAGAAAGAGGACGTAACAGGGAGAAATAAAGATATTTTTTCTTATTACCCCTCTCCTGGAATGGCGCATCTTTTTGACACATTCCCAGGTTTACCATATCTGGGAATGTGTCAAAAAACCTGCGAGTTGAGTGGTGACACCCACGCAATGCACATTGAATGCCTTCCCAGGGCAGAGAGGCGACCCAGCCATTTGAGCTGCGTAGCCTTACTCCAGATTTAGGGAGCCGTACAGGGCCACACAAAGTGGCCTTGTGTGGCTTCATAAATCGGACTAAAGCTTTGTTACGATCTTGCACCTCGATGTTTATTGCATATTAATGATTTGGCGAGGACACTAGATATTGCTGGGGCAGATATGCCGCTTGCTAAAAATAAAGCCATGCCGCCTCATTATTTGCGGATGACACAGTGCATCTTGCAAGATTGAAGTTACTCGAACACGGCGCCACTATCGACCGGCTTCACAGGGATTACCCCCTGACGAAGGGCTGGTCCCGAAATGCATTGGGGCTATATAAAATTTCTGTGAAGCAACAACAGTTTACATATATGCCTCATAAATGCACTAGGATGTACTTATGATACGAATCACATCATAATGAAGTTACATTAAAAAAATTGGATACTTTATGATCTGAACTACGACAGAATCAATTCATTTCAAAATTCAAGAATTGTGTGAAGCAATTTGTAAAAAGCGACAGGTTCGCTTTGAAGTGCTGTAGGTCTGACTCTTCCCGAGTGAAGGGCAGTTTTTCCAATTATCTAGTATTTGCCACAAGGACAGGAGGCAACAACCCGTAGCACCCAAACCTTAGGATTAATTTGCTTAGAAATAGTTTAATTTTCTCCAAAGAACTTTTAACATAAAGGAGTACGACTGATTCCTCTACATTGACGTTACAGGGACGCTGCCACCATTCAAGTCGAGGAAAATATATTTTGCCATCGCCTGTTGGGGGTTTCTCCCTCGACACCCCACTTCCCCCTACACCAAGAATTTGGTCTTGAGTATGTTCAGGACCTTAATGGTGCTGCCCCTGTAGCCCTTAGGTGTTCCATTTGGTCAAATAAGGAAGCTGAGCTCAACCGTGCTCAGTTGTTAGAGATTGCCACACTTGTGACCATGGATTGAAAATTTCATGGCTAAAGTATATAAGAGATACAACTTTGGCTCTGGGCTGGGCACATTTGTTTGAGACCTAGAAAGCATCACCAAGAAAGATAAAAGCTGGGCACAGTAATGTTTTTCTTCACACAGACTAACTTCTCGGAAGGCCATGGAAGTGGTGAAGCCGTCTGTAAGAGATTATTGTTTGGTTCAGAAGACAGCCGGGAGTGACCCATTCCTATTATTTGTACAGAACATGTACCAACGTTACTGACTCGTTTTAGGTTAGGAACGATACGCTGGATGTTGTGTTTCCCCTTAGGGAATTACTCCTTAAATGATATTTGGATTGGCCCGTGTGACCGCAAACAAACCAGACCTTATTGCACTTTGTTTTCTTTTGCAATCTCTATTTTCCTTGTACCAGGAAATGTCTATTGCCTCGATTGTACAGGCACAAATTTACTAAGTGTAAAGCTGCTTTGCTCTTCTGACAGCAGCTAAATAACGAAGATACCTGTTATTTGGTTGGCCATTTTTTTAGGGTCATTTTACGTGTGAGAAAGGCAATGTTATTCTAACCAACAAATGCTCAATTCTACTTATATCTTATGTCCTAGCATTTGTGAATGTATTGTTTTATAATATTTCACGATTTTGAATAGGCCTTTATTAAGGCTTTTGTGTCTGGTATGCATTCTATTTTAATTGCTGTATTGAACATTTTAAATTTTTTGACTCTTTTATATTAATCTGTGAGTGTTTTAAGTGATGTACTTCTTTTATGATCATCTGGGAAATTATTGAATAAAGATTACTTGATTGATTGATTAATATACTTATGTCAAGTCTGCTGTGGACAGGGGCTAGTTTACAAACAGGATATAGTTGTATTAAGTCCAATGCCAACAATGGCGACCTTGCCAATGTAGTATAGTTGAGTAACGTCTGGTGCAGATAGAGGCTATCCTGTCAACATAAGGTTCACCCCCACAATATGCCATATGAACATACATGCTCCTCAACACCTGCTCGCTCACCAAACATGCTCTGGAGCCTCTCTCCCTCACAGAAAGATGGCTAAACCCAACCTCTGTAAGGACATCGCTGCAGCCATCCCTGTAACTACAAGGTTGTCAGCCAAGATTATCAGCACAAGCAGTGTGGATGTGGAGTTGTTATCATATTCAAAGGTATATTAGCTACACCGCCTACACGGACATCCCCACCAGCTACATGGAACACCTCACGTTAGAGATATGCATCACTGCCAACTTCTCCCTGATCGGAACCCTCATATATAGACAACCAGCACCATGTACTAATTATGCCAGCGACATCATTGACTGTGTCTCAGACCTCATCATCAAGATCAGCACCTTCATCCTCCTCAGAAACCTTAACTTTCACCTCGAAGACAGCACTGACCCAAGCTCTACAGCACTTCTAGAAAATCTAGGAAACCTTGACCTCACCCAGCATGTTACCAAACCCACATACGCAGCCGGACACATTTTGGATCCGATCTTCTCAATCAGTAACATCATAGTCGCCAAACCAGCAACTATGACTTGGACAGACCATACCTTTGACAGTTTCAGCATACCCATCCCGTACCACCCCAGACCTATCACCACCGGAACCACCGGAACCACCCTCTGCAGCTGGAAAAGCCTCACAGAAGAGGAGTGGGATTCTGCACTGCCCAAGCATACCAGCAACTTGCTGAAAACCATCAAGAAACTCAACAGCCGAATTACTGCATGCGCTGAGACCATGGCTCTTTTGAAGTGCAACAAAAATGACGAGCCAGACCACATGCCATCTGGTACACAGAAGACCTCAGGATGACAAAACACCACTTTAAGCAACTGCAGCACAAATTGAGAACAAATCAAGGCATTACAGAGAAAGACATCTTCAACCCTGCCCTCAGACGCTTCCATCAGCAGATACTGAACACTAAGCACACAGCTCTTGCAGAACGCATCAACATTGGTATTAACAGCAGCAAGGAAATCTTCAACATCATCCAAGATTTCACCATGCCTCCTCCTGCCTCCAGCGACATCACACCCTCTCAAAACCTGCGCAAAAATCTCTAGGAAATTCTTCTGTAACAAAATCCCCTCCATATACAGCAACCTCGACCCTCCTCCTGACCCTGTCACCATTGGAATTCAACTTTGCATCACAGCTAAAGAATGAACCCTAACATCACACCCCACCATTACCACCACTGAAATTGCTGCTATCAGGAAGATCATCCAGTTGTGGGCCACATCTGACCCTTGCCCCACAGCACATTTACCAAAGGACTCCTAAAGATCAGCAAAGCACTAACACCCATCCCTAATGCCTCCATCAACTCACATTCCAGAACACCTGTAAAAATGCCACCATCATGCCCCAGTTCAAGAAACCATCCAGGTACCCAGCCACGCTTTCCAATTACAGACCCATCTCTCTCCTACCATTCCCACAGAGGTCTTAGAAAAATGAATCAACCAATGCCTCACAAACCACATCAGCAACCACCAGTTCTTTAACATCACTCAGTCCAGATTCAGGCCCAATCACAGTACATAAACATCACTCATCACCACCATGGACGACATCAGCATGAACCTTGACAGAGAAGAGACGGCATTCATTCTCCTGGATCTCTGCTAGACCACCTCACAATAGGACCACAACTGGTGGCCAGCTGAACTCACACCCAGCACCCATGCTGGTAACCTGGAAATAATTATCAACAGCAAACTGGACATGACCGCACAAGTCAACACTGTCACTGCATCCTGCTCCCAGACCCTGAAGATACTGAGGAAGACCTTCAAATGTCACTCACACCAGCAAGTTGGACTATGGGAACACCTTCTAGTCCAGGATCACCAAGCAATTCACTAAAAGACTATAAACCATCCAAAATTCGGTAGCCAGACTAATCCTGAATATCCCACTAAGAACTCATAATACTTCAGGGAGCTCCACTGACTCCCTACAAAGAAATGCTCTAATTTCAAACTCATCACACACAGATTCAAGGCACTACTCACTTAGGCCCCACCTACCTAAACAATCACATCTCTTTCCACCAACCACTGGACACCTCTGCTCTGCATGACTCCGACTCGTGCACACTCCACTCATACACAGACCAGATCAGGAGGATGGCCTTCCTCTTTCAACACTCCTAAAGCATTCCACTCCATATCAGAGCCTTCTCCTCTGTTCTTGAATTCAACAATAAGCTGAAGATCTGGCTTTTCAATGAACCAACCTACCATAGGCAGGGCTTGGCACACACACCTGCTCAGCACCAGGATATCCTTGCAGTGATGGTGGGTTTTACAAATATGCATAATCTAAAGGAGAGTCAAGCCAAGGGTCTAGCTCAGGAATAAGAACCCATTTATGAGCCAAGCCTTAAAAAAGTTGCCTTGTAAATCATGTAACAAACGTAAAAATATTATAAAGTCCCTTCAAATAAAAAAAAAAGTATAGATTTAACACACGGAATGGTTTCGCCTTAGTACATCAGATTGTATCAACGTTTTAAGAAGTATTTATTAAAGTGACATTTTTTAAACATGAACTCATAAATATTCCACCTATGTCCTGTCGACAATGCTATTGTCGAACTAAGGCGCAAGTCACCTGCACTGTTCCCAATAAGCCGCGCGCGCACGGAAGTCACCCCAAGCGCGTAGTGTGCTGAATTTAGCGCACACACAACGACATCTAATCCTGCAAGACTGTATTCATGTTAATAGCGGCACCCATATGCACTGCAATTAACATGAATACTACCTCAAAGGGTCACAATCAGCCCCGCAGCTTGCACTATTTAGAAAAGAAAAACAGTGTCTCCAACACAACGTGTGCTTTAGCACATGCTGTGTTTTAGACTGCGTTTCTTTTCTTAATTGTGCACAGCTACGGGGTTGATTGTGACCCTTTGTGTTAGTATTCATGTTCATTTCGGCACCCCTGTGTGCTGCAATTAACATGAATACTAACACAAAGGGTCACAATCAGCCCCGCAGCTATCACTGTTAAGAAAAGAAAAACAAGTATTTGCACTGCAATAGGTCGGGCATTGCTCAACGTTTGGGCTTTTGGTGTTGCTAATAATATTGCAACGCTAAAGGCTCAAACTTTCAGCAATGCGAGAGCTATTGCGTTGCAAATGCTTTTTAGGTTTCGCCTCGCCGAAAGGCTGTGCAAGCAGACTTTCGCGCAAGCGAAAAACTTTTGTTTACAAGTATGGGGCTTCGTTCCGCCTCTCTGTCCCATTGGCTAGCTCCATAAATGGAGGCTAGCCATTGGAAAAGAGATGCGTCACTCATTCCCCGAGCAGATTCATGGGCGTTCCCGATATTTTTACTCATCCCGCCCATTTTCGTGCGTCATTGCGGCGGTGGCCGGATGTTATTTATTTTTTTCGACTCCATGTTTTGATCATTTGCCGGATCAATGTCCAGGTGAGTGCGCCCCCCTTCCGCTGCCGTTTGCCCGTTCCCGCCCCCCCCCCGCTGTCCGTGTGCCTGCCCGCCCCCCCCTCCCGTTTGCCCGTTCCCGCCCCCTCCCACTGTCCGTGTGCCTGCCCGCCCCCCCTCCTGCTGTCTGTGTGCCCGCCAGCCCCCCCCTCCCACTGTCTGTGTGTCCGCCCACCCCCCTCCTGCTGTCTGTGTGCCCGCCCGCCCAAGTCGTTTGGAAATTTCCTTTAAAATGCCCAACTACTGTTATTAATAAAAATAAAAAAACTATTAAGATGCACGCCTCGTTACAGGCCAAGGCGGTACTAAGCGGTGAAGGCTAATGCAGACCAGGCCGCAACCATGAACGTTTTATTTGTGGACGGCGTTGTGCAACTTTCTAAAGGGAGCTGCGCCCCCTTCTTCCTTGTAACGAGGCCCCTACTGTGAAGCTGAAGATACTCGCCCCCCCTCCCGCTGTCCGTGTGCCTGCCCGCCCCCCCTCCCGCTGTCCGTGTGCCTGCCCGCACCCCTCCCGCTGTCCGTGTGCCAGCCCGCCCCCCTCCCGCTGTCCGTGTGCCCGCCCGCCCCCCTCCCGCTTGCTGTGTGCCCGCCCGCCCCCCCGCCCGCTGTCCGTGTGCCTGCCCGCCCCCCCTCCCGCTGTCCATGTGCCCACCCGCCCCCCCTCCCGCTATCTCACGATTTGTGAAAACCATGGTCCATGGATGTCATTTAGGAGCGTGAGAAGAGCAGTACATCAGACCACACTTAACCAGTTTAAAGAGACCTAGAAAAAAAACGATTCTGTCCAGTGTTTCAAATACAGACAAATACACAACGGGTAGGTTGGTAGGTAAGCCATACTTAAGCAGTGAATGATGGCGGTGGCGATGATGATGGTGGTGGTTCTGAACGTGCTCTTGCCAGTATAGCTTTACACTGCTGTAAATTGCACTTATTTTCATGTCGAGTCAAGGCTATTCTTTTTATTGGCTTCCAAAGAATGAAATGCTCAGTTGATTCACTTGGATGCAGCCTTTTACCTGTGATGTTTTTGTAAAATCTTGATATGATAGTATTTTAATTGTGTAGTTTGTTGTGTAACTTATGGATGTTTGTCACATCCGAATAAAGTCATTGACCTGAACTGAAAAAAAAATGCTCAGTTGATTCACATGGATGCTGCCCTTCACCTGGGAGTGGCACAGAGGTTTCTGAATTATTAGCATTAATTTGCTGGTAAGTCTACTTGTCCACAGGTATAAAAGCATGTCTATTGGTGGCTCTTGTAGCTTAGTTTGTTTCAGAAATCTTTCTCCAGTTTTTTAGTCATTGTTATTAGTTTTTAGATTTCAACAATTTAGATCTTATGCACACAATTCCAGTGTTGATGTCTGCAGTGATAGTACGAGGCATATGACCACAGGTTCCCTAAACATGTCCCTTGTAACTATATTTGGTACAGGCCTATACCAAAGTTTGTATACACTACGCTAAGTGAGCTTATTCGTTTATAGCAGTGTAACACATAATTCTCTTTAAACAGTATGCAGTTTCTTTCCAGCAATGGTTTGTTTACTGACGAATTTACAGTGGCATCTCATCATCCCTTTTGGCCTTGAAAGGCTTGCCACTAATTTGCCCCATTATTTGGCTATTGGATACTTTCTCAAACCCCTGTTTTGTTCCCTGTGTAGTGTCATACCTTCACTTAAGACCACCCTTAAACCACTGTCCCTACGTTTGCACCATCTGTCCCGCAACAGGGCCTTCCTATGTAGAGTAACAAACAGTTCTTTGCCAAAGCAGGTTTACTTTTAGGAATTTTGATACTGCAATACTTGTTTTTCAGCATTGAAATAATACCAGTAAACATTACTGAGCGCTAAGAATGGCAGTATGATTTGTTATCTTTGAGGGCTCTCCAGTGACTCTTCGCCAGAACTTCCTAAAACTAGGGTAGTCCCACATCCTGTCTACGAATGCCGCTTCACATCTCAAACCATCATAGAATGCCCCAGATATATTTTTCCAATCTTATATGTGGTTATATAGTATCTATGGATGAAGTTGAAGTAGACCTATTTGAATGTACTATTGCAGGATGCGTTTTGTTGGCCATTTGGGGCCCTCTGCAATTCTTTTAGTTACATACCCTCTTAAGCTTTTGTTTTTTTCGTAAATCCAGTAAAGTTAGTGTGTTTATTTAAAATCATACAAGTTAAATAAAACACAAATGTCACAATAAGAACACTGTAATAAAAACCCTTAAAATGTGCATTCCCTATGTGGTAACGTATTTTGCAAATGTGAATAGAGAAAAATAGAGAAGTTGTTATTCCGTGTGAAATGCACTATTGTACATTATGAAACCTCTAGTGGTGGATGCACTGCAGAGGTCTGTGTGTAACCAGAGAGCATATCAATTAATCCGGTTGGTGCCGTGTAGAATAGTGACTTGTGTATGTTTAGTGCTACGAGTTCCCAGTCTGCGACATAAAGCACTGTGAGCCATTATTTTGAACGTGCATTACACACAGTACAATGGCTGCTACAAAATGTGCAGAAAGGGTTAAGATAAAATGGTGCCTTCAAAATATAGATTTTAGTAAAACCATGACTGTAAGTAATACATTTTTTTAACATGCCTGTCCTTTCAGTATCTCATCAGGAGAAGTTAACTCTATATAATTTCAATTAAAAACACGCACTTCACAGCTCAGTATTAACTCTTTGCACTACCACTCAAACCCAAACTAGAAAGCACTTTCTGATAAAAGTCTATAACCCAAGAAAGTGCTCTGGTTAGGGCAATGTACGGGCAGTATTGCAACATGGGTGACCCGGCCTGCCTGTGACCTCTATCACAAGCACATCTGACCCGAAATTATGCACGGCTATGGATTCTGAACGGCCACAAGGAGGGTTTAAATTGTACTTATACAGCGCTTACTATCCCTGACGAGACGTTGAAGCGCTTTACAGCCCATTAATTATAGGGGCTAGTTGTGCATGCTCATTATATGCATTCACACGGTAACTGAAGTTATACCTGCATTTTCCGTCTCCACTGATTTTCTTGTAGACCAGTCTTCTCCAAAGAGGAGCTCGCGAGCTGCTGGTCGCCCTCGTGCCACCTGTGAGCAGGTCTCCTATGTGCAGGGAGTGCAGAGTGCTAGGGAGTGCAGAGTGACTAGGGAGTGCAGAGTGACTGCAGAGTGCTAGGGAGTGCAGAGTGACTAGGGACTGCAGAGTGACTGCAGAGTGACTGGAGAGTGACTGCAGAGTGCTAGGGTGTGCTAGGGAGTGCAGAGTGACTGCAGAGTGCTAGGGAGTGCTAGGGAGTGCAGAGTGACTGCAGAGTGCTAGGGAGTATTAGGGAGTGCAGAGTGACTGCAGAATGCTAGGGAGTGCTAGGGAGTGCAGAGTGACTAGGGAGTGCTAGGGAGTGCAGAGTGACTAGGGAGTGCTAGGTAGTGCAGAGTGACTAGGGACTGCTAGGGAGTGCAAGGGAGTGCAGAGTGCAAGGGAGTGCAGAGTGCAAGGGAGTGCAGAGTGCAAGGGAGTGCGAGGGAGTGCAGAGTGACTAGGGAGTGCAGAGTTACCAGGGAGTGCTAGGGAGTGCAGAGTGACTAGGGAGTGCAGAGTGACTAGGGAGTGCTAGTAAGTGCAGAGTGACTAGGGAGTGCTAGGGAGTGCAGACTGACTAGGGAGTGCTAGGGAGTGCAGAGTGACTAGGGAGTGCTATGGAGTGCTAGGGAGTGCAGAGTGACTAGGGAGTGCTAGGGAGTGCAGAGTGACTAGGGAGTGCAGAGTGACAAGGGAGTGCTATGGAGTGCTAGGGACTGCAGAGTGACTGCAGAGATTAAGCTAATGGCAATGTAAATGACAATGCCATTTATTTATCTGTTTTCAAAACCAACACATAAATAAAAATGTTGTCATTTACAATGCCAATAGCTCTAATTTTTCCAAAGGCGAAACCATTGCATTGTAAATGCTTGTTTTTAAAGGTGGGCATGGGCAGTGGAAGCACACGGGGAAGGATTGCGGGGGGGGGGGGGCAACCGGCAAAGCAACACAAAAGTAGACATGAAAACAACAGGAGCTGGAGGGGATGCAAAAGCAACAGGAGAGGGGCAGAGCAAAGTGATCCCTGTGGGAATGTTAGCTGCCATGCACCCCTATTACAGCTAGTCAACAGATCCCTCCGAACCCATGTCCTGTAGTACCATGTGCTAATTAAGAAAGCACGAGCACGCCACACTAGATCCACTGCCTGGGTTTAAGTGCCCAGAAACAAATGTAGAGCCTAGAGGGAACTGCGTCATTTTTTTGCAATGCCATATTGTGCTAACTCTAACCTGAAGGTATTGGAACGCTTTACACAGGTACCAGTTACATTAAAGTAAGAAATTGTTCATATTTTTTGGGGTAAGAACTGGGATTAGTGACATGCTCTAGGACATATTCATGTAAGAGCTACAGCTCAAAACTCAGCAAGCGAATCTCAAAAGTGCTGTAAGATAGTCTGGGACCCAACATTCATTAGGACTTGCACAGCACCCAGGCTACCATTAGAAACGTCTAGTACCTTGAAAGCGCTACATGAACAGCTGGCCTATAGAGCTACCTTCCAATATATTGTGCAAAGAGTGAAAATAGAAAGCACAAACAGTCTCTAGAACATTGTGTTTGAACATGTAGAACTTAGAGAATAAGAATGGTTCTAGGGCATATTGTCTAAAGTTGTAAAGTTACCGCCCGGGAAGCGTCTATTGCAATTCGTAGGATGAACTGTTCCAGACCCCTGGAGCAGGCCCTGCAATGTGTTGCACCATTAACTAAAACCCAGCGGTTAGACACAGGCGGTGGAATGCATTGGTTGAAGAATAGAAAGGCTTCGATCGATAGCAAGTTGTAGAAAGTGGTGTTCAAAAGTATAGTGCCACAGTCTAAGAAGAAGGCGCAATGGAGATTCGTGCTAAGAGCTGCAGTAGAACCACACGGCACTATCTATAAAGTGCTGTGCAAACTGTTGGAATCCATAGCGTTGGTGCAAATTCTAAGCCATATTAGACGCAGAGCAGGAACTTATAACAGTGGTGCAGACTCTAATGTGCTTTATAGAGAGTTAAAACTGACATCTTGGGAGCTCAGTCTAGACCTCCATTCAATCCACGGAACCCAGAGACCTGGAAGAGAATCTAGAACGTGCTGGACAGACAGCAGGATTCACAGCTCCGGCGCAGACTGCAGAGTCAGCTAGACTCCCATCTGGCATCTGGGTCAGAGAGGTTCACCCTCAGTATCTGGAGCCCAGAGCCCTGGAGCCATCTTCACACGAAGGCACTTTCACAAGAACTACATAGCCTTAGCATGAGGGACATCCATCTCCCAGCCCCCGGAGGTTCTTACCGCCAGCACACGCTGCCTGCCCACACCCGGCTCCCCTGCCTTCCTTCAAGGGGGTTACTGTGGCTTTAGATCACCAGGCGCTACTCTACGGATGTTCAAGTCCGGCCGGAACGGCAGGATAATGATAATAAACAAGCATTGGAAATGCAATAGGTCTCGCAATAGAAAAGTTGGAGCTATTGGTGTTGTAATTGACAAATTTCTTTTAATGTGTGGGTCTTGAAACTTGCAAAAGTAATAGCTTTGTCATTTACAATGGCAATACTTAATACTTTTTCAAATGTGACACCTATAGCATTTGTAATTTCAACGATACATACAATCCAGACCCTACTGCCTTTGACAGCGCTCGTCATTTGCCGAGAGGTACAATGGCAGGCAGGGTGGGTGTCTGTAAAGGTGGAGCAGCCAAGGAACTGAGTTAAGGAGCCGCCGTGCTAAGAGAGAAGAGCTGTGTGACAACAGTAGCAGCAGCTGGTGGACGAGCTGCATTTTTGCCACCCATTAAAAACAAGCTTTCGGCATTGTAAGGGGCTAATTGGGGAGAGTGGGGAAAGGGCCTGAGGTTTCAGTGGGGCGGAGTTGGGCTCGCAGTTTGGATGGGTGAGAGAGGTGGGGGGGTCGCATGGCTCAGGAGGAGGTGAAAAGGGAGAGGTGGAGGAGTGCAGGGGAAACGGGCGTGAGGGGGGTGAGGGGGGTGTGTACAGGCAAGGCGGGACTAGCCCAAAATTACAACTTGTTCCCGAGCATGGGGGGAACTGGAGAGTGCTGTTCCGTGGTGCAGTGAAGTGCACCGGAGAGAGCGGGCAGTCAGCTCACTTACTATGGTGGTCCCAGCATGGTGACCTATAGGTGTGAATGGGTTACCAAGATGGTGTATGCGCTTGGAGTGGTAATTAAAAAATAAAGATAAAAGTGATGTGAAAGGAAAGGCAACGGGCCTGGACTATATCCCTCTAGAGTTTTATATCACATTCATAGACCAAATCAAAGAGATCCTCCTAGATTTATGTGTGCACATATTTAATGGGGGTCAACCACCAAGGTCATGGTTGAAAGCCAAAATAGTTGTGTTCCTGAAAAAAGACAAACCTCCGGATCAGATGGGCTCCTATCGCCCTATTACCCTGATCAACGTGGACTCAAAACTTTACTCCAAACTAATAGCGAACCGTATGCCACCATTAATCCACAAACTTATCTCAAATTCCCAGCACGGATTTATACCCGGAAGAGGAACCACAGATCAAATTCATAGAGTGATTACCCTATTTGACCGTACGGAGGTGACGGGAGACCCAATGGGGCTTATTCTCCTCGACGCCGAAAAGGCTTTTGACCGGGTCTCCTGGTCATTTCTGTGGCTGGCAATGGGTCATCTGGACTTCAAACCAGGATTCATTCAGGCGGTACAAAACTATACATTGACCCTAAAGCTGTAGTGATGGTAAATGGCAATCTCTCCACTAACTAACAATATTAAGGGGGACTCAACAGGGATGCCCATGCTCCCCATTGTTGTTTGCTATCCACATTGATCCCTTTATTCGCAGTCTGGAATCCAATGCTAGTATCATTCCTATACTGACCCAAGGATATATGACTAAAACTCTTGCCTATGCCGACGACATCGCCATAGTAACTCCAGATCCGGCATTGTCCTTACCTATTATTGAAACTGAGGCTAAAAACGTTGGTAATGTCGCCGGATACGCTCTTAACCAGAATAAGACCCAAATAGTCCTAAATGATAAATGCACCATGATAGATCCCTGTGTAACAACAAAAGCTACTTACTTAGGGGTATGTATCTCCTCTAAACTCGATAAGATGGTTGAATTAAATCTGAATCCCCTGCTAGATAAAATGCAGAAAGATCTCCGCTATATGAATAACCTACACTTATCTTTGATTGGCCGTGTAAATGCATTAAAAATGGTTTACTTTCCTAAACTGCTCTATATGATTAGAGCAATTAATCGGGAAATAGCGTATTTTTTCTAGTTTTATTTGGTCTTATTCACAACCCCGAAGAGCCTATAAGCTCCTGACTCTTCCCAAAGAAAAAGGAGGCTTAGCCCTCCCTAACCTTAAGCTATATTATTGGTCATGTATGCTGTCATATGATCATGAACTCCTTTTTCTACTAGATAACAATGAGACAGTCTCAGAGGAAGACCAACCATCAATTCATCAGCTGGTACTAGGCAATAAGAGTAAAGGCCATCTATGGAGATTTCTCTATGATAGCTACCACAAAAAGGTCAGTCTAAAGACATTACTGAGGGGATTTAAAGCGTGGAAAGCCGTGAGGAAATTACTGGGCATAGGGCGACTCTCGCTCTATTCTCCTCTAGGCAACAATCCGGCTCTCCCTGAAAATTTTAGAGGAGCTTGTATTGATAGATGGACTAGGGCAGGAATTACACATCTTGGATGTCTTTTCTCAAATGAAGGGCTGCACTCTTTCGAAACCTTGAGGGAAATATATCAACTGGAATGGAGGGAATTTTTTAAATATCTGCAAATTAGAGACTTTTTAACACAAAGGATTATGGAAAATACCCCATTCGATAAAATACAGATGGCAGAAATTTAAAAAAAGACCAAGAAATTCACAATTGGTGAGATATACTCTCATTTATTATCCCTCTTTCCAGACAATCTTGAGAAAACAGCACAGAAGTGGCAGGGAAAATTAGTAATCACCGTGGAAGAATTTAATTATGCCTATGATCTATCCCAAACTATCCTTATGTCAACCAAACTGCAAAGACAGTTTTATAAGACCTGCTTTTTTATGTATTATACCCCTGATAGAATTGACAAGTGGGGGAATGGAAGGGGTACATGCTGCTTTAGATGTACATTATCTAACGCAGATTGCGTACATATATTTTCCTCCTGTGCAAACCTATCCTCTTTAAAACTGAGCATTGAACGGTTTTTAACTAACGTCCTAAAGACCGAAATAGTCCTCTCTAATGAAATGATTCTGCTGGGGACAACTAATCTCGCAGAACCACTCCCTGGACATGAACTAATATTTGTTGTCATGGCAGTTTTAAGAATCTGTATCGCCTCCGCCTGGTTGGATCCTAACCCACCATCTTTTCAACAGTGGTTTTCTAGACTGTTAGCTATATTTAACTTGGAAATGGCTATATATAAAAGAAAAGGCAGAAGGCGGAGGGCCAGGGGATTAAAAATCTGGAATCCCTTAATTGAGTGGTCTCAATCCCTTGGCAACTCCTTGTAACAGAAGGCTATAACTAGTTTGATTTAAAAAAAACTGTAAATTTAATTTGTTTATAAATTGTTTTGTCTGTTTGATTAATTTATTTACCCTGTAATGTATGCTGTATGAAACCTATTTTCCCAATTTCTCAGTGTTCATATGTGAAGTATTCTTTGTTGAACTTGTCTGACTTGGGGGGGGGGCTTTGTAATTTAAGAAAACCCAATAAAGACAATTAAAAAAAAAAAAGGTATGTGAAAGGGCACATAGAAATGCAATAATTAGAGCTTTGGTTGTGCGGTGTGCAATGTCTAAATACCCTTTACGTAATTAGGCTTTTGCCCCCCAAAAAATGTTTTTTGTAGATAATTGCCTCCAGATAGCAGTTTGCATGAAACAGAGGCAACATCCGGCCAAGGTGATATTGAATGCGGGTGAGGAGGAGAAATGTGTGAAAAATTAACCTCAAGCGGGCAGGGAGAAGTGCACAGGTGTGAACGCATGGGTGGGAAGTACTAAAGGAAAAATGCTACATCGAGAGGGAGGGGAAAAGCACATAATGACAGAGTTAACACGGAGCACCTCAGAAAAGAAGTACACGCGGGAGACAGTTGGAACAAGTCGGGCAGCACAAAAACGCGGCCGAGAGTACAAAAGGACAAATGCTACATTGAGAGTGAGGGGAAAAGCACATAATGACAGAGTTAACACGGAGCACCTCAGAAAAGAAGTACACGAGGGAGACAGTTGGAACAAGTCGGGCGGCACAAAAACGCGGCCGAGAGTACAAAAGGACAAATGCTACATTGAGAGGGAGGGGAAAAGCACATAATGACAGAGTTAACACGGAGCACCTCGGAAAAGAAGTACACGAGGGAGACAGTTGGTAGAGGTCGGGCAGGACAAAAACACGGCGGAAAGTACAAAAGGACAAAAGCTACATCGAGAGGGAGGGGAAAAGCACATAATGAAAGAGTTAACACGGAGCACCTCGGAAAAGAAGTACACGAGGGAGACAGTTGGAACAAGTCGGGCGGCAAAAAAACGCGGTCGAGAGTACAAAAGGACAAATGCTACATCGAGAGGGAGGGGAAAAGCACATAATGACAGAGTTAACACGGAGCACCTCGGAAAAGAAGTACACGGGGGAGACAGTTGGAACAAGTCGGGCGGCACAACAGGGGCAGAAAAAAAAGCGCGGAACACATGGGTGGGAAGTACAAAAGGACAAATGCTACATCGAGAGGGAGGGGAAAAGCACAAAATGACAGAGTTAACACGGAGCACCTCGGAAAAGAAGTACATGAGGGAGACAGTTGGAACAAGTCAGGCGGCACAAAAACACGGCCGAAAGTACAAAAGGACAAATGCTACATCGAGAGGGAGGGGAAAAGCACATAATGACAGAGTTAACACGGAGCACCTCGGAAAAGAAGTACACGAGGGAGACAGTTGGAACAAGTTGGGCGGCACAAAAACGCGTCCGAGAGTACAAAAGGACAAATGCTACATCGAGAGGGAGGGTAAAAGCACATAATGACAGAGTTAACACGGAGCACCTCGGAAAAGAAGTACACGAGGGAGACAGTTGGAACAAGTCATGCGGCACAACAGGGCAGAAAAAAAAACGCGGCCGCGAAATGAAAGTAAAAAAAAACGCGGCCGTGAAATGAAAGCCTTTGATGCAGCAAGGGGCGGAGCGGAAACCTTTGAAGAGCTGCTGGAGGCACCAAGCTGGGGAACAGATGGCTGGCTTTGATGTGCACGTGCGTTTTATGTCAATGCGCTTGCGCATTGAGCTTGCTTTTCACGGGCACTACATCAAATCGCCGGTTTGGTTAAGCTCTGGATAAGCCCCTATATTTTCGCAAGCTCAATGTGCAAGCGCATTGACAGGCGACACCTAAAAAGCATTGAAGTCTAGAAAAAGCTTGCAAAGGAAATAATATATATAAAAGTGCAGCATGTGTGCGAGGTGGATGTGCAGGAGTTTAGCAGCTCAGTGGTGAGTGATGTTCTAGTGTGCCTCAGATCAGACTTGCGTTGGAAGTTGGGGTGCGGCAGGTGCTGCAGCATCAAAGGGCATAGAAGAGACTACGGGGCATATTATCAAGGATGGCGATAGGGAATTTTCGTCGCTTTAGCGTCTGTTTTCGGCTTCTAAACAGCGATAATTCTATCTCCCTATTAGCAAGCTGTCGCTAACAGTAGTTAGCGACAGCTTTTAAGTGATAGCGAGCGGTTTGGGGCCCTCTTAGCATGTTAGCGATATTTATCGCTAATGACATGCAAAGTGGGTGTACCCAAACTGTTAGCGACTGAAAACAGTCGCTAACATCGCTATCGCCTATTAGCAAGGCAGGCGTAGCAATGGAAATATTCGCGCTAAGCGCGAATATCTCCAAATAATAACACCTACCCAGACCGGTTCTTAGCCATGTTATCCAATGGGAGGTGGATAACATGGCTAAGAGCATTTTGTCGCTAATGCGTGAATATCGCTGTATTCTCAGCGATATTCACGCATTTCGCCGATATCGCCGGAAAATGTATCGCTTTGGAGATAAACGTTGCTAATAGCACGTTATCTCAGCGATAAATTCCGGCGATGCTCAGCGATAAAAAAATCGTCGCTAAGCCTATTTAGTGATAAATATCGCTACTTGTTGGTAATAAGCCCCTACATTTCTTAGGGGGCACAGAAAGCCTTGGGGAGAGATGAACCTGGGTCTGGCCTGGCTCTAAGAGCCAGATCATGAGCCGAGCCATAAAAGTTGTAACTCGGGTAACAAATGTGAGGAAAATGGTAGACTAGAAAATAGAAAAACAAGGATTTTTCATCATATTATAGTGTTTCAATGGCGAGTAAACGATTATTTCATGGAACTGAGTGATGTTTATTGAAAGTAATATTTTTTTGAACATGAAACATTCAAGAATACCGCCGTAGCCGTACGATTTTACCATAAATGATCCAAAACGTGTCAGCTTCGGGTGAGGTCCTGCTATAAATTGAACCACAGCCTAGCCCAATTGCTTTGTACTAGTCATCTTCAAGTGAATCCAGTGATCCCACGCCCAGCAGCACTAATTTCTGGGGACCGTTACATATTTTTCCTCAACAAACTTTCATCCAGAGCCACAGGCAGAAAACAATGCACATCTTCTGAGCTAAGCTTTGAGCCCCGGCACTTATTGTTTTACAAATCAAGCCGTGTTTCCCGCTGTATTTGGCAATTGTTGAAGTTGCCAAATGAAGATGAATGCTGCAGTCTACAGCAAGAAGATTCCATCTTTTCACAAAAATTTACTTTGAGAGGTTGACACAGCTACACATGACCAGCTTTCGCAGTTGACACCTGGTGCAACATTCTTTTTTTGGTGCCCTCCTCTCATAGCTCTCTTTTCCACAAGTTCACCCACTGCCACTCTCCAAGAGTGCCCCTCATCTCTCGATAGACCCTCTCTCACACATATATCATTTATTTTATAGTGCTTCTCATACCAGTGTACAATATCAAATCACTTTACATCATGCATATATTACACATACATGAAGGCTTATACGTGTGTAAATCAGAGTACAGGAAATGTTACATAAAACAATGGGGATTACAAGGTGTAGGAATACCATGTCATTCATGCTAGCAGACGTATGTTTTAGAGTGTTTTGTATAGAGAAGTGCAAACTCAGGATTCTCAGTCAGTCATATTCACTTTATTCGGTTAATAAAAACCATAAAAGTACACTCCAAACATCTCCAAAAACAATATTAAAACATATGCAAGGGTCATATTAAAGTAATGTTAGGCACCATAAAAATTCAGCAAGAAAAAGGTCCTCAGCCTTTTGGTTGTTTAAAAACTCAGGATTTTGAAAGCACACATCATGTTTGAGACTCTGCATTCCTTTTGTTAATAGTACGCAGCTGCAGGGCTGATTGTGTGCCTTTCGAAACTATTCTTGTGCAGCGCCTTGTACATGCATAACTGCTGAAGCAAATAGCATAAATACTTTCAAAAAGGCTCACAATCTGCCCCGCAGCCCTGCTCCTATTAACAGTGATGGCACTTGACTTGTGTGAATGGCCCTCTTCCACACTACATGTTTTCCTGGATGTCACACATTTCACAAACTATCTCTGATGGGATATCCACACATTACTCCGTAGCTTGCTCTTCAAATTATAAATATGTTATGTAATTGTGTATATATGCAATCTTGTATAGGCTCCTTACATTTCCCCACCCTATGAACAGTGCTCGAGTTGAGGATCTTTAGTAAAATCGTATTAGGGTACCACCATTGGAATCCTGTGCTTTTCTGAACCCGAAGTGTACTTGCCTGTGTAACCAATTCATGTTTTGGCATGTGTATCTAAATTGAAAACCTGCTTTAAGACCATTCGTGTGGTGCTGCATGTGTGGAAATGCACTATCTTTTCACTTTTTTAAGCAAAAGTTTGGAGTGATATTCGGCGCTGCACCCCTACTTGTGGTCTGGTTCCTGGCGCACATAGTCTTGGTTGCAGCGCATAGAGAGCTTACACTGCCGCAGACAGAGGAAACAAATTAGAGGGAACATTGGTCACCTGTCATATAGGTCTTAAATGTGTCCTACATTCTTATTGAAGGAAAAACACCAGGGGGCAGATTTACAATTACTGGCGCATCCCTGCATATCAGCAGGGATGCGCCAGTAATTGTGCGCCGCAGCTCCGCCACCGATGATTCGCTGCATTTACAATGTGGCGCACCATGGGGTAAAAACGGCACAGATGCGTGACGCATCTGTGCCGTAAAGGTGACGCATTGCTGAAGTTGCGTCGCAAGCACGACGCAGCTCCAGCAATGCTCTGGGGGCCCTATTCTTCCAATGCTGCGTCAAGCATTTCACCTGCTTCAAGGATGCGCAGGGTTTTGACGCAGCATTGGCCTAAAAGTGACTGAGTGAAATCTTGTAGATTTCACTCAGCCACTTTTAGGAGGCGTTCCTGCACCGGAACGCCCCCCCCCTGCGCAGAAACGCCTATATGTGGCACAGGGCATTACAACGTGATGCATCTCCCAGATGCGTCACGTTGTAAGTACCCCGCACCATGGCGCAGGATTTGCACTGCCGCTGACGCAACGGCGGCATAAATGAGGCGCAAGGGGCTTGTAAATCTGCCCCAAGATGTTTTGTACTTCGCACATTCTAAACTCACACATTTGAAGGTGCTCTCATATGTAACAATGAAGTAAAAGGAGGCTGGGTAAAGTAAAATATCTGTACAGGATCACACAATTTGCGAGTAGGGCAGCAGGGATAAATCCTAGGCTTTCTTGTTTCACATTGTGAGGTTCACCTACTAGATGGATATCTTTTTCAGCTGCCATTTTACATCAACGGTTAATGCTTTGTCTTCGTGCTTGGTGCATGAGGTTAGAGTGTGGAGGCAGGACGAAATCACAAGAAAGCTCAGCTCGGTTTGGGCTCAACATTCCAAGTCGACCTCTAGGTGAGCCAGAGCCGGCATCTGGCTCGCGATTTGAGTGGCTGGGGTGGGAATTGCCTAGTTTACACACAGTGGAATCAGTCTGCAAAATTTTAATGCATTAGAAGTTACTTGTGACATTTTAAGTACTATTTTTTCTCCTCTATGGTCACTGTAATCTATGTACTTTATAGAATTATACTGTTTTGCCCTAACACGAGTATTTTTGACAATAACACTTCTGGAGATACTTTTCCCTGCATGAATAAGTCAGCCTAAAAAAACCCAGCAGAATGGCTAAGAGGGCATGATATGGCTGAAAGCCAAGTTCTTGCTAATCCTATCACTCACAGGATTTCTGACTAAACCCATCTAGGGGATTAGAGTAATTTCACTTTGGCAGTCATTTCAGGGAGAGAGGAGAGAGATTCTATTGTAGCAATAGGGGGTGACCACAGCAGTTTATTTAATTAATAGGCGGAAACCCTACCAGCTCATCTGACCTAAAAAGCTGATGCACTAAGATTGGAAAAGGAATCGTATACATCAACTACACCTATTTCATTAGGAAAGAGAAATATTTATCCACTCAAGACCCAGAGCATTGAGCAGTGAAAGTGCCTCCTGGCATGAAATTCATTTGCTCAGGAGCATAGCTAACAATAATGCATTGTGCATACTGGCACCGGAATCCAGGCTGCGGCGGTTCCTCAATAATGGCGAAGGAGCGTCACCCCACTTAGTGCATGTTAGAAACGGGTAGCGTGGTGCAGAGCGGGCGGGCCAAACTCTGGAGGAAATGTGTAAAGCATCCACGCAGCACACACAGGCAACACACCAAGCACATTACAAAAAGAGACTCCACACCAGGTTAGGTGAAAGAAAAACAGCATATGTATTATGCAAAACACAGCAAGAGGTAATCACAGGGGTCAACACGGCGCCAACTGGCACCCGGTAGTCATGTACATTGGGACAATTTACAAGGCAGGGCCAATCGGGCCACTGCCAGAACTATTACAAGGTACAATTAGGGTGAATGTAAAATCCATCAATAATGTCATCATCTTCCTCCCCGTCAGTATCAGCACCCTCCAGGGTTATGAACGGGGCACCCTCACTCTCGAGGTCCTCCTCCTGGTCTCCACCAAATCCACCCTTGAAATATGCGGAGGGGTAATCGGAAAGGTCCCCACAGGGCTTTAAGGGTTCCCCCCTCCCGAGGGCCTCATAGAGAAACAACTTCCTGCGAATGTTGCCTGCTGGGGGTATCCCTCTCTCTCTGCAGAGGTCCATCACCTCCTGCTCAGTGTACTCCCAAAGTTCATCCTCGTCGTAGACCAGCCCCAACCTGGCGAAATACACCCGGGACACACAACCCACAGTGCAACAGGGGAACACAATTAAAAAGTGACACTTTTAGGAGGAAAGCACAATCAGAACAAATAATCCCCGAAACCTGTGATTATTTCAAATGCTCAGTTTGCAGTGCAACCCGTTGTCGCCGTGGTACTACGCAAACACAAGTCCTATCCCACCACTGAACACCAATGTTAGAAACGGATAGCGTGGTGCAGAGCGGGCGGGCCAAACGCCGAGGAAATGTGTAAAGCATCCGCGCAGCACAGACAGGCGACACAACAGGCACACTACAAAAACAGACTCCACACCAGGTTAGGTGAAAGAAAACCAGCATATGTTTTATGCAAAACACAGTAAGACGTAATCACAGGGGTGAACACAGCGCCAACTGGCACCCGGTAGTCATGTACAGGGTGACTATATACAAGGCAGGGCCAATCGGGCCGCTGCCAGAACCATAACAAGGTACAATTAAGGTGAATGTAAAATCCATCAATAATGTCATCATCTTCCTCCTCGTCAGTATCACCACCCTCCAGGGTTATGAATGGGGCACCCTCACTCTCGAGGTCCTCCTCCTGGTCTCCACCAAATCCACCCTTGAAATATGTGGAGGGGTAATCGGAAAGGTCCCCACAGGGCTTTAAGGGTTCCCCCCTCCTGAGGGCCTCATAGAGAAACAACTTCCTGTGAATGTTGCCTACTGGGGGTATCCCTCTCTCTCTGCAGAGGTCTGTCACCTCCTGCTCAGTGTACTTCCAAAGTTTGTCCTCGTCATAGACCAACCCCATCCTGGCGAGATACATCTGGGACACACCACCCACAGTGCAACAGGGGAACACAATTAAAAAATGACACTTTTAGGAGGAAAGCACAATCAGAACAAATAATCCCCGAAACCTGTGATTATTTCAAATGCTCAGTTTGCAGTGCAACCCGTTGTCGCTGTGGTACTACGCAAACACAAGTCCTATCCCACTGCTGAACACCAATGTTAGAAACGGATAGCGTGGTGCAGAGCGGGCGGGCCAAACTCCGAGGAAATGTGTAAAGCATCCGCGCAGCACACACAGGCGACACACCGGGCACACTACAAAAAGAGACTCCACACCAGGTTAGGTGAAAGAAAAACAGCATATGTATTATGCAAAACACATCAAGAGGTAATCACAGGGGTGAACACAGCGCCAACTGGCACCCTGTAGTCATGTACAGGGGGACTATTTACAAGGCAGGGCCAATCGGGCCGCTGCCAGAACCATTACAAGGTAAAATTGGGGGGAATGTAAAATTCATCAATAATGATAACCGGACGCAGTCCGTACCTGTGGAGTAAAAGAAATGAACTTATCATCATCACCTGACGCAGAACAGTAAATGGACACTAACCAGTACCTACTGGTGAAATAATAAGGTCAACAATATGGCTGTAAGCAGGAGCCTCATTAGCTCAGGCGTAAACATGTGAGCATAAATCACATTAACAGGAAACCTTAGGTAGGAACATCTGCAGTAGGCTTCATTAGGGCATAAACAACACTTGACATTATACATAGCCCTAGTAGTACAGGTCTGGACCCTGTAAGCATAAATCTCATCCGTATAGGTCACGGTGGCCTAACTCAGAGTAGGCAGAAACACCACTTTGGCATAACCTTAGGATGTGGCATAAACCTCTTCTGTAGTCTCATTAGGCCTAGATCAGAGTAGAACGGCCCATTAGGCATAAACAGTAAGCACCAGGGTCTTACAATAGGCACAAGATCGCATCAATACATCTGGGCATCAACCTCAGGCATATAGCCGCATTAGGCATCAGAATAGCAGGGGTCACATGGGGTATAGGCACATTTGCATGCGACACCTCATTAGTAGGCGGAGGCATGGCGCATCATGCAGAACACCAACCTGGTCAGCGTTAGGGGAAAAGAAGCCATTAGAGTAGGCATAGTCATAAACATACATGCAACATCCGGCATCCAAATAGGCCTAAACATGCAAACATTAGGCATACCAACAATGCTTCAGTGGCCTCAATAACCTTAGCATACATCACATTAGGCACAACCATATTCTGGTGGGGCACACCATGAAACTACATCACCATGGGCCTACACATATGAGCCTAGGGGCACAATATGGCCAGAATCACATCCTGCATAACATTGGGTACGACCGTATTAGCAGGGCCCCCCCTAGGGAAAAGCATTAGGTAATAATCAGCCGTAGGGTAGACATGTCACGCCACCAACATTGCGAATTAGTCTTTTGGTGCCACTACGCCTGGGGAGCCCTCTCCTCCCAGGGACTCTAAAAGGAAAGTTGTCCAAATGGTACAACTGCCCACTGTTCGGTGGGACAGCTGTGGAAATCTACAGTCATGCAATGCGTCCAAATGGACCCCAACAGAACACTGGTCCCGGGGGCGGGCACCGACTCTGTGCCCTGACACTCTCCCCAACCACGAGATGACTGAGCCCCACTCCAGGACTCGCTTCAAGTGTGCCCAAAGCTGCAGCTGCCCTGGTGGGCCCCACTGGGGCTTGAAGACAAACGGCCCCAAATGTTCAAAGCTGTTGCAGCGGCCCGCTACGGCGGGGCCGCTGTGGATCCCAAAAGAGTCCGGGCACTTCTGGTGCCCCCTTCGGCACCCACGATACTTCCCCATAGCCCTCACTGACCGGGATTCTTCTTGTGGAATCGGCTCCTCCAGCAACCTCCGCGCCGGTACATGCAGGTGCGGGAGGCCCCTGCTCCCAGTCGGCCTTTGCTTCCTCTCCCTGGGCCTGGCTGGGGGAAGTTCACTTCTCCCACGGGTGGGAAGAGGCCCGGGGGTCTCTCAGACCTTACTTTCTCCCCGGACCTCCTCTCCGGGACTCGGTTGCGGGCTCCGAGCTCCTGGCTCGTCTTGGGGCCCGTGTTCCAATCACAGTGCGGCTTCCAGATGGCGCAGTCGATGATGCGGCTGTTGCCCAGTTGCCGAGAAATGCTCGCTCGCGCTTCCCAGGCCTAGCACAGCCTTTGCTGCTGCCGCGGCGTCCCTCCCTGGGCCTCGGGGGCCACGGCGGTGCACAGGGATCCAGCGCTCCTTCTTTCCTCGGCACATGGGCGGCGGAAATGATCTCAGCAAAACGGAGCTTCTACAGGCCAGGGCGCCCGCTCTCAGGTACCTGGGCTGCAGCGGTGATTCTTTTCTCGGCGGCCATATGCGGGGTGGGCTCCCACTGGGTTAAATCAGCGCACTAAGGCGGGGTTGGCTCCCGCCGTTTTTAAAAGCAGAAACGCGGGGTGGGCACCCGTGAAGGACCACACATGCGGGGTAGACTCCCGCCGCAGGGGGAAAGTCCGTCACACGGCGGTGCTCCTCCACAGCCAGTCGCAGCCTCAGCGCTGCAGGGGACAGGCGCTTCTCTCCCCCCCCCTTGGGGCACAGTTGTAGCACGCACTAGGCGCTAGATCCCATGAGGGCAGGAATCATAGTCCTGGGGGCTGGCAACCAGTTGCAGCACTCACCAAACACTAAGATGCAGGCAGGGAGATACAGTCAAACCAGATATACTGCTCCCCAAGGCGCTAGGTAGGAGAGCAGCAGGAACTCCTGGGCAAGATCAGCGGTCAGTGGGCACTCATCAGAAAAGGGCCGCAATTCCTAGGAACTGTCATCCTCTGTAACTCCTCCTGGTACAGCAGTCTTTACTCCAGCAGCGGGGCTCTCACTAGCCCTGTGGACAGCAGAGGGGGGAACAGATGGGCACAGGGGCCAGCACACAGGCCCATGCTGCGGTACCTCCTGGAAGTAGGTCCCCTCACATTTAAGTCCACACTCAGTCTGAGCACATGGCATCCTAGCTCCTCTATTTATACGCCCCTCACCCCACCTACCAGACAGTGCCAGAAGCTTCTAGAAGCGTCTGGGGAAACTGGTCCTAACTGGTTTAGGGGGAGGTGTAGAGCACCCTGGGTGCCAGGCTTCCCTGCAAAAGCTGGCGGTGCTGGGAAACAAGCGACTAGACTGCCAAACCACCTCAGTCAGGCAGCACAACACACAGCCATGGCATCCATTTGAAAAGTAACATGTTTAAATAGTGAAAGTCAGTCTGCGCACGCCACTGTGCAGCATGTATTATGGCATCTCACACCACACATGGCCTCTACATTCCTCTACCATGGGGGAGATATCCACTGGAGATATCCGCTAATGGGGGGTGGGGGTGAAAAGCGAAACATTTCAGGGAAAAAGGGCCAAGTCCAACAGTGCAGAATGAAAAATAAAAAGTTAATAAAACAATTGTATTATTGTTTGTTTTTCACTGGCAGCCAATGCTGCCAAGGCTAGGGCTGGGCCAGACATTCCTCTATTGACAGGGCAGGGACTGGAAGGAGGAGTGGTGGGCACTTATAAATGTGCATGTCTATGTGGCTGGGTGTTTTAGGCTGGCCACATAGACATGTGCATTTAGGTGTCTCCAACTCAGCTGTGTTCCACAGGTGGGTGTAGAGACGACACAGACTCCCTGTGCTTGAGTGAGTGTCAAACCAACCCGAACAGGCCAATCCCCACGCTGCTCTCATAGTATAAGAGCAGCATCTGGATTGGATGTGGAATCTGTGATGGGAATGCTGAAGAGCAGGAAGAGCAGAAGAGCACAGAAGCACGAGGTGGCTGGCTGTTCGGCATATGGTACGTTTTTTTTATTATTCCTTCTCCTCCCTTTGGCCCACCCACCGCTAGTACCCCGCCGCCCCTCCACTTTACATTGACAGCAGCCGCGACTGGGTGTGAGGGCCACACTTCTTCCCATTTAGAGATGATTTTTTTATTGTCAAGCAAATTGATCGGGGAACGTTTTCCTTACTACCATAAAAGTCCGCAGCATACTACTCTGCTACACAGGCAGAGATCAAAAGGCCTTAAGACATGAGCTCAGTGGAACATGGATGAGGCTGCGGACCCAAAAATCTTCATTAATAATTTAATTTATAATGTTTAGAAAACTAGTGTACATTGCAGAGCTTCTCAGAAAATCCAAAAACAATTAACAAAGTAACACAGTTATATGAATATGACAGGAGTAGATGAAGATCTCTGCTTTTGTGGGAAAAACTCATCACAACACCATTTTATGTCAACATATTGTGGACTTACCGAGGACATACAGGGGCTTAAAGCCCACCCATTGCTTACCATTTATTAGCTTTGCCGTCACTCTCATTTGCCTGCTACTTATTCATAGCTCATCTTTTCACTCTTGTGTTCATCCGTCCGTAGAGTATAGTCTCTGTACCGTCTCCTATGATTGGCTAGCTTCTATGTTTCTACTGCCTGCTTTTCAAAATCTACTTTTTTCCTTTTTGGTTAAGCACTCCATGAGAATGCATGTGTTTTCCACAGATCTGCCTTATAGGCAAAGCAATGACCCTCTGCCATGTTGCATTAAAATGAATCAAATATGAATTCAACTCCATCATCAGTAAATGTGCTCAACTTTGGGTGCATGCCCAGAAGGAAGGGTAACATTATTTTTACTTGATTAAGGCCGGTATATCTCTAGTGGCATACTTCAAGTTCATCCAGACTAACAAAGATGACCGGAGAAAATTACAAACATCAACGGATGAAATTCAGAAAATGTTCCAAAAATTATATACCAAACTATACACCGACCATTAGTACTCCGAAGGATGCCTGTCTAGAATTCCTCCGTAGCCTCCCAATATAGCAAATGTCTATAAACTACCAACTATCCTTAAAAAAACAGCACAATCAATAGGGACGAGATTAGATTGACTAAAACAAGTATCCCAGCTGGTAAAGCACCTGGACCAGATGGTCTTCCCATTGACTTCTATAAAATCTTTGCTCCTACGATTATACAACCACTGGAGTCCGCCGTGAGCCATTTTACTACCTTTGGTTCTGTGTTGGACTCTGCCTCCAAGGCCAACATTGTGGTCCTCCCCAAAGATGAAAATGACCACTCTAACCTTAAACACTTTCGACCCATCTCCCTCATAAACAAGGAGGTGAAGATTAACACTAAAATACTCGCCAACCGCTTTGCCTCCTGATACTCAAATTGGCCCACCTGCCCAGACAGGCTTTGTCAAAAGCCATCTGGCCTGTGACAACATCTGCTTATTTTATCATGTGATAAAAAAAGCCTCCAGTCCACTGTCTCGAACCAGCTGCAGCTATAGCCTTGGATGCCGAGATTGCCTTTGACAAGGTGACGTCCTACCGAGATACAAACAAGGGGACCCCTTCATCAGAATAACAATGGACTTATACTTCTATCCCTCAGCTATAATTAAAATTAATAATGCCTTATCTCATTCTTTTGCACTACAACAGGGCGCCTGCCAAGACTGCCCAGTATCACATCTACTATTCTTTTTGGCCACTGACTACCTCCTAATAATGTTAAATGAGTCTCCAGATATCCCAGGCATACAAATCAAGATTGTCTCCTATAAAACAGCTGCATACACAGATGACATATTGATATTTACTGAATCTCGAACTCAGCTGTTCCAGAGATCCTGGATACTATTGATCCTTTCTCCTACTTTTCTGGTTATTCCTTAAACAAGGATAAAACAGAGATCCTGCCCTTGAATATCCATGGCCACCCTTTGATTGTTGGCTCATCCAACTTTCAATGGAAGTCTAATATTAAATATCTCAACGTCTGGTTCAGCAATGACCTCTCAGAATTGGTTGCCATCAAGGAAAACAAGACGTTAAGTAAAATAAGGGACTTGTTCTCCACATGGTCTCCCAAACATATTATCTTGATGGAGCAGACTCAAACTCATCAAAATGATGGTGTCCCCTTTGATTAACTTTCTCTCTAGTATGCTCCCCAGATGCTTATCTCAAGAGTTCTTCCTTAACACCAATGAGATTGTCTCAGAATTCCTCTAGAACAAGAAAAAAGCTAGAATCAGCTTTAAAAAATCCGAGAGTCCCCACCAAGCTAGGTCATTGCAATTTCCCCAATTGGGTGTCTGCCAGCCAGTATATTTGCCGCACAAGTGGCACAATGGTTTGAAACTGATTCTGCCAGGAAGCCTGCACGATTTGATGTGGAACTGTCATTTATTCACCCATTCACCCTTGAAACCAATTTGACTATGACTCACCAATTCTATTCACACTTTAGGAAGATTTTTAGAGATACAATTCCTGCTTTACTATCTCTGGATAAATCCCTTACATCCAACATAGACAACTCTTTCTCTCTATTATTATGAAACAATAAGAAACTCCAGACCTCTAAATCGATGTTCATCGGTCCGGTATGGCCGGCCAAAGGCATCCAATTAGTTTCAAACATGTACATGGACTCCGAACCACTGACATGCTTGAATCTACAGAGAAAACATGATCTCTCAAAAATGGATTTCTATGACTTCTTGCAGATCAAAGCCAAAGTGACCAAGCTAGGTCCACTTCAGAAATCAACTCTCCCTGGAAAGTTGCACTTTATACTGATGGGCAGTCATTCTGCATCGAAGATCTATAAATTACTTCCAAATGCAAATACTCTTCGTCACCTCCACCACTACACAAAGGGTCTTAGAGACAGAGACACATGTTGGGCTTGCAACTCATGCCCTGGTGATGAGGAACATATGTTCTTCTCTTGCTCCTGCCTATCTTCCTTCTCCCAGCTGCAAAAAAAATTCAAAACTGTCATCCCTCTATCCTTCCCATTGATTATTCTTGGTCCACACTCAGCTGAGTCACCAATCAATCTCCCAGATTCAGACCTTGCTTTACTGGATCTGCTACTTACAATTGCCCTTAAGGTAATCCTGATTGACTGGAAACCCATTAATAATGTTTCTTATCAGACATGGTGGGCATAGGTCGCTACCGTAGAGGCACACTATATACCACAAAGGCAACCCTATTACATCGCAACATATATGGGAAACACTTGACGTTTTTATTTGCAGCTTGCCTACACAATAAGGAAACTGGTGGACGTTGTCTCTCTGCCTTGGACCCCATTTGCAACTTTGGCGATGGCAATTTTTCACGGACCCACATGACCCCCCCCCCTTGTTCCGCAATCCCTCCTGCTCACTAATTTCTACAGCTTTTGTTATATGTTATGTTTTGTATGTAATGTACTCTAGGTCAACTACCCAGGAGCCAACAACAGATCTAATGTTTTCTAGGAAGATATCAAGCGCAGTTGTCCTAATCACTAAAATCCTGTTGTCACTTATTCAAGCCCCACCCACTAAACTAACATGACTTGAATGTGATCCCCTGACATTTTCAATACTTTTATGTTGTGATTTTACGATTACTATGCACCTGTGCTCCTTCCAAATATGCATGTATTGACATTTTGGGTTATTCTGCTTTCCTTGCTTTACTTTAAAAAAAACTTAGAACAAAAAAGACTCCATGTGTGGTTACACTGAATGTGTTTGCAAGAGCATGCCATGATTACCCATAGCAGCCATGGTAGCAATTGTGGTGGTGGCCTAGTTTGTGACACCCCTGTCAGCATTCAATTAGAATCAACAAGGTAGTGGAACAAATGCTTGAAATAATCTCAGCCACTAATGATCTTGAGAAATGATGGACTAAAATGTGGGCCTCCAGTGACCTGCCATTGGTTATTGTTATTATTATTACACTCATTTGTAAGGCACACAAATCATCCCCAAAGGAATCTCTCGGCGCCCGAAAAGGAGGTCAAGTGGAACAAACTTGAGTAGAATAGCCAGGTCTTAAGCATCTTAAATTGTGGTAGGTTGGGACAGGCACGGATTTGTTCTGGCAGCTCATTCCAGTGTTTGGGGGCCAGATAGGAAAAAGCGTGGCCACCCATTTTGGCTTTCCTGATCCTCTGGCTGCGAAGCAGGCAACGGTTACTGGATCTAAGACACCGTCCAGGTTGATAGTGTCCTATTTTGTTCGTCAGGTAGACCGGACCCAATCCATGCAGGGATTTAAAACCCATGCACAGCAGCTTGAAGAGGGTTCATATCCTGACAGGGAGCCAATAGAGTTGACGTAAGAGAGGCAGGGAAGGAGTTTGTACTTGCTTATTAAGGGCAAGACGAGCTGCCGTATTCTGACCTACCTGCAATCAAGATAGCAGGTCTTCCCTAATTCCTACCAACAAAGCATTTCCATAGTCAAGACGACTAATTAGGAGCGACTGGATGAGGGCCTTTCTAGCATTTAGTGGAATCCAGGGGAAGATCTTTCTCAACATCCGCATGGTCCCAAAGCAGGTGCCTGTAAGGGATTTCTCCTGCTCTTCCATAGAAAGTTTATTGTCAAATCTTACGCCTAGGTTCTTAGCCCATCCTTTTGGGGAGGGTGCTTCTCCTAATTCTGATGGCCACCAGTCCGAGGTCCACAAATTTCCTGCCTTGCCAAACGACAGTATCTCGGTTTTGAAAGAATTAAGTTGCAGGAAGTTCTTCCTCATCCAATTTGCTATGTCAGTCATATAGTTTAAAAACCTGACTTTTGTCACTGCAGGGTCCTTTTCTATGTGTATAATCAGCTGCGTATCGTCAGCATAGGATATGGTTTCAAACCCATAGTTTCTGATGCTAGAGGCCAAGGAGGCTACACATAGATTGAATAGCGTAGGACTCAATATAGAGCCTTGTGGACCCTCTTATCAACTGCAGACGTATGTGACACAAAGGAGTCCCAACTGGACGCTTTGTGTTCTGTCGGACAGATAGTTCTGAATCCATTTATAAGCCAGACCTCTGACACCAATATCTCGGAGACTGTTCAACGGGATACAATGTGAGATGGTGTTAAAGGCTGCCGACAGATCTAGCAACACCAGCATATCTGGTGTATCCACATCAAGTGACATTCTTAGCGTATCGGTAACCTCCAGTAGGGCAGCCTCAGTGCTATGGGATGCAAGGTAGCCGGACTGGGAGGGGTCCAAAATCTTATTCTCTTCTAAATAGCAGGACACATGTCGATTAATTAGAGTCTCCATAACCTTGGAACAGCAAGGAAGAAGAGAGATTGGCCTGTAATTCTGTAAGTCAGAAGGATCCGCAAGGGCTTTCTTAAGCAGGGGCTTAATTTGCGCAATCTTCAATTTCCGTGGAAACATTCCAGACTCGGGGATCAGGAAATTTCCAGTAAAGGTGCTCTATCGTCAGCGACCTCCTCGGACCCAAAGGAGTGATATATTATATCAATCTTGTTTGTGAAGTGGGTTGTTAGGCGGTCACATAATTCCTGTGTGGGTGGCGGTAGTGGATTATTCGCCCATGAGTTAGTAAACTCCTTCAAGATGGTAAAGAGCTTCTGTGAGGAGTCCCTGACCTCCAGTATGCGAGCGCCTAAATGAGTTCTCCTGGCAGCATTACAGCTATTTAGGTAAGTTCTATGGGCTTCTCGATAGCCCAGTCATCTTGGTCAGATTTGCATGTTCTCAATTTCCTTTCTTTTCACCTACAAAGGGCTTTTTCTCTTCTGAGTGTGTCTGAGTAACATGTGGCGGGGGATGCCCTGGTCTGAATTTTTACCAGCTTGCGTGTTGCGATCGAATCAAGAGCATCTATTATAGAGGCCTCAAAGGCATTTAGTGCCATGTCACAATCCAGGTGGTTCATAAATGCAGGGGGAATATAAACACTACTTAAGACAGAGTCTGTCCCCTTTTTCCAGGCTCTGCGAAGTTCTTTCAGCGGTTGCGCAGGGCCTCGCGGGTTTAAGGGAGCCCAAGAGAAGCTTAGTGCCGAGTGGTCCGTCCAGCATACCTTCAATGGGGGATCTACTGTTAGTTCTACCATATTAGAAAAAATAGTATCCAATACATGCCCTGCCAGATGAGTTGGGCTAACTACTCTGGAAGAGAGATCAAGGGATTCCATCGCTGCAAGCAAAGAGGTAGTATCCACATTGGCAAGAGCCTCCAGATGGTAATTTAAGTCCCCTACCAGTGGGGACTTGTCAGCCTGCAGCCTGCAACCTTTCTAATAATGCTGTACAAAAGTCTCTCTTATTTCCTCCCGGGGGATGGTATACTAGAGCTCCTGTCCTTTCTATTATATGGGCACGCAATACTCTGAAGATCAACAGCTCTAAGTTGGGGGGGGAGACAGTATCAAGGGTCTTGATATAATAGGGGGGCCGTGTGGCAATTGCCAGACCGCCACCCCTCTTCCCAACACTATCTAAACGCACCACCGAATAATCCTCTGGGAATGCCATTGCCAGAGCCGGTGTGGCATTGTTATTCAGCCAAGTCTCAGTAAAGAGACAGGTAACACTTAAACTGTGAGTCTCCTGAGGCGGAAAGCCGGGAGTGAACCTCTAATTTTAAAAACTTTGTTGTGTGATACCTTGCTCATTTTAATCACTCACCCCTTGCACTAAACAGCGGATCGAGCGCTGCAACGAACCCTCCATTTCGCCATCACTGAGGGCGAGGCGCCACGGCGGACACGCCCACCTCAGCTGGCCACGCCCCCTTGCTCTTCCTTATAAGTGCGCGCAGCTGGAAAGCGTGTCACTTAAACTGTGAGTCTCCTGAGGCGGAAAGCCGGGAGTGAACTTCTAATTTTAAAAACTTTGTTGTGTGATACCTTGCTCATTTTAATCACTCACCCCTTGCACTAAACAGCCGATCGAGCGCTGCAACGAACCCTCCATTTCGCCATCACTGAGGGCGAGGCGCCACGGCGGACACGCCCACCTCAGCTGGCCACGCCCCCTTGCTCTTCCTTATAAGTGCGCGCAGCTGGAAAGCGTGTCACTTAAACTGTGAGTCTCCTGAGGCGGAAAGCCGGGAGTGAACCTCTAATTTTAAAAACTTTGTTGTGTGATACCTTGCTCATTTTAATCACTCACCCCTTGCACTAAACAGCGGATCGAGCGCTGCAACGAACCCTCCATTTCGCCATCACTGAGGGCGAGGCGCCACGGCGGACACGCCCACCTCAGCTGGCCACGCCCCCTTGCTCTTCCTTATAAGTGCGCGCAGCTGGAAAGCGTGTCACTTAAACTGTGAGTCTCCTGAGGCGGAAAGCCGGGAGTGAACCTCTAATTTTAAAAACTTTGTTGTGTGATACCTTGCTCATTTTAATCACTCACCCCTTGCACTAAACAGCGGATCGAGCGCTGCAACGAACCCTCCATTTCGCCATCACTGAGGGCGAGGCGCCACGGCGGACACGCCCACCTCAGCTGGCCACGCCCCCTTGCTCTTCCTTATAAGTGCGCGCAGCTGGAAAGCATGTCACTTAAACTGTGAGTCTCCTGAGGCGGAAAGCCGGGAGTGAACCTCTAATTTTAAAAACTTTGTTGTGTGATACCTTGCTCATTTTAATCACTCACCCCTTGCACTAAACAGCGGATCGAGCGCTGCAACGAACCCTCCATTTCGCCATCACTGAGGGCGAGGCGCCACGGCGGACACGCCCACCTCAGCTGGCCACGCCCCCTTGCTCTTCCTTATAAGTGCGCGCAGCTGGAAAGCGTGTCACTTAAACTGTGAGTCTCCTGAGGCGGAAAGCCGGGAGTGAACCTCTAATTTTAAAAACTTTGTTGTGTGATACCTTGCTCATTTTAATCACTCACCCCTTGCACTAAACAGCGGATCGAGCGCTGCAACGAACCCTCCATTTCGCCATCACTGAGGGCGAGGTGCCACGGCGGACACGCCCACCTCAGCTGGCCACGCCCCCTTGCTCTTCCTTATAAGTGCGCGCAGCTGGAAAGCGTGTCACTTAAACTGTGAGTCTCCTGAGGCGGAAAGCCGGGAGTGAACCTCTAATTTTAAAAACTTTGTTGTGTGATACCTTGCTCATTTTAATCACTCACCCCTTGCACTAAACAGCGGATCGAGCGCTGCAACGAACCCTCCATTTCGCCATCACTGAGGGCGAGGCGCCACGGCGGACACGCCCACCTCAGCTGGCCACGCCCCCTTGCTCTTCCTTATAAGTGCGCGCAGCTGGAAAGCGTGTCACTTAAACTGTGAGTCTCCTGAGGCGGAAAGCCGGGAGTGAACCTCTAATTTTAAAAACTTTGTTGTGTGATACCTTGCTCATTTTAATCACTCACCCCTTGCACTAAACAGCGGATCGAGCGCTGCAACGAACCCTCCATTTCGCCATCACTGAGGGCGAGGCGCCACGGCGGACACGCCCACCTCAGCTGGCCACGCCCCCTTGCTCTTCCTTATAAGTGCGCGCAGCTGGAAAGCGTGTCACTTAAACTGTGAGTCTCCTGAGGCGGAAAGCCGGGAGTGAACCTCTAATTTTAAAAACTTTGTTGTGTGATACCTTGCTCATTTTAATCACTCACCCCTTGCACTAAACAGCGGATCGAGCGCTGCAACGAACCCTCCATTTCGCCATCACTGAGGGCGAGGCGCCACGGCGGACACGCCCACCTCAGCTGGCCACGCCCCCTTGCTCTTCCTTATAAGTGCGCGCAGCTGGAAAGCGTGTCACTTAAACTGTGAGTCTCCTGAGGCGGAAAGCCGGGAGTGAACCTCTAATTTTAAAAACTTTGCTGTGTGATACCTTGCTCATTTTAATCACTCACCCCTTGCACTAAACAGCGGATCGAGCGCTGCAACGAACCCTCCATTTCGCCATCACTGAGGGCGAGGCGCCACGGCGGACACGCCCACCTCAGCTGGCCACGCCCCCTTGCTCTTCCTTATAAGTGCGCGCAGCTGGAAAGCGTGTCACTTAAACTGTGAGTCTCCTGAGGCGGAAAGCCGGGAGTGAACCTCTAATTTTAAAAACTTTGTTGTGTGATACCTTGCTCATTTTAATCACTCACCCCTTGCACTAAACAGCGGATCGAGCGCTGCAACGAACCCTCCATTTCGCCATCACTGAGGGCGAGGCGCCACGGCGGACACGCCCACCTCAGCTGGCCACGCCCCCTTGCTCTTCCTTATAAGTGCGCGCAGCTGGAAAGCGTGTCACTTAAACTGTGAGTCTCCTGAGGCGGAAAGCCGGGAGTGAACCTCTAATTTTAAAAACTTTGTTGTGTGATACCTTGCTCATTTTAATCACTCACCCCTTGCACTAAACAGCGGATCGAGCGCTGCAACGAACCCTCCATTTCGCCATCACTGAGGGCGAGGCGCCACGGCGGACACGCCCACCTCAGCTGGCCACGCCCCCATGACGCCCATTTCCACAGACATAAATTATGTGTCTTGCTAGGAAGCGCAGCGGGCGCGCCGTCAGCGCGCCGAAGGCGCGCCAAAGGCAAGCCCGTCTGGGCCCGTCCGGGCCTGGACCGGGCCCAGGGCCAGACCCCCTGCCTTCTCCGCCGACTCCGTCCGTACGTGTTGGACCAACACCCAACTACACCAACTAAACCCTCGCCCTTGCTCGACTAGCACTCGCTGCATCCCAAACCACCTTGAGTCTGCCCATTTTCTCTGTCCGCAATGCAACTACACTCTCCTGCCTTACCAACCTTATCTCTCCTCTCGTCCCCCATCACAGCCACCCCCCTCTATTCAGCGGACCCTGAAAGCTGGCTTGATCAATTGCCGTTCTCTCCCCCGTCATGCCAATGACATATGGATGTCTATTTCCTCAGACGAATGGGATATCCTATTCCTCACTGAGTCCTGGATCACTGACTCCTCTTCCCCGGATCTTTACCTGGCTATTCCCCCAGGTTATGATATCAAATGCTTGAACCGGGCTGGCGGTAAGTCTGGAGGCGGTCTAGCCGTCATTCTTAAATCCTATCTCCAGTTGACCTTCACCAAACTTACTAATATTGGTACAATTGAAGCCATGTACTTCTCTATATCCGACTCCGCGGCAGTTATCCTGGCGGGCTCATTAGTCTATAACCCCCCCACCGCCTCCTCCCCCTTTCTCACTGCCCTCTTCCACCAACTGGCTGATTTATCCCTCAAACACCAATATTTCTTAGCCCTTGGTGATTTTAACCTCCACGTAGATAACCCGCTCTGCGCGAAGGCAAACAATCTGCTGGAAACTATGGAAAGCCTTAATCTCAAACAATTAGTCGTAGGTCCCACTCATGTGGCTGGTCACACCGTGGACCTCATATTCGCCAATTTCTCTAATATCACTGTCCTCCCACCCCTCCCTCTCACCTGGACTGATCACTACCTCATCCCCTTCTCTCTTGCCCTCGGACGAAAAACTGCCCTCCTGGCCCCTAGGAAGGAGCTGGGAAGAAAGTGGCACAAGGTCACATGTGCCACCTTGGACCCGGTATTCCACTTTCAGACGGAGTACCTCTCCTCTGATATAGATGAAAATGTCTCTAGGCTGAATGCTGCTCTCATCAGCGCGATTGACTCCATTGCTCCTCAGAAAATTATCACCTCCACTAGATCGCGACCCTCTGCTCCCTGGTTTTCTACCCCCCTCCGTGAGGAGAAAAGCAGATGCAAGGCTCTCGAACGTAAGTGGAGACTAAACTATGACCCTGAAGCTAAACTTCTATACAGATCTACCCTGAAAAAATTTCTCAAACAAAAAAAACTCGCTATGAAAGATCACTTTGCCTCTCAAATCGCCAAGGCCAGAAACTCATCTAAAACCCTATTTAGCATTGTCAAAGACTTTATTAATCCTCCGGCCAGGGCTCCTCAGAACACCTCGAGTCAGGCTCTATGCGAGGGACTTTCAGACTACTTCCTCGAAAAGATAAATAAACTTTGTGTCTCCTTCCCCACAGGGCTAGCCCCCAAGCCTTCCCCCACTAGTCCCCCAGAGCCCCCGTCCTTTCTCTCTTTTAATAAACTTAATCAGGATGATGCTATCAGGTTACTCATCCATTGCAAATCCGGCGCCCCCTCCGATCCTGTCCCTGCGAAACTCATGGGAGAACTGGCACCTTCGCTAGCCTGCTCCTTCCTTTCCATCTGGAATGCCTCCCTCCATCATGGCTTCTTCCCGACCACCTGGAAGGAGGCCTTGGTGATTCTCATCCTAAAAAAAGCGGATGCAGATCCCACTGTTTTTGCTAACTATCGCCCCATCTCACTTCTCCCTAAACCCGCAAAAGTCTTGGAAAAAGCCGTGCAGTTGCAACTCACGGAATATCTGGAAAACCACTCTCTACTGCACGAATCACAATCCGGATTCAGAGCTGGATTCAGCACTGAGACGGCATTGTTGGAAGTCTCCGAAACAATTCGGGAATGCGTGGACAGGGGCGAGGAGGCCATGCTGGTCCTCCTCGACCTGTCCGCAGCTTTCGATACGGTCTCCCACCCTATCCTCCTTGACCGACTTAAACAGATAGGCATTGGTGGCACCGCTTTCAGCTGGATCGAGTCCTTCCTCTCGACAAGAAGTCAGAGGGTATTGTTGCGACCCTTCAAGTCAGAGAAAAGACCCCTGTCTTGCGGGGTGCCACAGAGTTCTGCCCTTAGCCCCCTGTTCTTCAACATCTACCTTGCCCCACTGGCCGACATTGTGGAGTCCTACGGAGTCAGGGTGGTCTCTTATGCTGACGACACTCAGCTGGTGTTTTCCTTCAGGGACCACTCGGACTCCGCATTCGCCAACTTCCGCCAGTGCCTCAACAACATCAGTGTCTGGATGACCGCTAATCACCTCAGACTGAATGCAGATAAAACGGAGGTACTGTTTTTCAATCAAAAAGCCTCCATCCCCCCTACTTGGTGGTGGCCCACGGCACTTGATCCCGCCCCATCCCCCGTTCACTCGGCCCGGAATCTGGGTTTCCAGTTTGATGACTCCCTATCATGCAAAACTCAGATTAATAAAGTGACTTCTGCTTGCTTCCTGAAGTTACGCATGATCAGAAAAATTCTTCCTTATCTCCCCCTGGATTCCCGCCGTACAGTTACCCAAGCCCTCATCACGTCCCACTTGGACTATGCTAACAGCCTCTATGCTGGTGCCCCCCAGTATCTGGTAGGCCGGCTGCAGATTGTCCAGAATGCTGCAGCCAGACTGATTGGCAACATCCCCTACCGCCAATCTGTTTCTGCGTATCGTAAGGAACTCCACTGGCTCCCAGTGGCCAGCCGCATCCAGTTCAAGGTCCTTACCCTCACCTATCGAGCCGTCAACGACCGCGGGCCCAACTACCTGAAAAAACGTGTCTCGATATCCCGCTCCACCAGATCCCTGAGATCCAATGACCTCCGCCTCCTGATCTCTCCCCGTTTTAGATTATCTAGAATGGGAGGCAGAGGGTTCAGTGTCATTGCCGCTAAATTGTGGAACTCCCTACCAATCGAGTTGAGATTCTGTCCCTCCGAATCCATCTTCCGAGCCAAACTCAAAACTTGGCTCTTTTCCGCACTTTGAGTCACCCTACTGCTTCTCCTTGCTCTTTGCTCCCTTTCCCCTTTAGAGGCTCAGGTTTTTAGCGCCGGGACACCCCTTCGGGGGTAGCTGTGCGCTCTATAAACTACATAAAATAAATAAAAAATAAAATAAATAAATAACAGGCTTTGCGTCATCTAACAAATCCCACATTTCAGCCACATGTTTTGGGATAGATCTGACATTAAGGTAAAGTCACTGAAAGGGAGCTGTCTGTTCCCTCTCAAGCGGCTTTCCCATCCCCACAGACTGGTCTCTATCCAAAAGAGTTCCCCTCAAGTCAGTGTGAAGGATACCATGGGGGTGTACGGAGTCTGTTGATGCCCAGCCACAGTAAGGGCAAATCTCATCTAAGAGGGACTCTGCTACTAAAGGAGTATCCCTCCCCCCAGGGCAGGAGCCTGCATCTCCTATTTGTATCAACCTCTCTCTCGAGTAACATATTCTGGGCCCAGGGCCTACCAGATGGAAAACGGGCAGCATCTCCTGGCAGCCGGCAGTGTCCAGGCACGGACGGGCGCGGACAGGCTTGCGTTAGGCGCGCCTGTGGCGCGCCAGTGGCGCTCCCACTGTGCGCCGCCGCAAACACATTGCTTTTATGCCCCCGGAAGCGTCAGCTGCTGGAGCGCTGACCGCTGCTAATGGCGGCGCGCTGGTATCAGGAAGTAAATGAGCAGTCTCTCTCCACTCAAACAACCAGCTACCTGGTTGCGGTTGACCGGAGAGCTGCCACAAATCAGCACATACAAATGCGGTATGAACAGAATCCCCCAAAGTGTGCCCAACAAGTGCGCTTTAAAATTAATTGAGATTAATTTAAGCCATCCTTCCATCCCATTCTTCTTTTAGTTGCGGTAGGTGCTCTAAGTATGCCAGATATGTCCAGATGTGGGTCTGGTGCTCAATGTGCCATGGGATTCTAGATATACCTCACTAATAAGACCTAATAGGCCAAAGCTGCTCTGGGGTTGCTTGTGTTCCCATCTGGAGTGGACACAAGCTGACAGTTTGAGTTGGATTGTGCTTATTGGATCAGGACCATGACTAATTTGCATATGGCCAGTTTTTATCTACAGTAGCATAATTTGTCAAAAACAAAAGTCTCCATTTCAGCCTAAGAGAATGCCAGCAGCTAACATTTGTTCCAAAGGTTCTTTCTATCACTTTTTTTTATTGTGAGCTATTATTAAAGATGCACTGACTTGCTACTTTTTTGGCCTCAGTGTAGGGGAATGTTGTCCAATTTTAGTTGTCTGGTGGCAAAAGACAATATCACAGTCTTACCAAGAACATATAGAGGCCTGGAGCCCACTCAGTGGTTTCCGTTGTTGGGCTTTGCTATCACTCTCCTTTAGCTGCTTCCTATTTGATTACTTTTTATCAATCTTGTGTTTGTCCCTCCCATGGACCATAGCTTCTTTACCATCTCTTCCATTAGCTGGCTTCTATGCATCCTCTGGTCACTTTTAAGGAACTACTTTTTTTCATTTTGTTTAAGGTCTCCAGGAGAGTGCATGTGCTTTCCAGCTGTCTCCCTGAAGTGTTTTTCTTTTGCTCTCACTCTCTCACCAATGTGCTTCTCTCCACCATCCACACTCTTGGTGCTCTCTTTCACCTGTGTGCTTCTGCCCTGCTCTCTTTTACCCATGTTCTCTCTCTCAGTTACTTGCCGCCCATCCACCTGTGTGTTGCTTCATCCTCACCAATCGTTTTGCTTCTCACCAACCTCAAGGCCGCTCCAGTGACCCTCTCATAAGAAACATTTTAAAAGCACTTTCATGCTGTTTTAAAACAACACTTTTGTGCTATGTTTTAAAAATGTATTGATCTATATCGGCTTGGTTAAAAAAAACTAAGGGGCAGATTTACAAGGAACTGACGCATCTGTATAGATGTGTCAGTTTCTTTGCGTCAGCATCAAATGTCCTTGCGCCACCATAGATGCGCAGTATTTACAATACAGTGCTCCATGGCGCAAGGATTAACAGATGCGTCAGAAATTCTGACACATCTGTTGGCTCAAAAGTCATGCGTTGTTAGAGTTGTGTCACGCGTTGCTGGAGTTGTGTCACAAGCACAACGCAACTCCAGCAATGTATTTTGAGGCCTATACTCACTGTACAGCGTCACTCCTTACGCCTGCTTCAAGTAGGCGTAAGGTTTTGACGCAGTGCCATCCTAAAAGTGGTGGTGTGAAATCTTGTAGATTTCACTGCGTTAATTTTACGAGGCCTTCATGCTTGGGAACGCCCACCCAGCATACATTATACCTGACGCAGGTATAATGTGACGCAGGGCTTTACAATGTGACGCAGCTCTCTAGATGCATCACTTTGTAAATAGGCTGCATTGATTGCGCTGCAGATGCTTCAAAAAAGTGATGCACAGGCGCAATGGGCTTGCAAATCTGCCCCAAAGTGTCCTTTTGTAAGCATGCATATATGTGTTGAATATAATTGTGCACCTACATAATGAGTCGGCCCATGTTGCGTTTTATGCAGGGTTTTTTTTTCCATTTCTTTTCAGCTAAGATGCACAGCAGTCACTGCACAGCATGGCTAAACCATTAACAAAGCTGACAGGTCTTATAGACAAAGCCAATTGGTTTTGCCATGGCTTGTTTACAAGTAGTGAAATTAAATTAAAATTGGATTTATAAAGCGCTCTACTAGCCTACGGTGTCTAGGAGCTTGTGAGGATGCCACACACTTGCACACATCCCTCTTTTGGGTCTTACCTGTAGGACTGGAACAGTCAGTAGTGAACCTGACACATGGTTGATTATATTGTACTAGCATTTGCATAGCGCACTCTATCCTGAGGAGGTGCTAAAGTACTCGGTGGACGGGTAGTACACAACTCTGACATGCTTTGACTACTGAAACTGGCTTTTGCCCAGTTCTGACAGCCTTTAAAATATCAACCTGTCTAAAATTCTTATTTTTTCTATGGGCCTGGAGTCATTCGTATGTTAAACTCTTCTAAACTCTCTCTAAAGCCTATGGCTTGTGAGGTAAAATAAATGGGTCAGTGTTCTTTAAAATGTATAATTTGACCCCATTTTATAGCTAAAAAAACACTACCTTCTTTTTCATGTGCCAGTTGTAAGATCTCCCACAATCTGTCAACATCAGTTAGAAGAGCTCAGCGCCTGCTATGCAATCATCGAACATGGGAAGGAAACCTCAGAGGCAATTGGCTGCCATCTTTCCATTCCATAACCCGCAGGCCCGTAGAGAGTGCTCGATGTCTCACACCCCATAACCGTGATGTGGCATCATGGGGGGCTGCTGAGGGAGGCCGCGCCCCTGTGCTCTGGCAAAAAAGAACCCTGACACAGAATTAGGCATCTCAACTCCCAGCTCAACGAGGAACTGGTCAGGGCGTCTGGAATGCGGTGCGCCGGGGTCTACCGGTGCGCCAGAACTCTCCGCCAGGCCCTCGCCTCCAAGGGCCGCTCTCCCTCTGCGGTCCAGTATTTATGGAATGCCAGTTATTTTAAACAGTACTAGGAAAGAACCTCTCCGAGCTTCACAGAAGACGGCCAAAGGGATTTCGATGCATGTGGAAGAATGATGAAAATAATGGCGCGCGAAGCAGTGGCGTAACGAAACTTGAGGGGGCCCCCCTGCAAAGTATGTGGAGGGGCCCCCTCCAGACTCAATCGGGAGCTCTTCAGACAGACTATTGTGCTGAGGGGGCTCCCTGGAGCTTGGAGGTGGGGCCTGTGTTACCCCCACTGAAAACATCCCGAGAGACCAACAAACACTATCACACAATGACTAAGACCACAATCAAATACCCAAAGGTAATCTATGCTACCAGCTACCCAGAGACCAACAAACACTGTCACACAATTACTAAACCCTACCGTCAAACACACCCAGAGACCAACAAACACTATCACAGTAATATATGCTACCAGCTACCCAGAAACCGACAAACACTATCCCACAATGACTAAACCCACCATCAAACACCCAAAGGTAATATACGCTACCAGCGACTCAGAGACCAACAAACACTATCACAGAATGACTAAATCTACCATCAAACACCATAAAGTAACATACGCTACCATCTACCCTGAGTCCAATAAACACTAAAGCACAATGACATCAAGAGTTTAACCATTGATATTAGAAATCAGCAGTAATGTCAGACATCCAAATTGCAATGTGTTCTACAAGGCACTGAGTCAATAATACACACTGTCATACACCTAGACATGACCAAGACTATCAAACACAAACAAGCCAACTCAATGCCTATCACAAATGCATAAACACCAGTGGATACTATCAGAAAATGGATGACTAAGACACAGACTCTAGAGTAAAAACAGATCAACAAGCAGATCAACAAACAGTATTAGACTATGCAAAGAATAAAAGACATATTTAGAGACAAAGATCAAATTAGACACAGACCACTAGAAACTATCACAGTCGGAGGTTAACATTCAGCAAAAAGTCAAAAGAGAAGCATTGAGGCATTGAGGCACCCTTGGCGTCAACCAAACACACAGACTGAAAAATACAGCACTCAGGCAGCAAGGACCTAGCAGACACAATCAAGTTCAAAGAGACCCAAACACACCATCAGACACTCTGAAAGCAACGCACGCTCTCAGTTACCCAGAGACGAATCAACACTAACAAACACCCATTGGAAAACAGACACTGTCAGAAACCCAGAGACGAACCAACACTGTCAACTAACCATAGACAAACAGACACTGTCAGACACCCAGAGACGAACCAACACTGTCAACTAACCATAGACAAACAGACACTGTCAGAGACACTCAGAGAAGAACCATCACTGTCAACTATCCATAGACAATCAGACACTGTCAGACACCCAGAGACGAACCAACACTGTCAACTATCCATAGACAAACAGACACTGTCAGACACCCAGAGACGAACCAACACTGTCAACTAACCATAGACAAACAGACGCAGTCAGACACCCAGAGACGAACCAACACTGTCAACTAACCATAGACAAACAGACACTGTCAGACACCAAGAGACGAAGCAACACTGTCAACTAACCATAGACAGACACTGTCAGACACCCAGAGACGAACCAACACTGTCAACTAACCATAGACAAACAGACACTGTCAGACACCAAGAGACGAAGCAACACTGTCAACTAACCATAGACAGACACTGTAAATTACTCAGAGATAAACCATCACTATCTAATACACATAGACAAACAGACACTGTCAGACACCCAGAGACGAACCAACGCTGTCAACTAACCATAGACAAACAGACACTGTCAGACACCCAGAGACGAACCAACACTGTCAACTAACCATAGACAAACAGACACTGTCAGACACCCAGAGACGAACCAACACTGTCAACTAACCATAGACAAACAGACACTGTCAGACACCCAGAGACGAACCAACACTGTCAACTATCCATAGACAATCAGACACTGTCAGACACAGAGACGAATCAACACTGTCAACAAACCATAGACAAACGGACACTATCAGAGACACCCAGAGAACAACCAACACTGTCAACTAACCATAGACAAACAGACACTATCAGAGACACCCAGAGAACAACCAACACTGCCAACTAACCATAGACAAACAGACACTGTCAGACACCCAGAGACGAACCAACACTGTCAACTAACCATAGACAGACACTGTCAGACACCCAGAGACGAACCAACACTGTCAACTAACCATAGACAAACAGACGCAGTCAGACACCCAGAGACGAACCAACACTGTCAACTAACCATAGACAAGCAGACACTGTCAGACACCAAGAGACGAAGCAACACTGTCAACTAACCATAGACAGACACTGTCAGACACCAAGAGACGAACCAACACTGTCAACTAACCATAGACAAACAGACACTGTCAGACACCAAGAGACGAAGCAACACTGTCAACTAACCATAGACAGACACTGTAAATTACTCAGAGATAAACCATCACTATCTAATACACATAGACAAACAGACACTGTCAGACACCCAGAGACGAACCAACGCTGTCAACTAACCATAGACAAACAGACACTGTCAGACACCCAGAGACGAACCAACACTGTCAACTAACCATAGACAAACAGACACTGTCAGACACCCAGAGACGATCCAACACTGTCAACTAACCATAGACAAACAGACACTGTCAGACACCCAGAGACGAACCAACACTGTCAACTATCCATAGACAATCAGACACTGTCAGACACAGAGACGAACCAACACTGTCAACAAACCATAGACAAACGGACACTATCAGAGACACCCAGAGAACAACCAACACTGCCAACTAACCATAGACAAACAGACACTGTCAGACACCCAGAGACGAACCAACACTGTCAACTAACCATAGACAGACACTGTCAGACACCCAGAGACGAACCAACACTGTCAACTAACCATAGACAAACAGACACTGTCAGACACCAAGAGACGAAGCAACACTGTCAAATAACCATAGACAGACACTGTATTACTCAGAGATAAACCATCACTATCTAATACACATAGACAAACAGACACTGTCAGACACCCAGAGACGAACCAACACTGTCAACTAACCATGGACAATCAGACACTGTCAGACACCCAGAGACGAACCAACACTGTCAACTATCCATAGACAAACAGACACTGTCAGACACCCAGAGACGAACCAACACTGTCAACTAACCATAGACAAACAGACGCAGTCAGACACCCAGAGACGAACCAACACTGTCAACTAACCATAGACAAACAGACACTGTCAGACACCAAGAGACGAAGCAACACTGTCAACTAACCATAGACAGACACTGTCTGACACCCAGAGACGAACCAACACTGTCAACTAACCATAGACAAACAGACACAGTCAGACACCCAGAGACGAACCAACACTGTCAACTAACCATAGACAAACAGACACTGTCAGACACCAAGAGACGAAGCAACACTATCAACTAACCATAGACAGACACTGTAAATTACTCAGAGATAAACCATCACTATCTAATACACATAGACAAACAGACACTGTCAGACACCCAGAGACTAACCAACGCCGTCAACTAACCATAGACAAACAGACACTGTCAGACACCCAGAGACGAACCAACACTGTCAACTAACCATAGACAAACAGACACTGTCAGACACCCAGAGACGAACCAACACTGTCAACTAACCATAGACAAACAGACACTGTCAGACACCCAGAGACGAACCAACACTGTCAACTATCCATAGACAATCAGACACTGTCAGACACAGAGACGAACCAACACTGTCAACAAACCATAGACAAACGGACACTATCAGAGAGACACCCAGAGAACAACCAACACTGTAAACTAACCATAGACAAACAGACACTATCAGAGACACCCAGAGAACAACCAACACTGTCAACTAACCATAGACAAACAGACACTGTCAGACACCCAGAGACGAACCAACACTGTCAACTAACCATAGACAGACACTGTCAGACACCCAGAGACGAACCAACACTGTCAACTAACCATAGACAAACAGACACAGTCAGACACCCAGAGACGAACCAACACTGTCAACTAACCATAGACAAACAGACACTGTCAGACACCAAGAGACGAAGCAACACTGTCAACTAACCATAGACAGACACTGTAAATTACTCAGAGATAAACCATCACTATCTAATACACATAGACAAATAGACACTGTCAGACACAGAGATGAACCGTCACTATCAAATTCACATAGACAGACACTGTCAGACACCCAGAGATAAACCATCACTAATAACTACCCATAGAAAAACAGACACGGTCAGCCATCCAGAGATAAACCGTCAGTACCAAATACACATAGACAGACACGGTCAGACACCCAGAGATCGTCTGTTACTATCAAGTACCAGTAAACAAACAGAAGTTGTCAAACACCCAGGGATGAACCAACACTATCAAAAGTCCCAAATATTGTGCAGCGGAGGGTTGATGCTTTCGAGGATAGTGGAGGAGAAGGGAAAGGGTGGATGGCGGTGTGTAGAGTGGTTGGTAGACCAGAGGGTTCACACAAGTCCCTGTAACTCCTTCGGTGCAGAGAGGGGGTGCCTTCAAGGGCCCCATTCAGCTCAAAGCCGATGTGTGTTTGTGAAACATTGGTGACTCGAGTCCCTTATCACATTCAGGAGGGGGGGGGGGGGGCGTCATTCTGCATTGTGACTTCAGGGGCTGGAACCAGGGCTCTGTGAAGAAGAAACTGTGAAAAGGACCAACAGAGGCCTTTGGCTGCTTGTCTGCAGCGGGAGGGGGGCGGGGGGGAGGGGGCTTTAGGAACGGCAGATTTATTTATTTATTTATTTATTTATGCATTTTTATATAGCGCGGACTTTACCCGAAGGTGACAGAGCGCTTCACAATAGGAACAGATCGTCTGGTGTCCTTTGCTTCTTCTGACCAGCTGTGTATAATTACTTAAATCATGTTTACTTTTGATGACTCCAGCGGAAGGCATCTTGTGACTTGACCCCAGTGACGCTAGTGATGCCAGTGACGCTCTTGCTGGTGCACAGCAGGAGAGGATGAAGGGCGAGGCGGCAGTCAGTCCGTGTTTTTGCAGCACACACGTGTATCCCTCGACTCTGAGGGTGAGGGTCCGGAGGGTCCGAGTCCAATCTGGTGAGTACAGCTCACAGTTCACACCCGTCCTCGGAACAGGGGTCCTCAGACAGTTATCCCTTGACCCCTCACCCCACTTCCTGGAATCGGAAGAGCTCTCTGGTGTAGCAGTCCCGGCTCCAGAGAGGCCTGGCCGGGGACGCGCTTGCGCAGCAGTTGCGCACCATTTAATTAATGTAGAACGAACCTCTGAGGCCTGGCCGGGGCAAAGGCTGCGCCTGCGTGCTGTGTACACCATTTAATTTATTAAGAGGCTGGGGGCCCCCCAGAGGCTGGGGGCCCCGGGGCAGGGGATTTGGGGCCGGGGCCCCCCCGCAACGCGGGGGCTGCGGGGGGCCTGTGTTACGCCCCTGGCGCGAAGAGGGGTTAATCCGTCAATGGGGGTTGATGGAGGCTGAGGCGAGGTTTAACGAGCGTGACGCATTTAAAAATACAATTAATGCCGCATTGTGCGGATCGTACTAGATCACACGTTAATAAACACCCTTCTCCCATCCATGCAATAAAGAAGTGTAACATGTGTCTCTGGAAAGAGCTTTGGGACCTTGGCAAGAGAAAAGCGCTACATAAATGCGATAATGTAATACATTCAGTGGCAGTAATTCCAGGCCTGGAGATGCCAGACTCAGACCTGCTTGCAGTGCTGTGGGGGCTGTAGGCAGGTGGTGCACAAGGCCCCCGCGCAGCTCTTGAACAACAGGGTGGCGGTTGTATGTTGAAACAACGATAGGCTAAACAACGAAACCCTTTACAGTGAAGGCTATACAGTGATAAAGTCTTAAAAGCGCCTACCTTTACAACAAAAGTGTTACCATAGACATGCCAATACCATGGATGCCTTTACTATAAAAATGTAAGCAATTTCCGGGAAATTATAATCCCTTTTTATTTTACATATGTATGTAAGTATACGTTTATACTTAACTGTTAAATACTTATATGGTAAAAATATTATAGATAAGTACTAACCCTATATATATATTCACTGGAAAAAAACAAAGGTTTAAAGGGACCTTATAGTTGGGTTCTGAATCTAGCTGCACAAAACCATAAAAATTCAGCAGTTATAGCTATACTTATAGTTAGACTTATTTTAAGAAACTATGACTCGCTGCCTTAAATTACATAATGACACGACTTATAGTTTCTTCAGATAAGTCTAACTATAAGTATAACTGTAACAGATGAATTTCATGGTTTTGTGCAACAGAATTCAGAACCTAAATACAACGTCCCTCTAAACCTTTGGTTTTTCAGTGAATTTCTATGTTTTTTTAGCACGCACATTAATATAACCAGCCCACGCACAGCCTTCAGGCATGTGGGGCGGGGTTAGCCTGATGGCCTGGTCTACGGCCAGGCCCTGTGGCCATCCCTATCACAGGCACCCAAACCTAATCTGTGTAAGGCCTTTGGCAGTGTGCAACATGGGATTGGATGCAGAGTTTATTTTTCCTCTATTTTTTTATCTGGAAATGCGGATACCCCCTGATTTTACACAGGGGGCCACAGTGAGCTCTATGCGGGATCTGCAAATCCATGTATCGGACATTTAAAAACAAGTGGGCAATGTTTTGCCCACGAGGGGTCCCTAAGAGTTCCCTCTATGTATCCGATGGGGTTAAGCTAAGTGTAACCTGACCCTTTGTCTGTTTTTGCAATTCACTGAAAAAAACCTTTGGTTACAGGGACATTATAGTTGGGCTCAGAATTCACTCGTACAAAACCAGTGAAATTCAGCAGTTATAGTTTCCTGAGCTATCTATAACTTACGTCCCCACAATGCACTGCTTATGACCTCACACATTACATTACTCATGATGGTCAGTGACATCACTGATGACATCCTAAATGACATCACTGATAAAATCACTGATGACATCATCCACAGAACCATTCACTCACCCACTCACACTCACATACAAACTCTCATATACCCACTCACACATCCACTCACATATCCATTCACATACCAATGCAAGTACTTACACAATAATTCACTTATCCATAGAGTCACTCACACACCCACACACTCACTCATATAGCCTGATCATACAACCAGACACTCGTCCATGTAGCCACTCACATGGCCACACACTCACTCATGCAGCTACTGACACACTCAGTTATTTACTTATACAGCCACCCACATACCCACTCACTCACACATACAGCCTCTCGAAAGAGACACTCACTCGCCCATACACCCACTCACACACTCACTAACACCCCTCCACAACCACTTACATACCCATTCACACACATCCATACAACCACTCACACAGCCACTCACTCACCCATACAGCAAATCCCACAGACACTCACTGTTCAATACAGCCACTTACACACCAATTCACTTAACCAAACACTCACTCAGCCAGCCAGTCACTTACCCATACAGCCACATGCACACCCAGTCTCTCACTCATACAGCCATTCAGATCCTACTCACTCATCCATACAGTCACTGACACACCCGCTCAGCCATTCACTCACTCACTCATGCATACATTCACTGATACCCACTCACTCACCAAAACAGCACTCACACAGCCACTAAGTTACCCAATCAGCTACTCAGACACCCACTTATACACCCATACAGCCACTCACAAACCCACTCACTCACATGTACAGTCACGCAGGCACCCACTCACACACAGTGACTCACATAAACTATGCAAAGAAAAGGAATCATGCATTAGTAGTACACAAAGTATACTTGTAGGAAAGTGGGTTTCTTTTGCAGTACCCCCAGGTTTTGCCTGGCTTGTGATGCAACTTTGACTGTAGAGTACTGGGTCCCTACTAACTAGGTTCCTAGTTCCAGTGTTCTTTCCCAAAACTGCACCATTGTTTTCACAATTGGCACACCTCTGGCTCAAATATAAGTCCCTTGTAAAAGGTACCAGTGGTACCAAGTGCCTTGTGAATAGAGAACCGAATTTCTAACGTTTTGTTTTATTCCATTTCCTAACTATATCATTCCTTTAGCCTTTGGTTTCTTTCAGTGAGCTAGTAAGGCTTTTTTTTTTTTTTCCTAACTGTAACCACTAACCTTTGAAACTGAGTGTGTGAGTGAGTGCACAAGTGTCTCAGTGGGTGTTTGAGTGTCTGAGAACATCTGAGACAGAAATCATCTATTAACATCAATTGAACCCACAGTCAGCCAGGTGACAACGAAGGAAGCACCATCAAACTCCTCTCCTGGAATATGTCTGGCGCAAAAGACATCGAAAAGAAGCACGGTGAGGCTGCCTCCTGGGATCTATATGACATCATAGCCCTACAGGAAACGTGGCTAACAGAACCAATTGATGTACCAGGAAGAATATGTTTCCATGTAAGTGCGATTCGTCCTCAGCGCTACGGGCACGCAAGTGGGGGGCTTTCGGTCTACATAACAACTGCCCTGATGATTAATGCTACACAACTGGTAACATCGACACCAGACATGCAAATTATTAAGTTAGAGAGCATAATAAAGGGCAAAACGAGATCTATTATTTTAATTAACATATATGCCCACCCGAAAAAGGCACTTAAAAAAGCGCTCTTTCAACGCGTCGTCACTGTAGTATCAAACATCCGCCTTGAACAACCAAGTTGGGAGGTTATCCTTACCGGCGATTTTAACTCCAACCTTCTACACGAACCAGAAGATGAGGATAACATTAATGTAGCAAATGAAATGTGGAATGTCGTACCCCAGGAGATTCCACTGGTCAAGAAGAAAGATAAAGAGGGCAGGCAGCTGATGTGGGATCTTGAACAACTTGGGCTAAGGGTAATAAACGGTAGATCTAACCAGGATAACCCCCGGCCATCACCTACACAGGCCATAATGCAAGCTCTATCCTGGACTACACAATAGTAACACTACCCTTGCTACATCAAATAAAAAACTTCCATATAATCTGCTCTCTAGATAGTGACCACTCTATGCAACACATCGAGATTATGCTGACTACAACCAAGTACCCACAAGCACCTACGATAGCAGGTAATACTTTAACCATCAATCTGAAGCTATTAAAGTGGACGAGCGAATCTCTCCCTCAAATAGCGCAGGACGCCAAGAAGCTATTCCAAACGATCACCCATGAGAATGTCCTGTGCTCAGAAACCTGGTCGGAGTATTTGGGAAAGCTTCCCAGGACCAGCATTAATTTCAAAAAGAAAATCTCTCCCAAAAGCAATATCAAATTCAATAAAACTACACTCTCATTGAGGAGACACTTGCAAAAACTAACACGACGAGCAAACGGCCACAGCCTAAATCCCAGTATCTGGCAAGCAGTCCGGATAACAAGGAAACAATACAAGAAATTAATCTGGACAGAAAAGCAAAACCAAGCAAATGACTTCTGGACTAAACTGCTGTACAAAGTAAAAAAATCGGATTCCAGGGCCTTCTGGTCACAAGTCAACTCCCTAAACCGAACAGCGCAACCAATAAGCATGACCTGCATTACTGAAACTGCATGGGCCCAACATATAGTCGATACATATTCAATCAAGTCAACAACATTGTTGACATCAACTACAACATCTGCAAGCGAAATATCCGAACTACTGGAGCAGGTAGATACCATCTCTGTCCAGCCAAACAAGATGATCAACCATCATGAAAGCATGGATCGAGAGTTGAGGCAAAATGACGAGTTTCTCATATCACAGACAATCAAGAAAAGCAGGAAAGATAGCGCACCAGGTCCGAACGGCATCCCGCAGGCCATCTTCAAAGAGGACCCCCAGTACTGGGCCAGCAAATACAATATCCTGTTCCGATCAATAAACAACACTGGTCGGGTCCCAGGTAGCTGGAGGGGAGCTATCATAAATCCAATCTACAAAGGTGGAGATCACAAAGATCCAAATAATTATCACCTGATAGCCCTCATTGATGCTGAAGCAAAATACTATGCATCACTTGTACTAGCTGATCAAGCTCAATGGTCCGAAACGAACAACAAAATACCGCTGAACCAGACGGGATTTCGTCGCGGGACGGGAACCATGGCAAATGCCATGGCCCTGTGCCTGATTGCTGAAAAAAGTCTACAAAGCCACCCGGAACTTTACACTTTTTTCATGGACTTTAAGGCGGCATTTGACCGTGTTAGCAGGCAAACACTTTGGACCAAATTGAAACATCAGGGCCTGCCGGACTCAATCCTCACGCCAATCATCGACCTGTACACCAATACTTGGATGCAGGTAAAGATTGACAACGGGCAGCGGTTAACCCGGAAGATCAGCACCGTTGATGGCCTAAAACAAGGCTGTGTGTTGGCCCCTCACCTCTTTAATCTGTTCATGGCAGACCTGACAGTAAGCCTGTACCAGATCAATGCTCACCCTCCCCGGCTAGGTAATCTCCATATAACACATCTATCGTATGCCGATGATGTGGTGCTATTAAGTCAGACGAGAATAGGCTTACAACGTCTACTGCAAGATCTGACCAGATACACCAAACAGAATTTGCTAGAAATAAATAGCAAGAAAACCAAGATCATGGTTATAACACGATGCCACAAAGCGCCACCAATCTTCCTAATAGACAACGTTAAGCTGGAAGTGGTGGACAGCTACAAGTATCTGGGGATACAACTAGACAAGCGCCTTAACTTCTCTGCACACTTTAAAGACATTGAAAAAAATGGTTCAACACTATTACATGCCTTTACCAACTTAGCGATTGAGCTTAAAGGCCCGGTGGTCTCCCCCTTGCTAACCCGCAATGAAAGCAAAGTTACTGCCTACAATTGCATACGGGAGTGTCCTACATCATGGCAAAAGTGCAACGCTCATTGACAAAATACAAACCAAAGTCTACAAGTGTGTATTTGCCTTACCAAGCAACACATCACCGGCACAAGTAAGACTTGAATTTGGTTTGCAATCGCAAGTGCTCTTGAGAAAGTATGAGGCCATCAAATGTTGGTATGATGTTTGGAGGAATCAGGAAAAAGAAGTCTACCGCGCCATGCGGGAAGCAATCCAAAAGAGTCCGAACTCCGAGTACGCAAAGTACTTAAGTTTATCGCTATAAACAACTGAGTTGGCATCTCTCTGGGAATCTAAGCTTCCAGTACTATCATTCAAACAGGTGGTTAGGAAGACTGCCAAAAGGCATTCGCTCCTTAACGATAAGTTAACTTTCAGTCACCGAACCCACGCCTGGATGACCATTAAATCATACAAAAAGCCTGTACCAGCAGCCTATTTAGATCTTGTCTTCTCGGCATTCATTAAGCGTAAATACCTCAATTTAAGGTTGGGTAACCTCCCAACAAGTGCAGATCAACGGAAATGGAGGCCCCAATAAAGTAAAGAATGCGTACTTTGTGGTGCAGGTAAACAAGACTTCATCCATTTGATTTGCATTTGCTCATCCATGATCAAAGCTTGTCGGTGTTGGCTGAAAGCCAAGTTTAATGTATACGGAGTATGCACCTGTCGGTCTGCGATTGTTCAAATTCTATGCTCAGTGGATCCACAATTGATTTGCAGAACAATCAAATACATCAATAATTTTGAGAAAAAGCGAGGCCTTTTGGCAAAGACCTGATCTTGATATAAGAACTCCTTTTATGTAGTCGAACCAGGGCCCTCAACAAGCCCATCTTTAAGCAAGTTTGACATCTGATTTTATAGATTTTATCTTTTATATTGTAGTGTGTATGTCTTGCTTTTTAAACACAGTGGCATTTCTTTCTTTTTTTATATATTGTAATGGTTTTAATTAACTAAACAATAAAGAATTTACTTACTTACTTACTAGTGGAAATGTCATATGACATCTCTCATGAGTGTCTGAGTAGGTTTGTAAGTGAGTGTAAGAGAATATGAGTGGGGCTGTAAACGGGTGTACGAGTGGGTCTGTGAGTGGGTGTGTGAGTCTGTGAGAGGGTCTGTGTGTCAGTGCATGAGTCGCTTAGTAGATCTGTGAGTCAGTGAGACAGTGTATGAGTGATTCTGCAAGTGGGTACATTTGGCGCTGCAGCACGTGCAATTTAATTCATTTTATTTATTTATTTCTTTACCTAACTCTGAACGGCCTTATGCAGGAGTTTACTACCCCCCACCCTGCCCCTCCCCCATCCCGCCGCCAGCAGCACTCCCTCCAGGAGCCGCTACTGCTCTTCCTCCTAGAGACTATATTTTCATGGCTCCATCTGTAGGTCTCGTTCACCTGGACTCTCCTGATGCACCTCTACCTCTTCTCTCTCTCTCTCTCTCTCTCTCTCTCTCTCTCTCTCTCTCTCTCACTCAACTCCCCTTTCTTATAGTGGTAATTGACAACAGCTATAATCCACCACCTGTGTAGGATATAGTACATCTTGCACCTGTATTCTCTGAGGCAAGGAAACACATGTTTTTAAGGTCACTTTTGAAAATTACGAGAGTCAGGGCCTTTAGTCTTTCTTCAATATGTTTAGAATACTCTACTCCTCTAGTGGGAGTCCTCTGTTGAAAAGCAGAGTTTATTTAGAATAGCCGTACAGTGCTATAGTATCATAAAAGTGTCATAGTGATTATCTAGCATACAAGACCTCATTAGAGTTTAGCTTCTATGGTAGGGCAGATTGAGTTAACTAATGAGGCAGAAAGCAGTGTCCCCTAGAACTGTTCATAAAGAAATGGAATGGGCTAAAAAACTCCACATTGACCATGGCGCCAAATACCTTGAGATGGCCAAGGCTTTCCTTTTTTGGCCTTTTTTGGCCTTCAACTGGAAATAGCCTACCATTTATGCAGAAACTACATTCAAATCCCAACCGAGCTAACTCTGGTGGCATCAGAGTAGTTATAATTAGGTTAGAGTTAGGCCTGAGCAGAGCTCAAAGAGTTTCACTCAGCAGAATTCCACAGAGTTACCGAAAAACAGTTGTGAAATTCCGTGAGAGGGCCGAGTAAGGATTCTACCATCTAGCTATGATGTTCTTTGGACATTTACTTTACATCCTCGCTCAACGTTATCCATGAAAAATAAAAAGAAGGGAGATTGTACAAATATTCCTCGGGAGACATCATATGAGACTCGATACACAAAATTTGATTTCTCATTTGCTTAAATTCTGTGCTGTAGTATACAATGCTGCCACATGATATGACCGTTTGGTGCAGCATTGCTGGCTTAATTATGCTACTACAATTACCAGTGCATATGAAATAGGGCACCTTACATATTCTCCATGTTGTGAATGGGCTAATAAAAGAGAAAACTTCTTAATTACGGATAGGCAAGCAAAATCAATGCACTAAGGGTCAGATGTATGACCATTCTGTTTTGAAGGGCCGCAAATTGCGATTTCTTTGCGACTCGCAAAGCCAAATTTACTAATGTGTCTCAGACACATTTAGTGAATCCCAATGGAGTCACAAATGACTTGGCTCATCAATACTCATGAGGCAGGTCACGATTTGTTATGTTATAAAAATTTAAACACAACAAGAAGACAACAGACTAGGAGGCAGACAAGCTCAAAGAAATAAAAAAGTCTTGATAGCCTTACGGAATAACAAAAGATTATCAAGCGCGCGAATCTTTAAAGGAAGAGAGTTCCACAGGGACGCAGCCCGAACTCGAAATGAGCGGCCTCCAGCTCGGCTAAGCTTGAACCGAGGGACCACTGCTAAATCCTGACCTAAAGATCTCAAAGAACGGGCAGGGACATACGGCGTCAAAAGATTCATGAGAATCGGGGCAGAAGAGCCCTTAAGAATTTTGTAGGACAGGCAGAGCACTTTAAATTGAATCCTCTGCTTGACTGGAAGTCAGTGGAGGGAACGCAGAGTATTGGCAGCGGAACAGAACCTGGGCAGGCCAACCACAGCTCTGGCTGCCGCATTCTGAACACGTTGAAAACGTGCAATTTCGGCCTGGTTCACCCCTACCAGGAGAGAACTGGCGTAGTCAAGCCGAGAGACCACCGTTGCCTGCAGCACCAGCTGCCTGGTCGAGGCGTTAAAAAATTTCAGGGCTGGTCTTAGTCCTCGCAAAATGCCAAAACAGCAGGCGGCAGTTCTCTTAGTATGGGAGACAAAGCTAAGGGCGGGATCTAGCCACACCCCAAGATTTTTTGTCTCCATTACCGGAGTCGGGGTAGGCCCCAGTTCCGGAGGCCACCAGATGTCGCCCTATAGTTCCGATTGCTTGCCGATGATCATTATCTCAGTTTTTTTAGCGTTCAGCTGGAGGTAGTTGGAATTCATCCAACTGGCAAGCGCCCTCAGTCCGTTCTGGAACCTAGGGGCATCCAAGTCAGAGTCCCCGCTGAGCGTGACCGCCAGCTGAGTGTCATCAGCGTAAGAGACCATAGTCAAGCCCCACTGCTTGACGACATCAGCCAGCGGCCTCACGTACAGATTAAATAATGTGGGGCTCAGCAAGGATCCCTGAGGAACCCCCTGGTCCAGCGGATGGAATTTGGACTGGTGGGGTGGAATAGCCACGCAAAAAGAACGGTCGGCAAGAAAAGAACGGAACCACTGGAGGGCAATCCCTGTGATACCAGCTTCTTCCAGGCGCTGGAGAAGGATTATGTGAGAGACGGTGTCAAAGGCGGCGCTAAGATCTAATAAAACGAGCGCCGCCGTTTGACCCGAATCTAACACCATGCGCAGATGTTCCACCATGTAAAGAAGGGCTGTCTCCGTGCTGTGATCAGCACGGAAACCATTCTGCGTAGGGTCTAAGATATTTGCCCGCAGAAGGTGGTCAGACAGGGCCCTATTCACATGTGCCTCCGCTACTTTCGCCGGCCACGGGAGAAGCGATATCGGACGGTGGTTCTCTGGTTTAAGAGGATCTGAGCCAGGCTTCTTCAGAATGGGCGTAACCACCGCATGCTTCCACTTGGTGGGGACCATACCAGTAGCAAGCGAAAGGTTAATCAGAGAGCGCACCGGTAGAACATCAAAAGATGATGGGTCCCTGAACAGGGCTGGTCTCAGCGGATCTGCCGGAGAACCAGACTTAGTATGTTGGGCCAATTGATTAAAACTCTCAGGCGATAAGCAAGGGAAGGTATGCAGGACCATAGATTCCTCAGGACAAAGGGACGGTCCGGTATACAATGTAGAAGTAGGAAAGGTACGGCGGATGACTTGGACCTACTCAAGAAAGAAGCTCGCCAAGGCCTCACATTGTGAAATCGAACCAGTGTCATTAATAGGGGCCTTTTTTGCCATCAGATCTTTTAGGCCCTTAAAAATGGCTTTGGAAGGGTTAGAGCTATTGCGGAACTCAAGAGAATAAAATGCCGCACGGGCTCTGCAGACAGCGCGATGGTAGGATTTAATGGTGGCAAGATACGACACTTTTTTACTAATGTCGTAGGCTTTCCGCCATTCTCTTTCAGCGCCTCTGCACGCACTTTTTAATGTACGTAAAGAGCCATCATACCAGGGACTAGGGTCCCTTGAGCTACATTTGCGACCCAATGGGAATGGGATACATTCACAGGGATGGTGGCCTACTGGGAACAGTAGACTACCATGTTAGTGTTTGATTTTTTTTACATATAGCAACTTTATTTTTTCAAATGTAGCCAGTTTTCCATAAATGAAAATGGAATGTGTTAAAAGAAAAAAAAGAAAAGTTTTCTTTCATGATTTAACTGCAGGAAGTGGACAATCATACATCCCCCTGCACTCGCTATTAAGAAGGGACGCCCTTGGCAGTCCTCTTTCTAATAGCGACTCTCAAATCCTATTTTGCAAGTCGGTAATAGGTTACTGATTCGCAAAACAGAGTTTGTAAATATAATAACCCTTTTCAGCAGTCAAACACAACCTGATTTTCCATTTGCGACCCCTAAAAATGGTCGTACATCTGTCCCCACGTCTTGACAAAGGGGTGTACTTCTCTCTGAAATGCTGACAATGGGGTTAGCACGAAGTGGAAAGGCAGAAACAGGCTTAATGCATGGTGCAGAGGCCTGAGAGTTTGCTGAAATATATTTTGTCCCATCCCCTTCAGAATCAACATCGGGCTCGCCTCAAAATGCATGGAGTTTGTGATAAAAAGGCAGCCATACCTCTAGCATTAGCTTTTACAGACACCTTATCGCCCTCATGTCAGGTTCAAAAAGAAGGAGTGTATCTGCACTTACCTTCAGAGGTCCGACATGGAGGCAGACGCCTGATGTGGGGGGAACCCTCCTAGGCCTTCAGGCTTCCTGGGGGCAGACTCAGCCTCAGGCCTTTCAGAGACAGGGGCCTGACAGAGGACATCGGTGTAACCCAGGTAGGTGTCCCGCTACTTCAGACAGGGTATGCAGTAACCGCTCCAGCAGTAGGCCCCCACTTGCCGTCTCCAGCTCCCACTGCTCTTGCCCGCTAAAGGCCCAGTGTTCCTCCAGCACTGACATAGGTGGGGCTCTGAAAAAGCAGCTGAGAGCTAGCTGGGGCAGGCTGTGTGCAGACAGGCAGCGCCTGGCGAGCCGGCTCCACCTGTGAGGGATTCGGTTCTTTATAGAGTCTGCCACAAGTCATGGCTCCCCTCCTGCACCCTCCTCACAGCAACATCCAGGCCGCCTCATCCCGCCACCAGTATCCGGGCTCCCACCACCCCTCCTGCTCTGTCAGGTGTGACTGTCTATGTGCACAATTGTCAGATTCATTCGAGGCGAGCCAACACCATAGTAGACCTCTCTCTCTCTCGCTGCACTCTCACCTAGTGCATCCCAAGTTCCCACCATATAGAACAGTGATAAACACTAGACCGCTAAAGGAGAAAGCAAATGCACAGCCATATTGGGTAGTTGAACAAAAACTGGTGGGCAAACTCTGCTGCATGGTGGATAGAGGAGCTTTCTCTAACTTCGCACTCCAAGAGGAGCGCGAAGCAGCATAACTCCGCCAACTCTGCTTGTGGAGTGGAATCTTCCATCCACTCCAAGGCAGAGTATCCATTTTTTCCTAATAACTTTAACGCCATTCAACAAATCTGCACAAAACTTTACCCCCCAAAAAAGTTCAACCACCTTGGCTCCTTTTTGGAAACGGTTGGTGCTGATCCATTAAGTGGGGGGCAAGAAAAACGAGGGTCTCAAAACCTCGATTTTACAATGTAATTCTCATAGGAAAGTTTTCTCGCCAATTCAGAAAAACATCTAAACCAAATTGCATCAAATTATGCAAAAAGTTAAAACGGTATTGAGAATGCCTGCTTTTCATTATTTGTTGTATATCCATTCAGTAGTTTTCGTGAAATTTACATTTAAAGTGGTGTTCAGATTGGACATGAAGGCATTACCCTCCAGAAGGAATTAGTGATATTTGGACCGTTGGTGTCCAGATATGCTCTGATTAGCCAATTTAAAGCAGATTGGTCAGTCCCGATTGGCTGGGCACAACATTAACAATATGTTGTGGCAGCTATTACAGGACTCCGGAACATGGTCCTTGTGCCCTGAAAATTAATTAATGAGGAATATAACGGGGCAAGGTGAGCACACCCTGACCCCCAGGGGCATGTTACACCCTCAAATCCACTTTGTTTCCTGTGGCTCAAGAATGCTTAATTTGTGGGGGAAACTGTGCAGAATTCAAAGTTTTTCAGTGGAATGAGCCACCAGTGCAGCAGAATGAGTTGCTAAATACCAAGGCAGCCTAACCTTGGTTCTAACACATGCCTCTTTCTCCCACCACCATACACTTCCTGTATCTTCTTTATCTCACTCGTCTGGGTTCTTGTTCATCCCCTCTTTCTCATTCTTCATTGTTTTGTCATCATTTGTTCGCTCCTTCAGTTTCTCTTGTCTACTTTTCCGTCTCTTCCACAGGGTCCAAGTCTGACGATGGTTGCCCATCTCCGGCAGAAAATTAAGCACTGATGGTGTGCTCCCTTAGTGAGCAAACACTTTGTGGTACATCCCTGGCAAATCTGTGTTAGCACAGCCATTTTACCCTCTCTTTCAGGGACAGTAACCATGGAAAACTAGACAAGAGAGACTCTTCTTTCAATTCTGGTAAGTGGAACACTTGTCACAACACCATTAAGGTGGCTGATGCAAGCAAAGCCACCATAAGTGCCAAGAGGCAAATGTGCTATACAAATCTTTAGTTTAGAACTATTAAACTTTACATGTTAAGATTTATTTAATGTTGTTTATCTGAATGCCTGTTTTGGGCACTACTGCAACTCATTGGTCCACTATTTTATTTGGTTACACAATTAAGCTTCCTACTAGGGGCCAGTCGCGTGGAGCAGAATTTTCTAGAAGGATATTGTCCCACTCGATTCCAAGTGGCCTGGTGTTTTCACACCGAAATGACCATGTACTGGATCACTGTGCCCATTTTCCCGTAAAATGTTCTTACACTCTAGGCAAAGGCTAGGTGACCCTTCCTTCTCTGTTGGGGGAACACAGGAAGCTCCTCCAGACACCTTACCAACCGCATAAGCCCCCTTTCCATGTTCCTATTTAACATCTGCTGACAGCAGGAGGTAAATTGGAGCAGAAAAGTCCCTGGAATCACTTATATCCATGCAGTAAACGACACAGTCAATTCAGGTCTGCATGGTTATTTACCTTCACAGGGACTGCAGCTTGCCATCGCACAGTACAGGGATGCAGTTATCGACCAGAATTTCTGATTCGACCATTGTAATTCAGCATCCTTGCGACTTTTTATTGACTTCTTAGGGCCTCTTGAACCAGTGCAGGGGAAGAGTTAAAGATAGATTTGAAGTGGGACCCTTAGGATCCCCTGAAAAATAAGAAATGTATGTGAGAATAGGTAATTTTGCATCTGATTCCCCCAGTAATTCCCAACTTCCCCTGGGTTTCCACTCTGAGGTTTCGCCTGCTTGGGGCAAGTGAAATAGTTTTCTTGGAGGAAAATATGCGCCCCTGGTAAATGTGTAGGCCTTGTAATTCTAATGGCGCCGGTAATGGAGCACTTTTAGAGAGGAACTCGTCATAAACAAGCACATAGCTTTGATTGGTGCATCGCGTGCAGTGGCACCCGAGCCCAAGGTACGAGTGGCCCACTGCACTCTAATAACCGCTATCTTTTCCTTGACCCAATGTGTTCTTAGGGTAGCCCTTTGAAAAAAACGATGGGTTTAGGCCCAGATCGCTATACTGGGTGAATGTATGACATTGTTCTGCATTCTGTCCATCAATTGTTATTTTTGCATTTGTCACCCCGAGTGGGACGGGTATGCCCAGACGTGGGTCCTATGCTCTCCATGCCACTGGAGTCCAGCTAGCCTGGCTGATGAGGGGTGAAATCCCAAAACCGGTCCTAGGATGCTTGTTTCCACTGGCCTGGCAGTTCGCGCTGGACTGTTCCCATTGGGAGCAGGGTCAGGACTGATTTGTATATGGCTGGGTTCAAACTGGAATGGTGCGGCATACAAAAAAAAAAAGATTTTTTACTCAGATCTCTGTACTGGGGTGAATATATGACATTGTTCTGCATTCTGTCCATTATATTCTTTTTGCAGCTGGGGACCAGGGCACTCTTGATATAAGCTACTGGTTATGAGGCCCTTAAAAGCAGGTTAGCATCCCTATATACATACACTTCCGGTGTAGCCATGACAACACCTGGGCTCGGGTACCCTAGCACTGTACAACAGTGTTCAAAGGTTTCAGACTGCAAGACAGACGTTACAATGAGACAAGGCTATTGACGGTGGTGGTTGCATCTCCCTGAATATCTTGCTTTGTGAACGTTGGGGCTCTGCCTAGATCTCGGGTGGTCCAGGGGCGGGCCGCGGAGGCCGGAAGGCCGCGTGCTCCTCTTTGTATAGTCTGTGAGAAGCGAGTGAGGGGGAGGAGGACAAACCAGCCTGGGAACAAGACTGCCGGGTTTCTTCTGGAGGGCGGAGAGAGCCGTGCGGGTCCCAGACACTGAGCAGGCTGGAAAGAATTTCAAAAGCAACAACTGGGTCTCGGTGCCGAGCTGAGACCACTTTCCCTTGCCGCCCCCTCACACTATCTGTTTCCGTGTGTCTTGTCTGTGTAGATGCCTTTCCTCTCTTCCTGCTTTCAGTGGGGGCGCATGCCCTTTTTTATACATCAAACTTCCGTAATATTTGCCAAACTCTCTAAATTGAAATCGTTTTCAGTTTATTTTTAAAACCTCACCAAAGGGCTCAGCGAAAATTACACCCACGAGTTTACAAAGGATTATGTCTTTAAAGAGGTACCGTATAAGAATATTGTTAGGTACAATGCTATTTGTGCCATATAAAGGAGAATCTCTGTAATAAGTGGTACTGGAATTATTTGTATGGCCTGGTTACAGCACGCACTTAAATAACGTTCAAACTGTTTCCCAGCGTTAACAGCCCCCGAGAAAATTTGAGGCCAGGGAAACAAATTTAGCAAAGTATCTTACTGTACGAAGTGCGTTATTTGTTGATAAACTACTCAAATGCAATGGGAATTTTCCTTTCAAAGTGGGTTATTAGGCCCTGTGAAGTAAAAAAAAAAAAATTCAGGTTTTCTTTTTGGAAGTGCAATTTTATGCCCAAACTGCTGTTCTACAGAATGGGGGGTAGTCCTCTGAAGAATAGCTCTGATGTTATATTAAGTTAAAGACCATAGGTGGAGGGCCTATTTAAAGCCACAGAAATGGCTTGCAATATCCTTATTATGATGCAGCTGGGGGTATTTCATCTGATATCCTCAGTGGCTGCTTCCACCCATCTGCAGGGCTCTAAACTAAGGGCCTCATTTATGACCCATCCTCATTTCTGACCCAGCACTTTTGCTCTGCCGGAATGTCACTTTATTGACGTTCTGGTGGCTCAATGTGCCACTGGCTTTTTTATAAGGCCACGTGAAGCCACGTTACCTGGTTTTTCATGGCCTCATAAATATGTGCCCCTTCTCACGCAGAAAACTGTGTGAAATCGTGAAATGGGTGTTCCATGGGTGTTCCATGGCTGCTGCTGGTGGCGTTCATAGTAACATCCATGGCTTTTTGACACTGCCCCAGATTTACAAGAAATCGTAAGTCTGATGGAGCGCCAAAAATGTACACCTCCCAGGGGAGGTGTAAGGGATGCACAACGAGGCGAAATATCTTCATTTCTCTTTGTTTTTCCTCTTGCCTCTTGTGATTGATTTTGTGCAGGAAGGCACCCTTCCTGCACAAAAATAATCATCCCCACAATGCAGACACCCTTGCACCATTGTGCAAAGGTGCCTGCGTTGGCGCACGGCAGCCCATTGTGTGCCGGCGCCGGGAAAAAGGACAGGAAGCGCCCGTATTTGATAGATACTGTAAATATCAAGAAACAGGGGTAGCCCTATTACTCCAAACGCAGCTGGGCATATATAAACTTCTGAATACAAAGAGTAATGCGTTTGAATCAATACAGTAATAACCATTACATGGATAGGAAAATATTAATTATTCCTACCACTGAACCAAATTCTCAAGGTTATTCAATATAAATGAATATCAGCAACACAAACTGTAGTTCTCCAAAATTTATATTTTTTATGTATAATTGAAAAACATGATATTATATATACGTTATTTCAAATGGCAAACACAATATATAAACACGGACTATACACACATTCTTATATACAGCCAAATATATAAACACCTCGCTAAATATGGATACAAACGATAAATGAAAGGGAATTAATTACTAATCCTGGTGTATGAGTTAAAAACCGCAAGGCAACCACTGTGCTCCATTTTCCTCTTATAGATTTATTCAAATGCACTCTATGTTTTAGAATGCACAAACCTTTCAAATGGACTTAGGTGTATCCGATCAGCTGTTGTCAATTCCGTGGTATTTACCAATGATGCAAAGGGAATATATATACTCAATGCAAGTTTGCTGGTGTATAAATAATACCAGATCAATTCAAGCATATTCGCTCGCAAAACACTCCACTATTGATACGGATCTTAATAATCAAATATCAAAAATACAGGATAATTTTATCCGTCCCTGGTCATGACCTCGAGGTTCTACATCTAGCAAACTCTAAGATAATATATCGACCCTAGGTGAACTACAAAGCAACATGCCTGATTTCTCTATTTACGGGAGTTCATACCATTCAGATGTTCCTACACCTCCATGCGGAAAATATATTCTTTTTACTTTTTCACGATTCTAAAATAAACAAACAAAAGCAGAATTAAGTCCTAATCTCTTAGCGAAAACGTAAATCTGATTCTGTCACCCTATCGAAACAGTCCGTCGACATTGTCTTTATCTTTACGTTTAAAAGCGCGAAGAAGCCATATTCTGGTCACGTGGGTCTTTTGCGAGAGCCGGAACCGGGAGAATCAATGGTTTCCGTGAGCAGCGCTCGCTTGCCTTAAGGTAAATCACAAGATTAGAGAATGTTGGACAGGGGAACACACGTATACAGAGATATAGAGAGATACTTTGTTTTCTCTTTGGTTGTCGTTCACTTTTAGAAATAGAAAAAATGCTGAGCCCCGGTCACGAGTCTCGACTGTGATATCCCGATTCTTTAAATAACCAGACTCCCCTGCTAAAGGTATACAACTATGATAGGGTGACAGAATCAGACTTACGTTTTCGGTAAGAGATTAGGACTTAATTCTGCTTTTGTTTGTTTATTTTAGAATCGTGAAAAAGTAAAAAGAAAATATTTCCCGCACAGAGGTGTAGGAACATCTGAATGGTATGAAACTCCTGTAAATAGAGAAATCAGGCATGTCGCTTTCTAGTTCACCTAGGGTCGATATATTATCTTAAAGTTTGCTAGATGTAGAATCTCGAAGCCCATGACCAGGGACGGATGAAATTATCCTGTATTTTTGATATTTGATTATTAAGATCCTTGTCAATAGTGTAGAGTTTTGCGAGCGAATAAGCTTGAATTGATCTGGTATTATTTATACACCAGGAAACTTACATTGAGTATATATATTCCCTTTGCATCAGTGGTAAATACCACGGAATGAGAAATTTCCTAGTTATCACAAAGGAAAGTTTCAATTCTATTAAGGACGCGGAGGCGAGGATTATGCATATCCTTTCTCCATTTATTAGACAGCAAGTTAGAAGAAACAGAAAAAACACAGACTGCCAACTACATATCCCATGAGGCATGGCAGTAATTATCAGTAACTATAGTAACCAGTCCACCAATCATAGTCCATCCGAATATATATAACAGGTCCCGCGCCGAAGTCCGTCCTCTTTCGTCGCTGCAGGAAGTTAAGTCGTCCCCATTCTAATCCGTCTTCTGATCGGATCCTAGGAGAATAGAAAACGTTATAATCTCTTGACCATGGAATCTCAGAATGCAAGAGAAGAACCACAGAATGAAGATAAAATGCAAATGCAAGTATTATCAGAAACAGAATTCAAAATACTGTGCAAAAATACATAACAAAACAATGCACAAGACCATAAACATATTCAAGAAAGCATTACTTTCCTGAAATGTAGAAAGAATGACCTCCAGCAAGACCTTCAAGCATAAGGGAGGGAGGCTAGAAAAGCCAGGGGGGTATAATCCTCGCCTCCGCGTCCTTAATAGAATTGAAACTTTCCTTTGTGATAACTAGGAAATTTCTCATTCTATGTCAGGAAGCGGAGGCGAGGATTATGCAAGTTCAAAGCTTACTCACCACCAGCGCAGCGGTTTCATGAATTGGTTTAAAATAAAACTTTTTAAAAGTAGATTCCGAAGACCAATCAGCCGCATTCATAATGTCTTCCAATCTGCCACCTACCTGGACAGCCTTGGAGGCCATAGCTCCCCTAGTAGAATGAGCCCCAAAGTGCCTGACATCAATACCAGATTCAGTCATGATCCATTTGACCCATCAAGCAATGGTAGGTGAAGACACCGCATGAAATGATTTTTTAATGGCAATCAAAAGCTGCCGCTCACCCGGAGGTCGAACCTCCAAAGTCATATTCTCATAAGATTTTAGACATCGAACAACACACAATTTCAGAGAATCTGGAAAAGCAGGATAGGTTACTGACCTTGTACTTGACTTAGTTCTCCTTAAAATGGGAAAGGTAACCCCATCCGGGGAAAAAACGCGGGCGGAAATATCAAGGGCCCTGACATCTGACACTCTCTTACAAGAAATAAGACACAAGAGAATAGCAAGTTTAGCCGAAATCTCCTTCCGGGAGAGGTAGTCATTATCTTGCCAAGATAAAAGAAAACGAAGGACCACATTAACGTCCCAGAGGCCTAAGTAACAAGGCTCTGGAGGACGTGAAAGACAAATGCCTTTCAAAAGCTTACATACTAATGGATGTTCTCCAATTGGAGCTCCATCCACATGAGAGTGACCAGCAGAAATGGCTGACCTAAAAGAGTTGATAGTGCAATAAGCCAATTTCTGATGAAAAAGCTCCGACAGGAAGTTCACAACCTGTGCAACGGAGGTGCCCACGGGATCCAGGTGTTTCGCCACACACCAACAAACCCATCGTCTCCAAGCTGATCTGTACCGCTTGGTGGTACCCGGGGCCCAAGCCTGCTGGATAAGGAGTTCAGCTTCTCGTGAAAGCGAGACGTCAGACCATCGTCTCCTGAAATCCTCCACGCCATAAGATGAAGATGGCCTTGGAGAACCAGGGGGGAGGAAGTCCTAGAGGATCGGAGAGAATGTTGTTGAAAGACGGCAACCGAAGTGGTGTGTCCCAAGACAATTCTAGAAGGGACGGAAACCAAATCTGGGCTCTCCAGATTGGAGTAATCAGGATCAGAGAGGCCCTCTGTCTGCGGACCTGGGTTGCAACCCTCTGGATGAAAAGGAAGGGGGGAAAGGCGTAAGCTGCTGTCCCCGACCAATCCTGAAGGAAGTTGTCCACTGCCTCCGCTCCCGGATCCGGTTTCCAGCTGAAGAATCGGGGAACATGAGCGTTCCATCTGGAGGCAAAAAGATCCATCTGAGGAAGCCCCCAAAGGGACACAATCTGAGAAAACACTCCTAGATCCAGTCTCCAGTCGCTGGCATCCCTGAAATTCCTGGAGTTCCAGTCCGCCACACAATTCTGATCTCCCGGGATATATTCTGCCGTCACTGAAATCTGACGTTGGAGGCAGTAATGCCAGAAATCCTTGGCGAGATCCGCCCGAATTTTGGAATGAGTGCCTCCAAGGCGATTGATGTACCTCTTCGCCGTCGTGTTGTCCATCCGGAGAAGGACACAACAGGACACCTTGTTGGTCGTGAAAGAGTGGATGGCAAAGGAGCCCGCTAGGAGTTCCCGACAATTGATGTGGAGAAGGAGTTCCTCCTCCGTCCACCGACCTCCCACCGAAAGAGAGCCACATCGGGCACCCCATCCCAGACGGCTGGCATCCAACTGCTGGATAAGGAGACTCTATTACTAGATCCGGACGGGAGCGGAAGATCGCTCTCCCATTCCAGGTTTCCATATGGTCCATCCACCAAAGAAGTTCCGACCTGGCCTCCGAGGAAAGGGAGATCAACTCCGAATAAGTGAGACCCCCAGGCATTCTGGTAAAGGTAGTCCTTTAAATGCTTAACTCGAGTGAGTTGCTCCTTGCAGCGAAATGGATCCAAATCTGAACCACAGTGGGCTGGGGCGACTTCAAACAGCAGCAGTCTGCACTGTGATGCTTTCTCCAACACGACCTTCCTGCCCTTCGCTGTGCCGCCTCACCTGACGCTGCACGGGTCCATGAAGCCATGGTTGGGTTTTCTCTACGACCGGGAAGGTCGTGTTGGAGAAAGCATCACAGTGCAGACTGCTGCTGTTTGAAGTCGTCCCAGCCCACTGTGGTTCAGATTTGGATCCATTTAGCTGCAAGGAGCAACTCACTCGAGTTAAGCATTTAAAGGACTACCTTTACCAGAATGCCTGGGGGCATGCCCACGCCCTTTAAGACACGAGGTCAAGGTGAAAAAAAGACAATTCATGCTGCGAGTAGCTGATCGACTGCCTCTGAAGAAATGCGCTTTGCGCATGAAACACGTCAATCAAGACAATTGTATTTTTGGTGACCACTTCTTCACAGCGTTTTGCAGCTCTCTTCAAATTAAACACATATTTTACCTACCTGAAGTGGTTTCTCTGAATGGGGGCAAACTTATCTTTGGATGTACAAACGGCCAGTCCCGGTCGTAGAGAAAACCCAACCATGGCTTCATGGACCCGTGCAGCGTCAGGTGAGGCGGCACAGCGAAGGGCAGGAAGGTCGTGTTGGAGAAAGCATCACAGTGCAGACTGCTGCTGTTTGAAGTCGCCCCAGCCCACTGTGGTTCAGATTTGGATCCATTTCGCTGCAAGGAGCAACTCACTCGAGTTAAGCATTTAAAGGACTACCTTTACCAGAATGCCTGGGGGCATGCCCACGCCCTTTAAGACACGAGGTCAAGGTGAAAAAAAGACAATTCATGCTGCGAGTAGCTGATCGACTGCCTCTGAAGAAAGGCGCTTTGCGCATGAAACGCGTAGGCAAGACAATTGTATTTTTGGTGACCACTTCTTCACAGCGTTTTGCAGCTCTCTTCAAATTAAACACGTATTTTACCTACCTGAAGTGGTTTCTCTGAATGGGGGCAAACTTATCTTTGGATGTACAAACGGCCAGTCCCGGTCGTAGAGAGAACCCAACCATGGCTTCATGGACCCGTGCAGCGTCAGGTGAGTCGGCACAGCGAAGGGCAGGAAGGTCGTGTTGGAGAAAGCATCACAGTGCAGACTGCTGGTGTTTGAAGTCGCCCCAGCCCACTGTGGTTCAGATTTGGATCCATTTCGCTGCAAGGAGCAACTCACTCGAGTTAAGCATTTAAAGGACTACCTTTACCAGAATGCCTGGGGGCATGCCCACGCCCTTTAAGACACGAGGTCAAGGTGAAAAAATGACAATTCATGCTGCGAGTAGCTGATCGACTGCCTCTGAAGAAATGCGCTTTGCACATGAAACGCGTCAGGCAAGACAATTGTATTTTTGGTGACCACTTCTTCACAGCGTTTTGCAGCTCTCTTCAAATTAAACACGTATTTTACCTACCTGAAGTGGTTTCTCTGAATGGGGGCAAACTTATCTTTGGATGTACAAACGGCCAGTCCCGGTCATAGAGAAAACCCAACCATGGCTTCATGGACCCGTGCAGTGTCAGGTGAGGCGGCACAGCGAAGGGCAGGAAGGTCGTGTTGGATTAAGCATCACAGTGCAGACTGCTGCTGTTTGAAGTCGCCCCAGCCCACTGTGGTTCAGATTTGGATCCATTTCGCTGCAAGGAGCAACTCACTCGAGTTAAGCATTTAAAGGACTACCTTTACCAGAATGCCTGGGGGCATGCCCACGCCCTTTAAGACACGAGGTCAAGGTGAAAAAAAGACAATTCATGCTGCGAGTAGCTGATCGACTGCCTCTGAAGAAATGCGCTTTGCGCATGAAACGCGTCAGGCAAGACAATTGTATTTTTGGTGACCACTTCTTCACAGCGTTTTGCAGCTCTCTTCAAATTAAACACGTATTTTACCTACCTGAAGTGGTTTCTCTGAATGGGGGCAAACTTATCTTTGGATGTACAAACGGCCAGTCCCGGTCGTAGAGAAAACCCAACCATGGCTTCATGGACCCGTGCAGCGTCAGGTGAGGTGGCACAGCGAAGGGCAGGAAGGTCGTGTTGGAGAAAGCATCACAGTGCAGACTGCTGCTGTTTGAAGTCGCCCCAGCCCACTGTGGTTCAGATTTGGATCCATTTCGCTGCAAGGAGCAACTCACTCGAGTTAAGCATTTAAAGGACTACCTTTACCAGAATGCCTGGGGGCATGCCCATGCCCTTTAAGACATGAGGTCAAGGTGAAAAAAAGACAATTCATGCTGCGAGTAGCTGATCGACTGCCTCGGAAGAAATGCGCTTTGCGCATGAAACGCGTCAGGCAAGACAATTGTATTTTTGGTGACCACTTCTTCACAGCGTTTTGCAGCTCTCTTCAAATTAAACACGTATTTTACCTACCTGAAGTGGTTTCTCTGAATGGGGGCAAACTTATCTTTGGATATATATATATATATATATATATATATATATATATATATATATATATATATATATATATATATATATATATATATATATATATATATATATATATATATATATATATATATATATATATATATTCACTGAAAAAAACATAGGTTATAGACCATATATAGTTAGGAATTAGCATTTAAAAAACCTTATTTTACTCACACAAAACCAATGAAATTCCATATATAGTTAGTTGTACTAACTATATATCACGCACCCGCAATCCACTGCTGATCATGTCACATATTACATCATTCATGACATGGTCAGTGACATCACTGATGACATCACTGATGACATCTCAAATGACATCACTGATGACATCACTGATGACATCTCAAATGACATCACTGATGACATCACTGATGACATCATACAGTGACTGTATTTTTCTGTAAAGTTAAAATATGTCTTACATATTTAAGAATGAGTGGATGTATAAGTATCTGGATGAAGGATTTAGTAGGTGCATGACTGACTGTATGAGTGAGTGGTTAAATGTGTCTCACTGAGTGCATGGGTTAGTGACTAAACTGTCTTAATTTGTGCATCATTATGTCTGTTGTTCTGTAAACTGCTGCATGTGTTGATCAGTAGCTATATGAGTAACTATATGGGTTATTGATTGGTTGCCCAAGCATTTGTATGGGAGACTGAGTGTGTGTGTGGGTGGCTGGGAGGTGTATGACTCTGTGCATAGATGTATGGGTTCAAAAGTGCATGTGGAAACAGCTGTATGGGCGGTTGACTGTGTGCATGACTGTATTGGTGAGTGAATGGATATCTCAGTGCTACATGTCAAAGTAAGTACATATGTAAAATACAGTACATGTGAGAGTTGACATATATAAATAACTGTGCATAAGAGCCAGTGAATGTGTGAGTGGCTGTATGGATCATTGTGCTCTTGTATCCAGGATTGTATAAGTGAGTAAATATGTTTTAGTATATGTTTGAATAAGTAAGATGTGTATAACTGTATAGGTGTGAAAATGGAGGTGTGATTGATTCTTTGCATGACTGACTAGGTGTGTAAGTAACTCCATGGATGAGTGACAGTCTGTGAGTGTCTGTTTACACTGAGTGTATCTAAGGTTATATTAGAGTCTGAAGAGGTTCATCGTATTATCACATGAATGATGTCATCAGTGATGTGATCAGTAATGTCAAATGAGATGTCATCAGTGATGTCATCAGTGATGTCATTTGAGATGTCATCAGTGATGTCATCAGTGATGTCATTTGAGATGTCATCAGTGATGTCATTTGAGATGTCATCAGTGATGTCATCAGTGATGTCATTTGAGATGTCATCAGTGATGTCATCAGTGATGTCACTGACCATGTCATGAATGATGTAATATGTGACATGATCAGCAGTGGATTGCGGGTGCGTGATATATAGTTAGTACAACTAACTATATATGGAATTTCATTGGTTTTGTGTGAGTAAAATAAGGTTTTTTAAATGCTAATTCCTAACTATATATGGTCTATAACCTATGGTTTTTTCTGTGAATTTTCAAGGTTTTGTAAATGCTAATTCCTAACTATATATGGTTTATAACCTATGGTTTTTTCAGTGAATTTCAATGGTTTTTTAATAGCAAATATCTATAGCTGTAAAATGTATTCTTATTTAAATCCCAAAATATATTTTATATGTTTATTAATAATTTTTTTAAAATATTTTTTTTGTTTCGCTCCCGGTCCGCGAACCGGGAAGCTTCCCGTTAGCTCAATTTGATGCCGCGACCCGGTCCGCGAACCGGTAAAAAATCAACTTAGTGACGGTATCGCGTTGCCGCGTAATGCGTCTTATGACGTACTGCGTTAGCGCACCCGGAAGTGCCCCGGGGCGCGGACCGAGGCGCGAAGCTCAGCGACCCGGAAGCTAACCGGGGCGCGTCGCGAAAGCGCGACGTATCGCGTTGCCGCGTAATGCGTCTTGTGACGTACCGCGTTAGCGCACCCGGAAGTGTCCCGGGGCGCGGACCGAGGCGCGAAGCTCAGCGACCCGGAAGCTAACCGGGGCGCGTTCCGCAGCGCGTAACATGAGCGTGAGAGGTCATGTGACTTGTTAATAAAACTTTTCATTGGTTCATTTCACTTTTGGTTTCATAATGATGTAAGGCTAGGTCAGGTGACCTAAAAATAACACTTTTCATTGGTTGAGAAGTATTGTTTTTCCCAAATGATGAAAACCCCTCCTTCTTTCCTCACTCTGACTTTCATCATTGTGAGAGGAAGACCTATTTTGCTTGTTGGAAAATGGCTTCATTGGTTGCTTCAGCTGGTGCACCCCCACCACCACCTCCACCTCCTCATGGGAAGAGAGGACCACCTCCCCAGGTCATTACCAACACTGAGGAGGAAGATGAAGAAATGGATGAGGAGGGAGAAGAACCACAGTTCTTAGAAGAGTTGCCCCGGGTTTCCAGAAAGAAAGCCAGTTTCATCTGGCAGTTTTATTCGATCCCTCCTGGCCAAAAAAAAGTCAATGCGAGGTATGTCACCTGCCGCATATGCAAAGAACAATTGTCCAGAGGGACGGACAAAAAATATAGCTATGGAAATCACACAATGCACAGGCACATGACAAGGAAGCATCCACTAAATTACAGCCGGGCGGAAATAAGGGATATGCAGGACAATCCAAGACCAACTCCTGTGGCCAGACCAACAATACCGATTTCTCTAACACCAGAAGAGGCACGGGAAACTGTGCCAAATATTCAAGAAAATTTTGGGCACATGATTCACTTATGTATGCACTGTCGTGCATTATTAGCTTGTGGCAACATGAGCATCAATGCACTCAACCTGGCGTATGAACACCATGATTGCCCTAACCGCCCCCAGTAATTTTTTTTTGCTCCTGTTGAGCCCTTTTCAACGCCTGTTTTTTGTTGTTTACCCCCCCCCAAAAAAAACCAAAAAAAATATAAAATCGTTCAAAAAATACAAAAAAACCAAAAAATGTTCAAAAAATAAATAAAAAATATAAAACAACAAAAATATAAAAAAAAAGTTCTTTTCAGAACTACCTTCCCTTTCAAAAAAAATTGCTAGAATGTTTAGCACTCTGGCAAGCTCTATTTCTTTTGGTTCGCTCCCGGGTTAGCTTCCCGGTACGCGGACCGGGAGCTAACCAAAATTTTTTTTTTTTTTTAAAAAGTGTAAGTATAAGGAAAGTAAACAGAGGGTGATGTTAAAAGAAAGACAGCTATAGGGAGTAAAGAAGAGATACTGTTTAATAGATCTATTTACCGAAGAAAAGACAGAAGAGGGTATAATTGTGAAAAACAAAATAGATAACGAAGTGAAAGAAAAAAAAAGAGAGTATAACATTAACAAAGAAGAGTTTCTTGGAGAATGTGAGTGAATTTTTAAATAAGATTAAAACATGAGGAATAACAGAGAGAAAAAATAGAAAACAGAAAACAAAAAATAACAGAAAAAGATTAATTGAAACAGCAAAGAAATGTAAGTAACATGGAGCCATATCATCAACATAGGCAATAAAAGTTTTGCAGCTTTTATTGGCAGAAATGTGTCGCTAAAGCTGCTTTTGTGGCAGAAAACTGCCGCTAAAACCACTTTTGCACCAGTTTTCTGCCAATAAAAAGAGCAATAATTTTATTGGCTGTGTTCATAATATTCCCCTTAGTGTGCTTCAACTACACAGAGAAAGCATTATGAACAAGTAGTGATAGAGTGATCAGTCAAAGACTCTAAGAGTAATAGAGACGGAGTGAGTGAACAAGAGTGAGGAACTATGAGAAGAGAGGGACTGAGAAAAAGAGTGGAAGGAGTTGAGTAAGTAGGTAATAGAGAAAGGAATGAGGGAAGTAGCAAAGGCAGGAAACTGAGGGTTAAAGAAATGAAGCAGTGGAACTAATAGTAGTTAAATGTGATAGAAATGTAACGAAAAGAGTACAAAATATTTACCTTATAATTGTCGTTAAATTACTCACTTTTTGTTTTTATACTTTCAATCTGTGAAAGAGAGAACAAACATTTGAAAAATATTAAAACATGTATTTAAAAATTAGAAAAGACAAGGGAAAAGATTGAAGGACAAACAGTTTTTCAACAACTTTGACACTTACAGAAGCTTCTGCTTCTCCAGGCCCCCTACACAGTCCTAAAGATATACATTTTAAACTAACAGTATCTTGATGCAGATGAAGTGAGGCCTATCTTAAAACATGGTGCATCTTTTGCATTGCTGTTGTTTCAGAAAAGTGTCACAAGACACTAAAATTTTAAATAATTGCTTCAGGATGCCAATAAGATGTCTACTATCCAGAGGTTTGTTTGAGGTGAGGCCTACTCAGGGTTGCAGATGAGATTTACACTTGTTGAAGAGTACAGAGGAGATAATACATGTGAAGGTCTACCAATGAAGTGAGTCATGTCCACTGCACTCTTCAACAAAGTCCAAACCTCCTATGTTTCCCTGGACAGACCTAAACTTGATCTGCACAATGTGATTCGTAATGATAGGAAACACAGGTGATGTAATTGAAATACGTGCAATTTATTTTGCTCATTTCACAATCACATCACTTGTGTTTCCTTTGCTTAGGTATCTCATTGTGCAGATGTAGTCTAGCATATGAAAGAATACGCAGAAGTGCAGCACTGCATGCAACAACTTTGACACTTACAGAAGCCTCACCTTCTCCATGCCTCCTACACAGTTCTACATATACATCATAAATGCAAACAGTACAGAATTAATTATACATGTTAAATGGTTTATTTTTGCTGTTCTCAGAATGTATCAAAATTCACTAAAAACAGTGACTTGAAGGTATTCATCATATAACAGCGGGGAAAAAAAAAACACAATCAAAATGATTGTGTTTAAAAAACCCATACAACATAAGAAATCAAAATTCAGAACTCCTTAAAGTTAACTTACTTTCCATGACGTCCAAGGATGTCCTATGAACAGCTTACACTCTTTTGTGCTGTTATTACTTTCAGCCCGCCACTTTCTGAAAGAAAATCTCCATCGTTTTTAAAAACACGTTACATGCAATAAATGACTTCTTGCTCTCTACCACAAGTTTCCACAAGGCCAAATCTGGTCAGAGCCATTTATAACTCTTGGATTTCTTGTAAGCCAATCCCGTCATTTGGCATTTCCGCAACTTTTAGAATTAAAATGTTGAAGATCATTTTCACAATCCTGGAATAGTAATATCTTCCCCTTCTTGCTCAGTCATGTTCTACATTTCCTATGACACTGATACTGCTTACTATGAAGCAGACTTACACTACCTCTATGACTACTACAATTATTTAATTCTCTACATCACTTTTAATCACAAAGCAATGTAAAACAGTAGACAGCATTGCAGACTTACATTCCCTCTACTCCATGTTTTGATTGGCTGCTTCAATTAGCTTATAAAAAGAAACAGTTTTTCTGAACTCATTCAAAGTGCACGTATTTCTCCATGACGTCCAGTCCTATGGTTAGAAGTTATGTCTCTGAACTACACTTATCCTCAAGGCCAAATTGTGTAGGAGCCATTAGAACTTCTTGAAACTCCACAGAGCACATCCCGAGATTATTTCCCTAAAATTTTGGTTTTAAAAACACCAGGTAAGAGTTTTTAAGGTCATACGGCAATTTTTTTTTGAAAATTAAAACAGAATCATTGCAGAATGACCAGCCATTTCTAGACTTTAAATAAGCTGTGTAATGTCCTGATGTTATTGAAGGGCCGTCATGATATATAATTGCTGCAGTTACAAAAGTCCTTCCTGATATTGACAACTGCGAAGCTACAACATTTTTAATTAAAGTTGTCAATTTTGTTCCATCAGGCCTACATCGTTGGAACATTAAAATGACATACTGGCCATATGTTCGTATAAATAATGTGGACATCATTTCAGATTTACATTGGCTACACTCCATGTTGTGATCAGCTGCTTTTACTAGCTTATTAAAGGAGACTGATTTACTGTCTGGCAAAGTTAAATATATAAATCTTTCTGAGTCTACACTAGTAGTACTTGATACCATACAGTTCTCGCAGTCATGCTGCCATTGATAAGAAAGCCCAAACAGCTGATCTACATCTACACCTTCAGCATGTAATACATCAAGCATATACATTAAAAACTCCTGACAATCTTGCTGAATATTTTGAGAGAATTGTGTTTGGCCTGAACATCTGTCTAACAGATTTCGAATTTCAGACACACTTTCTATGTTTCTTCTATCAGTGCTACATTTCTCTAACACAGAATTTAACAAACTGCAAAATCTTTGATCAGAATTGACCACAATCTCTTCTTTTACATTTTCTAGAGAAAACAAAACATTAACCACTACATTAGCATAGCAGTTGACACCAGAACTGTTTTCAAATTGAAAACCAACAACATCTTCAACAGAATCCTTTTTGTTTCTGCTTGTAATTTTAGGTTCATCGACTTTTCGTCTTTTTGCTACAACCTCCCCAGTATTGGTCACATTTCTTCGTTTCCGGCCTACCACACGTTTCTCAAACAAAGGATACTGAGGCAAATGTGGCGCATACTCTCTTCTTAACCTATTGTATTCCTTAACACAATCTAGATCCGCACAAATGTTTGTGACATCACACTCAATCAAGTACAATCCCGATAAAGTTCTAACTCGTGACAATGCCACATATGCCATACCCTCCTTGAACACAGAACTGCCAATATTCACCAATGCACTGTCTACACTTAAACCTTGCGATTTATGGATTGTCACCGCATATGCCAAGCAAACAGGAAACTGCTTACGGCGAACATATAAGTCTTTTACAAGCAAAAATCTAGCAGAGCAACGACCAATTAGCTGTACTTCCTCAATGCCATCAAATTTAATTTTTAAAAATTCAATTCCATCTCTATTTCTGTATTTTACAAAATCAACAACATTACCCATTGATCCATTTACCAGACCTCTTTCAACATGTAAATTCCTTCTTAAAATTATACGGCAGTTCAAGCACACATTCAGAGTCTTTTCAAAACCTGCAGTTTTAGATATACTCTTCTCTAATTAATCCAATTTTGTTTTCAGATTCTCAGACAAAATAATTGTTGATCCCATATGCTCTACTCTGTCAATAGCTTCCAGTTTCACAATCTCTTGCTTTTCTAAATGCAACATTTTGTTGTTGAATTTGGCACATTCTGCAAGAGTTGGCATCAAACATATTCCAGATTTCTTATCAGTAATTTTCTGAAAAATATTCTCAGGCACAACATCTTGTTCTGGATATAAATTTGACAGTAATCGTGCATGTAAAGCTTCTTTCCCATGCTCGGTCACTTTTCCAATTCTAACATCTTGTAGAATAGTCGTGTAAACTTCATCCTTCGCCTGACGCATATTTTCATGCAGTTCAGCATAATTGAAGTTTAACCATATATTGACGTTGCCAATGCTGCCTAGGCACTTCCTGGTATCTTCATGCGTGAGCATTTTGAACACAGGTTGCCCTTTCACTGGTGTCAGCTGCAGAAGATCTCCGAAAACAATGATGTGTTTGCCACCAAATAACACATCATACTCTGTTTTGAGAACTTCTTGCATTCTCAAATGCACAAAGGCAAGCATGACATTGGAAACCATGCTTACTTCGTCAATGATAAGAAGTTTCATTTTCCTCAAGATTCTTGAAACTTCAAAACAAGCATCTCCAGATAGCTTGTGATATTGTAATTTGTTGTCATGCTCCACTGGCAGCATCAGTAAACGATGTAAAGTAATCCCTTTAATGTTATGTGCTGCCAGTCCAGTTGGAGCGGTGACAACACAAGACAGCGATGACTCTGTCCTTTCCTGCAAATAGCATGAAATTGCTTTAATGAGGAAACTTTTTCCAGTTCCCGTTTCTCCACTCACGTACAGTCGGACAGGCTTCAACGACGTACATGATCACTCTTTCTTGTCATGACTTAATCCATGATCAATTTGCATGGTAACTTCGTCATATATTTTCCTCTGCTCAACGTTGAGTTGTCTTTCCAACTCTTCTAAGTTAACCGCATCCTCCTGAGCATGTGCCATGGCTCTTTCCACTTCATTCATGGCAGTGGCAGCTTCATTTTCGATAACAGGTCCTCCTAGTGGATCCTGACTCAATGAAGCAGAACTCTGACTGTCCTGAGAACTGTCTCTGGCAATCTCGGCTGCAATCGTTGCTTCCTGCTCAATTTCCGCATTCAACATTTCTACATATTTGGGAAAAGCAGGACATTCTATGGTCTCCTTGGCGGCATTGAAAGAGTCTTCGTAACAGAGGAAATCTCCAAGCAGTTCCTCTTCTGCACGCCAAGGCTTGAAAAGTTGCAAAAGTGCTAAATAGAAAAACTCCTTTTTTTCAGGAGATTCGCCACTCAATTTTCGATGGTTTACCAAGTGGCATTTTCTTTGCTTGACCAGACATCCCTCACTTCCTATTACAGCATACACTCCTTTCTCAGTATCTTCTTTGATGTTCCTCTTGAATATGTAATTTTGAAGAACCTCATACAGAGAAACATTGTCGAGGTGACTGCTTCTATTTGGATAATATGTATCCAACATGTTGGTCTTCAAAATGTCGGTACTGTTTGGCTCCTTTTCCGCCAAATACTCAATTTCCCGCACAGGTTTCAGAACTCGATTACGCGTTGCAGCAAGACCAAGACTCGCCCAAACGATACTCCTGGACTTGGCATAGAGACTTGCTGAAGACAACCGGTCAGAGCATTCGTAAGCTCCAATTTCTCGATGCGACAACATCTTCAGACTGAAACTGTACAACTTCTTGCTGAGGCTCTTTTCATGGGAAATGTCCTCCCACATATCCTTCAATTCTGTCTTCTCTTTTTTGGTGATGTAAGACGTCACATACCGAGCCACAGCCATACAGTTATCAGCCACAAACTGTATATCCATGTTAGCATTCCACATGGACAAAATCACCGGGTTGTAGTCGTTGATGTACTTGGACTCTTCGTTCCTCTTCAAATTGTATGTGTTTTTAGGTGATTTCTTCATGACATTATGTCGCAGCGAAGACATCAAACTGTTTACTCTTCCTTTAGAAATCACCGGTCGTGGAAAACCGAAACGACATTTGGTGTAGATCCTTGTTTCGGAATTTACGACGGCAGTACTTTCCACATCGATGGCTTTGGAAACGCAGAACTTTTTCTCTTAGGCTTTTCTTCTCCTTTGCGTTTGGAACAGCACACGTAGAATACTGTTGGATGAAACTCATCACTGAGTCTTCTGGATCCGTTCCAAATTTAGGTGCATCCTTGATCCACAGCAACATATGTATATGAGGAGCACCTCTTGCTTGGTACTCCTTTCTCCAGAAGAAATCCAACACCTCTCCAAGAGGTGGATTCTTCTTATTCATGATGAAAGACATCATAGCTTCAAATCTATGATTGAAGTACCTACATACATTGACTGGATCCAAAGAGCACAGTTCTCCGGGTGTCTTGAATTCGATGTTATCTACGTTAGCATTTGCCTCTCGTAGAAATTCAAGTAAGTCTTCCCAGCCATACTCGGCACAGCTCAGAGTGAGGAACCATGTGGGAGTACCTAAGTTCCTCAGCATACATTTTAAATCACCATGACGACGGTACCAGTACTCATTAGTACCACGCTGACACGCCATGAGATTAATCAGGTGAGAATCCAAAATACTGTCTTGGACATTGACTTTATCCATAAAGTCACTGGCCGAGATGTTTTGCATGTGTATACCACTTTTCAAGATGTGGTTCACTGCATATGACAGTCCAGATAGATCTCTTTCAAACAGGAGATGAAACAAATAGGGAATGCATTGTCGAAACCTAGCATCTCCTGCATACAATCGCAAAGTCCGGTATTCAGAAGCAGGAATTTGATGAGGTCGCTCATCATATCTTCCTCCCTGACCTGTTGGAAAAAGCTGTGGGAAACACCGAGCTTCCAAACTTTCCTCCCAAACACTAATGGGACTCCCTTTGGCTTGTTTCATTTGAAACAACTCAATAGCATTCCCCATGACTTCCTTGGAATGCAAAGGATGAACACTATAATGTTCATATATTTCTTCACTAGTAGAGTGTTCTACTTTCTCAATTTGACCAGTACACAAATCGCTATCCTCTTCCTCACTTACTTCCTCTTCTGCAACATATACATTCTTATAGTATTTATTATTTTTTTTCAAATACAATGTTGCCTTTTTAACTTTCCTAACATCTACTAAATCTTGCCATATTTTCTTATTCTTTGTCGGAACCCCATTAACTAAGATAACCAGAGGTTCCTCTTCCACTTTTTCTACTCCAATTGTGTTAATGTTTTTCTTCAAATCTAGAGGCAAATAAACAACTCTTCCCTTTAATCCTCTCTGTAAATCTGATGGAGGCAATTTCCCTGTCTTTGGCTCCATTCTTACAATAGCCTGAAAGGGATGGATACTTTGAATCAAAATAGATTCATAAGTATTTAAATCCTTCAATTCAGAAGGAATCTCAACCAATTCCAGATTATTATGAACTGCTCTAGCAGGCATCTGGTTTTGATTTAATTTGCAACAACAATAACTACACACACGTTGATCCAATCCCAAATCAAAACAATTTTCTACCATCAAGTATGTTGCAAAATCCTTCCATTCACTATTATCTTCCCTTTCACTTTTTGCATATAAATCCACTAACTTAGTCTGATTCTTATAATAAGTGCGTCGACAACACACACAAGTGAAATTAGGCCTCTCACTTGATTTCACCTCAAACGTCGCAATTTCCCTCTGGAAATTATCTGTACTGGAAACCTGTACACTATCTTCCACATGACCCTCTTCTTCTTGCTCAATTTCAACATTCTCCTCTTTACTTCCAAAGTAACAAAACTCAATTTCTTCACATATATTCTTCACATCTATTTCAGAACCATGCAAAAGAGCAGCGCATAATTGTTTAAGCATAATTGCTGGACTCTTAGCATAATACAACATTCTAACTAATTTCCTCACTTTATTATGATGCACTGCTAGCATCCTGAAATGATGAAAAACACTCTGGCATACTCTCCTGGAAAGACAAGCCAGTGAATGACCATGCAAACCTGTCACTTCTCTTACTCTGCAAGGATCTAATTCTTGCAACAACCTTATTTTCTGCTTCAAACTTTTCTTATTAAATGACCGTACAAAATCACAAAGCAAATTGATGGAATCCTGTCGCACACTGCAAATACTACTACACTTCCAGGTGTACACAGGACCCTTAGCACGTCTTCCTAAAACCTCATTACCTAACACCTCTTCTGCCTCTGTTGTCACAAGTTTTTCTTTTTCAACTGGACAACCATCTTTCACTTCATAAGCACGACCACTGGTGTCAACTGCATGCACCAAATCATTATCCTGGAAATAACTCTCCTCATTAAAAAATGCCTCACAGCTTGAACTATGCATCCATTCTCCAGAAAAAACTTCACAAAAATTACTACGATTAACTATTCTCTTCCATCTACTATTTCTTTTGAAATCATAAATTGCCTTGTTTAGCTTCCTAATTCTATTGATTATCAAAATAAATAACTTACGTTTAATTTCAAATGCCTGATCAATAACTTTCTCAACTTTTTTTTTTCTCTTATAAAAAACCAGTTTCTGTTGACCTTTCTTAATATTTTTTAACAAATTGCCAATTATCCTGTTGCGGAACATTCGTTTACGAATCTCCCTAAACTGTTGTTTCCTTCTACTATCATGCACAGAGTTATCTCTTGCTCTAGCAGTAACATTTTTGATTGGCCTTTCCTTTCCATTTGAATTCCTTCTCGTTTTATGGACTGAAACATTTTCTGTAGTAATATTTTTTTTACTACACATATTTCTTATGAAATATTTTGTGCTCTTACCCGGTGCTTTCTTCGTGACTTGACAAATCTTTTTGTTAGAGGACTGCTGCTTATTTTCTTTCACCTGCTGTCTTTGACGTTTTGCAGCCTTTCTCTGTCTTTCTATTGTTGGCATGGTGAAATCTTGAAATGATCTGCAGTTGAATCTGTGGTAAAATATAATAAAAAATGTTATTAACCATTATTACCAAACAGTAAAACAATAACAGTGATCAAAAACTTAACACACTACTTGACATTTTAAATAGAAGATTTTTTAGTCCTTGCAAATTTACAATACAGAAATAGCAGAAAAGAAATGACATTTATATTTATGTTACCTGTGCTATTTTATATGTGAATCTGATCTAATTTTATGAGCATATTTTAATATTTTATTGAAGACACTACACATAACCTGCTTTTGAAGGTGTCTATTTTTAAATTAAACGGTTTACCTTTTTACTTTTTATTAATTATAAATTTTAAAAATAAATGTTTATATTTCCATAGGCTCAAGCAGGTCAGCTTCCCATCCTATGTCATATAATTCGGACAAATCTGCATCCTCATCACGCTCTTCTTCATCCTCAGGATTTAAATCATCCAAGGGATCAACATCCACTGATGTTTCAATTACAAGTTCAATGATGAGGTCAAAATCAACTGATTGCAGATTGTCACTCATGTTGAGGTTGTCTTTATCTTTAAAGAAAGATAACAACAATGAGATGTTGCAGAGTAAGAGACAAATCTCAGAGATTATAATAGTAAAATTGTTTAACAAGAGTAATATTTTGCAGCTATTATTTAGCCATGTCCAGCAATGCTGAGCAGGTGAAGACTATGTCTAAATTTTCAGTGAACAGGACTCATCTCTTCTTAACCTTGGATAAGCGTCACCGACTCTGTGTGTCCTGCACATACTTAAATGTAAAGGGGCAGATTTATGTTAAATGGCACATCCCCAGGCATGCACCAGTTAACGTGCACCACTACTCTGCCACCCATGGTGTGCCGTATTTACAATCAGATAGGAGAAAGCTTCGTCAAAACCCTGCGCCTGCTTTAAGCAGGCATAGGTCTTGACGCAACATTGTGGAGATGGGGCACCCCTGAGCCTTGCTTGAGCTGCATCGCACTTGCGATACAACTCCAGCAATCACTACCTTTACAGCACAGATACGTCACGCATCTGTGCCATTTTTGCCCCATGATGCCCCGTATTCTAAATGCAGCACACCATGGGTGGCGGAACAGCGGCGCAGGATGACTGACACATCCCTGGTGATGCACCAGTCATCATAAATCTATCCCTAAGCTTCTTATCTTGTTACAGATGAACCGCCATATGTAGCATGAAACTATTTTGCATTTCCTAAATAGCGAATTTTAAGGAATAAATAGCAATTCTTTACCATTCCTAATTTGCAATGAGCAAATTGCTAATTGCAAGTTACCCATTCATTTCCATGGGCTAGGAGGCTCATAGGAATGAAGGTTTAATTTGCGATTAGCAATTTGCTCATCACAAATTAGGAATTTTTCCAAGGGTGCAGGGGTGTCTCAAGAACACCCTGCTGCACCCCTGAAAAAGAAATTTGGGGGCATATGGCACACATACATGCCCTAAGGGCATGTGTTGGCGTCATATGGCACCTTTTGTTTTTTTGAAAAAAAGCTTTTTGAAAAGAATTCACAAATTACCACCAATTTACCACAATAGTTTCCAAATCCTTAATGTCATTTTTTACATATTTTTTGTTTGATACATTGCATTTAAGTAGTCACAAAATTTGCAAATCCTTCAGTGCAATTGCAAAATAAGGAATAGCAAATTTTGCTACTCCTTATTTTGCATCAAACTTGTTTGATACATACCATTTGTCTAATTAACATTCGCAAAGGCCGAAATTCGTAGAATTTTGATCTTTGCGAATGCTAATTAGCTTGATACATATGGCCCCAAGTGAGGCCTGTCTTGCGACATGGTGCATCTTTTGCATCACTGCTGCATCGGTTTCATGTGGTACGTTTTTTTTACACCATGACATATCTGCCTAAATGCATCAATTTGTAATGTTGTCGCCTCATAGCAAATCTTTTGCACCGCCGCTGCATCATAAAAGTGACGCACAGTGGCACAAAAGAGGCATACACCTATCATAAATCTGTCCCTAGCATTTTAAAAGATTAATCCAGGATGACGATAAGGTGTGGCCTATCCAGAGGTTTGTTTAAGGTGAGGCCTACTCAGGATTGCAGATTAAAGTTACGCTTGATGAAGAATACAGAGGAGATAATACATGTAAAGGCCTACCAATGAAGTAAGTAATGTGCACTTTATTGCGCCAGTCATCATAAATGTATCCCTAAGCTTCTTATCTTGTTACAGATGAACCACCATATGTACCATCAAACTATTTTGCATTTCCTAAATAGCAAATTTTAAGGAATAAATAGCAATTCTTTACCATTCCTAATTTGCAATGAGCAAATTGCTAATTGCAAATTAGCACCGCCGCTGCATCATAAAAGTGACGCACAGTGGCACAAAAGAGGCATACACCTATCATAAATCTGTCCCTAGCATTTTAAATGATTAATCCAGGATGACAATAAGGTGTGGCCTATCCAAAGGTTTGTTTAAGGTGAGGCCTACTCAGGATTGCAGATTAAAGTTACGCTTGATGAAGAATACAGAGGAGATAATACATGTAAAGGCCTACCAATGAAGTAAGTAATGTCCACTTTATTGCGCCAGTCATCATAAATGTATCCCTAAGCTTCTTATCTTGTTACAGATGAACCACCATATGTACCATCAAACTATTTTGCATTTCCTAAATAGCAAATTTTAAGGAATAAATAGCAATTCTTTACCATTCCTCATTTGCAATGAGCAAATTGCTAATTGCAAGTTACCCATTCACTTCCATGGGCTAGGAGGCTCATAGGAATGAAGGTTGCAATTTGCGATTAGCAATTAGCTCATCACAAAATAGGAATTTTTTCAAGCGTGCAGGGGTATCTCAAGAACACCCTGCTACACCCCTGAAAAAGAAATTTGGGGGCATATGGCACACATACATGCCCTAAGGACATGTATAGGCGTCATATGGCACCTTTTGTTTTTTGGAAAAAAATGCTTTTTGAAAAGAATTCGCAAATTACCACAAACTAGAAGTTGGTGGTAGTTTCCAAATCCTTAATATCATTTTTTACATATTTTTTGTTTGATACATTGCATTTAAGGAATCGCAAAATTTGCAAATCCTTCAGTGCAATTGCAAAATAAGGAATAGCAAATTTTGAATTAAGGACATTTTAAGTAATTTCCACATGTGCAGTGTTTTCAAATTATGATTTGAAAATCGTTTTTGGGGAAAAGTAATGGTTTGCAAATTTATGACAAGGACATAATGGTGTATGCTTCTCTATAAGGCATTTCAGTGTCTCTGATGTCATTTTTCCCATATTACATTATAAGACCTTTCCCCATGGAGCACATTCCTTGTAAATATGCTCCCACCTGTGCATGGTGAATTTAGATTTTGACTGTTTGAGTCACATACCCATGTTAAAAGTCACCCCAAAAAATTGCAAACGCTTTAAAAAAACACATTCATGTGTCTTAAGGACATTTTAAGTCATTTCCCCGTGGACAGTGTTTTTTAAGTGGCGCAAAAGAGGCATACACCTATCATAAATCTGTCCCTAGCATTTTAAATGATTAATTCAGGATGACGATAAGGTGTGGCCTATCCAGAGGTTTGTTTAAGGTGAGGCCTACTCAGGATTGCAGATTAAAGTTACGCTTGATGAAGAATACAGAGGACATAATACGTGTAAAGCTCTACCAATGAAGTAAGTGATGTCCACTTCATTGCGCCAGTCATCATAAATGTATCCCTAAGCTTCTTATCTTGTTAGACATCAACCGCCATATGTATCATATAACTATTTTGCATTTCCAAAATAGCGAATTTTAAGGAATAAATAGCGATTCTTTACCATTCCTAATTTGCGATGAGCAAATTGCTAATTGCAAATTACCCATTCATTTCCATGGAGCAGGAGGCCCATAGGAATGAAGGTGCAATTTGCGATTAGCAATTAGCTCATCGCAAATTAGGAATTTTTCCAAAGGTGCAGGGGTGTCTCAAGAACACCCTGCTGCACCCCTGAAAACGAAATTTGTGGACATATGGCGCACATAAATTTTAACAACATTCCTTTACCTCAAAAACGATTTTCAATTCATAATTTGAAAACACTGCCCACAGGGAAATTTCTTAAAATGTCCTTAAGACACATGAAAGTGTTTTTTTATTGCCTTTCCAGCATGGTTGGGTCACTTTTAACATGGCTATGTAACACAAACATTTAAAATCTAAATTTCCCATGCACAGGTCGGAGCATATTTACAAGCAACTTGCGCCACAGAGAAAGGTCTTACATTAAAATGGGAAAAATAACATCAGGGACAGTCAATTGCCGTATAAAGAAGCATACACCATTATGTTCTTGTCATAAATTTAAAAACAATTCCTTTTCCCCAAAAACGATTTTCAAATCATAATTTCAAAACACTGCACATGGGAAAATTACTTAAAATGTCCTTAAGACACATAAAAGCGTTTTTTGATTGCCTTTGCAGCATGTTTGTATCACTTTTAACATGGCTATGTAACACAAACATTCAAAATCTAAATTTTCCATGCACATGTGGGAGCATATTTACAAGCAATTTGCGCCACATAATTCATAATTTTCTCCTAAAAGCACACTATTCTCTATCTAAATTAAAGAAATATTTTCTCACCTTAGCAAATACTTTGAGTTTGAAAACAGTCTCAGAAACACACCAATTTGTCTTCAGCAGAGCAAAAGGTATGCACTCCAGAGTCTGCAGCTATCAAAAGCACAGAAATGCTGTAATTCTTCACACATATCTCTCATGTCACCCAATCAAAACTCTTCCCTCACTTTTTTTCAAATGAAAACCCTTCCCCCCTCTGCCCTTTCTGCCTTTTCTGCATGGCAACCACCTCTTGGAAGACTTCTGGTGTTTGCAAGTTCACACAACTTTGTTGCAATTGAACTCTGAACTCTCAGTGCACCTGCATATCCAGTGCATTCTTTCATTTAATGATTTTTTATTGACCATTCAAAATACATCTTTCAAAGAACACATCCGTGCACCCTAACTTTCTGTTTTCAGCAATCAAAATCCACCAATCACTGTTACTGCTTCATGAACACAGAAACTCCACAGTTTTTTTCATTTTAAACTCTCATTTTTTCAACTGCCATTTCATTGCCACACTTCATCTGACTGCAGGAGAACCTTCTCTCACCATGTTTTCTGTCTGGATTGTTGGACATAGTTATATTCACTGGGCTCAAAGGTACGTTGAAAACAGGAAATTACCTAACCTCAATTTACAAGATGTGGAAATTAAGTGGTTTGGCCACAGAGGATTAAAATGTCACCAATTGATACCATTGGTGAAAACCTTTATGCATTTGCCCAAACCTGACCTGTTAATTGTGCACTGTGGAGGTAATGACTTGGGCACTTTGACTGGTGTAGGTCTGGAAATGCTTTTAAAGGACACCTTTGAGCAATTAATGGCACTTTTTCCTCAGACTGCCTTGGTATATTCAAATATATGCCAAAGACAGAAATGGAGGTGGTCAAACCAATTTTGTCCACAAATTGAGAAGTCGAGGAAGCATGTAAACAAATCTGTTTCAGCTTACATGAGAGACCATGGAATGGGCTCCCTGTACAACAATAACTTGCGTTACTACATGCAAGATATCTACAGAGGAGATGGAGTTCACTTCTCAGATGAGGGCAACAGAGTTTTCACTCTGAATTTAAGAATGTGCATTGGTACCTACTTATAAGTACCTAAATGTACCATAAACCCAAAAGCTCTTCTCAGAGCTACCCTACATCTGATCACTCACAATTATTATTTTACTCTAACATTTTTCACTAATTTCCAACAAAGTACGCTCCCTGGGGCGCTACCCGGTACGCGAACCGGGAGCTAACCTCGCGAAATTTTTTTTTTAAATGTTTTTTTTTCGCACATATAAGCCTCCTCAGCCACCCTCAGAAAACCTAGGGGGTCAAGATAACTCTACCGTGCCCCCTTCTACCCATTCTGAACATTATTTGCCCTCCATCTTGTATCTTAATTCGACCGAAACACAAAATGGTGGACTCCCGGAACGCTTAAGGTTCGCGAACCGGGGCGCTCAGCGGTTCGCGTACCGGGTCGCTCTCTGGGAAGCGCACCATCAAAAAAGGTGGGAAAGTAGTTCACAGAAAAGCCACTGGAGACAATTTCACCAAATATAGATTAGCCCATACTACATACCAATCCCTACCATTTTCACAAATTTGATTGGAATTCCATTTAGTCATTTAGCCTGTAGACCTCTCTAAATACCCTGAGGTAAATTACTTCACAAAACACATCTGAAGTGTTGGAATTGACAACCAATGAAAATGTTACTTTCATTTTCTACTTTTTTTACCTGACATTTCATTGGTTATATACCTGAATATATATAAAGGAAGAGAAGAAAACACAGCCATTTTGACTACTACTTCTTGCTGTACATTTCAATAGTATTTTCACTAATTCCTTCAACTTCTTTCTAAAGGTAAGTTTTTATTTTTAAAACTGAAGTATATTGTGCACTATAAGTTAATATGGTAAACTTTTTCTGATAGATATATACTATCCCTCTGTAGTAGTTATAGATTTAGAGAGACTTCTCTGTTATAGTTATGGATGGAGTTAGGCTTCTCTTGTATAATTATGAATTTACTTACGTTAAATCACATACACTTTTTTATATTCCTACTTCCACTCTGATACTATACACTGCCCAAAGATAAATTCACTGATAAAAAATGCCTATCTAAAATTATTCCCAACATTGCCCTATCTCTACTAATATATATTTTTTTAATCCAAATTTCAGGCAAAATGGAAGGCGAAAACCAAGTTTCTTTTGAAATGGACCTGCAAGAGAGCAGCCAAGAATTGATTGATACAATTGATCAAATTGACATTGAATTTTTCGATGAAACTTGGGACAATGAACTACTGCAATGTGTACAAGCAGTAGATAACCTCCTTGCAAATGAGGACATTTTACACCCTCAGAGACTACAATGTATATTCCATGATAATTATGAAATTTCTGACAATGAAATGTTAGAAAGTTTAATAAATTATGAAACACAATCACAATAAAAAAAATGCTTAAAAAATAAAGAAAATAAAAAATAATCAACAAAAACAACAATCAATTAACATACAGCATTTGAAAAGTCTATCATTCATTTTTCATTGCAGTACGCTGCCCAGAACGCTTCCCGGTTCGCGGACCGGGCGCTCCCCACGCAAAAAAAACAAAAACATTTTTTTGTTTTTTTTGCCCCGCGGGGCCCTTTTAAAACCTCCACATTAAACCTAGGGGGTCAGGGAGGATCTAGTATGCCCCCTTATGGTCATTTTCGCCTTTGTTTTGGCCTCCTCTTGTCTCTCAATCCTACCGAGAGACAAGATGGCGGCCGCTCCGGACTGTTTAGAATGTTGACAGACACCGGAGAGCCAATCAGCTTAGCTACGCGAAGTTCCGGTACGCTTAAGGTCCGCGGACCGGAGCGCTGCCCGGAGCGCGCTTACAGATATATATCTTTTTTTAAACGTTAATTTCTCAAAATCCACTGGAGCACATATATTGAGACCTAGAAAAGGCACATCGGGCTACCAGTCCCTACAATTTTGCCAAGTTTCATGCAAATCCATTCAGCCGTTCGGGCTAAAAGTGAGGCCAACCGCCCTATGGAAAACTCAATGTTAAAAACACGTTTTGGGACCCCCCTTTTTTCTCGGCCCCCCCTTGACGAAACCCCCCCAAATTTCCAAGGGCTGCTCAGAAACAAAATGTTCCATTTTCCAGAAAATTTCAGCCAATTCCGTCCACAAACGCCAAAGTTATTAGACATAGAATTTTCAAAAATCCCATAGGGAAAAAATCCTAACTATATATACCTACTGGCGACCGCCAGTAGGTAATATATATATATATATAGCTGTATATGAGAATGTTTGTATAGTATGTGTTTATATATTGTGTTTGCCATTTGAAGTAGCGTACATAATATCATTTTTTCAATTATACATTTTAAAAAAAATAAATTTCGGAGAACTACAGTTTGTGTTGGTGATATTCATATATATTAAATAACCTTGAGAATTTGGTTCAGTGGGAGGATTAATTAATATTTTCCTATCCAGGTAATGGTTATTACAGAATTATTTCCAACGCATTACTCTTTGTATTCACAATTATCTGATAGATACAGAGCAATCCTGCCCTTTTCTTTTGCCGTAGGGCAGCGCAGAAGCAAGGTCTGCAGCACTGCCCTACGGCAAAAAAAACCATAAATGAGACCTTAAGTTGTCCGAGGTCAGGCATGAGTAAGCTGGTGCAACTAACTTTTCTTTACATTCAGGGACTTACCGTTTTGTAGTTATATTTACAAAGGAAAGACCTGCAAAGCTAATTAAAAAAACACAAGAATTTGATGTACTGCTTATTCCTTAGCTGGGCCAAAATGACAGCAGTGATTTTGCTTCGAGGCCTGTCCAAGTAGGCAAAGGAGCAAAAGACACTGTGCAGTGAGATCACAAATACTCTATTACAACAGGCTTATTACCCCTGACGAGGTGTTGAATGTGAGTTAGAGCACAAGGTTACTCAGACAGGCATTACCCAGGATAGCCCATTCTTCTGATTTATAGCACCCATTGTTATCGGAATATACTCCTTTTTGACATACTGAGGATGCGGATGCAGGAGTTCTCAAAATGATGCTTAGAGTAGGAGATGCTGTGACATCACATCTCGCTTTTAAGCACAGTTATCAGTAGTGCAGGAGGCAGTGGCATAGGTAGAGCTTTTGCCTCCTGGGGCGAACCCTCACTTCGACGCCCAGTGTCGGACAGTGCAGGTAAGAGCAGGGGTGGGAGGATGGAGGCGAGAGACAACGACGAGGGAGAATAACATAAAAAATAAAAATAACTTACCTTGCGCTCGCCGCCGCCCCCACAAAAGTGCCGCCCGGGGCTGACAGCGTCCCCCGCCCCCCCCCCCCCCCGCCCTCCCAGCTACGCCACTGTCAGCAGATGCACTGGCCCTCAGGCTTTGGGTCTGAATGGCTCACCGCCCCTAAATTATGGCTCTTGTTTATTACAGAACCTGGGGCAAGAAGCCCATTTTTCTTGCTTGCATTTTCACACATGGTAGCCTTGCTACGCTATTGGTTACTTTAAATCATTATAATTGACTAGTGCCATCATTTCCTTAGCATAGCTGCACTCTAATATCAGAGAGTACAGGAAATAAGAAAATAAAGTACAGTCTGCTGATTCTAATAAAGAAATTAACTCCAAGAAAGGACTAGCTAATAGGTTTGTTGCTGTATTATGTCATATAAACATTTGGCAGTTGTTATAATGTACATCAAACTACGTTGGCTCCTGTTGCTTGAATTATATCATATTACAGCTCAATGGTACTCATCTTATCGGATTCAAAAAGTGAAAAACTGAGGCAGACTATTAGAATTTAAACATAAAACCTGATGGTGCCACACAGGTCCTTGCAGCAGGCTATTACCCCCAGTAAACTACCCTACACAGTTTCAAATATATATAGCACACTTTACAGCTGCCTGCATTTGGAGTAATGGAGCATATATTTTTTAACTAAAATTTCCTGTTAATAATTCTGGAAGAAAAGTTCAGAGGTTGACTCACATGCTGCTGTGATCTGTGTGCAATCTTCTTCCAGTAACATGTTTCCTGTAGGGTAGACAACAATGATCCTTGCCAGTGTAAGATGTCTGCCTATGCAATGTCTTCGCAAACAGTATGATGGGCTTTAGCAGGAGGAGGGGGAGGAGTTTTGTTTGTCTCAACACAAACTGTTACTGTTATGTGTGCGCAGAAGCAATCCCAACCTCTGCCTCTGCCCAGTAGTTATACATATGTGAAATACATTGTAGCTCTCACCCTGGCTTTTGGTGGGTGTTGTGCCTATTTTTGATCAGTAGAACTCAGGGGGAGATACTGACTTGTGGCTAGAGTTGCCGACCTTGGAAATGGGGAACCAGGTTTGTCGATGCTTTTCAGCATTAAAAGGGCCAATTGATGAATCAGGGCTACGTGTGAGTCCCCAAAAATGATATTCCTAAGCATAAATCATGTAAAGTTTGAGAAATAACAGGAAAATCTACACAAGACAAGGTTAAAAAATCAAACAATGCAGGATTATTTGAAAATTTAAGATTCGGTACAGAAGACAGAGGACATTGGTTAGTCAATAAATTCAATATCCTCAACATGCAAATAAATGTGAAATATCATTGCCAGTGGAAACTGAACCTAATCTAATTAATAAGCGAGATCAAATATGGCTTAGCACAAGCCAAATTAAAAGTCAACGAGATTTTGTCATAAGGAGAGTGTTAGACATATTAACATGGAGTCTGCTCTCTAGAAGGGGAGGGCTGGAACCTGTCTCATTTCAAAACACTGTGTCCCTTTCTGCACATAAAACAAAATTAAATGCCAGTTTGTAACTTACATGTGTGCTGCTTACAAAACGGCATTTAAAAAAAAGGTTTGTTTATGTACAGGAAGGGACACCATAATAGGTGCATGTATATCTCTTCTATATCTCTGAGCAAAACTCCCCACATTTAGTGGCTCATGGGCTGCAATGTGTGGCACGACTGAAATGTTTGGTGTAAGATAAGAAACAGCACACATGCCTTCCCAGTGCCAGGGAAGCAGCTTGTATGCTTTAGTGCCACAAACAAAATACACTCTGCCCTGTAAATGTGTGCCTAATGTGTGATATTTACTGAGAGGAAGGCCTACCCCTTCAGGAAAAGTGTTTTGGAATTGATCACACCATTTGTAACCAATCCATGAAAAATTTATAAGTGTAACATTTGCCCATGGTGCCATGTATGAGCAGCGGGCTGACCATAAGGGATATTCTAATATTTTAGAAATCACATTTGGTGCCCTAGGATGCTCATTCTTTTGCTCAATAAATGGATCATATAGAAGACCATCAGGTGTTGTTAATAGTGTCATTCCATCTACAGTGATGTTCCAGTAATGCAAAGTATAATTTACTTGTTTTCCTCGTACCTTTGCTGTCCAGTTCCTACTTACTAACTGTCTGTCTTTTATGTTCCAATTCCCTGTGATATTATCAAATTCTAATATGTTAGGACACTGGCTACTTTTTAAATGTCCTAAGTATAGCGAAGTTGGGTTATATCCTGAAACATGATGCTTTAAACATACAGGAAATGCTTTTTCGTTGTCTTTGTATTCTACTGTAGAAGACACTTGGTATTGGGCTTGAATATTTGGAAGTATGGTACAACGTGGGTACCATCCAAACCTTCCTTCTCCACAATCCCAGGTCACATTGGATATGAGGCATCCTATTCCTTGTGCATAATTTTGTATAGGCACTGGTGTTTCATAAAGGCCAATTGGGTCACTGGGGTGTCTGGATAATTCCCTAAAAATCCAGCAATTTTGAAGACCTAAAGCCTGGGCAACTTTCTCATGTACTGTAATGAGGGGCTGGTCAGTAGGTTGTTGCAGTACAGGTAGCACACACATAATTAAGGTACTAAAAAATATTGTTAGCATAATGCAATGCATTTTCTCGACAGTGGTAAATGTCACTTTCAGAATTTAAAATGTTGTTAGGCAGTTTCTTTCTGTCTCAGTTCCAGGGTACTTTCTGTAGGTGTCAACAATGAAAGTTCTTGTGGTGCGCTGTCATCCGCGTCTCCTCCTGGTCCATAGTCGTCTTGTATAGGGGCGGTTTCATGGACCTGCCCTGTGTGCTTCACTCAACAGCATCAGTTGGTGTCACCGTTCCTGGGACACTTGATGATGGACCCTCAGCGTTGTTGTTAGGAAAGGCCTGGTCTGTCCCCCCCTTGTCCTGTGTTTCGCGCTGCTTCACTTGTGGCCGGTGCTCATCTGTTAAAGGTCAAAGAACAAACGAGGGTCTTGACTCAAAACTCAGCAAAGCTGAGTCAATCTAAATTTGTAAAGAACAAAAACAATTGCTAATACTGAGGGTCAACAAATCGCTAGAACCGACTGCGCACTGGTGCACCTGAATGTATCACAGAGGCACCTGCTTTATGAATTGCAAACAATACTTTTTAATTCCTTTTTTCATAATTCTCATAAATTTTTACAAGAACACAATTTTGGTACATGGGAATACAAACACATATATATACAATATTTACAAAAAGGCAGAGCAAAACAACACAATTATCACACAATATTTACAAATGAAGCACTCTTGGCCAACTCAATCACGCAGCACATCTTTCACACAACAACAATACTCATGTGGGAAATTAAATAAAAGGGGAAAATAAACAAAAAGGGTGGTGGGTGGGTCTCGAAGTCAAAATATGGCTTTCAATGATGTGAAACAAAGCCAAGTGCAACTAAGTGAAAAAATTTCTTTAGAGCAACGTAAACTCGGGGTCAAACTAAGATCCCCTATGCTTTGAATGAATGTCCTTAGAGTTGTTTTCACTCCAATGACCCGAGACCACGTGGGTCGACGCGTTTCGAATCTCGTGAATGTCGAGATTCTCCTCAGGACCAGAACTGAAGTTTCTCACGCTTGGAAGATCTGTACTCAGGGATCCACTGGCGGCAGTAGTTCATTATCCACAGGAATGACCGCATTCCTTTCTTGGTGGATGGAGGCTGCATGCCCTGAATCATTTTTATCCTGTCAGGTGATATGCGGCGTGTACCTTTGGATACCACATAACCCAGGTAAGTCACCTCTTTTTGGCAGCACTGGAATTTTGACAATGAAGCTTTGTGTCTTCTCTCTTGGAGGTGATTCAGCAGCGCTACAGTGTCTTTTTCACAGGCTTCAAGTGATGGAGATGCCACGAGTAGATCATCAGCGTACTGCAAGATGATGCTACCTCCTTCCAGGTGTAGGCTATCCAAGTCTCTCTTTACTGCCTGCGCATATACAGTGGGACTATCAGTATAGCCTTGTGCCAGTCTTCTGAAAGTAAATTGGGTATCTTTCGCTGTGAAAGCAAAAAGGTACTCGCTCTCTGGATGGACTCTAATACTGAAAAACGCAGAGGAGAGATCAATGACTCAAAAGTACTCTGCCTCTACAGGTACAGAAGATAATATAGGGCCATATGTAGGTAATTTGTGTTTTGTGATTCTCAAATTGCGATTTTTAGGGAATCGCAATTAAAGAATCACAAAACACAATGTAGGTAGGATTAGGAACATTTTTTGCGAATCCCACTTATTCCTTATTTGCGAATTGCAAATTGAGATTCGCAAATAAGGAATACCTTCTCATTCATTCCTATGGGCTAGAATGCCTATAGGAATGAATGGGAAGACATTCTCAATTTGCGATTCTCAATTAGAGAATCACAAATTGAGAATGCAATTTCAGGGTTGCAAGGGTGTCAATAGGACACCCTTTTGCACCCCTGAAATTAACATGTGTGCACATGTGGCCCACATACATGCCCTAAGGGCATGCATGTGACCCACATGGCACTTTGAAAAATGCCAAAAAGTGCATTTTTCAAAGAAATCGCAAACTACCACTAACCTGAAGTTGGTGGTATTTTGCGATTCCGTAAGCCAAAATTCCCACAACTTGGGTGCTTCCTACAATGCATTTAAGGAATCGCAATTTGCGATTCCTTAAATGCAATTGCAAAATAAGAAATCTCAAATTTAGCGATTTCTTATTTTGCATGTGGGTTTTTGTGTGCTACATAGCACACTGCCCTAATTGCGATCTCAAATGCTGAAATTCTGCGAATTTCAGCATTTGCGAACGCAATTAGGCTTCCTACGTATGGCCTATAGTATTGGTGTCAGGCACAACAGGTGCTAAGGGAACCACAATGTTGTTTATCTGTCGTAAGTCCTGTATGAACCTATACTGCCCAGTATTGCCCTTGGGTAATGGAATGATAGGACTATTACAGGGGCTGGATGTCTTTTTACTGATACCTTGTTACAAGAGAGATTTAATCACAGATTTTATTCCCTCCTCTGCCTGAGGTGACAGCCTGTACTGACGGACATAAGGTAATTAAGCATTCTCTTTAAGTGTCACTTTATGGGGAGGGCATGTTTTCAATAATTCTGCCTCATTTTTGTGTTTTGCCCAACCTCTGAGTTCACTTGCTCTAGGACCTTGTTTTTAGTCAGCTGTAAAGCCATATTCCCTTCAAGGATGTCAAAAACTGCAGTCCTGTCCTTTCTGTTCATACACAACGTCTAACACCACCCTTCTCCTTCTCCTAACACAGACACCATTCCTAAAGGAAATGTAAAATCCTTAGTTCTAGGTAAGACCTGAAGGCGTTTGACCATGGGGCCCAAATCCTTAGAGTAGTAACCTGGTGCTACAGCCATGGATACATGTGGTTCAGAATCTGGCACTTGAAATAAACTCATTTCCTGTGGTCCTAGTTCAATGCTCACTGCACACCCTTCTTTTCCTACATATAATGTGTGCTCAAGCAACTCCATTGTCCAATGCAAATGTTTGTCTGCCTTGTAGGCGTACCATTCAGGCACTGCTCCTGTGAAAAATGCTGCAGTACAGTGTATGGGCTCAGGTACTAATGTCAACTACACTAAATGAGTGACCAATTCACTCTCCATGTCAGAGCTGTATTTAAACAGTTCATGAAACATGTTTTCATAAAAATCTTCATGTAATGGAGTCCATTGGAAACGTGTTGGAGAGAGAGACAAGACGGGGGTGTACATAACACAGAGTCCTCACTTAGGGGCTCATTAGGATCGCGGACGGACTTGAGTCCGTCCGCGACCCCAGAGTAGGAGGGAACGTCCGCATGGGCAGCGGCGTTCCCTTCGTGAGGATTAGGATGTGACCGCCAGGGTGGCGGTCACATCCTCTATCTTTAACATTGCGGCGGGTGAAGCTTCAAGCTCTACCCGCCGCAATGTTAAAAATGCATACATTGCATTTGTATGCAGAAAGCGGCAGGCACCGTGCAGTGCCTGCCGATTTCTGCATACAAATGCAGGGAGGTACCATGGGTACCCCCCATGTGCACCCCCCACCCCCCCTTCACCCAGGGGACCCGCAACGGGCCCCTGAATTCAAAGTCCGTATGCTTTTCCACAGCGGAAAGCCGCCGTGGAAAAGCATCTCTTTTACACTATCCTAATATGGCTGGCGGTGTCTGATAGACACCGCCAGCCATGTTACAGCTTTTCCGCCGCGGTTGTAAGCCAACCGCGGCGGAACAGCGGCGGATTGAAACCAGGACCCATCAGCCATCCTAATGTGGCGGTGGGTCTTTGGTGGGTCCGCAGAGGATTTTCTGCATCCTCCGGGCCGGCGGTGGCTTCCGCCGACCCGGAGGATGCGGAAAATCCTCCATCCTAATGAGCCCCTTAATTTGCAAGCAGTAAGTACTATATTAGCCAATTCTAACCTGTCCTCAGGTACTTGTAAGTAAATCCCATTTTGTGAAAAATATAATGTTGCATGCAATTTACAGAGGAGGTCTCTCCCCAGCAAATAGATCGGTGCATCTGGTGACAGCAGAAACTGGTGGGTCATTGTGAAGTCATCAACAGAAACTGGTAGGGGTTCTGACAATTCTTCATGCATCATCATTCCATTTACTGCTATAGTAGTGACTGTTTCACCACTACCAGGACCCAACTTCATTCTTACTGCGGATAGGGTTGCACCACTGTCTATTAGGAAATCGATCTCTTTATCTCCTACCTTAATTTGAAACATGGGATACCCCTCTGGTGTCTCTGATACCTTCATCATAAAGCAGTGGGCTCTGGTTGCTGCAGTTTGTCCCATCTATCTCTTCGCGTGGTCCTATGCTGATCCATGTTGCTCCTGGAAAGGATTCCTCAGGGAGTGCTGGGTCTGCTTCAGGTCTCTGGGCATGGGTGGTGCAGATGGCTGGGTCTCATTTCTGTCAAACCTTTTATCCCTGTTTCTATAATTTCTATTATACTGTTGCGTCCCCTGTGCCCATACCTCTGGCAATTATAGCACCAATCCCTTTTCTTTCTCTCCTCTGGTATCCTTGTCCATTATCCTGTCTTTGCTGTGCCCCCTGATAGTACATTCCCTCCGGCTACTCCTCTCTTTGTACTTGCTGCAACATCATTCCTTTGTCATTTTTAGCGATGTCCTTCCTTACCTTAAAAATACCATCTCATTCCATAGTTATGAGAAGCGTGCACAACTCGTGATATCCTTTAGTGGACCAAGGGTGGCGTAGTTTACAACTGTGGGCCACAGAAGCTAGCAATCCATTGATAAGGGTTTGCGTAGCCAATACCTTAGAGGTCTCTGTGGTGCGCGGTACCCCTGCACTATTATCCCATAATCAGCTTCTCACTCACCTGGCTTCTGCAACATTGCAGTGACTTGAGAAAAATCACCATGTTTAACTGCTAGGCCATTAATTGTGTCCCTGATAGACTCTAACCAATAATCAATCTATTTTCTGTGACATCCATATTATTAGTCAGTATGGTCCAATCCCTTTCCTGTGGAACTTGGAATGCACTTTTTACTAAAGACCATCTGCTCTCATATCCTATTTTTAATTTAATAGCATTGCTACATCTCGAGGGAGGGGGGTATAGGCAATACATATTTTATGAAGCCACTCCTAATAATTTACACTGGCACTGAGTGGGTCAGGCACGTACTTAGTCATTTGGATTGCCTCCAAGGGGTTCCATGGCTTCAGCATGGCTGTCCCCCAACACTATTTTTGGTGTTCAATAGGATGTCATCAGTATATGAGTTCTCCCCCTTTCCCTTAAGGGTCCATGTTCGTAACCGTATATGTATCGGCCGTTCCCTTCTCTCAAGCTTATCCTGTAGTTTATTAATGGAGCGTTGTATTTCCTCCCTATCAGTGTTGACTTCTTCTTGGAACTCATCTGCCTCTTTCCTCAGGTGTGTTAACTGCTCATGTTCCTCCTCATCTTTTCTCTCTTTTGCACTCAGCCCTAAATCTTCACTCAGACCAAAAGTGGAAGGTTGGGCTGGGGATTCAAAAGCATGTAGTATGTCCCCTCCTAAGGATAAGTGCCCATTCAGGACTGGTGTTCTAAAACTGCCCTCTCTGGGGCTAGTTGGTATGTCAGGTACTCTAGTTAAATCACCTACCAGGGATATGTGGTGATAAGGTACACGTGCTAAGCTTGGTTGTGAAACCAGTGCTTGCTCAGGTGTTTTATGTCTTTCACACTGTATGTAGGGGCCTGAAAGTGATGGGTACATTGACGTTGCTGGAGGAGGGGATGAGCATTAAGGTGCAAGGGAAACAGGCCCTGCAGACTGGATGTTTTGTCCCAATGTTTGGTGGCCGTTCTCATTGCTGGCTCTATCTGAGACCCAGGAATTAAATTCACTATTTGCATCTACCCTCTGTCTTTTCCTTTCTTCCTCAGTAAGCGACAAAATCTCCTCCTCAGTCAATGCGCTACTAGTTATTTGCTCATTGTCTGTTCCCTCCCCCAGTTTGACAAAAAGGCCTTGAGGCTTGGAGGCGATAAACAGTTTTTAAAACTTATTTATATCAATATGTACTTGGTGGTGCGTCCAAATACATAGCAGAGCAGCAGTCCGTCTAGAAGTAGTGGCATTTAATATTTATTTTAACCGGTCTGCTTCAATTGTTGAAAACCCACACTTTTTCCATAGTGACAACAAATGCTGTTCTGTTTGCACATAGTTACTTAATTCCAATAAACACTGGCTATAAGATGTGGGCCAATCTTTTGCTAATTCTAGCTTTTTTTTAGTAAGCTTATTGCACTCACTATTCACCATTGCTATTGCAGAACAGTCTTTATATTCAGTGAAGGTATTCCCCTGGCCTTTCTTTTTTGAAAGAGAGCTTTATTTTTTGCAATTGAAAGCCACTGCTGTAAACAACCTTTTACATAATATGAATCCCATGATGGGTCACCCTTTAAGTGTATACTTTCTGTCAAGCGTTCAATATCATCTATCTCAAGAGAACCAAATCTAGGCCACAGCCCCTCATTCCCTTTCCACCTCCACACTAGTACGCAAAAAGGAGTTACATATTCTAAACAATTTGTATCTTTTACAACCTGAGCTGCAGGGCTATCTGCTGGTAAATTAAAATCCTTCTCTAATGACAGTTGTTTAAACAATTGTTTTGTCTTTGTGACCATGCAAGGCCTTACCACCTCCATAGTACCTTTAGAATTGCTGGTGCCCATTGTGCCCTTCACTCGCAATTTTAAACCCTGAAAGATAAACAGATTTGTCTCCTGGAAGGAAAGATTTGTTAAGATTTGGATATAGAGACATGAGAGAAAAAATCCGCAGCTGTGGATCACTCAGACACCACTTAAAACAATTTGACTTCTCTGATGCAATTTGTTTTGATATCACTTAAAGACGCATTTTAAAGAAACATAGCGGGACAATACTTTCAAAGATCAACACATAAACATAATTAAATACAGTCATTGATCAATGACAGAACAGTGCAAATTTGAAAATCATTTTTTTGTGTCCTGCAGCCAGCCAATGGTTAATGCGTCCCACGCCACAATCTGGGAGGGTTGTTTTTATTTCTTCGTCCCTCTACTCGTGGGTCATAAATTATTCTCTTGACTAGGCTCTCCTGTTGCGGATATGGGGTCCCGTAGACCCCTGTCGCATATAAACTCCAAGGTATTGATACAGAGAAAGATTTCAGTGATGATAAAAATTTCAATCACTGATTAAAAAGAATTCAATCAATTATGAAAAAAATCAATCAATGTTCCACTACAGTCCCCTAGTTAGATTAGATGCCAGTTACTACCCCTTCTCTTTAAAAAAAAATACTATGTTCTAACTGAGCATTTGAAACACTGAAAGGTCACTCCAGCAAGTTATTTTAGCTTTACAGCCTACTTACCAACTGGTGACATTACAGTCCTTCAATGCCTCTCACTTCTGACACCACTTTGTTGGGTAATAAATCCATTAAGGTGGGTAATAAATCCTCCAACCCTCCTCAGAGCAATGCAAAGCAAACAGACCCTAGCTGCCACAAAACACAGGAAATGTTCTTGCACCTTTGTCTGTTTATTGGCATGCCAAGGCAGAAGGCAGATGCAGTGTCTCGTCTTGGAAGAAGCTTCCTCTACCTCTCATAGTTATTAACAGGTGAATATATAGGGCAGAAAGTGCAGTCATCAGTAAAATCATAAGATGTGGACAAGGCCAAATACGGTTGTACGTATACAAATAGAAGTGTCATGCAAGCCCAGGACATAGAGCAATATAAGGGCACAAGGGACCAGAAAGCAAGTTTAAGCAAACCTGCAATATTCAGAGGCTTTTCACAGCTGTTAACCCAGGATGTGTCAAAGAGGGCAATACAGGTCCTGGGGTCAGGCTTTAATAGATTTGTAAGGGTAGGGGTGTTCAGGAGCACAGAGCAAGCAGTTTGTTCAGAGCAGACCTAGTTAGCTCAGTGGGTCTGATAGTGTGGAGGAGAATTTGGGATTGATTCACTTATTTGGCTGATGCAAACATATAGATACATATTTTTCCTCATAGCTAAGCCCCTATCGCCACCACAACCTCACTGAAAGTGAGGTTGTGGTGGCGATGGGGTCTTGAGAATATGATCCTGAGTTTCATACACTTTTTGACTGGGAAACTAAAGTCACTGTGGTCTGACGCAAAAGATACATATTGGTACCCAACAGTAAAAGAGAAGACACATCACATGATAATATGACTTTTACTCTACACATATTGAATAATGTTGTATTATGCCCTATAGCAGACAACAAAACACATTATAACCAACAACTCAGTTCAGCCTAAGGAGTTCTTGCACTACAAGAATATTCAGAAAAAGCATGAACAGAAAATAATACATTTTAAAAATGTTACAATACAGGCAAGTTCGTAGATCAAACTGTAATTCATACAATTAATTTAATAATGAAGGCCACATTTGCAACACCTTAGTGCAAAGCAGAGAAAGAAAAGATAATTTAGTGCCAGGCTGCGCTTCACAAGCATTTTAAAGTGCAAGTTTGAAAACATGAAAAGGCTTACTTTAGTCTATTCTCAACATTTTGTTATAATAAACACAGTATAAACCTTGCATTTGTGACTCCCAAGTATCAAATCGAATGCAGAGTTATTTATTGTGGCATCTGTGTCTACAGTTTCTATTCCCGGCCTTGTCTCGGCATCCTGTAATCCTGGGCAAATCACCTATCCACCCTGTGCCTAAAAATATATGTGTTCTTGTGCTCATGTAACATTCTGTCCTTCCTATAAAGTGCTCTAATGCTCTCTCTATCACAAAACACCCGACTAGTTTGCCAAATCTGGATGAGAATTGTCCCGTGAGTGGATCAACAGGCAGGCTAAGTAATTACTGGGACTGGCTGATCAGTTAACTCTCCCTCTAATGAAGATGTTTCTCATTTACTTTGTCTTTTAAGAGAAGAAATAAGACCAAGGGAGCTGGGCCTTTGCCAACAGCAATCTAGCAGAATGTACACAATGCTATTGGTCAGGGTCTACATAATATCCAGCCTTAACCACCTGGCTGCCCTCTTGCACACAAAACTCAAGCAACTCGTTTGCAAATAAAATAATAGAGAAACAAGGGCTTTTAACCAATTAGATTTAGAGATCATATTTTTATTTCCATAGCCTGCACTTCTTAGTTTGAAAAGAACTAAAAACTGTTTCCTGTTCACCTAACACTTTTTGGCAACTATCACACACAAACCATGGAATTCATAAAACGAAAATTATAAATATAAAACTCGAATCTCAAACAAGGTGGATTGCTGTGTTGCGTTGCATGAAATATTGAAAAAGTTGGGCCACAGTGTCTTTGAGATTTGTACACCGTTTTGTTTAGAATAGTACATTTTGGGAGAAATTGGCAAAATGTGTTGGTAAACTAGTCCGCAATCAAAAGGGTTCCAAATCAAATCTGGTTGCTGCTGTTACTGTAAATAGAATGCCCTTCGCCATAGCTGGGTTAGGTCTCTGATATAGGTTCGTTTTTGTGGAGGGCCTCTATGCTAAGCAGCTCCAAAATAGAACAGAAGTCTCCTTCCTTCCTGTCTTCTGAGCACAAACTGTTTTTGGTTCTGATTTTTATTAACTTTCATTGAACATGCTGAGATCTGCTGTCTCAATCTACAAGGAGAAGAAGGACTGCCCTGCTGGAATATGGCTTTGCACCCAAAGGCATGCACTATGATTGACTGCGCCTACTGCAACATTTGGTACTACAACACTGGGGGCTTTACCTTACTTCAAGAAGGATTAACCAGTAGTCCCTCCAAGCTGCAGGTTAACAGAGCCCACCTGCATCATCTCTACCAAGATTCCACATCATGGAGTGCATCTAATGGACTTGTAAGGATTTGGCCAGGTGCAATGTGGGAATTGTAGACCAGACATCCCAGAGACCATCTAGGAGATTCCAGACCTTTGGATTGGGGTTTGAAACACTTGAAATTAACAAGGATACCTTCAGGAAGCAACTCCTGAAGTTTGAAGAACTTTTGTGAAAAAGGTCCATGAGGTGCTCAACCCGGCGTCGAGAGTCAATTAGACTACCTTCAACTGTGACCTTGTCTGGATTTTAGGTTTGTCCCGCTGAAAGCTCTGGAGCTCTAGACTTCCAGGATTTGAACAGGTCTAGCAGAAAGCCAGGCCGATGAACCCTCACCGAATCCCACCTGCTTTAGATAGTTGAGCGACGTTGGAAGAAAAAGCTACAGAAGAGTTTATAAATGTGAAGCTACAATTTGACGGGGGCCTCGTGCTTAGTGTGTCCAAATAGGGCTCCATTGCAGTTGGCTTCAAACTTTGACTTTGTCCCTGTCAAGCATGACCAAATGTCCCAGAGTGGCGCAATATGTTTTTAAACACATTAAAGTAGACAATCTTTAAAAATTCATATCCTGGCTCCTATTTTGGATTTTTGTCATTTTGGTGTCATTTTAAAGATAAAAAACTTTTCCTATTTTTATAAATTGGTGTGGGATTTTTATTGCGTGTTGTGTCTTACTTGTTGAGTGTATTGGTGTTCTTAAATGCTGGTGTTCTTAAATGCTTTACATACCTGTCTCCTTAGTTGCTCCCATATTTCTATTCCTGAAGTTATGCCCCTTCCATTATAGTCCATCTCTGAAAGCTTGCCCAGCTTTCCCCTTTAATAGGGTATCTGAAAGAGACTTTGGCCACATCATATTATCTGGTATGTGAGAGGGTGTCAAGAGTTTCTGTATAGCTGTCTGAGTAGGCGGAATATGCATAATGTATTCATCTAGAAGTGTTTAAGCTGCAAAACTATTGTTAGAGGTAGGTAACTAGTTTCTTATGCTTGTTTGACTTTATAGCCACTTAATGCTGTATTTTTCAACTATGACTCATAAATCCTTTCATGTATCTCTTATAAATATCACATAACATAAGCACTCTGATACCTTCGGGTATAGCTAGTGCAATATAAAACTCAAAATAATAATTAGTTCCTTCCAAAATAAAACTCTCATTACAAAATGCTTTTTAACCTTATTCAAACACAGTATCCTGGACTACATTATCTTAGGGGTTTTCACCAGGTCAAAATCACTTTACTTCCAGGGAGTGTTACTTGGTTTAACTTGGGCAGATTAACGCCAACAGCCAAAGTTTTTGTTGCTAAAACAGATCAACTAACATAATCAGACTGGGCTTGGCATCCAAAAATAATGCCTTTGTGAACTAGGTTCTGACTATTAGAAATGTATTCATTTTTCTTATTATTCCACACATTGCATGTGTGCTGAACTGTACAACAAGCATACAATGTATGGAATGCTCAAGAATTTGTCTAGGACCCTAGTATGCAAATAAATTCCACCAATGGGAGTCTAGCTGCTGGCCCTCACTAAATCACAGGGCTATCAGATTTGGCTTCATCCTTTGGGCTGTGTTGCACATTGCCTACATGGCATCATGGCAAGAGGATGCTACGTCTACTACTAATATAACTCATTTTCTAGGCTTGACTATTTCTTACAGCATTAACAGACCTGTCCTGGGTTCCTGGTTCAAACGTACTGTGAAGCCGTAGTGTCATACCAATCCCAAATGTTATTATTTATAGGACATGAAAACAAGGCTAAACCAAGAATGATGAAACTAAATGCAGGGTGGTTTATTGAGGATGATTTCACTGACTAGGATAGAACTGAAATTCAGTCATACTTTGAACTTAATGTTAGCTCAGTAACATCTAACTGCAAACTATAGGAAGCCCTTAGCATGGTGATTAGGGGGAGCCAAAGCATACCTTACCCAAAAATATAAAATGAAAGCAGCTGAGATCATAACATTGGGGCAACCACTCTTCAAACTGAGACAGGCTACTTATCCACTAAGGAGGCCTCACTATTGTGGCAATTGGAGATTACAAGAGAATTCCTCCAAACAGCTTACTGTAGAAACTGCCAGACTCACATGAATAGTGTCTCAAATGAGAACTTACAAGCTAGGAGACAAGTCAGGCAAACTGCTTTACTGATTACCACAGAGGGAGGATACCTCCAGAATAATCCCTGAGATATATGCATCCAGAACACCAGGAACAGATACACTTGAAATACACTTGACATAGCTGAGGTCTTTGCAAGATATTACAGCACACTATACAAGACACAACTGTAGTGATGGTGTAAGAATCAGGAATCAGACGAAGTAGTGAGTTTAGATGTTTATTTCAAGATGGAGGTAGAAGTATAAGTCAAGACCCCACCAGGAGCAGTATGTTCCTTGCTCAGCCCAGCTCTCAACTGCCTCCTAGAGTCCAGGAACCCAACATTATAACAGAGCACATGAATGTCAACATTCCACGGGATCACTAGACTGGCTAAGCAGAAATGCAAGACACTACAACAACCTAGATCTAAGTGAGAGCAGCTGACCTGTCAGATACAAAATCTCCTGTTCCAAAGACCATCTGATGAGTCTATGGCTGATCGTATTCTCCTGCTTACCAACTATCAAGTGCACTATCTGACATGGAGGCTTGTAGAATGGAATTTTTGTAACGCTTTTCCTCCTTTACTTCACTCTACATCCTAAGTAAGTTAGAGGAGGCTAGGTCAATTGGCTCTTCACCTGATGATCCTTAAACAGCTACAGTAACAGTCCAGTCTAAAAATAAAAAAAGCACCTGATCTATGTCAATCATACAGTCCGATATCTCTAATCAATGTCGAGTCTAACGTCCTCGCCAATGCACAGATCAAGTTGATGAAAAGAGTAAATTAATGGTACATTGCTACATCAAGATCAAAATGGATTTATGCCCAGTAAAGAGACTAAACATTGCATTAGACATGTACAAGCTAGTTGCCTGATGAAATATCGGTGACAAAAATACTGGCAAAAAATATTGAGGACACAACTATTGACTTTATATGCGTTGTATTTAAAGTGAAAAATATCAACAACAAAAACATGCAAGACCACAATATTGCCTTACTTTATTTATTTATGTAAAAGTTTTGTATATATCGCTAGCAAGACCCGAGGGTATCAGAGTGCTATACAGCTCATACACTCAGTTCACACAAAACACAAGTAGAATCAGGACAGCAGATTTGAGTCTAATCAAGTCATTGCTTGAGCATGAAGGGAGAGAAATAGCTCAGACGAGGTATTGAGAGAGCATGTGTTGAAGAGCCATTCATGTTGGGCGATTGTTGAACTCCTAGTTGAGGTGTCTGTTGAGGAGGAGATCCTTTAAGTGTGTTTTAAAGCACAAGAAGGAGAGATTCAGCCCGATGTGTGTTGGTATGGAGTTCCAAATTTAAGCAGCTTTGATCGAGAACGAGTGTGGCCAAGATTTTTGGTTATATACTTTAGGTGGAATGAGGAGTAGGGTGCTTGAGCTTCTTAGGTTTGTCGTCTTTCCTGCGTTTTTGAGTTTTGAGGCAAGGTAAGCAGGTTTCCTCATATGGAGGGATTTGTGAGCGAGACAAGCTCTTCTTAAGCTGCATCAGGTTTCCATCTGGAGCCATTTCAGTTCTTTCAGGGCGGGGGAGATGTGGTCATATTTTTTTAATCCTGTGTCTATGCTGGCTGCTGCATTCAGAGTTGTTCTGAGGGGAGCAAGGTGGGAGTCAGCAGCTCCTGTTAGGGTGGCATTCCCGTAGTCTAGACAGCACTAGAGCTTGAGTGGCAGACTTGAGATCACTGGGTGGTAGGTAGGGGTTGATTTTGTTTAGAAGTTTCAGATTGTAAAAGGCACTCTTTGCACTATTCCTTATGTGACTTTTCATGGTCAGTTTGGGGTCCAGTGTAATTCCTAGAGATTTGATGAAGTTAGCTATGGTTAGATTGCAGTTAAGTGCGTCTATGAAGTTTATCCAATCTTGCATCTGGGGTTTCACTTCTGAGTTTTATATGAGGAGAATTTTGGTCTTGTCTTGGTTGAGTTTTAGGTGGTTATGAGATAGCCAGTGTTGGACTTCTTTGAGGGTGGAGTTTAGCTGGTGTATATTTTCTAGTGAGGAGATGTCCATTTATAACTGGGTGTCAATTGCACATAGATGTAAGGGGATGTTTGCTTCATTGAGGTTGACGGTGAGGGGTTCCATGTAGATATTGGATAGAGTGGGCGAGAGGACATAGCCTTGTGGGAGACCCCAGGTTATTGCAGTTGTAGAAGAGGTCTGTTTGCTTATTTTTATTTGTTGAGAGCGGTTTTGTGAGAAGGATGTGACCCAGTGTAGCACCACCCCCTCCGGACTGATACTTTTTTGGAGAGAGTCTAGGAGGAGCTTGTGATCAACAGTGTCGAAAGCCACTGATAGGTCAAGGAGTATGAGCAGTCAGCAACGGTCTGTATCCAGGGATTTATGAAAGTCATCTACAATGCTCAAAATAGCTGTTTTCATGCTGCATCCTTTTCTGACCCAGATTGGTGAGGGTTCAGGAGATTGTTGCTTTCGATGTGTTCATTGAGTTGTGAGAGAACACATCACTCTAGAGTTTTGGCTAGGAAAGGGAGATTAAAAACAGGCCGAAAGTTACTTGGGTCATTTTTGTTTGCTTCCTGTTTTTTAGGTGGAGATATGACTTGCCTGAATTTTAGACAGTCTGGCATCTCTCCAGTTGTCAGCTAACTGTTTATAATTTTAGTCCAGAGGGGGCTAGTGCGTGGCTGAGTTTTTTTGCCAGGGAGGATGGGAGGTGGTCAGCTAGGTAGGAGGAAGGTTTGAATGTAGCCAGCAGAGTCGATATGTCCACCTCCGATAGTGGTTAGAAGACCTTCCAGTTCCTAGGAGCTGTGTGGGGCCTTTGCGGCCTATTGCATCTGTTGTCATCATGAGGTGTAGTGAATGACAGGGTGGTCATGGGGTGGGGGTAGTTGACTTCCTTACCCGGGTATTAAGTCCACTTCAATCCTAAGGGTCCTTACGGGCCAACCGGCCCTCCTGTTATCTCTAGTAAGCCCCACACAGCTGGACTGCTGAGAGTGGTCCAAGGCAACGCCCCCTCTTTACACCACTCTGCAAACATGACTCTTGGCGCACTGCTGCTTGGAGGATGAAGTCCACTTTAGTCCTGAGGTACTCATGACACAAGAGGACCTCATCACCCCACCAGCAGTGCACCAAGAGGAGCATTTGCATATAGATATCTTTAAATGTTTACTTTTCTCAAAAACTACTGAATGGATTTATATCATTTAAAGAAAAGAGTGCTTTCTGGACAAAAAGCTACCTTTTGCCAAAATTGGTGTAATTCTGTTCAGCAGTTTGGGCTGTAGCCCTGTCTAAAGTTACCTATGGAAATTAACATGGAGAAAACAAGTTTTTGGACCCTCCTTTTTTCTCGGCCCCGCTTCACAAATCGCCCCGAAACTTTCAAGACAGGAGCTGACCGAAGCGCCCCATTAGTTTTGAAAATTTCACGAAGATTCCTCAAACGGTGCCAAAGTAAGAACTCAAAGAAATGCATTTCCCATAGCAAACTTTAGACACGGCTACAGCTCGAACTGTTCAACGGAATTACAACAAATTTGGCATGAAGGTAGCCCTTGCCTGAGAAAGAACTCTTTTTCTTAAATGGTGTAAAGTGGTTGCTTAGAAAATCAAAAAAATAAAAATAACAATATATAGAGGCGCGGTGGATCCGCGCACCCTCCCGATCATGAGCTTCATGCTAATTGGCTGTCAATACTCCAAACCAGGAAGTGTTGGCAGCCATCTTGTGCCTCGGTAGAAAGCAGTGGTGTCCCCTTAGACACGTATGCTGAAACATGTTGACCCTACTAGCTTGCAGATATTTTGTTAAATCTGCTAGTTTATTCTCTTGGTTTTAATGTTGGGAGAGTTGAGAGAAACCATTAAAATTGTACTTCTCTTTTCAATCTCTACCCAATTTTATATACTTTATTTTCACCACACACTTTTTTGCACTGCAATTCAGTTACCCTGATATATCAAACATCTTCGGTCCCACCCTTCATATACCTTGCTATCCACATTGGGTTGACTGTTTGTCACAATAACAACTAGTGATAGACCATACTTTCTCCTGGGTAAAGGAGAGCCCAGATAATGAACAGGCGGTACCATGTGGGTACTGATGGGCACTTTTTCCAAACTCAGGAATTGTGTGTAAGCATGAGCGCAAAATCCGCTCCGATCGCGGATTTTACGGATTTTCGGTAAATCCGCGATCCGCGAACTCTCGCGAATTTACCGAGAATCCGCAATCCGCGATCGGAGCGGATTTTGCGGTCAAAAGTTCAAGCCTACATCATTTACGATGGCGCCGGCAAGCTGCCAGCGCCATCCTCAAATGGTTACTTAATTAGCTTCGACAGGAAGCTCTAACAGATAAGATAAAGCAGAGGCTCGAGCGCCTGCTTTATTTTATCAGTTGGAGCTTCCTGTTGAAGCTAATTAAGTAACTTTTGCAGGATGGCGCTGGCAGCTTGCCGGCGCCATCGTAAATTATTCAAACGGTGGTGTCTTCTTGAATAAATATGAAGGGCAGGGTTCATTCGGGCACGACGGTCCTGGCACAAAAAATAAACCTCAGCAGGAAACACTGCAATCGTGAGCGTTGTGGGGGCTGGGCAGGTGTGCCTTCTTCCCAAATATACCATCGAAAATCCGCTGTGATGCTCGCCAGAGGCGTTTGCATCTTTGACTTTGACGAGCGGAATCCCCGTGCTGTTCCTGTGACCAGGGGCTTCTGTCTCTTAATCTGCTGCTCTGATCGGTCTCTGACCTTTTATACACACAAGCGGCATGCACCGTCTTCCCGCCATTTACCCACTATGATGGACATTTCACTCAAGGGACCCCTGCGCACTTCGGCGCGATTGCATAGTAACACACACTTGGTCGCTGGAACTAGTTGAAGCGCAAATGCAGTGACTCATTCATCAGCCCTAAAAACAATCGTGAGCGTTGGGAGGCTGGGCAGATGTGCCTTCTTCCCAAATATACCAGGGGCTTCTGTCTCTTACTCTGCTGCTCTGATCGGTCTCTGACCTTTTATACACACAAGCGGCATGTGCGCTCGCATGGAAGCCCCGTCCGTTTGGCCCTGCCCACACACTCGAGGAAGCCCCGCCCCCAAATCCGCCGATCCGCATAATCCGCGGATTTTGCGGATCCACGATCCGTGAATCCGCAAATTCGTGAATCGTGGATCCGCAAAATCCGCCCATGTTTAATTGTGTGTTGTTGGTTACACTTTTTGCACTACTTGCTTAGTCATTCTATTTTTGTTGGGTTACACTCCAGTAATCACAGTTAAACCCTTCTTTTGTTGTTCGACCAACAGACACTTTTTAATTCTCAAGATGTCCTCACAATGCTAGTTCCAACCGTCTTCCCCCTTACTTTTAAAGTCTTCTTTTTAGTCATACCACCCTCTACATTTATCAATATTTTATATCATTCCATGTCACACTTCTTTGTGAATTCATGTATATCCTGAAGATAGGTCCGCAAAGAGCAAACCTAGTTTGAGAGTAGGAAAGAAAGGAGTGCAGAAGAGATGTGTTAACGAAGAGGAGAACGCCTTCTATGAAGGCTGAGTCTAGGGGGAAGAGTGATGACCTGAGAGGTGAGGTGAAAGAAAGTGACATCACAAAGCAGAAGGCGGGAAGGGGGCCAAGATTTCTAGTTCCATGGATTGCATCAGCCTTGTGACGTGCCTCCGCCATGCCCGGCGTGCTTCCCACACCAAGCACAGTGGAGAGTGGCGCCCCCTGTCCTTGTCTATTAAAAGCACCAACGCCCTTCATTTGCCATCTCCTCAGGGGACCGCTTGTGTGGCGGCGCTGATTGGAATTGAGAAATGGTTGTGAATGACGTGTGAGGCTCTCAGGTGGCAGCGATGGTATGTCCCAGTCTGTCGTGCTCCTAGGCCCTCCCACCCTGATTACTTCAACTGGTGTAAAACGTTGTTGCCAGAATGATGTGCAAGAAATACATTTCGGTAAAACCGCCTTTGACCGAACTTCGGTGGTTACTAGTTGACCCAAAATAATAATGTTCAAGTCATTATGCATTGTACAGAAACCTCTCTGTGACCCACGTTCTAGCTCTATGTCTGGCAGATTTTCTTTCTACAAACCAACAAGGATGCTAAGATTCCGGATTCCTATTAAATATACCAACGTTTGGAAGGAACACACTAGGAGGCAGAGCTTTTTTAATGCAGCAGCAAAACTTTGAAATAAGATGCCCTACAGCTACGAAAAGCCTCACACCTGCCAAACTTTAGGAAACTGCTGAAGAATACCTGGCTTTTTCCTGCTTCTGAGTTTGCCAGTGTATATTTCTGTACGTTTTACACATTCAAAAATCCAAATAGGAATCTTTCATTTGATGGCTTTCTCCAAGCTGAAAGGGAGCGAGCATATCTTCACTGTGGTCACTGATCTTTTATAAGGGACATAAGGAAATTCTTTGCCCCATGACTTTTGCTTCACATTTGTCCTGCTCATGGGTACAGATATAACTGTTACGACTGTAGGGCTAGAAAACAGGGCCACTGGTTGTGGCTTTCGCTTGAACTTCACCCTCTCCTGGACTCACTGGAGCACTGTCGGCTAGAAGCGACCTGCGACTCTAGACAGAAGCTCCATTCTGTAGAAGTGCTATTAATCTGTTTAGTGCACTGTTCATGCACTAGCCGTATTTACTTCTTTAATATTGCACATTTAATTGTGTTCTAGTGTTTCCACCAAAGAGCGCCCACTTTTAGCTTCATTGATTGTTATGAACTTAATTTACATCCCACGTCCTATTACTATGTATAGAAAGTATTGTAACGTTTCAAAATTGGCTGCGTGAGACGTAATTTTGAGATTTAAATATTTTGTGAAGATCTGCGAGGGGTCTAGTAGCGTAGATTAAACTACCTCAAGATGTAGGTTAGTCCATACCTACAGCTTGAAACAGAGTGCTGCCTGTTTATGGGGAGGAAGCAGCTGCGAGGAGCCCAGCCTGTGAGAGGCCGATTACTGACCCCGGAGAATGATGCAGAACATTTTACACAAACCAGAGTAAACAGAATGGACAGTGGGGGCTTGAAACGAACTATGCACGACTTGGCAGAGAAACACGTCTGTGAGAAAGGCAAGCATTGGCCGCGCGGCTGTGAAAGAGACAGTGAAAGTGAAAGCGCGGCCGCGAGACGCGCTCTGTGGAGGGGGAGGGGCTAGCAATAAAAAGGCAGATGGCGGCTGTGAATGCGCACGTTCAGAGATAATAAAAACAAGACGACGCCACTGGAAGCGTAGCAAGTAGGGGGGAGGTGAGTAGTGCTTTGGGTAGAGGTTACAGTGAACAAGAGATGCGCGCTCTGTGCTGGGGGAGATGGAGGGCCCTTAAAGGAAGGGGACGGAGAGGAGCCTGTGAGAACTTGCGGCGGAGATCAAAGGACGGGTGGGATTGACATTGGCGAACGAGCATATGGGGGTGAGGGGGTGTGCAGCCTGGTGAGCTGAATGCGTGCGGCAGCAGAGGCGGAGCGTGGCGCGCGCGCACAAAGTGTCTGGTGGCAAATGGAAGCTGTGCACAATGCGCGTGGTTGTGCTCACATGTACTGTACCCGATCCGCACTTTGGGTGCACTTTTGAAAGACCTTACTTTAATCTCGCCAAAGCATCCCTAACGGGATGGCTTCAGCGAGACCTAACAAGGTCCTAGTGCAAGTGAACTCAGAAGTTTGGGCAAAACACAAAAATGAGGCCGGATTATTGAAAACATGCCCTCCCCATAAAGTGACACTTAAAGAGAATGCTAAATTACCTTATGTCCGTCAGTACAGGCTGTTACCTAAGGCAGAGGAGGGAATAAAGCCTGTAATTGGATCTCTCTTGCAACAAGGTATCATTAAAAAGACATCCAGCCCCTATAATAGTCCTATCATTCCATTGCCCAAGGGCAATACTGGGCAGTATAGGTTCATACAGGACTTACGACAGACAAACAACATTGTGGTTCCCTTAGCACCTGTTGTGCCTGACACCAATACTATATTATCTTCTATACCTGTAGAGGCAGAGTACTTTTCAGTCATTGATCTCTCCTCTGCCTGTTTCAGTATTAGAGTCTGTTCAGAGAGCGAGGACCTTATTGCTTTCACAGTGAGAGATACCCAATTTACTTTCAGAAGACTAGCTCAAGGCTATACTGAGAGTCCCACGGTCTCTGCGCAGGCAGTAAAGAGTAACCTGGTTAGCCTACACCTGGAAGGAGGTAGCATCATCTTGCAGTACGCTGATGATCTTCTCATGGCATCTCCATCACTTGAGGCCTGTGAAAAGACACCGTAGCGCTGCTGAATCAGGAGAGAGGATACAAAGCTTCATTGTCAAAATTCCAGTGCTGCCAAAAAGAGGTGACTTACCTGGGTTATGTGGTATCTAAAGATACACGCCGCATATCACCTGACAGGATAAAAATGATTCAGGGCATGCAGTCTCCGTCCACCAAGATAGGAATGCTGTCATTCCTGGGGATGATGAACTACTGCCGCCAGTGGATCCCTGAGTACAGATCCTATGATGCCATCCTGCGACAATGTACTCTACAAGATGCTCCCAACAACATTGTATGGACTAATGAACTTGCAAACTGTTTTAAGAAACTGAAAGAGACTTTGTGTACTGCGCCAGCCCTGGGGCTGCCTGATTACAAACTGGCATTGCAAATGGTGTGCTGACACAGCAGCATGGCTCAGGAAAATGACCTGTGGCATACTACTATGACTTTGCCTGCAGCAGTAACTGGGCATCCAGCTTGTTTGAGAGCAGTGGCATCAGCAGCTGTGATGGTAGAGAGGATCGCTCCCATTGTGTTGAACTACCCTTGTATTGTTTATGTGCCACATTCGGTACAGTTGTTGTTGTCATCTGCAGCAACACAACATTTTTCGGCGGGCAGGCAAACAGGTTATGATGTCACTCTGTTGTCTAACACCAATATCACCATTACAAGATGCCCACCTGTTAATTTGGCAACATTATTACCTCCACTAGGTTATTCACATGAGACCCCTGACCATGACTGTGCTAACAGACACTGATTACAGAGCAGGGTATGCTATAACAACAGTAGACACCATAGTTGAAATTGCAGCCCTCCCCCCTGGCACATCTGCCCAGCAAGCCGAGCTGTATGCTGTAACAAGAGCATGCATCCTAGCTGAGGGGAAAAATGTTAATATTTACACTGATTCATATTATGCCTTTGGAGTTGTCCATGATTTTGGCCAGCTGTGGCAGAATCGTAGTTTCATAACAGCAGCAGGACGCCCCATTCAAAATGGCCCCTTTAGTAAAGAATTTGCTACAGGCAATACTACTACCCATCAGAATAGAAGTAATAAAATGTGAGGCACATACAAGAGCCAATACTGAGATAGCCAGAAGTAATGCCATGGCTGACACAGCAGTAAAAGAGAGCATGTTATAGCCAGTACAGATGGTGCCTTCAATGGCAAAAAGTATTCCAAAAATACAGCTGATTCAGAGACAATTGTTGCTAGCTGATGTGAAATAAGCACAATGGTCTGCACCACCAGAGGAAGAAAAAGCGTGAATTTGTGAGCCAAATGATGAGGGATTGTGGGTCCACCAGGATGGGAGGCCTGTGGCCCCACACAGTATGTTACTGCCCCTTACAAGGTTTGCCCATGGACCCACTCACATGGCTCAAGGAGGGATGAATGATTTGATTAGACAAGAATGGTTTGCACCAGGGATAATAGCTTTCACTGCACAATTCTGCTCCCAATGTCTTGTCTGTGCCCAACATGCTAAAGGTCTGTCCCCCGCTACCCATGATCACTTGCCAGTACCAGAGGGTCCCTTTACCAACATTCAAATAGACTTCGCCTATATGCCCCCAGTGAATGGATTAAAATATTTGCTTGCATGTGTGGATCAATTTTCAAAATGGGAGGAGGCGTTTGCCACTAGGAAGAATGTTGCAGCAACTGTTGTGCGATGCTTGATGAAAGATTTAATACCTCAATTTGGGGTCCCCCAGACCATAAACAGTGACAGAGGGGGTGAATTTGTTGCTGTCATTGTGGAAAAGATGTGTGACTGTTTGGGAATAGAGTGGAAACTGCATGCCCCTTACCACCCACAAAGTTCAGGCCAGGTGGAGAGAATGAACGACACAATAAAACATAAATTAGCCAAAACAACTGATGCAACAGGCCAGATGCGCTGCCTTTAGTGCTGCATTCCATAAGAGCAACACCATCTAGAACAACTCTCTTGTCCCCCCATGAGGTATTGATGGGGCGGCCTATGTCGGTGGGGTTGAGGTTACCTCTCACCGCATCCCAAGCAGCATTGCTGTGGATGGATTTGCAGATTTCTGACTATGCTGTACAATTGTCAGTGGTCTTGAGGCATCACCATCTCCAGGTGGAGGAAGCTTTGCCCCATCCTTCTGTAGAACAAACACACCCTTTTAAACCTGGAGACATGATAATGGTGAGAAAAAAAAATGTTTCTCTTACTTCTAGGTGGACTGGACCCCATGTTGTGTTCCTGGTTACCAGAACATCCCTAAAGGTGCAGGGACGTCCCGAGTGGCTGCACGGAACACGATGCAGGGCTGCACCAACAACGCCTGAGGAAGAGGCACCTTTAACAGATGAGCACCGGCCACAAGTGGAGCAGCGCAAAACACAGGACAAGGGGGAGACACACCAGACCTTTCTTAACAACTACGCTGAGGGTCCATCATCAAGTGTCCCAGGAACGGTGACACCAACTGATGCTGTTGAGTGAAGCACGCAGGGCAGGTCCATGAAACCGCCCCTGAACAAGACGACTACGGACCAGGAGGAGAAGCAGATGACAGCGCATCACAAGAACTTTCATTATTGACACCTACAGAAAGTACCCTGGAACTGAGACAGAAAGACACTGCCTAACAACATTTTAAATTCTGAAAGTGACATTTACCATTGTCGAGAAAATGCATTGCATTATGTTAACAATATTTTTTAGTACCTTAATTATGTGTGTGCTACCTGTACTGCAACAACCTGCTGACCATCCCCTCATTGCAGTACGTGAGAAAGTTGCCCAGGCTTTAGGTCTTCAAAATTGCTGGATTTGTAGAGAATTATCCAGACACCCCAGCGACCCAATTGGCCTTTATGAAACACCAGTGCCTATACAAAATTATGAGCAAGGAATAGAATAGGATGCCTCATATCCAATGTAACCTGGGATTGTTGAGAAGTAAGGATTGGATGGTACCCACGTTGTACCATACTGCCAAATATTCAAACCCAATACCAAGTGTCTCCTACAGTAGAATACAAAGACAAGGAAAAAGCATTTCCTGTATGTTTAAAGCATCATGTTTCAGGATATAACCTTGCTTCCCGATACTTAGGACATTTAAAAAGTAGCCAGTGTCATAACATATTAGAATTTGATAATATCACAGGGAATTGGAACATAAAAGACAGACAGTTAGTAAGTACGAACTGGACAGCTTAGGTACGAGTAACTCAAGTAAACTATACTTTGCATTACTGGAACATCACTGTAGATGGAGAGACATCATTAATAATACCTGATGGTCTTATATATGATCCATTTATTAAGCAAAAGAATAAGCATGCTAGGGCACCAAATGTAATTTCTAAAATATTAGAATACCCCTTATGGTCAGCTCGCTGCTCATACATGGCACCATGGGCAAATGTTACGCTTATAAATTCTTCATGGATTAATTACAAATGGTGTGATCAATTCCAAAACACTTTTCCTTACGGGGTAGGCCTTCCTCTCAGTAAATATCACACATTGGACAAACAGTTACAGGGCGGAATGTATTTTATTTGTATTTTTGTATTTTGTATTTGTATTTGTGGTATACTTATAGAGCGCAGACCTGTCACCCAAAGGGTATCCTGGCGCTTTGAACCATAGACCAACAAATTACAGCAACTTAGCCTGTCCTGGGGAAGAGATGAGTTTTTAGCGCCTTCCTAAAGGCTGGGAGATCCTCAAGATTCCTTAGGGATATCGGCAGGGAGTTCCAGAGCTTGGCCGCCGCTACTCTAAAGGATCGGCCGCCCATCCTCACTCTCTGGAAACGCGGAACTACAAGTAACCTAGAAGAAGAGGAGCGTAAGGCTCGAGATGGAAGGTACCAAGCGAACATCTTCCGCAAAGAGACCGGGCCAAGGCCATGGATAGCCCTGAACACGATACAAGCTGCTTTATAATGCACGCGTAGATGGACCGGCAACCAGTGAAGTTCCTGTAGCGCTGCCGTGGATGAACTATAGTAGGGACGTGAAGGGGCGAGTTTGGCAGCTATGTTTTGCACCCTTTGTAGCTTACACAGTAGTGTTATCGGGGCCTCCAGAAGTAGTCCGTTACAGTAGTCGAGTCGACTTAGGATGGTACTCCGTACTACTTCTGGTCTGGCTTGCTCAGGAAGAAGGGGCAAGACTTTGCGCAGCATGCGAATCAGCATCATGCACGTCGAGGTGACCTTATTTACGTGCAGATCTAACTGCAAGTTGGGCCCGAAGCTAACGCCCAAGTTGCGTGCTGATGGTGCAGCTGACACCATCTCAGAGAAAGACGGGGGCCAGAAGTCGTCTGGAAGAATCCGAGGGACTCGGTCGTTGGAACAATATAGGACCTCTGTCTTAGTCCCATTAAACTGCAACGAGTTTAATCGGAGCCATTCCGCTGTGGCCTGCATGCAACGATGGAAAGTTTCCAAAGGGACTGCATCCTGTCCCTCCAGTGAAAAGACCAGCTGGGTATCGTCCGCATAGTTGAATGCGGAGATCCCAAATGATTTAATAAGCTGGACCAGAGGGCGGAGGTAGATATTAAAGAGTATAGGGCTGATGGCAGAGCCCTGAGGTACTCCTTGTCCTACTCTCCGCTCCTCTGAGCTGAAGGGAGGGAGCGATACCCGTTGCTGACGATTGTCCAAATAGGAGATCAGCCAGTCCCTGGCCTTACCTTTAACCCCGCATTCTTCCAGCCTCCTAATCAGGGTTGGATGGCTGACCGTGTCGAACGCGGCCGACATGACGAGCAGCACCAAAAAGGCTGCCCGACCACTGTCGACTCGCGTCCGTAGATTGTCTAACACGGTCACTAGCGCGGATTCCGTCCCATGAGCTGGGCGGAAACCAAATTGCGTTTCATCCAGCCAGGTGTTCCCTTCTAAGAAGCCGGACAGAGTGCGGGTAACCAGTTTTTCCATGATTTTAACTGGAAAGGGAAGCAGGGAAATTGGCCGGTAGTTGGTAAGACAGGCAGGGTCGAGCGTAGGTTTTTTTAAGAGCGGGGAGACCACTGCCTTCTTCCAGCAGTCTGGTACAGTCCCTGATTCAAACGACTGGCAGCAGATGGAGTGCAGAGGCTGAAAGAGTTCCTCCTGAAACACCCTCCAGAATTTAGGAGGGAGAGGGTCAAGAGGCGAACCAGATGAAATCGTAAGTGCCAGACTGCCAAACTCCTCCAAAGAGGGCAGGGGAAAGCTATTCAACTGGGGTCGACTGGACTCTATCACCGGAGCTCCCAAGCTGAGTGCGTGAGCCTCTGGTCGGGGTCGACTGGAAGGCGAGGCCGGAGCTTCCAAACAGAGGTCAGAGCCCCTCTGCAGGGGTCGACTGGCCATCGCCTCCGGAGTTCCCGAACCAGTGGAGATGGAAAAGCTGTTCAGCTGGGGTCGACTGGACTCTATCGCCGGAGCTCCCAAGTTGAGTGCGTGAGCCTCTGGCCGGGGTCGACTGGAAGGTGAGGCCGGAGCTTCCAAACAGAGGTCAGAGCCTCTCTGCAGGGGTCGACTGGCCATCGCCTCCAGAGTTCCCGAACCAGAGGAGATGGAGAAGCTGTTGAGCTGGGGTCGACTGGACTCTATCGCCGGAGCTCCCAAGCTGAGTGCGAGAGCCTCTGGTCAGGGTCGGCTGGAAGGCGAGGCCGGAGCTTCCAGACAGAGGTCAGAGCCCCTCTGCAGGGGTCGACTGGCCATTGCCTCCAGAGTTCCCGAACCAGTGGTAAGATTGACTGAGTCCTGTAGGCCCTCTAGAATTTTACAGATTTTCTCCTCGAAGGCATCAGCAAGCGATGTAGGTAGGATGTTAGTCGCACACACAGGGTGCGCGAGGTCCCTAACAATCTTAAAAAGGGCCTGTGCCTTGTTTGGGGCCTGATTCAGGAAGGATTCAAAGTAAGCCGCCTTAGCTATCTTGATCTGTGCCTTATATTTTTGTAAGGCGGACCGGAACACGGCTTTCTCCGCGTCTGAGTACCGTTTCCTCCATGCTCTTTCAGCACGTTTACAACCAAGTTTAAGCTGGCGTAGTTCACTCGTGTACCAAGGGCTCGCACGGTTCACCCTCCCTCGGGACCTCCGGAGGGGTGCCAATTTATCCAGCGAGCTCGTAATGGACTGGCTGAAGAGAGTATAACTCTCTTCAGGTGAGCCGCCGAGCTTGAAGTCCTTCCCTAAAATACTCGGTAATGGAAATATGTTGAGTATTCGAGACCAAGGTCTCCCTAATTTGTGGCACTAAAGCATACAAGGTGCTTCCCCGGCATTGGGAAGGCATGTGTGCTATGTTATGGTATGTCATGTTAATATAAATTTATCAAGCGCGCGGTCACCAGAGGTTTCATGGCGCTAATTGTATGAATGTTACTGCAAGAGGCCAGTTTAGCAGGGTTGCCCGAAGAGCCAAGTTTTCAAGTCCTTTCTGAAGCCCAGTAGGTTGTCCCAGTTCCTAACTGAGAGTGGAAATGAGTTCAAGAGCCTGGGAGCCAGATAGGAGAACCTACGTCCACCCTGCCTTTTTAGTTTGATTGTTGGAGTAGTGAGGAGATGAAGGTGAGCGGATCGAAGGTTACGCATAGGGACATGTTTGGTGATCAGGCTGTTAAGGAATTTAGGGCTCGTGCAGTGCAATGTTTTAAAGACTATACAGCCCATCTTAAAAGCAGTGCGTTGTGCTATGGGTAGCCAATGTAGTTTAGACAGAAAGGGCCTCTCCGATTGCCATCTCGCCTGTTTGTGAATCAATCTCGCCGCCTGATTCGCTATTTCTTATCTTTCACCAAACATTTCAGTCATGCCACACATTGCAGCCCATGAGCCACTACATTTGGGGAGTTTTGCTCATAGATATAAAAGAGATATACATCCATGCACCTATTCTGGAAACTAGACACGGTCTATTCTTTGAACTAATGTGTATATTTATTCCTGGATATTGGGTATACGATTTAGAATTGGCCCTAGTTTAATATGTCTGCTGAGCTAGCTGTAGTATTCAATGCAACAAGAGATGCACTTCAACAGTTGCAGATGGAAAATAATTCAGTAGCTGCCATTTATTTATGTATTTATTTGCTGGTTTGTATAGCGCTTGAATCGACTCCTAGTGGGGTATCTCTGCGCTTTTGGAGCCGGTCGAAACAGCGGTGTGAATGAATGGAAGCTAGATCTCATTTCTGAACAGTACGGTTTTCAGGTGTTCCCTGAATGAAAGATGCTCTTTACATTGTCTCAGAGACAGAGGGAGTTTGTTCCATAAAGTGGGTCCTGTGATCGACAGTGCTTTACTCCCATGTCTGGCTTTTTTGGCACGGGGGACCACTAAAAGAAGATTGCTGCTGGACCTGAGCGATCGAGTTGGGATATAGGGGACGAATTTATTTTCAAGGTAGGCGGGCCCTTGTCCATTTAGACATTTATGAATCAGACAACATATTTTAAATTTAGTTCTCTGCCGGATTGAGAGCCAATGCAGTTGCTCAAGAAGGGGCTTAGATGCAGTTCTTGGGGGGACATTGAGAACAAGGCGAGCTGCCGTGTTCTGAATGACCTGAAGCTTGGCCAACACACTTTCGTTGGTAGAGAGCAACAGGCCATTACAGTAATCAATCCGACTTAAAACCAATGCCTGAACAAGAGTTTTCCTAACAGAGTCTGGTAAAAGAGGGAAAACTTTACGTAACAGGCTAATGGTGTGGAAGCATATTCCTGAAATGTAATTAATATGCTGTTTAAGTGACAGATCTTGGTCCAATCGGATCCCTAGATTCTTCACAACCTGTTTGGGTTCTGGATCTGCTCCCAGGTCGTGCGGCCACAAATCTGGAGTCCATAGCATTTTGGCTTCGCCAACAGCATTACCTCAGTTTTACTGACGTTGCACTGAAGGCAGTTGGAAGACATCCAATTTGCCACTGCCTTCATGCCTGATGAGAAAGAGCTTCTTACATCAGCGGAGAGAGTCTTAAAGGGGAAGAGGAGTTGCGTATCATCCGCGTATGATACTGGGATGAAACCAAAACTGCGCATCACTCTTGCCAGGGGTGCCACATAGATGTTAAAAGGGTTGGGCTTAAACAGGAGCCCTGTGGCACCCCTTTTGAGATCTCTACTTCCGCTGAACGATACGCATCCATGGTGACTCTCTGGGTGCGATCGGATAAGAAGCTCTTCAACCAGTCAAGGGCTTTGCTCTTGATGCCAGCGTTCGACAACCGATCGGTCAGGATGGTGTGTGACACGGTGTCGAACGCTGCCGACAGATCTAATAGAACCAGGATCACTGAGAGGCCCTTGTCCTGGTACATATGTAGATCATCAGTGACAGACAGAAGGGTGGACTCCGTGCTGTGTTTTGGCCTGAACCCTGACTGAGAGTAGTCCAGGACGCCAGCAAGTTCGATGTATCTGGACAGATGGTGGTTTACATGTTTCTCAATCAGTTTCCCTAAGAATGGTAATAAGGATATGGGTCTGAGATTGGCTAGTTCAGTCCATGGGATGGCCGTATTTTTCCTAATGGGTCTAACAAGGGCTCGTTTCCATTCTCTGGGGACATTACCTGAGCTGAGTGAGAGATTCACCAGTTTTTCAATCATGGGGCAGAGTTGTTCCGTCAGGGCAGGCATCATCGTAGCTGGAATGGTATCATCTGGACTACCACTTTTGATCTGTAATATTAATGAGGAAGTTTCCTGTAGGGAGACAGGAGGGAAGGTATCTAATGAGTAAGTATCCTGCTTCAGTTCGATGTCCACCTGAGGGAGCGCCATATCTATAGTAATTGCCCTATTAGCGCAAACTATTTTATTGTAGATTATATCAATTTTATTGGTGAAGAAGCAGGAAATTTCATCACATAGCTGTTGAGAAGCCAGCTCAGAGGATTCACATGCAACTGGCTTGACAAATGTTTGTAAGATTTGATAGAGGACCCTTGGAGAGTTCCCTGCATCTTTGAATTGTGAAGCAATATAGGTTTTGCGTGCTATGCGGATAGATTTATGGTAGATAGATAATGCATCCCAATACTTTTTCTTATCCTCTGCCAAATGGGAAGTTCTCCACCTCTTTTCTGATATCCTAGCAATCAGTTTTAGAGTCCTTAAGTGGTCAGAAAACCAGATTTCTTGTTTGTTGGCCGGTCTGGGTTTGAACTGTTTCAGAGGGGCAATTTATTTATTAAGAGTGGTTACAGTATTTTCCTGAGGGGAAAAGAGGGGGGAGTTAAACTTTTCCTTGAAGGTGGTATCAGTGACTTTATGCCACTGTCTACGTACACTCGGTAGTAAGATTGGGCGTGAGGAGGTGGGTTTGGAGTAGGGAGTAAAAAATTCAACAATAAAATGATCAGTCCAGTTGACCTGTGTTGCAGGTAGGCAGGAGACTAGCGGGACGTTAGATAGAATCAGGTCCAGGGTATGACCTGCCTGATGTGTGGGCCCACTGTTACATTGTATCAGTCCTAGTGAGGACAGATCTGTTAATAGGGATTGCGCCTCGCTGCAGTCCGACCTATCGCTATGTACATTGAAATCCCCTACTAAAATGAAGTCACTATCATTGTTGACATGTGGGGCAAGTAGCTCGATCAGCATGTTGGAAAAATTATTACAAGGTCCGGGCGGACGATATACTAGGGCACCCTTTTGACTTTCTTTGGGGGACAGTATTATTTTAAAAACTATTAGATCAATTTCTGAGGTGCTTAATTCTTCTAAGACCAAAATGTTGATTTCTTGTCTGTGTACAATAGCAATCCCGCCGCCTATTTTAGTGGGCGGTCTAGTCTAACTATTTTATAGTTACTTGGGACTCCCAGGGTTATGGCAGGAGTAGAATGTGGTTTTAACCACGTTTCTGTGAGGTAAACTATGACTGTTCAACACCGAATTGCACTTGACCTCCTGACACTACATCATGGAGGACTGTGAGTTTTATTAAATTCCTATTGCTGTTATTTTTTTTAAAAAAGTGGAAACATAGCAAGGGATGTGGCACAAATTAAGAATGCAGTTCAAATATTCTGTGGAGCAGGGAAAATTACAGATTCTGATGACTGGTCCTGGCTATGGTCATGGCTACCAACAGGATGGTTAAATCACTTACTTTTAGCGCTACTGTGTATCTTTTTAACAATAGTGATATGTTTGTGTTGTCTTCAGTGTTGCTGCTCCATGATACAGCAATTGTGTAGTAAAAGCATCCATTCAATTTCTGCAGTTAAAATTCTACCTCCTACAGAGCAGGAGCTAGCCTACAAATATCTTCAAATACAACAGGATGCAGAGAAAGCACACAAAGAAACATTTCAATTAATGGCTATAGATATATAATATAAATGCATTGAGTATTAGTATATAGTTTTATCTATGTTGAAAAATGAATACCTCTTGGATGGGTCTACGCCAATATATGCATGTTATTTAAACACTGTGTAATGCTAGTCAAAGATAAGTACTTTATCGATACTTTATATTTCTACCATATGTATAAATATCTTCATATTTTTCTTAAAATTTTATTTGATATTGCTATAAAAAAAATAGGGATATTGTGAGGAAAAATATATATCTATATGTTTGCATCAGCCAAATAAGTGAATGAATCTCAAATTCTCCTCCACACTATCTCAGACCCACTGAGCTAACTAGGTCTGTCTCTGACCAAACTGCCTGCTCTGTGCTCCTAAACTCACACCTCCCTTTACAGATCTATTCAAGCCTGACCCCAGCCCTCTTTGACACGCCCTGGGATGACAGCTGTGAAAAGCCTCTGAATCTTGCAGGTTTGCTTAAACTTGCTTTCTGGTCCCTTGTGACCTTATATTGCTCTATGTCCTGTGCTTACGTGACACTTCTATTTGTATATGTACAACCGTATTTGGCCTTGTCCACATCCAAGGATTTTACTGATGACTGCACTTTCTGCCCTATATATTCTCCTCTGAATACCTATGAGGGGCAGAAAAAGCTTGTTCCAAGCCGTGACACTGAGTCTGCCTTCTGCCTTGGCATGCCAATAAATGGACAAAGGTGCAAGAACATTTCCTGTGTATTGTGGCAGCTGGGGTCTGTTTGCTTTGCATCGCTCTGAGGAGGGGTGGAGGATTTATTACCCAACACTCTCCTCTTGACCTCTGTCTGTCACTCTGTGAGTCTCTAAATGCCTCTCCTGAGGTCCTGTGGAACTTCATAAGTGTGCTCCTGATGTGGATTTGTGGATTGAGACTTAAAGGGCTAAAGTCAGAAGGTAAAATCCTTGACCAGGACAAAGCTGGTTAGTGTATCTGACCCGCACTCCATCACAGTTGGTGTCAAATTGCATCTAGGTCTGGTTCTATCATAAACATTGATTATCATTGGCACTTTGTGCTACTTTGAGCTGTTTATACATTAAATTTTTAAATTCATAATTCCAGTTCCCCCTAGTGTTCTTTTTTCGTTTTGATATAATTTTGTTTATTTATTTATTTTTGTATTTGGGGACTTTTATTGTTTTGCATCGCAACTTTATTACTGTTTTAGTGAGCTTTATAAATAATTTACATATCGCCTTTAAGTTAAATCTATCTGCTCTGTGCCATAAGTACCAGGGGTTTGAACTCAGGTTTATTTTGCGACTTTAGTAGTTCACCCTGACAGGAACTGTGATTTTTAATTGAGGCAGGTACTTACCCCCTGAACTAATAAACCTCTATTTTTACAATTGGGAAAGCCAATCGGGCTTGCCTTTTGGGCCTATTGACTTGGCCAATGCTCTTTGCTGATGTTGCACAGCATAGGAAACAAAAGAACAAAAATTTGTGATAGCACAGGTGCTGTTGCTGGTATCATCATTCTGGAAGGAAGGAGCACGACAAAATGAAAATTAAGCCAGTTTGGGGGAGGAGGACCAATGCAGCACACAAGGGAGAAAGCAACACAGAGCATAGAAGGCAGGAGTGAAGCAGGCAAGAGGGAAAGTCCAGCACGCACGGGAGAGCAACAAGGAGCTTGCATAGGGCGGAGGGTTTTGGGGAAAGGAAGCTGCACATAAGGGAGAGTGCTAGAAAATACCTGTACTCTCACAGAGTGGTGGGAAAAAATAGTTTGCTAGATGTAAGAAGTAAAAAGATGCAAGCCATCCAATCAAAAAGATGTTAAAGAGATAATGCTCCAGGGCAGAGACAAAAAACTGAAGGAGAAGGCAGGCCATTGAATAAGAAGCAAACAAATGAGAGTGATAATGAAGCCAACCAATGGTAAGCAGTGGGTGGGCTCTAAGCCCACAGTACGTTTTTGGTGAGCCCATAATAGGTCTTTTCCAAACAGACACCTTGCTCTGTCTGATAGGCTATACCTAAAAAGGGAGTCGGTAGTATCTGGATGGTTACCCTGCCCTTGGGTGCATAGGTAGCTGGCTGAAATGAGCATGGAAGTTAGGTTAACAGCAGGATAGTAGCTGTTTGGTATCAATAGCCTGAATCAAGAAACTATGAGGTCTTGGATGGTTAAAGGAAAGTTATAAACGGGAGCTGATACAATGACTTATGGCACCGTAAGTGAAGTCTTCATCCCTTGGCAATGAAGTTATATTTGATTCTTTCAGTGGAGATATCTAGGGATGGGCATGGACTGCCATAATGACCCCAGAATTATTCGTAAATATGCGTAATTGTGTTAGAAGAGTAATGCAGCATTTAGCTGTATTTTCTGGATCACTGACATAATATCGAGGGACATAATATCGGCTATCAAAAATATCGTTGACAAAATATCGACAGACAGAATATCGACTTTGTATCTACAAACAGGTAAGTACAAAAATATTGAGTATAAAATATCGTTTACAAAAATATAGTTTATAAAAATATAGACTTTATTAAAAACAATGTTAAATTAAATTAATATTAAAAATTAATTACTAAAATATACTTTAAAATACTTACATTACCTTATAATAATGAAATAATTAATGAAAGTTATAAAAAAAAATGTACAATCATATTTGTTAAAACATATATATATATATATAGTAACATAATATAATTAAATAATATTCCATTTTTATTACCGTAGGATAGCAGAAGTGTAAAAATTACTATTCCCACTCCAGAGAGTGCAACAGTAGGGAAAGCGTTGGATAGCGTAGGGGTCAAAATTACTATTCCCACTCCAGAGAGTGCAACAGTAGGGAAAGCATTGGATAGCGTAGGGGTAAAAATTACTATTCCAACTCCAAAGAGTGCAACAGTAGGGTAAGCGTTGGATAGCGTAGGGGTAAAAATTACTATTCCCACTCCAAACAGTGCAACAGTAGGGAAAGCGTTGGATAGCGTAGGGGTAAAAATTACTATTCCAACTCCAAATAGTGCAACAGTAGGGAAAGCGTTGGATAGCGTAGAGGTAAAAATTACTGTTCCCACTCCAAAGAGTGGAACAGTAGGGAAAGCGTTGGATAGCGTAGGGGTAAAAATTACTATTCCCACTCCAGTGAGTGCAACAGTAGGGAAAGCGTTGGATAGCTTATGGGTAAAAATTACTATTCCCACTCCAGTGGGTGCAACAGTAGGGAAAGCGTTGGATAGCGTAGGGGTAAAAATTACTATTTATTTCAACAACAAAGGAGTGACTATCAGTTAAATCAATGTGTGCCAGTGAAAAAACAAATAAATTAAACAAAGAGACAGACAAACTCTATTCGTAATCAGAGTAACACTATTTGTAAAAAGAACCCTCACTCACCCTAGTGATGACATGCTTCATCATGGGGTTCCCACGGGGGAGACCGAATATCTCACCCGTGTGCTACAACGCCTGCGATTGCAGCGGAGCAGGTTGATAGTGATGTCAGTGCTATGTGCTCAGTGAATTAAGTGGGAAGTTAAAAGAGATCAACAGTACCTCAAAAAACTTTATTCGTAGGTCTGTTGGTCACATTAAAAACAAGTGAGGAGACTGTGATATTTTTTGTAACAATCACTGTTTCCTACAGAACAAGGTCAACATGTTTCTGCTGTCAAAAATGCCTTTTACGGCGCAGCTTTCATCAGGACCATAAGTGTGTAATCCCCTGGGGGTCCGTACATGCTAAGGCACGTCCACACCGTGAGGATATTAATGTGAAAAGGAAAAAATATTAATCAAGTTTTTCTTTTTTTGTAAAAAAACTTACGGTTTTGTACCGTGTCGTCATGTACTCACGGTAAATCAACCGGAGCCCAACCTGAAATAACATTCAACACAAAACATACATTGATTAAGTGATTGATCAGTGTCATTAATTCATTTTACTAACATCATTACAATTGTCTCTATGTTTCTTCATTTGCGGTGTGTCTGTAACCTCAAGAGAAACACACGGAAGAAGCTACCCAAATTATTTGGGAGTTCCCTATTCGACAAATACCACTATCTACGGGTTTCTCAGATTTGGCCAAACTTTGGTCATGTTAGGTCTTGAGCCTCACTCTAAACTTGAGAAAAGACATTTCTTACCCAGACAATAAGTTTAAAAAAAAAAAAGAGAAATACATTCTCTCATGTTACCCTTGTTACAAACGAAACTAATCCCAGTCGGGACTACATATTCGAGTGTTTAGACTCACGGAAGATTGTACAATCTATAACAATATGGTATGGTCTTTAGCAAAAAATCTATACTCACATCATATCTGTTTATAGACATGCACCATGGAAAAACAGCGCGGCTCACTCTTCACGCTGCATGTCAACTAGAAAATAATGTAAAAAACTGGACCGCCTTTTAAGACACAATCTCCACTCTTGGCCTCGTTTATTGTAGTCTAAGCATACGGAACAAGCTTATCGACTGCATGCACTTACTTGATCTACAGCGACTCGCCGCCGTCCACCTATTCCAGTAAACGCTGCTCTCTGAACATAGCGTTCCCCATTTTGCGCTTGGTTGTTATGGGAATTACGCGCGTCATCTCGTACATAGCGTAACCCGTCCTGGTCAGCTGACTGGTGACGTGTACTAGTTCCGCGAACAACACAAAAAGTGGACTAAGCATTCAACGCTCGAACTCAATGGGAACTTTATTAGTCACCGTTCTCAGAAACAATCACAAACCTCACACCAATATAATCTTACATCTGGCGACTGATAATTTTAATCAACTCAGGGAACGCTGTGTATATGCAAAAGGACAGATAGTCCTCTACCATCTATCACTCCACTTTTAAAGAGTTCAAGCTACTGTTGATAAAAAAGTAGTTTGTATTTCATTGCATCTCATAGAGGGAGAAAAATCATCAGCGTCTCAAAGTACACTGAATAGTTCAGTTATAATCCTTCCACTCTCTTTCTCATGGTGTGATAATTACCTAAATTACCTATGTGATCTCGTGCAACTCTCTGGTAAAAACAGAGGTCATTGAAGATTAGAAGGTTCGAATCCAGAGATAAGAATTAAGTTTACCATCCCTGGTCCGGCCTTAACGTCTCATTACAGTGTTCCAGGGGATATCATCATTCAACCCGGTCACATGGCTCGATAAGCGATGCACCCATCTCTGTTCTTTCTCAAATAGACTGGTTTCGTTTCCATACTCAAGGTGCTCTATCACAGTCCAGTGGATATCCGCAGGGGAGTGCTTAAGCTCCTTGAAATGTGTGGTGAGTTTGGTGTTATTTTTACCACATCTTATATTGCTACGGTGTTCACCAATCCAGAGTTTAACCATCCTTTTGGTCATCCCCACGTATCTTAATCCACAAGGGCAAGTTATTAAATACACGACATTGCATGTATTGCAATTCGTGTGTTGCCGCTGATGCCACGTTTTGCCCGGTTCTAAGGTGAGTGCTTTGGATGTGGATGTGAGAGAACAAACACTACATCCTCCACAAGGAAAATGGCCGCATACAGGAGGAAGACCCCATGCATCCAGTACACTCCTTGTTTTTTGTTCCTGTCGTCGCGGAACTAGTACACGTCACCAGTCAGCTGACCAGGACGGGTTACGCTGTGTACGTGATGACGCGCGTAATTCCCGTAACAACCAAGCGCAAAATGGGGAACGATATGTTCAGAGAGCAGCGTTTACTGGAATAGGTGGACGGTGGCGAGTCGCTGTAGATCAAGTAAGTGCATGCAGTCGATAAGCTTGTTGCGTATGCTTAGACTACAATAAACGAGGCCAAGAGTGGAGATTGTGTCTTAAAAGACGGTCCCGTTTTTTACATTATTTTCTAGTTGACATGCAGCGTGAAGAGTGAGCCGCGCTGTTTTTCTATGGTGCATGTCTATAAACAGATATGATGTGAGTATAGATTTTTTGCTAAAGACCATACCATATTGTTATAGATTGTACAATCTTCCGTGAGTCTTTACACTCGAATATGTAGTCCCGACTGGGATTAGTTTCGTTTGTAACAAGGGTAACATGAGAGAATGTATTTCTCTTTTTTTTTTTAAACTTATTGTCTGCGTAAGAAATGTCTTTTCTCAAGTTTAGAGTGAGGCTCAAGACCTAACATGACCAAAGTTTGGCCAAATCTGAGAAACCCATAGATAGTGGTATTTGTCGAATAGGGAACTCCCAAATAATTTGGGTAGCTTCTTCCGTGTGTTTCTCTTGAGGTTACAGACACACCGCAAATGAAGAAACATAGAGACAATTGTAATGATGTTGGTAAAATTAATTAATGACACTGATCAATCACTTAATCAATGTATGTTTTGTGTTGAATGTTATTTCAGGTTGGGCTCCGGTTGATTTACCGTGAGTACATGACGACACGGTACAAAAACGTATTTTTTTTTACCAAAAAAGAAAAACTTGATTAATATTTTTTCCTTTTCACATTAATATCCTCACGGTGTGGACGTGCCTTAGCGTGTACGGACCCCCGGGGGATTACACACTTATGGTCCTGATGAAAGCTGCGCCGTAAAAGGCATTTTTGACAGCAGAAACATGTTGACCTTGTTCTGTAGGAAACAGTGATTGTTGCAAAAAATATCACAGTCTCCTCACTTGTTTTTAATGTGACCAACAGACCTACGAATAAAGTTTTTTGAGGTACTGTTGATCTCTTTTAACTTCCCACTTAATTCACTGAGCACATAGCACTGACATCACTATCAACCTGCTCCGCTGCAATCGCAGGCGTTGTAGCACACGGGGGAGATATTCGGTCTCCCCCGTGGGAACCCCATGATGAAGCATGTCATCACTAGGGTGAGTGAGGGTTCTTTTTACAAATAGTGTTACTCTGATTACGAATAGAGTTTGTCTGTCTCTTTGTTTAATTTATTTGTTTTTTCACTGGCACACAGTGATTTAACTGATAGTCACTCCTTTGTTGTTGAAATATATTGAATTAGGTTAGGAGAGTGACCATCTATGTCCCTGACTCTCTTGTTGTTGAAATAAAAATTACTATTCCCACTCCAAAGAGTGCAACAGTAGGGAAAGCGTTGGATAGCGTAGAGGTAAAAATTACTATTCCCACTCCAGTGGGTGCAACAGTAGGGAAAGCGTTGGATAGCGTAGGGGTAAAAATTACTATTCCCACTCCAGTGAGTGCAACAGTAGGGAAAGCGTTGGATAGCGTAGAGGTAACAATTACTTTTCCCACTCCAGTGGGTGCAACAGTAGGGAAAGCGTTGGATAGCGTAGGGGTAAAAATTACTATTCCCACTCCAATGAGTGCAACAGTAGGGAAAGCGTTGGATAGCGTAGGGGTAAAAATTACTATTCCCACTCCAGTGAGTGCAACAGTAGGGAAAGCGTTGGATAGCGTAGAGGTAACAATTACTATTCCCACTCCAGTGAGTGCAACAGTATGGAAAGCGTTGGATAGCGTAGGGGTAAAAATTACTATTCCCACTCCAAAGAGTGCAACAGTAGGGAAAGCGTTGGACAGCGTAGGGGTTAAAATGACTATTCCCACTCCAAAGAGTGCAACAGTAGGGAAAGCATTGGATAGCGTAGGGCAGTGGTTCCCAAAGTTTTGGCCCCTGAGGACCCCCATTGAGTCCGCACTGGAAGCCGGGGACGCCCTAGCAATCTGTATAATTTAATCTTTAAACAGTAATCCGAAAAAAATGAACACAGGTGTGAACACAAAACAAATAGTCGAATTACTAAGAATTTTTGTATTTTATATTGAAAGAATCTGCAAAAAACTAAAACCTTTATTGGGAAGGTTGGTGCTGCACCTCCATGACTAACTTTTAAATGGTTGGTTTTATTTCACACTACGAGGCTCCTGCTCCTGCCAGGGCCAGTCTGGAAACCCAAAGCAGCCCTGACAAATGTTTTCAGACCAGTCCCCACAGGGTGCACATCAAGTGCAGTGAGTGAGTCGAACCACTACAAAGGGGAGTTTGGTTGGGAGGCTCTCCCCCCCATGGCAATTTCGGAAACAATAGTGCATTCTACAACACATTTATCATTATATATTGAACTGTATTAGCTTTAAAAGAATAGTAAATGATGACTTTACTATGCACCAGGATACAATAATCTTTGATCGGGTTTTTTCAGTGATTCCCTTTTTATCACACACCAACAGTGCCTCTCGTCTCGCCATAGTCCCTCTGTCACATGTATTTCATTTGTTTTATAGCATCTCTCATACCATTGTAGGATGTCAGAGCACTTTAAAACACACACACATATAGGGCAGATTTACAAGACCCTTGCGCAACCGGTGCGTCACAAAAAGTGACGCTCCGGCGGCGCATTTTAGTGCCTCATATTTATAAGAACAGGAAAAGCCACCCTGCGTGACTTTTCCTGTTCTTATAAATGTGGCCCCTTTGCACACAGGACTTTGCGTGAAAGATGTGTTTCATGGGTTTTGCTGTGAGTGTTCCCAAGCAACACCCATGAAACCAGACACATTTCCAGATTTACGAGAAATCATGAATCTGGAAGTGCGTCCGAATGCTACACCTCCCCAAGGGATTTAATTAGCAATTAATGAATTAACAATTACAAATTAATTAACAATTAATTCAAATTAAATACAATTAAATACATTGAATTATTTAATTAATTGTGAATAAATTACTTCCCACCCTATTCCCCTATAAACTCACAACCCGCTACTGAAAATAAATTAGTAAAATTAACATAATTAGCAATTAATCAATTAAATAAAATTAATTGGCAATTAAAATTTAATTAATTAACCATAAAAAATTAATTAACAATTAATTATAAAAAACAATAAATATTTTTACATATTTAATTAATTATCAATAAATTACTTCCCACCCAATTCCCCTATAAACCCACAACCCGCTACAGAAAATAAATTAGTAAAATTAACATAATTAGCTATTAATCAATTAATTAAAATTAATTGCCAATTAAAATTTAATTAATTACCAAATATAAATTAATTAACAATTAATTAAAAATGAATACCAATATATAAATTTACATATTTAATTAATTATAATTAAATTACTTCCCACCCTATTCCCCTATAAACCCCACAACCCGCTACAGAATTAAATTATGCAAAAAATAAAAAAGCAAAATTCATTAATTAAAATTAATTATAACATAAATACACACTTTTCACACATATAATAACATAAAAAACACTATAAAAAATTCGATATTATTAAAAATTCGATAATTTTAATTACCTATATTATATACTTCGATATTTGAACTTTCTATATTTTTAACATTCGATATTACATTACTTACCTTCAAACCGATATTTTTGATTTCTATATTCTGTCCATTCGATATTTTGTCCAGTCTATATTTTGTACTCGATATTATGTCCATTCGATATTTTGTAGTCAATATTATGTCTGTTTACCGTATTTTCTTCGTTAAAAATGCACCCTTGCGTCCAAAATGGGCCAGAGTATGCATTTTGCGCTAAGAAAATAGCACTAAATACTACAGGACACAAACAGCAGTAGCCAGCAGCCACCCCCTCTCTCAGTTTGTTGTTCTGCGCTCATGTGGTAGGATTATTGTCCCAAATTACACTTTATTACTGAAGTAATTTAATAATTTGGGTAGTTTCATATCACAAGAGTAATGTGTAGTTACTGAAATTATTCAAGTTACTCCAGAGTAAGTGACATTTCTTCCCAGGCTCGTAATATCCTGTACCATGCTATTGGTGGCTTCCTAGTATTACCACAAAGTAGCAGCGAGATCTTTAAAGGGTAAGGAGAAAGGGGAAGAAAGCTGACAGGCTAATCACTTAAGGTTGGGTTTTTACATTACTATGATGAGCTAGATTGCACATTCGGGTTTCTTAGGTTTCAAGGCAGTGGGTAGAGTTGCATTTTGTAAACCTGGGGGCATATTTACTAAAAGTTCACGTTGCATAAATGGGAGAGCTGAACAGCATCATATTTGCAGATATACGTCTCTGTTCAACTCTCTCCCGCGACCGATGCACTTGTGGCTGCCTGGCACCAACTCAGGCACCCTTACGTCGTATTGCAAGGTGCTGCTTTGAGTTCATTTTTTTACAAAGCAACACAAGGCAATGTAAATCTGCCCTTGCGTGGCTTTGTAAATCTCGCCTAGCATTATGCATTGCGACTTTCTCACTTCCTGGGGTCCACCTTCATGATTCCCTCCAAGGTAAGGTTGTAGAAAAGGAGGCCACTTCTTCCATTCCCTGGCCTGGAACTATTAGTGCAAGTGGTGCATGCATGTTAGGACATGCTCTGCGCCTGAGGGGGGCAAGGTTTAATTGGGGCTTCAGTTGCATTGGCACCGGGGCCCAGAGGCCTGACTGGTCCACTGAATCCTGATTATTGCTGCATTTTATCATTTAAACAGTAACAAAGGGCGACCATTTCCAACCTTACACTTGGCCATAACACACCAGGGGCATCTTAAGGATTTTGGGTGCCCAGGCGAACATATTTTGTGGGCCCCTGTTCTGAACAGCTCTGAATTTATGATCCAGTTTCAGCTCTTTCATGCCCTCTGTGGCCAGGGCAGTGACAGTTCACTGGCACACTCCTCCAAATTCATACGTGTTTACATATAATATTCAGGGACCGTGAGGTGTGTTATCAATAGTGTAACACACCAGCAGCTCACTGATATTATTGCAAAGAATCTCTGTGACAGCCTCATATTTCTCAAATGTAAGGTCCTGTTTTGATCTAAAAAAAACTTTTTTATGGATGCTGCATGAAACAGAAACATATTTTTCTGAAAAATGCCTGTACATCGATTCTCACACATCACCCACATAAAAAATACATTCAGTGAAAACCTTAATTAAAACCAAATGCTTAAGAATTATTCAAGATCATCAGGTAGGACTCTCTGCAGAACAGAGCCCACTTTGTCCAGGCCTTAAAAACGTCTCTGTTAACTGGTTATGCCACTGCTCGTCCTCTCTGCCTGCTCAGGGTCACACTTGGCATGAAGGGAGGTGAAATGTGCTGAGAGCCCTGACACTTTCATTGGCTATCTTTGGCAAACAAACCTGCACATAGATTATTCCAGCTCTGATTTTGGAGGCGTCCGGACTGGGAAGTCATTTTGGGGATGTTGTGGTAAGAAATTGCGGTCGAAAAATACGACCCTGGATTTCTGCGTTGTTATTGCTGTTAAGGATTTCCAAATCCGTATATCGTTTTAAATGAGTAGGAAGGGTCAGGAATTTAAAATCTGAGGGAATTAAAAAGTAGGTGGCTGGTTAAAGCGTGCACGACCTTCAAGTAAAAAGATGAAAGGTGTTTGTGAGGGCTGCACGAGAATCGTGAGCTCTAACATCGTCTCTTTGTCTGTCCGGTAATGTCTGAGTGGTTCTCGATGGCAGCCTAAAGTGCGCTAACGCTGGGGGATAGGACAGAAAAACAGCGCTAAATCTTAAAAGAAATGGCGCTGTTTTCACTCTCCCTTTAAGCAACGCAGCGTTGCGTCACATTTTAATAATCACGCAACGTCCCATCTTTCGAAACGTACGTTGCATCCTCGAGCCATTCATTGCTGGTCACGGAAACTCAGCCCAGCCTCTCGCTATGGAAAAGGCGAGTTTGCAGCAGCGCAGAACTTTCACAGGACTGGTCACCACCGCTGCGGCCTCTGCCTGACTCATAGCGCGGTTTGTTGCGTTTTCCCTTTTGTGACTCCTACGACACTTCAAAGGCTGCCAGTGTGGCAGACAAGTCAACAATATTGATTCCCCCAGGGAAAGTGATCCTCTCGGCGGCCCGCCGCCTGCAGTCAGGACAGCTCACGCGCTGACCGCGTCCCACATCTGCAGCGTTTGATGAGGGCTGATGTGTCACGGCGGGGGCCTCGTGGGCCGGGGAGAGCTGGCGAACCGGGACCGCGTGGTCGGCGCTGGACCCACAGGGCGGTGGCAGCTGGCACGCATTACTCCAGAAAGAACAGTCCAGCAGCCAATCAGCATTTTCTTCGTGTGTAATTGTATTGTATTGTAATTGCATTTATATAGTGCTTACTACCCCTGAGGAGGCGTCGAAGCGCTTTTTCGGCGAGTAGCATGATACTCCGGAACCCATAAAGGATTTGAGGTGAACTAGTATACTGAAAAACGAAAGTAGTTTGAGTGGTGGATATATTAGTCACTTATCTAGATTGAGAAGGATAGTGTAGGGATAGAAGAGGGAAAAAGGTTTGCATTTATATAGTGAATGCTACCCCTGATGAGGTGTTAAAGTGCTTTTTCTGCGAGTAGCACGCTTCTCTGGAACCCATAAAGGATGAGTGACTTTTTTTTTAGAGTTTTATATAGGGCGATCTAGATCCAAGAAATAAGTTATCAGAGTGCTTTACATGAGCACCAGTTTCGTTACATGAGGATGCGATTAGTATAGTGAAATATGACATTAATTTAAATGGTGGACATGTTAGTTTGTTATTTATGAGACCAAATTGTATCATGTTTGTTGTTATTGCATTCACATAGCGCTTATGACCCCTACCAAGCCCTGGAAGCACTTTATGGTGGGTACCACTATACTCCATAACCCAAAGTTAGCAGCTAATCCAGTGTATTTTAATTATTGTTGGAAATTTGTCGGTTATTGAGCTAGCCTTGTGCTGTGGAAACCCTGGAGCCTTTCCTCTAGTTTCTTGTGATGGATTAAGTTAATAGGACGTAGGTGTGAGTAGTGTGAGAAAAAGGACAATAAAAAGTGTGGAGGAGGTTAGATATTGTGAGATTACAAGGAGAGTTTACACAGAAGGATAATTTGTGATCTCTGATAGTGGGATGAGTAGATAGGCTAGAAAAGTTTAGATGGTGAAATAATGCTTTCTCATAAGAAGAGTTCACGATTTGTAGGGGAGGGTTGTGGTTAGTTTACTGATGTATAGTAGAGTGTAAGGCAGGCAGATGTGTGATAGATTAGGGCACACTCAGACATCAAGGCAGGCAGAGGATGGTAAGGGAGAGCTGGCTGCTGCCTTTGGAACCTGGGAAATCTAGTTTTGAATCCCACCTCAGGCGCTAGACTTAACATTGTGTGATCTTGGGCAAATCACTTAATCTCCCTTTGCCTAAAAATGTATAAAATGTATTTGTGTCATCCCCACTTGATGAACACCATGTTGTAGATCATTTCCATAACTCCTCACATAATCTCCAATGCTCCATTGCGTCACAGCTAGGTTAGCACTATATAAATACCAAAGCCTACATAACTTACACATAATTGTAGGAGAGATGCTGATGGTGTTGTTCTGTAAATAAGCCCCAGAATGTGTGCCCCCTTGTCTGTGTAGCCAGGGGATCATTTTAAAGCATAACTGTCAACCTTTTTGCTCATGAACAAAGATGAGTTCTGATTATTAAAAGGGTGTTTCTATTAAACTGACTGAAAGATAAACCATTGCAGAAAGATGATGCAGATTTCTAAAGAGGGTCATTGCATTCAAGTCTATTGAGCCATTATGCTTTTCACGAGAGTGAACATAAATGAAACGAGAAATGAGGGTGAGTTGAAAGATAGACTAATCCTAGTGTTTTATGTGGTCAGATTGTGTGATTTTGCGCAAAATAGTTTAGCTGTTTGCCCTGCAGTTGCCATATCTGCAACAATTGAGAACACAGGAAGCACAATGCCTATCTCATTATACGTTATATCAATGGTTCTTAACTATTTGTTTTCAGTGGACCCCCACCAAATCATTTCTGGAATCAGGGGACCTCCACTCAGCCATTATTGGAAGCCAGAGACCCCAAACCTAAGCAGTTTATATGATTTGAATCTCAAAATAATACATAAAAATACAAAAAAAGTCTACACATAGCAAATGCTCAAATATTGAAATATTTAGTGTAATTCACAATCAAATATAGAAAAAGTTTCCACATTTTGAGTTTTACTTCTTTATTATAACATATTTTATTAATTCAAATTTACTAATTTGAATATTATTTAATTCTGTAAAGCCATTGTGGATCCCCTGAATAGGGGTAGCTGACCCCCAAGGGTCCTATGACCACAGATTAAGAACCAATGCGTTATATATATGGGGAGAGTATGTGGCCTAACAACTAGGGGCTCTACCTCAAATCTGGGGTACGAGGTTTGAGTCTCGGCTAGGACGCTCAACATCTTGTGATTCTGGGCAAATCACTTAATCTCCCTGTACCTAACAAACATGAATGTGACATTATGCACCACAACTGGTGCTCATGTAAAGCTCTTTGATACCTGATACCTAATACATAAGATTTTGCTTATATACATATATATACATATACATATATATATACATATACAAATACACACACACACATGTGGAATTCCGAGGTATTGGATTGACACCGGCCCACCACCTACAAGGACAGCAAAGCACCGCCGTGCGTTCACGGTCCGTGACTACGCGGAGAGACCTGGATGATGTACTGGAGTCTCCGGTACTGCGGAACTTGATCTGTGTGGTTAAGGCGTCTGGGGACCAAGGAGAAGAGTTTTTTGAGGCACGAAGATCAGGATATTTTGAGATGCACCCATTTTGCACTGTGTTGAACTTTACCCAGCACTCACTATGAGGTTTCAAGGTCGACATGAGTTATTTACCTGGCCGAGATGGTGCCTTTTGGGTACTGTAGTCTGTGAAGGAAGGCTGCAGTGACGTGCTCAGCATTAACTCGACCCAGCTGGACTCTAGCCAATCAGGAGTGAGATGGAACATTCAAATAGTGATTGGTGCATTTTACTGATTTGTAACTGGCATATGATTAAGGCTCACCGCCGAAACGCGTCATGCCGATACTGCAGCAAATAAACAAATCGTCTTGACTCCCCTGCTGTGTCCCTCCGGTTTCTTCTTGCCGAAGCAATCCTTCTGTTGACATATATATATATATATAATAAATGGTACATTTCCATGTGCACATCCTTAAGATCCTCCCAGCTCATCAAATGCATGTTAGTTATTTTTAGTTCTCAAAATGATCAATTACTTTTGATCAATCAGGGATCCATTAAAAGCATGTGTTCATGCTTTAGTGTGTTTGGTAGCTGGAACCGATTGAAGGGATTATGGCACCCTGGAAATGCCCAACCTCAACTGGATCCCGGTGGAATCAAGGTGCCAATTTAAACTTGCCTACATAACATACAACAAGAACAACGGTGGATAGAGGGTCAAAATGGGGGGACAAGAGTTTAAAGACCAATCCGCACCCTAACCCCTAATCAAACTCGTAAAAAACACAAAAGGGGTGCTGTCGGTCTGTAAAGGCTAGAAAGTGTCAGTTTCCTACTTAGTAAGTGTGTATGTAAAAACTACTAAGGGTGACAAAAGGGAGAAGAAAGTGTTAAATTTGAAAAAGAAAACCCATCAGCCCACCCATTGGCGGAGCATCATCATCTGGGATTTTAGAATACCAACTGGTATCCACTAGGTGCCTCACCTTGGAGTATTGTGAGGGAATTCTAGTATAGGATCCACCAGTGATGGAAAGCCAGACAGCAGTGTATCATGAGCTGTGGGAAGTGGTAAGTTGCAGTGCTCAGAAAAATGTGCAAGTGAAAGGTGTTGGATTAAAATTGACTAGCATGGTGCCTAATGACTAATTTTATTAAGGCGGTCACCATGGTGACAAAGTTAAAAGTAGAGTGTGGATGGTTGAGAACAAATATTGCCATCCATAGGTGGATCAATTGGTCGACATGTTTCAGCCGAAAAATGGCTTTCTTCAGGACCTATTATAGTAACACTACTGCAACTGTGAAAATATAGTGAAAGTTATGTACCTCACACCCCTACTGAGTAGGCTCAGTAGGGGTGTGAGGTACCGACGGACAGAGCGGGGCCTCATTACCTGAGCGAGTGCCACGCGAGGTGAGGCCACTCCCAAGTAAATTTTGGGAGAGGATTTTTTTGACAAACCATGACTTCAGAGCCTACCACTAAGTACATTAACAAATGGTAGGTTTACTGCTTCCGCATGGTACGTAACTTTCACTATCTTTTCACAGTTGCAGTAGTGTTACAATAACAATTGGGAGTGGATGTTTTTGACAAACCATGACTTCAGAGCCTACCACTAAGTATTGGTATTGTGGTATTCTTGTATAGCGCAGCCTGTCACCACCAAGGGCATCCTGGCGCTTTTGACCCATAATCCAGATGAAAACAATAACTCATCCTGTCCTGGGAAAGAGGTAGGTTTTCAAAGCCTTTCTAAAAGCTAAGAGATCTTCAAAGCTTCTCAAGGCTATTGGCAGAGAGTTCCAGAGTTTGGCCGCCGCTACTGTAAACGAACGGCCGCCCATCCTCACTCGCTGGAAGCGCGGAACTACCAATAGCCTGGATGACGAGGAGCGTAAGGCACGGGATGGACAATACCAGGCGAACATTCGCCGCAGGGGGATAGGGCCCAGGCCATGGATAGCCTTAAACACTATACACGCTGCTTTGTAGCGCACCCGCAAATGGACCGGCAGCCAGTGGAGTTCTCGCAACGCTGCCGTAGAAGAGCTATGGTAGGGGCGAGAGAGGGCGAGTTTGGCAGCGATGTTTTGTACCCTTTGCAATTTACACAGCAGAGTTACCGGGGCCTCCAGAAGCAGTGCGTTACAATAGTCAAGTCGACTTAGGATGGTACAACGCACTACTTCTGGTCTGGCTTGCTCAGGGAGAAGGGGAAGAACCTTACGCAGCATACGAATTAACATCATACATGTAGAGGTGGTCTTGTTTACATGAAGGTCTAGCTGCAGGTTGGGCCCAAAAATAACGCCCAAGTTGCGTGCCGATTGTGCGGCTGACACTGTCTCTGGAAAAGACTGAGGCCAGAAATCAGCTGGGAGAGCTCTAGGAACTCGATCAGTGGAGCAATGCAGGACCTCTGTCTTGGTTCCGTTGAACTGTAGCGAGTTCACACGGAGCCATTCCGCAGTGGCCTGCATGCACCGATGAAAGGTCTCCAGTGTGACTGCATCCTGACCCTCCAGGGAAAAAACCAGCTGGGTATCATCCGCATAATTAAATACGGAGATACCAAATGACTTAATAAGCTGGACTAGAGGGCGGAGGTAGACATTAAAGAGTATAGGGCTGATGGCTGAGCCCTGAGGTACTCCTTGTCCCACTCTCCGCTCCTCTGAACTGAAGGGGGGTAGCGAAACCCGTTGCTGACGGCAGTCCAAGTAGGAGATTAACCAGTCCCTGGCCTTGTCTTTGACCCCGCATTCTTCCAGCCTAGAAATCAAGGTGGGATGACTGACCGTGTCGAACGCGGCCGACATGTCGAGCAGCACCAAAAATGCTGCACGACCACTGTCGACTCGCGTCCGCAAGTTGTCTAATACGGTCAGCAACGCGGATTCCGTTCCATGAGCTGGGCGGAAGCCGAATTGCATCTCATCCAACCAGATGTTCCCTTCCAAGAAGCCGGACAGAGTGCGGGTGACCAGCTTTTCCATGATTTTAACCGGAAAAGGAAGCAGGGAAATTGGCCGGTAGTTGGAAAGGGACGCCGGGTCAAGTGTAGTTTTTTTTAGCAGCGGAGAAACCACAGCCTTCTTCCAGCAGCTCGGTACCATACCTGTCTCAAACGACTGGCAGCAGATGGCGTACAAAGGCTGGAGGAGATCCTCATGAAACAAATTCCATAGTTTTGGAGGAAGAGGATCCAGAGGCGAGCCAGATGAAATCGTAAGGGCTAAATCACCAAATTCCTTCAGAGAAGGAAGGGGAAAGTTACTCAGCTGGGGTCGACTGGCCTCAATCGCCGGAGCTCCCAGACTGAGAACCTGAACCAGAGACGGAAAAGAAGAGCTACTCAGCTGGGGTCGACTGGCCTCGCTCACCGGAGCTCCCAAACTGAGAGCCTGATCCAGCGAGGGGGAGGAAAAGCTACTCATCTGGGGTCGACTGGCCTCACTCGCCGGAGCTCCCAAACTGAGAGCCTGATCCAGAAAGGGAAAAGAAGAGCTACTCAGCTGGGGTCGACTGGCCTCACTTGCCGGAGCTCCCAAGCTGAGAGCCTGATCCAGAGAAGGGGAAAAAGAGCTGCACAGCTGGGGTCGACTGGCCACGCTCACCGGAGCTCCCAAACTGCGAGCCTGATCCAACGAGGAGGAAGAGGAGCTACTCAGCTGGGGTCGACTGGCCACACTCGCCGGAGCTCCCACACTGAGAGCCTGATCCAGAGAGGGAAAGGAAGAGCTACTCAGCTGGGGTCGACTGGCCTCACTTGCCGGAGCTCCCAAGCTGTGAGCCTGATCCAGAGAGGGGGAGAAAGAGCTACTCAGCTGGGGTCGACTGGCCACGTTCACCGGAGCTCCCAGACTGAGAACCTGATCCAACGAGGAGGAGGAAGAGCTACTCAGCTGGGGTCGACTGGCCACACTCGCCGGAGCTCCCACACTGAGAGCCTGGTCCAAAGAGGGAAAAGGGGAGCTACTCAGCTGGGGTCGACTGGCTTCCGTCGCCGGAGCTCCCAGACTAGGGGGCTGCTCGTCAAGTCGGGGTCGACTAGAGGGCATGACCGGAGCTTCCTGACGGAGGTACGTGACCCTCTGCAGGGGTTCACAAACCACCTCCTCCGGAGCTCCCTCCCTATTAGGGCTCCCAGGGTCCTGCAGACCTGTTAAAATTTTATGGATTTTTTCCTCAAAAGCGTCCGCAAGTGAATCGCAACGAACTTGCGATGAAGGGACCGCACTAGCCACACACGTGGGGTGGGCAAGGTCCTTCACGATTTTGAAGAGGGCCTGTGCCTTGTTAGGGGCCTGATTCAAGGTGAACTCAAGATAAGTCGCTTTCGCTATCTTGATTCGAGCTTTGTATTTTTGCATGGCAGACCTAAATGCAATTTTCTCCGAGTCTAGGTACTGTTTCCGCCAAGCCCTTTCTGCCCGTTTACAGTCAAGTTTAAGCTGGCGTAGTTCGCTCGTGTACCAAGGACTGGCTCGATTCACCCTCCCTCGTGACTTCCGAAGGGGAGCCAGTTTGTCCAGCGAACTCGATATAGACTGGCAGAAGAGAGTATAGCTTTCTTCGGCTGTGTACATTAACAAATGGTATGTTTACTGCTTCCGCATGGTACGTAACTTTCACTATCTTTTCACAGTTGCAGTAGTGTTACAATAACAATTGGGAGCGGATTTTTTTGACAAACCATGACTTCAGAGCCTACCACTAAGTACATTAACAAATGGTAGGTTTACTGCTTCCACATGGTACGTAACTTTCACTATCTTTTCACAGTTGCAGTAGTGTTACAATAATAGGTCCTGAAGAAAGCCATTTTTTGGCTGAAACATGTCGACCAATTGATCCACCTATGGATGTTATGTTATGTTATGTTATGTTTATTAATATCGCGCATGGCTACCCCAGCAACAGGGCGTCCCAGCGCTTGTGGACATACCTAATTATAGTGCGGCCAAATGGGGGTGTAAGTGCCAAATCACCAGGGAGTCCTAAACAGAAGAAAACAGCCAGGTTTTGATGTGTCTTCGGAAGAGAAGATGGTTAGAGATAGTGCGGATGCTTAAGGGAATGGAATTCCAGAGTTTTGGAGCGAGATACCTAAATGACCAGCCTCCAGCTCTGCACCTCCGGATCTTGATAGTACATGCCAGAGAGAGGTCCGCAGAGCGGAGAGCCCACGATGGAACATAGAAGGAACAGAGGCCCTGTAGGATTTGGGGGCCAAGGCGATAGAGCATTTTATGAGTGAGACAGAGGGTTTTGAATTGTATGCGTTGTTTAACAGGCAGCCAATGCAACCTACGCAGAAACTGGGAAGTATGGCAACGTTTTGGCAGTCCGAACAGAGTGCGGGCAGCGGCATTCTGAGCCCTTTGCAGTCTGTTAGTGACCGTTAAATTGGAACCAAGCATGAGAGCATTGCAATAGTCCAAATGGGACAAAACCATAGCTTGGACAATTGTCTGACGCATGGGAGGTTCGAAAAACCCTAGAATGGGTTTAAGAGACCGGAGGCGGCCATAGCAAGTGCCAGCCACTCTTTTGCGTGGGATTCGAGGGTAAGTGAATCATCTACAATCACACCTAGATTTTTAACTTCTTTCTTAGGAGTAGGAGGCGGGCCCAATGTAGGGGGACACCACTGCTCATCCCACTTCTGAGTGTCACTTCCAATAAGGAGAACCTCAGTTTTAGATGAGTTCAAATGGAGGCAGTCGAAAGCCAACTCGAAATGGCCAAGATGTCTTCCTGGAATTTGGCTCGGTCACCCACGGTGTCGTTAGAGAAAGTAAAGATTAATTGCGTATCGTCCGCATAGGAAATTAATTTGATGTTACGTTCCCTGGCCAACATGGCCAAGGGGCGGACGTATACGTTAAACAACGTGGGGCTGAGAGCGGAGCCCTGGGGAACACCGCAACCTAAGGGGAAACTGCTGGATGAGTACGGCGGGGCATGAACCTGGAAGGAGCGGTCTGATAGAAATGACATGAACCAATCTAAGGCTCTGTCCCCGACACCGATCTCCCACAGTCTCCTAAGAAGGATCCCATGAGAGACCGTGTCAAACGCCGCACTCAAGTCCAGCAGCACCATGGCCGCGGTGTTACCCATGTCCTGTGTCTCCCTAAGCTGTTCCGTAACGGCCAGTAAGGCCGATTCGGTGCTATGTTTAGCACGGAATCCATTCTGAGATTCCTCCAAAATCCCATTAGTCTCCAAAAAACCTAGCAAGATGGAATTCACATGTGTCTCCGCCACTTTAGCCAAGTACGGAAGCAAGGAGATAGGTCGGAAACTTTCTGGCTTAGAGGGGTCCAGGGTGGATTTCTTTAACAGGGGGACACCTTTGGCGTGTTTCCAGGTTTTGGGGATAGTGGCTGACTGGAGAGATCTGTTAATCAGCTCCCGTCCTTCAGTCATGATGGAGTCCTGGAAAAGTTTAAATAGCTCTGGTTTAACCGGGTCTTCTGGGGACCCAGACTTGATTTTTATACCAGGGTTTCCATGTTTGTTTGTGAGATGGATGGAAGGGTAAGGAGCGAATAGGGGAGGTCCAAAGGGTCTATGTTAGATCTAGGACTCATCAAGGTGCCACCAGAGTTGAATGAATTGTAGATTCCTTGAACTTTAATAACAAAAAACAGGCAAGTTCTTCGCACTGTAAGTCAGATACTATTGTAGTATTGTTCCCCTCAGGTAGCTTAGTCATCTCCTTCACAAGCGCAAAGATAGTCTTAGCGCGATTAGTGCTGGAGTTAATCAGCTCAGCGTAGTAGCTAGCTTTGGTCTTTTTTATCAGTCTATGTTAAGCTTTAGTGGCGGTTCTAAAGTTAGTTTTAGCACAGGGGTCATAGGACCGCCTCCAAATGCGCTCAAGTACTGTGCATTGTTTTGTTTGGCTGTAAGTGCCTCACAGTACCAGGGATGGGATTGTTCACGTTTGGGCCTTGATATTTTCTTAGGGATAAAATGATCTAAAGACTCATTAATCCACTCTCTAAAGGCTAGATAAGCCTCTTCCACATTACCCGACCAATCTGGACGGGAATTTTTTAGCCTGGCCTCAAATAAGGCACCATCAAGTTTATGCCAAGGGCGCCTCCAGAGAGGAGGAGATGGCTTCATCCTAGGGCTACCTGGAATCTTAATGTCAATTTGTACCAAAAAATGATCTGTCCAACTGAGGGGACAGGGGGGAGAAACAGTAATTCCCTAGATATTTGAGAACACCGGGTCTAGCAGATGACCTGCCAGATGTGAAGGCCCTTCAACCAGCTGACATAGCTGGCAGGCTTCCAGATCGCCAAGAAACTTCAGTGTAGCCGGGGACTCACGAGACTCAAGATGGAGGTTGAGGTCTCCGAGCACAGTGAAGTTAGCTGACAGCAGGATGAGTGCAGAAGCAGTTGAAACCAGTGACTCCTGGAAAGCACTCACAGGGCCAGGAGGGCGGTATATTAAAAGCCCGGTCAGGGTGTAGATGTCAGAGACCCTTAGGTTAAACAGAGTGCTTTCACAGTTGGTTATATTTGAGGGGGAAAGAATGCGGGAATAAATGGTTTTAAAAATCACCGCCAGTCCCCCACCCCTCCCTTTGGGTCTGTTTTTAGTTAAAATAGAGTAACCAGAGGGGAGAGCCAGAGCCGGAATAGCCAGTGAGTCACTAGTTAACCACGTTTCCGTTAAAACTAGCAAATCAGGAGAGCGGTCAGTGAGGAGCTCCAAAACATCCTCGTGATGTTTCGCTAAGGACCTGCAGTTGAGGCTCAATATCTTTAAATTCGCAGTTTTTTCCCCTACTGAGGCCGTAGCCGGAAGGGTGAAAACAGCTTCTGAGGCCTCAAAGCCACAGTGGTCACATCGCAGATATTGAGAGCCTGGGTGCCAGTGATGAGCTGCACATGTCGTCTGATGTTGAAGCGCAAGCAGCTCCTCCGGGCATACGGGGCCATTCACGATGACTATCAGACCAGGAGTTCTGGCCACTGGCGACGGACCAGCGCGGACGGGCGCAGACGGGCTCGCCTTTGGCGAGCCTTCGGCGACCCGCCGGCGGACCGCCACGCGTGTCCGCTGCGCGTGGGTAGGTGGTGTGCCTAAGAAGGCACCGGTCCCGCCTCTGAAGGGAGTGCTACGCCCACAGGGGTCGGGCAGGAAGGTCGAAAACGCCCTCCATCCAACCGGCACCAGCCGTGGTGGACCGAGGCGAAGACCGCTTTAAAGGTGCAGTGCACTTCTCAGGGCAACACAGTTAAAATACACAAGTCTTCGTCAAGCAGAAACACAGTTTTAAAAATTGAGGTAAACAAGACACACACTCGCCGTTACAGCGCCTATTACATCAATAGCAATATTTGTTCTCAATCATCCACACTCTGCTTTTAACTTTGTCACCATGGTGACCGCCTTAAGAAAATTAGCAATTAGGCACCATGCTAGTCAATTTTAATCCAACACCTTTCACTTGCACATTTTTCTGAGCACTGCAACTTACCACTTCCCACAGCTCATGATACACTGCTGTCTGGCTTTCCATCACTGGTGGATCCTATACTAGAGTTCCCTCACAATACTCCAAGGTGAGGCACCTAGTGGATACCAGTTGGTATTCTAAAATCCCAGATGATGATGCTCCGCCAATGGGTGGGCTGATGGGTTTTCTTTTTCAAATTTAACCCTTTCTTATCCCTTTTGTCACCCTTAGTAGTTTTTACATGCACACTTACTAAGTAGGAAACTGACACTTTCTAGCCTTTATAGACGGACAGCACCCCTTTTGTGTTTTTTACATAACATACAGCCAGTCAGTTGAAACATACCCATATACCTCTCCCTGAAGATCAAGATCTCTGAATGCTCCCGTACTTCCAGAAGCAAGAAACCCCTAATCCCTGAAACAATGGACCGTTAAACAAATCTTCCTGGAGCCACCCAAAACCGTAGAACTCCTTATCACACTTTATTAAGAACAAATCTTATTAAGAACAAATTTGACACTGAACGTATAATCTCTCTAAACAAGGAAGTTACACATTCTACAAACTATAGCGTGACCATCGCTGATATGGGGACATCCTGTGCCATTCAATACATGATGAAACTGCAATTTAGATTACGATCGGGGCTTTTCAAAACATATAGCTGTACATAACCATTGTTGTGTGGGAAAAGTGTAAGCCTACAAGCAGCCAACCATGATCACACCTATCATCTTTGGAGTGGTCTGTATCATGTAGATGAAACCACAATGACTATCAAACAGAGGAAACCTCAGCTGTTAAGGATGCTACCCCTTGGATGTACATTCTATCAACAATAGTATATGCCCTGTGGGATCCACACAAGAGCTACTGGGAAGCAACCTGTAGGAATGGAATGGACACAACCAGCCATATTGTGTGCTCTGAGAAGTCCACACAAGGCTGGCTGAGAAGAAACGAAAAAGAGATGGGCATAGTACAAGCAGAGAAGGCCTTTAACCAACCTGTCTTTGGACCAATCCAAAACGACAACACAAAGTGAGACAGACAACAGTGGTGACCGTTACCTGGCTTTAAAATGAACCGGTAGAAGCAACCTCCATTAACAACAACTGTGATTATGAACAGTACCGCATAGATTACTTAAATTGAGAAATCTCTAAGGCATGTAGAAGCAGAGTGAAACACGGGTCAGCTGGATACGTAGGACATTAGAAATGAAGAAATACCAAATCAAGATATTCATCACCAAAACAAACCTAAACACATGAATACGTGGCAACCATTGGTCTCACAGTTTTATGTCTGAGGAAAAAAGATAAGGATATTTTTTATTACACAGTGGTTTTATTCTACATAACCTTACTTAGTGTAGGAGGTCTAGAATATAACCTACACCCTTGAGGAGTATCCCAAAGGAGGCAGCACCTTCAGAACTCAACAAGTGTCATTACCTGGGGAATCCTCCTATGGTGACAGGGTGCAATGCCTAATGAGTATCTTGAGCAAATTTGAGCAGGTGTGTCAGTTGGAAGAAAGTGCTGTGGAGGGAAATAGTTCTGGTTGGACCAGGAGAAAGAGGTGGGTTTTAGGAGAGAGGAAGGGTTGAAGAATAGAGAATACTCTTGTGAGTGTATGCAGGAGTTTGATGGCGTAATCTATGGGAAGGTCTCTCTAATAGTTGAGGTGAGGAGTCGGTTACTAATCCAAGGACAAATGTAGTTGGAATTAGGAGGGTGAGCGAGAAGCACAAGAGGGAGGCACATCCGGGCTAGATGTGTTGGGTGGAGAGGTTAAGTAGGGGTTGGCTTACCAAGGGATGGTCAGAGTGTGTCACATGACCGTCAGGCAGCCTATGGCCACAAAGGCAAGCTAGTGTGGGTGGGAAGAGGGAAACACATCCCTGTTGTAAGGTGCTTGTGGTGAAGAAAGTAGAGTGGGTACAATAAAGGATTCCAAATTAAAATGGAGGTATGAACACTTGAACCACCAAACAACCCTCAGCACTAATAAATCCAGTCACAATAGACTGGGCACAGTATCAATAGAAAGGGTCACAGATACAGCAATACTAGTGGTAGAAAGTAGCTAAATGAAAGCAACGACAGAGACATGAAATGTGCCCACTTGCCCAACTTTTATTTTTCAGATTTTTTTGTCTACAAATAGATCATGCCAATTGGAATGCTGAATGCTTCATAACCCTGGGTCAAGATGCTGGCACTGATTCAAGTCTATGCTGGCTCACCACCAGACTCATGAAAGAAGTTGGAATGTGCAACATGTTCTTGTTGAAAGAAACCTAGAGCTTTTAGGATCCTGTTCTCCGTTTGTGTGTGATTTTGGCCAGCTGTAGTTTTCATAAAGTACAGGTGCAGTGGTATTATTATGTTACTTAGGGTTACCATAAAATCTGAATCAAGAGGTTACAACCATTGCAGCTCTTGGATCTTTTTTTTTTAATTACTGTTTTTGGAAACAGTAGTTCAATAGGTTCGAACATCAATTGACCTAATCTAAGACTTAGGGCCTCATTATGATGTCGGGCAGAAACGTTCAGCCCGACTCCGATTTGTAAACTGGAACCAACCGACTTGCGTTCGATGGTACCGCCCGACCGCTTACAACGCGACTGAACACTGTTCTGTCAGAGTCCCATTGACCTCTATGGGAGCCTGTGTTCCGCCGAACAGCACTGGCTCCTATGGGGAAATGGGGTGTGTGCGGTAAACCCTGCACCTGCCCGCTGGCACCCCATTGTGCCTGCCACCTATTGCAGGGTTTTACAGGAGAGTCCCTTGGATACCCCCTCGGCCCCAGACTGGAGACCTCAGGATGAAGGGGGCCTGCCAGGCGCCCCCAAAGTCAGTTTCCGACAGCCATTTTGTGTCAGACAGGCCGACTCAGAAAGGCTGATGGAAACTGGCATTATAATCGCTCAGTCGGACACGCTGTCCATAGAGCTGTATGATACAGTTCCGACTGACACGAATTCTCAAAGAGCCAGTCGGAACGACAGTGCGGTTTACAATCCGACCGCAAACATCGTAAATGGTCGGGCGGATTGTAAACCGACCGAGTTGGTCGGAAGGGTTCCAACACGGTCTAGGGGTATCTGACTGTTGGGAGGAGGCTTTCTGCCTGACATCGTAATGAGGCCCAAAATGTCTAAATGTGCACTGATGGGGTAAATATAAGCCTACCATTTGAAAGAAAGTAACCAATACATGGCTGAATCTCAAGATGCACAGCACAATCAACAATGACATCCAGTCCCATTGTCTATCTGACATAAGGTAAAGGATGTCACTGATAAAAATTATTTTAACACACAAAGAGTGAGTTCCTCCGGCAATCCTAACAACTCCCTCCTCTTTCCCCAGATATAACTGCTAAACTACAAGCTCTCAACGTTTTACCTAAGCTTGTTAAATCAGCAAAATCTCTAGACTTCATAATGGGTAAATCTCGCAGTCTGGGTGACCACATTAAACAAACCCTCAAGAGTGTCAGATTTAAGCTGAAGCTACTCTGTAACATTAGAGCCGTTATCACTTAAAAATGAGCAGAGATGGAATGCATGGAAGAGATCTTGGTGTTGCAGAATACATAAATTACATGTCTCAGATATCAGAACTACTCCTTTCCTTTTAGCTTTCAAGGGTTTAAGAGGGAGAGTCCCACTTCGTAGTTGGAGAATAATAACTTGCTTCACTTTATGGGACATTTGTTAGAGTAGATGAGGTTGTAAATACCCAAAGCGATCCCCTATAACATATTTCCCAAATAATTTCAAATTGGAGAAGTGTCATATTTCACGGTCCAAACTATGGCCCCCATTAGGATGGCGGGCGGACTTTGCCCGCCCGCCACCCTTGCGGAAAACGGGACCACCCGCGAGCTGAGCGGCGGTCCCGCACTGCATATTAGGATGCGCCCGCCACAGTGGGGGGTGCATCATGCATTTTTAACATTGTGGCAGGCGGTGCTCTCAGCACCACCTGCCACAATGCTAAAAATGCATGTATGCATTTGCATACACAAAGTGGCAGGCACCACGCAGTGCCTGCCGCATTGTGTATGCAAATGCAGGGGGGTACCACAAGTACCCCCCAAGTGCACCCCCCACCCCCCTTAACCATGGGGGCCCGCAGAGTGCCCCCGAAGTGAAGACCGCATGCCTTTCCATGGCGGCATTGCCGCCACAGAAAGGCATCTGTTTAAGCCCATCATAATATGGGGGGCAGTGACTAATAGACACCGCCACCATATTAAACTTTTTCCGCCCCGGTCCCCTTGCGACCGGGGCGGAAAAGCGGTGGACGGTCTTTCCATCCGCCACGCCCCCCCCCGCCATCCTAATATGGCGGGGGAATTTAGGTGCGGATGGCGGGCGGATTGCCCCTGCCAGACTGGCGGTGGCTACCGCCAGCCTGGCGGAGGCAATCCGCCCGCCATCCTAATGGGCCCCTTAGTCTGACAATTTTTTCCAGTAAAAAACAAAGGCATACACTTAAACTCGATGGACCCTTGCACAAATACTGCAGCTATCCAGCAACAGCTGGGTCCTAAGAAGCAAGGTGACATTACTTTTCAAACTCTGTGTTTCAACAAAATGCTCACCTTCAAATATTCCTTTTTGGGAAATACCCCAGATATGGAATGCCCTTTCCATGTACATAAGACTTACTTCTTCACTGTACACCTTCAATCTAAGCCCAAACCACCCAAAACACTGATAACTTTGAAGATCCAGGAAGCCAGTTACCCTAATAAAGCCTAACCTCATGATGCTGATGAATACATCTTCCTTTCAGTACCACTAAATGCATTATATCATGTCCCTCACATAAGTCTGAAGCAGACCCCAGTATCTCCCGCTTGTTCTTTCTTCTATATGCACATCTCTGATATCTATTGCATCCTCTTTATTATTGACACCATACTGCTGACCACTCTGACATTTATCCTTTGTGAGCCCTAGTATTGGGCGACTGATGACTACAAAGGTACATATCCGTCACCTACCTTACTAATGTTGATTTCAAGTGTACAGAGGTCTGATAGCGAATTTTAGATTGAGGGTGTCCATACATTTTAGTATTGGCTATTTGTTGTATTGTTGTAGTGCTGTTAATCTAAAATGTAAATATGGCCTATTGTTGTATACATATTGCAAGTCCATATCCACTGGAAATGTTCTCCAGATCTTTCTGTTCGCTGAATGAACCTTTGTTGTACAGTGTTCTGGTATCCTTTGGGTATAACAGCACCATATAAAATTATTAAATAAATACCGTTATAAATACTGTAGGTTATGTTATAAAACATAAAATGTATATCTGAAAAAAATCTGGGGCTGTATCATGATAGTCTTTTCTGGTGCAGAGCTGAGGGCCTGTTTTATGTACCTGCAGTGCGGGAAATGAATTATTATAAGCCAGTATTTCTATTAGGTAGCCCTTTATCTTCACTTGGTACAGCCTGGAAAAGGCCAGCAAGATTTGCCTCTTTCTGTTCCTGAGCAGTGCTGCCTGAAAATAAGGTGCAGGTGTATGAAACAGGCGCTGGCTCTGTGCTGCGCTGGTGATGAAACGCTAAATGATGGACCTACCTAAAAAATATGATGGAGGGGCCCTCTGAGACTCACAAAACTCCCAGAAATTCAGAGTGGGGGTCATCTGAAGAGTGGTGAGCCTAATGCACCGCAGGGGCTTATGTTACACCCCTGCGCTGTTCCAGCAAAGCCAATCATTGCACGCAACCCTACTTGTCTTTGATCGCGACAAATCTTGGAATCACATATGATCCCCTAACATTCTTATTTTGTACTTTGAACTACAAACACTGCTCTTCTATATATTTAGATTTTTGATAACAGTTTGTGGGCAATGGGGGGAGTCCCCTGTTGTCAGGGGTCAAGTAAGAAAGCAACATGATATCTAAGAAGTGAGTTTAGCTTAAGGGAATAAAGGTGCATTTAAAGGATGTTAAAGTCTGTTTTCCATTTTTATTATTTGGGCTAAAGATATAAATCCCCAGCCAGTTAAGGAGGTTTCTTTTGAATAAATCAATGTCCCCAACCTCAAGAATGAATGATTGAATTAAAGGACTAGTATACAGCAACTCTGTAAACTGAATCGCCCAGATGTGCTTTCTTAGTCAGGGGGATACCTGCACAGAAATTGTACACAGAGATTGGGAAAAGTTGCATTGTGAATTTTTTTGTGAAGGATAGTTGGTTAATCTTGGCCTAGTGTTCAGAAGGAGTCCATTCCATTGCAAAGCAGGTGATGTTTTATTTTGTAAACACAAGTAGATGATGGATGGATTGCTCAAACTTTTCAGACACTCACCCCCAAACACAGATATTTATTTACTTATTTTATTTATAACGTTTTATATAGCGCAAACAAGATCCCGAGGGATATCAGAGTGCTTTACAATAGGATGGAAGGAAGGACATATATGCAATATCGACATCAGGTAAGAATAGGAAACAAGAATGATTGCATAATTACAGGACAATTGAATCAAGGAGAGTAGTACATAAACCAGGTATATAGCGGGCTATGAAGGGGGGCATGCAGTGGAGGAGAGCAGTATCAAATGATGGTACAACGGTTGTAGGATAAATGACTTTGAGCGGGTGAACCTAGTCCAATTAAGGTAAGAATGTATTCATTAAGAATCTTTTGGCTTCCAGTTTGAAATCAGTCGTTGAGGAGATTCTGAGTACTTCTGGTGGAAGAGAGTTCCATATCTTCGGGGCAGCGCCGGAGAAGGCTCGGTGACAAGTTCTCTTTTTGCTCAGGATGAAAGGTTTCAAGAGGAAAGTGTTTGTGCTTCTTGGGGCTCTACAACCACAGGATAATTCAAGCTTTTGCGCAAGGTACTTGGGAGTTTTGAAATGAAGGGCTTTGTGGGCCAGAACGGCAATTTGTAACTGAATTTGAGCTTTATAGGGCAACCATTTAAGAGATTTTAGGAATGTGGATATGTGCTCATTTAGTTTGGTGCCTGTATCCAGTCTATCCGCAGCATTCAGTGATGCCCTTAGTGGAGCCAGGGTGTATTTGGGAAGGCCACAGAGCGTAGCGCTGCCGTAATATAGCCTCGGCAAGACAAGCGCTTAGACCACCTGCTTGAAATAAGATTGTGGAAGGAATGGTTTGATGCTTCTAAGTGTCCTCATCAAGTGGTTAGCTCCCTTACACACATTGCTGATATTATTTTTCATATTCAGGTGCCTGTCCAGGGTGATTCCGAGAGATTTGGCTGAGTCTATGATGAGAGGGGTGCAGTTGAAAGCAGTGAGGTGATTCAGCTAAAGGACTAGCTTGGGGATGTGGTTCGGAAGAGAGAAGAGCAGGAATTCTGTTTTGGAGGTATTGAGCAGGAGCTGGATGGGTTGAATCCATCATTGTTTTTAGCTCCATTCGCAACCCACTTTGGACCGAGCCATATGCAAATCAGTCTTAACCCTGTGCCTCATGAGAACAGTCCAGTCTGCACTGCCAGGCCAGGTCCTCCCTGGACCGGACGGAAAAAAGCATCCAGGGACCAGTTGCGGGGTAACACCCCTCATCAGCCAGGCTAGCTTGAATCCAGTGGCAAAGTGAGCAAGGGACTCGCGTCTGGGCATAACCTGCCAACTTAGCATGAACAAAGAAAACACGAGGAGATGTTGGATGGAGTGCTGAAACTTTTCAGACATCACACTCAGTCACAGATCTGGGTTGAATCCATCATCGTTCCTAAGCTCACTTCGCCAGACAAGTTTGGACTCTGCCATATGCAAATCTGTCTTGACCCTGTGCCTCATGGGAACAGTCCAGCCCGAACTGCTAGGCCAGGACCTTTATTTTGTGGCGGATCCTTGTGTCTGAGAGCAGAGGGCTTTAATGTGATCCATATGGTCATTAAGAGCTGGGTGAGTGCCTTTAGGGTGAAGAAGATGGACTCTCTGGAATCTTCCGTACTGTCAGTCTGGATGCAGAATTCTAGACCGCTTGAAGGCAGGAGATTTTAGCTTTAAGCAGAGCAAGCTGAAAAGTGTAATTTCAGTCAAGGTAAAAACTGATGGTATTGCCCAATATTTCCAGTTACCTTCTAGGGGGGGGGCAAGGCAAATCTAAGTGAATGGAGATAGTAGTGGATATTCTAAGTGCTAATCAGATCTGAGCATTAGTGCCCGTTTCTAGGCGAGGGTTATCGCTAGACTCAGTGTTTGTGGTCAGTGTCTGTACTGGTATTGTTCAAGGGTAGGTCAGTGCTGTATCCATCACAGAGGGACAGAAGTTCTGAGTGGGAGGCATTTAGATTCATGTCGATAAAAGGTTGACCCCGAACAGGCAGGTTTCAGGAGACTAGCATTGGTTTTGCGTGCTAGTGATGTGTGTTAAGTATCTGTTTTATTAGTGCACGAGTGGTAAAGAGGCCACAGTTGTCAGTGGCCTCCAGGAAGTGACAACGTTAAATAACGTAGGTGTTTAAAATGGCCCTTTTTGCAGGGTTATCCCCAAACTTTTTGCTTTTTCCTCCTATCTTTTCCTGACCTGCTTGTGTTGGTTTTAGGACTCTGGGCTCTTTACCACTGCTAATCAGTGCTAATGTGCATATGTTCTCCCTGTAAATTGTGGTATTGATTAGTGTTTCCATGATTGGCTGTTTGGTTTTCTTGTCAGCCCCTAGTAAAGTGCACTGAGTATGCCAGGGCCTGGGAATCCAATGCTATGCGTGCGCCTGCAGCACGTATTGTGCCACCCACGTGAGTAGCCCGGAAAAAGTACCTCAGATCTGCCATTGCAAAGTCTGCGCGCAGTTTGTAACTGTCATATGAACTTGGCCCTGTGCACAAACTGGCCAGTCCCTAACCTGCACTATTCTTACATGTCACGCACTCCTACGGTAGGCCCAAAGTACCACTGTGGGCAGGGTGCAGTGTATGTTAAAGGAAGGACATGCCCTGGTGTGTGTGGCATGTCCTGACAGTGAATTACAGTCCATTTCGTTTTTCACTATTGCAAGGCTACCTGTTCCCCATAGGACAGAATGGGAAGTTTGTTTATAACATCTAATAAACTTAACTGGCCCTGGGAACTAGGTGGAAAAATACAATTTAGTATGCCTGAACTCAGAATCTAACGATGCATATTTTAGTAAAGGTGATTTTTACATTCTGTGTTTGAACATACCAATTTTAGAAAGTAGGTATTTTCTTGCTCAATCATCCCGTGTGCCTCTGCTGGAAAGTAGATTGCCTGTCTTGGCTTTGGACAACAGATGGCTAGGAAGCAAGGGTAGCTTCCGATAGTCTAGGTAGGTCAGGAAAGGGCTGAATAGAACTGGGCTGCGATGGGGGAAGAGGGAGGAGATTTCCTCGCACCTCAAAGGGCCTGGTCTGCCTCGGACAATGCCGTATCCACCCCCTGCCAGGAAATCACACCAGAGAAGGCAGAATTGGTTCTGGCTGGGCACAGCCACCCTCTGCCTAGAGGATCAAAGGATTTTTGGATACAAATACTGGGGGCCTGACCCCTGAACTTTAGAACTCTTTTGGATCAAGAAGACTGCCAAGAAGAAGAGCTGGAGAAGCTGTGAGGAGGGACTACCACTTTGCTGTGTGCTTTGCTGTGTTGGCCTGCAGTGGCTGCTTCTGCCTCGAGCAGTGAAAGGACTGGACTGAACTTTCTGCAATCTACTTTTGTGAGTTTCTCCAAGGTCTTGAGGTGGAGCTTGCCCCCTGTTCAAGAAGTCTCAGGAACAGCAAAGACTTCAAGCTCTTCTGCCCTCAGCACTGGGGACTGTCTGTTTTGTGCTGCAACAAAAGAAAAGCAACTCGACGACGTCTACAATGCTGCTGCCGACTCTGTGTCCTGAAGACACCACAGAGGGCACTGCTGCAACGCGGCACCGCAACCCTGGTCTCAACGACGCCGCCTGCTGATGCCGCCACCGAGCCGCTGCTCGCACCGCAACCTGTGGGCACCGCACTCCACACTGCCTCGCTTCACGACTATGGCTTGCCACTGCAGAGTGCAATGCCGCAACGAGACCCTGGTCTCACTGACGACTCCTGCTGATGCTGCCACTGAGCCATTGCTCACACCACGACCTATGGGCACTGCACTCCGTATCGCCTCACTTCACAACGGCACCTTGGTATCCCTGACTCCGCCGCTCCAAGCCAAAATTGGTGCCGCTACTTCCACCGTGGTTCGAGGGCACCACTCATAAAGTTACATGATGCACCGCCCTCATTAAGCACCGGAGCCTTGACCTACCAATGCTGGCGCCATCGACTTCAGTTCGTCAGCCGACAACAGCACTTCAGCAACGACGATGACGCTGTTTGCACCGTGACCTGCCAGAATCTTGACGAGCACCGCCTTCATCTCGTACCGCGAACCTGGTCTCACCGACGATGCCATCTGAAGCCTCCATCGAGCCGCTGCTCGCACCACAACCTGGGGGCACCGCACGCCGCACTGCTGCACTCCGCACAGCAGCATCCGACGCCTGCCGACGCCAGCGCTCCTGACTCCAACAGAGAGGAGGTCGACATGCAACGTGTGTGACTTCGAGGGCCCGACGACTCCTGCACTGACCTCCGGAACTGACGCTTGAGGTCGCCGTGTTTACGGAAGCTCAACGAGAGGTCGCCGACGCCCTGAATTTCTAAAAGGTACTGTTTGCGGGTCTTTCTGACACCGTAGCTGGCCCGCGACGTCACGGTCAGCCAGAACTGTTTGGATTTGTTTGCTCACAACGCAGTGATAGCCCCGGACGGAGCTATCGACATCAAGGAACTGTTTTTAAAGCGGATTTTGATAATTGTGGATTTTTATCGTTTTTGCCCTTGTCTTAAGTATATCAAAATATTGGATATTTCTCTAAACCTGTGTGATGTCCTTTTGTAGTGCTTACACTGTATTACTGTTGGTTATGTGCAAATGCTTTACACACTGCCTCTAAGATAAACCTGACTGCTCGTGCAAGGCTACCAAGGGGGTGAGCAGGGGTTATTTTAGGAGTGTAACTCCCTTATCCTGATTAGAGTGGTGATTTCTGCCTGGCTTTGGCACATGCCCTAGCCTCTAATCAAAAAATGACACTAATCAAAAAATGACCCAGTCCTCAAGGCAACGCAGAAATAAGTCCAGCTGTAAACAGTTCTAGATCGTCCAGAGAGCACTCTAGTTATATCCCTATTCATAGAGATTATACCACCGTTTCAGGCTGTTGCCAACGTTAAAAATTAAGCCCATCTCTGATAAACAGAAAACCATTCAACACAATACAGACATTCACTCAAAGGAACAACATTTAGGAAAAAGTTGTGAATAGCTAGATGACACCTCACGGGCGCACCACCAATGGGGCCCCTGGTTGGTACTCACCAGGTTAGCCCTGTTCTCATCATCGGTGTCAAATAGCTTAACGAAAACGTGTCCAAAACCCAAAGTAAGAAAAATAACAGTGAATGGTGCAGTGTACAAACAACATATATGTGACACAAGACTAACAGCGTTCAACATATAACATACACTAAACTGCGCAGCAAGATATTACTCGTACTTTATTGATATCTTTTTGTTGCATTGCAGTTCAACATGTAATATAAAAGGGTGAGGTATGAATACTACCTATCGCCTCATACTCAACCCGCAGCCGACATGTTTCATTGCCTTAGGTATAATATCAGGCAATTTCTTCAGGGCCAACGTATATTTACGATGTCACTGCCAGCGGTACTGTGCTTCTAAATGCTGGAAATCAAAAACATAAGACACACATATGTATATATGTGGGCATCTGCCTGTAGCAATACTGCATATTTAATATCTGCTTTGCACCCTGTTATGGATTAAAAATGCTTTTTACCTAGATAAGACATTTGCTTTCATACCGTTACCGCTCTGGCTCTGTGCAAAAATCTCTGACCCCCTTCCGATCGGTAAGTAGGGTCCCGCCTCCCTTCCTGAGGTGCCTGAACAAATGACACAGGAAAAAGGAAAAACGCCATACGGGCGGAAATTAACATCAGCATGCCTACTCTCACCGTCTATTCATCACCAGGTTCCGCGTTTGTATGCTTACTCGCGGAGGTCCTGCAAACGGCGTTTCCTCAACACCGGAGCGTCATGGGTTGTGCTTGTAGTTTATTTATCAGTGTTTCTGTGTAGCTAGACTCTGATTGGCCCAGCACCTCACGTGAGAAACAGGTCGATGATTGGGCCTTGTAACCACGTGACCGCTTGCTCGTTTACAATGTCTATCCTGTTACATTCAGCTTGTCTTATAAACCTGCACTCGTCCGAGTAGGATATAAACAAGGGGAATTACTATGTACACAGATTTGGATTCACAGATGTGACTTTACACAGATCGAAAGGACGGCCGCCATCTTGGAACAGTCTATCTCAGTGACATATCCCTTTCAAAACTACAAAAACATATCGGCCATCTTGGAATATTAAAAAGTACTTGGTTTCCAATGAATGCACCATATTCCTGACAGTTACTTGTCACCTTATCAAATTCCCATTAAGATCGTATTACTAATGGTGTATTACTGGGGTACTATCATGGCATTGACTCTAAGGTAGAGACATATTACAATGTGTATAGGTAAGTTCACCAATGTTAGATAGATAAGTGAGACTTGACTATTTTGGATGTTTCTTGTTACCCATCAGACCAATGTGAAACCGATACTTAGGCAATTCCTATTTTTACAGTGTGTTCTAGAATTATTGAGCCAAGGGACAACTAGATCATCGTAGTTTATTCCATTCTAATAACTCATTAAGTCCCTGTTGTTCACTAGATTCTTGGAAAATCCAGCGCGCTTCTTTAGTTGCCAGTCGTTTCTCCATAGATTGTGCATCCCCCATGACTCTCTCCAGTACAACCCATGTGAAGGTGTGCTTATTGCGATGACAATGTTGCACTAGTTTTGTCGTTAGCTTGCCCTGTCGTATCGTGCTTAGATGCTCTTGAATGCGCAGCTTGATTTTGCGCGACGTCAGCCCGATGTATTCAAGGCCGCATTCACAGCTCAGCCTGTAGACTACATTCGTAGTATTACAATTGCTAAACTGGTTTAACGTCCAGGTTTTTCCGGATTTTAGTTGGATGGTGTTGCATTTATTGGTGATATGGCACACAGAACAGTTGCCACAGGGGTAGTGGCCATTAGGTACAGTCGAGGTTTCTGGTTGTTTCTTCTCTATCATCCTAGTATGGACGAGTTTGTCTTTTAAATTAGAGGCCCTTCGAAACGCGAAACGAGGGGGTGGCATCTTATGGTCCTGTGTGCTAAGAAGGGACCAATGCTTCCTGATGGCCTGTCTGATTTTTGTGGCTAGTGGGTCGTAGGTCATGACCACTGGTATGCATTCAGATTTTTCTTTTTTATTTGACTCTAGGAGTGCTGTCCTCGGTGTATTGAGCGCTCTCTTGTTGGCTTGACGGATTATTTTACGTGGGTAATCCCGCGCTTGTAGCCTGTTGCTCAAGTCAATAGCTTGTTCTCTGTAGGTCTCAGTTTTTGAGCAGTTCCTCCTGTACCTCATAAATTGACCCACCGGGAGGTTATCCCTGAGGGCCCGAGGGTGGTAAGATTGGTACGTGAGGAGAGAATTTCTATCTGTTGGTTTTTGGTGAACCCTGGTCTCAAATTTACCATCTGCTGCCTCAATGTCCAAATCCAGGTACACTGCCTTCGTACGGTGGTAATTCCAAGTGAAGCGTAGACTCCTGTCTTGCGTGTTCAGCCAATTGAGAAACTGGAGGAGACAATCTTCCTCTCCTGACCAGACGAGGAGCACGTCATCGATATACCGCCTCCACAGGCGTAGGTGTTCCCTGAAAGGGTTTTGGTCGGTATCGATGACGTGCTCCTCGAATTGCCCCACATAAATACAAGCCACACTCGGTGCCATTGTAGCCCCCATCGACGTTCCCGTCACTTGGAGGAAAAGCTCGTTTTTATAGCCAAAAAATTTTTTTGTTAAGGCTAGCTCTACACATTGTAGGATAAAACTCTGTGGAGCATCGTAGAACCACTCTTGTTTGCTGATTGCTTTAGCAGTTGCTAATAAGGCCGCTTCCTGGGGGATACACGAGTACAGAGACTCGATGTCTATAGTCACAATATACTCTGTGGCGGGGTTGTAGGTCATTGAATCAAGGACATTTAAAATATCTGCTGTGTCCTTGACATAGGAGCGTTGGGTTATTACCGATTCGCGTAGGTAGTAGTCTGCGAATTGGGACAGGGGTTCCAGGATTGACTGAATACCAGCCACAATAGGCCTGCCAGGCGGAGGCCTGGCAGGCTTGTGTATTTTTGGGAGGACATAGAAGGCCGGAGTCCTAGGGTTTGTGTTAACAAGGAACTCCGCCTCCCTTGTACTTATCCACTTCTTTTCCTTCGCGTTGGCAACGAGATTCCTAATCATCTCTCTTAATTCAGGAGTAGGATCTCTAACAAGGGGTTGATAGTTAGTTCTAACATTTAAAAGTCTTCGGACTTCTGCCTCGTAGTCAGATGTATTTAAAATCACGATGGCACCGCCCTTGTCAGCATTCTTGATTGTTATTTTGTCGTTGTTCTGCAAAGATTTAATGGAATCCCAATTTTCTTTCGTCATATTCCTGAAGCCTATCGACTGGTTCTTATTCTCAATGCCTTTAATTTCCTCTAGGACTTTTGCTTCGAATACCGCGGTTTCTGGGCCAAGCGTAGCGGTTGGCGGGCAAAAAGAGGAGGGTTTTCTTAAGTTGGAATTGAAACCCTTACTTACTTCTGTAGGTTGTTTAAAAAAGAATTTTTTAAGTTTGATGCGGCGCATTGTTTCGTGAAACTCCATCCGACATTTGAAGGCATCATGGTTCGGTGTCGGCACGAAGCCTAATCCTTTGTTAAGTACTTCTTCTTCTCCATTCGTCAAATTGTGGTCCGAAAGGTTTACAACGATACTCAACCTAGCGGTTTCTTGCCCCGGCTCCGGGTCATCCTCGGTGAGGAGGTTTGCCATTGCTGTTGTTGAGGGGGTCGATTTCCCCGTCCTCTTCCTCTTCCCTGCTGTTGTTGGAATCCGGGGCCTTTGTTGGAAGCTTGGCCCTGTTCTAAAAAATTCCTCAGTAGCGTATTCAGATCTGTGTTTGTTGGTGCAGATTGATTAAATCTCACTCTGCTGGTACTTGGGGCCGGTTCAAGTTCCTCCTCGCTAGATGTATTTGCGAAAGACCAATTAGTGGGAGTTCTTTTTTGTTGAAATCTATTCCCCTTACCACCTCTGCTGCCACCAACTTGTGGTTGTTGTTCTTGGGCAGGCTGGTAGTAGGAGTCGTTGGTATATGGGAAAGCCCACTCGTGTGTGTAGCGTTGCAGGTTACGTTGTAAACCTCTGATCTTTTGTGTTACCATGTACTGTTTGTATTCTTCTAGATCTATTTTGATCTTTTCAAGTTGTTCCTTGGCATCAACAAAACTACTATCACGGTTTATTGCTTCCTCTAGTTCAGTGATTTCTTTTAGAACTTCTTCACTGAGACGTTGGGCTGTACTGATTATGAGGATCAACCAGTCTCTTGTACATTTATTGGCGATGAAACTCCAATCGTTACGGAATTGCTTATCGTCCAAAAAGATACGCGGTTCAATTCGAACAATCAGGCTGGCAGGGGAAGCGCCTGCTTGATAATACTCTGACATAAGAGCTCCATGTAGAGCAATCCTTATGTGTTTCTTTTTTAAAGCACTTAATTTTTCCCACTCTTCCCTTACTTTATTTGACCCAGCCAGGGGATTATCACTAAACAAAGAGGGGCCCGCTAGAATTGCCGCTATTTGTGCCTCAGTAAATGCTAAGCAATTTTTCTCCATTACAGAGACTAGGTGCAATGCAGAAGAAAGGCAGTGTTAATGAAAAAACAGCACAGGTTTAGCAATTAAAATCAGAGCAAACACATGGGGCTAGTCATAAAGACTCTCACGGCTAAGATGCCGTACTCACTATATTCAACTACTAGGAGTCAAGAGGGGTAGAGAAGACTGGATCGCCCTCCACTCAATCAGACACTAATCAAAAAATGACCCAGTCCTCAAGGCAACGCAGAAATAAGTCCAGCTGTAAACAGTTCTAGATCGTCCAGAGAGCACTCTAGTTATATCCCTATTCATAGAGATTATACCACCGTTTCAGGCTGTTGCCAACGTTAAAAATTAAGCCCATCTCTGATAAACAGAAAACCATTCAACACAATACAGACATTCACTCAAAGGGACAACATTTAGGAAAAAGTTGTGAATAGCTAGATGACACCTCACGGGCGCACCACCAATGGGGCCCCTGGTTGGTACTCACCAGGTTAGCCCTGTTCTCATCATCGGTGTCAAATAGCTTAACGAAAACGTGTCCAAAACCCAAAGTAAGAAAAATAACAGTGAATGGTGCAGTGTACAAACAACATATATGTGACACAAGACTAACAGCGTTCAACATATAACATACACTAAACTGCGCAGCAAGATATTACTCGTACTTTATTGATATCTTTTTGTTGCATTGCAGTTCAACATGTAATATAAAAGGGTGAGGTATGAATACTACCTATCGCCTCATACTCAACCCGCAGCCGACATGTTTCATTGCCTTAGGTATAATATCAGGCAATTTCTTCAGGGCCAACGTATATTTACGATGTCACTGCCAGCGGTACTGTGCTTCTAAATGCTGGAAATCAAAAACATAAGACACACATATGTATATATGTGGGCATCTGCCTGTAGCAATACTGCATATTTAATATCTGCTTTGCACCCTGTTATGGATTAAAAATGCTTTTTACCTAGATAAGACATTTGCTTTCATACCGTTACCGCTCTGGCTCTGTGCAAAAATCTCTGACCCCCTTCCGATCGGTAAGTAGGGTCCCGCCTCCCTTCCTGAGGTGCCTGAACAAATGACACAGGAAAAAGGAAAAACGCCATACGGGCGGAAATTAACATCAGCATGCCTACTCTCACCGTCTATTCATCACCAGGTTCCGCGTTTGTATGCTTACTCGCGGAGGTCCTGCAAACGGCGTTTCCTCAACACCGGAGCGTCATGGGTTGTGCTTGTAGTTTATTTATCAGTGTTTCTGTGTAGGCCCTAGCCTGCCAAAAATCCCATTTCTAATACATAGGCAACAGTAAAGGGGAAAGCCTTATTCTCATACAGTTCTGCACAAGATCTCAGTGTGTTCACAAGGAAACAGGCCTAGCGTAAGCCAATAACCTTGGTTGAATTTCAAACTGGTGACCAGTGTTAAGAAAGAAATAACAGTGAGAACAGTAGTGGATTGAGTGGGTTGGGGATGTCAAGGTGCTCTTGTCACTGGAAAACATAGATTTTTTATTGGTCACACATTTGATCTGAAAGATGCAAATAGGGCTAGCATTTGCGCTGTCATTTTTTGAGCTGGAGTATGAAGATTCTGGGACTTATTCACAAAGGTAAATATACATATGCATACTTACTCATATCTATAGTTACTGCTACACCCAAGTGCACCTCTACACTCTTTTGCTGTTCACCATTTCTGAGTGTCGATTTGTATGTCTTCACCCACTAAAATCAGGAGTAGGAGACTCCTTCAACAGGATTTACAAGTGTAAAGTTACTGCTAGTAACTTTGCACACATCGGTGGAGAGCTCCACAACCGTGGCAGTGCTATGCCTGTGGGAAGGTTTAGGGGAAATTATGAAAGATTATTATAATATAGATGTGCATTAAATTAAAAAAAATATATTATTATTAATCTAGACCTAAAACAACTGATAAAAAAAGGTTACAATACTTTAACTCGTTAAATTCAATGTGTAAACATAATTAATACATTTAAATATATGAATATATTATATACTGATATTTAAACAATAACTTAATCTCACCATCACTAACATTTTAATTTCTATTTATGCATAACGGGTGCATATATGATAGTTTATTGACTAAACAATAACTGGTGAATTTTTTTTTTTTTTTTTTATGATTTTATTATTAATCCACGATCGTACAGAAAAAGAAGACAAAATCAGAACAAAGTATATCAGTCAGCGGTACAAAATTTCCTACGTTGATACATAACCTAAGTAAAACTTAGAAAAGGAAAGAGGGAGACACTACACGCAATGCTGGGATTTATAAACTCATATAGGTCACCACTGGTCCCCATATTTCAAGGACAAGTTTCTTTTTCTGTATGCCTTTCAAAGCATATAAACTATGTTCTACGTTGACGGATGCCAGAAATCTTGCCCTCGATAGTTCAAAAGATGGTGCATCCTTTTGTAACCACATTGAGGCAATGCATACTCTTATTACAGAGGTAGCCATAAATAACAGATACTTATGTTTGTACATCACTGATTCCCTCTCAGTTTCTTCATCTATCCCCAATAATACATGAGCATTGGACAATCGTACCGTTCCACCCAGTATCTCCTCCAAAAATGTCTCAACGTGCCCGAAAAAAACGGTTTAGATGCGTGCACAAATAAAAAATATGTAATATATCGACCTCGTCGGACCCACACCGAAAACATTTCCCATCATTAGCCCCTCCCCACGTAAGCATTTTAACTGGAGTATAATATAAATTATAGATGGTCCTATAATGTTGTGCACGTAAATTAGCGGCCATGAATAATCTTCCAGGCAGTTCAATAGAGGTTTCAATCCGAGTCCCAACCCGACCAAGGCGACTGTCCCATTTTAAATTATGAGTCTCTACATCATGGCCCATGGTATTTAATAATAACGAATACAAATAACCAATGCGAGAATTCTTCCCCACGGCTTCAATAACTGGGTTTTGATCTGTATTCCAGTGATTTTTACACAGATAGTCCAGAATTCGAAGATATTTGAAGAATTCAGAGCGGCAAATTTGAAATTTCTCCACTAGCATTTCAAAAGACATCAGGTCACCATTACAATATAGATCTCCAAATCTTTGGACCCCTTTAATTCGCCAATTATCTACTATTCGATCCCAAAATATTGACGGAAGAAGTGCCGAAGCAGTTAAAGGAGTATACCCAGATATCTTCCCAATGTTATAATATTTTTTGACAGACCTCCACACCTTAAAGGCTGCTGTCCTCTTATAATAGTTCATATCTACATTAATAAATAGGCGACAACATGCACGGATCAAAGGGTAGTGAATGAAGTGACTTATCTCGGGATCAAATTGCGGGCCTGTCTTAATGCATTGGTAGAGGTTAATTGGTCATCTCTTTTAAGTGATGTAAAGAAGCAACTGGACAGATGTGAATGTTTACATATATCCATAGTAGGGAGATGTAATGTCTTTAAAATGATAGTTTTGCCTAAAATTTTGTATTTTCTGAGAGCTGCTCCATTGGAGATATCTCGGGCCAACCTTACGCTGTTACAATCTCTGTGTGGTATTTTTGTGTGGGCACAAGGGAAATTGCGGAGAGCCCTACGATTTATGATTCTACAGCGTGAACAAGGCGGTTGGGCCGTCCCCGATTTCACCCTTTATTACTTTGTATGTATTTTACAGCACATGAACATTTTACTAACAGGGATCGAACCGTGCAGTATAGCAGAAGCTCCTTCTATTTTTCAAATGCTATTGGGCAGTGAAGCTAACAATAACTGGTGAATTTCAATGTTTATTGGGATTATAAATGTTAGCTCATTTCTTTTAACCTTTTGTTTTTTCAGTGAACATATATATGTATATATATAAGAATCCACAATCCTGTAGTGCGAGCAACCAGCCGGCAGCACCAACACAGACACAGGTACAGACCACAACGAAGGATTCGAAATTAAAGTGCTTTATTCCATCGATGGGAACGGCAACATGACGTGTTTCGTCCGGGAAACCCGGACTTGATCACAAGACAAACCCAGAGATAAATGTGGTTTAAATACTGACGGTCAATTCCCTTGGTTCCACCCATATCTTAGCAAGGACATAGAAAGAATACTATTCACATCCAAACTTCAATATACATGTAATGATAATTCATATATTAACAATACTAAAGGCGTTTAATATATGTATATATATATATATATATATATATATATATATATATATATTACCTACTGGCGGTCGCCAGTAGGTATATATAGTTAGGATTTTTTCTCTATGGGATTTTTGAAAATTCTATGTCTAATAACTTTGGCGTTTGTGGACGGAATTGGCTGAAATTTTCAGGAAAATGGCACATTTTGTTTCTGAGCAGCCCTTGAAAATTTGGGGGGGGGGTTCGTCAAGGGGGGGCCGAGAAAAAAGGGGGGTCCCAAAACGTGTTTTTAACATTGAGTTTTCCATAGGGCGGTTGGCCTCACTTTTAGCCCGAACGGCTGAATGGATTTGCACGAAACTTGGCAAAATTGTAGGGACTGGTAGCCCGATGTGCCTTTTGTAGGTCTCAATATATGTGCTCCAGTGGATTTTGAGAAATTAACGTTTAAAAAAAGATATATATCTGTAACAGCGGACCGGGCAGCGTCCCAGGACGCGTACTTTTCGCGCAACGGAGTTTTGTGAAGCGAAGCTGATTGGTTCTCTGGCGTCTGTCAACATTCCAAAAAGTCCGTAGCGGCCGCCATCTTGTCTCTCGGTAGGATCGAGAGACAAGAGGAGGCCAAAACAAAGGGGGAAATAACCATAAGGGGGCATAGTAGATCCTCGCTGACCCCCTAGGTTTGATGTGGAGGTTTTAAAAGGGCCCCGCGGGGCAAAAAATAATAATAATAATAATAATCGAACGGCTGAATGGATTTGCACGAAACTTGGCAAAATATTAGGGACTGGTAGCCCGATGTGCCTTTGCTAGGTCTCAATATATGTGCTCCAGTGGATTTTGAGAAATTAACATTCAAAAAAAGATATATATCTGTAACAGCGCTCCGCTTCGCGTAACGGAGGTTTGCGAAGCTGATTGGTCATTCTGTCACTGGGCTATAGTTGGGCTACATCTGGCTGATATTTGGGCTACATTTGTTTTTTTTGTGTCTGGCGGCCATCTTTGGGCTACATTGGGCTACATTGGGCTTCATTGGGCTACATTGGGCTACATTTGGGCTCCAACATATATATAGGCCAATGTAGCCCAATATATATTTTTCAAAGTTAATTTTCGTAAAAACCACTGGAGCATATATCTTGAGACATAGCAAAGGCACATCGGGCTACCAGTCCCTACAATTTTGCCAAGTTTCGTGGAAATCCATTCAGCCATTCGAGCTAAAAGTGAGTCCAACCGCCCTATGGAAATGAAGGAAATGAATGGGTAATTTGTAATTAGCAAATAGCTAATCGCAAACTAGGAATGGTAAAGAATCGCTATTTATTCCTTAAAGTTCGCTATTTAGGAAATGCAAAAAACTTGGATGATACATATGGCGGTTCATCTCTAACAAGATAAGAAGCATAGGGATAGATTTATGATGACTGGCGCATCACCAGGGATGTGTTAGTCATTCTGTGCCGCTGTTCCGTCACCTATGGTGTGCTGCATTTACAATGCGGCGCATCATGGGGCAAAAACAGCACAGATGCCTGATGTATCTGTGCCGTAAAGGTGGCGCATTGCTGGAGTTGTATCGCAAGTGTGATGAAGCTCCAGCAAGGGTCGGGGGTGCCCCTGTCGCAGGGTTTCTGTTCTCACACAGAACTGTGGACAGAGGATTGGAACCTCGGTGAATTAGGGTGTCCCTAAACTCACGTTAGTAATCAAAAACCCCTTAGCAAGCTAGGTACAGTGTCACATTGGATATAACAAACTCTCAATGTTTAGACAATCCAGAATATGAACTTATAGTACCTCAGGATACGTGGAACTCATGAACAGTCGGTCGTTATATATTTCTTAGAAACCAGAACATGGAGTTAAGAAGAACACATGTGTATTTGAAATGTTTATTTACTAATGCCGTCTTCTCAGGCGTAGTATCTTAGATAATACAAGTACACATATTATCAGTAGCAAAATTACCAGCATAGTTACTAGTACATAAAAAGCGAATGGTGATAGTATGTTAACATGCTGTAAATGAATAAGAGTTAGCAACACTTATAAGCAGCCGCGGGCCGTGGAGGGAGTTACGGTGAGGCAGGGAGGCGGGGAGGGGGAGAAGCAGGGTGGAGAATACAAGTACACATATTATCAGTAGCAAAATTACCAGCATAGTTACTAGTACATAAAAAGCGAATGGTGATAGTATGTTAACATGCTGTAAATGAATAAGAGTTAGCAACACTTATAAGCAGCCGCGGGCCGTGGAGGGAGTTACGGTGGGGCAGGGAGGCGGGGAGGGGGAGGGGCAGGGTGGAGAGGGCTCCACCCTGCTTCTCCCCCTCCCCGCCTCCCTGCCTCACCGTAACTCCCTCCACGGCCCGCGGCTGCTTATATCTCACCCTCCCTAATACACATATTATATTATTTGCTAAGAAAGTCTCTTTGTGTTGGTTTAGGGCGTGCCCATACTTTAGTGTCTTAGATTTGAAGGAATCACATCAGCATACACCAGCTCTCTCTTCATGTGAACCGCATCAACTGTTGTGTATGTGTGTTCGGCAAAGCAATATAAAACCCGCCTCATGCCCAGAATTGGCAGAAGTTGCACTTATGTTATGAGTATGAAGTCGTGGAGATCAGACCTCATAACAATTCTGTATCGTGTTGTTCTTGAAACTTTAGCACTCGCTGTACAGATATAGTTTAACAAGCAAAGCAGATAGTAGAGCAATAACATATTATTCTCATGTAAACCACGATGAACTACTAGGTTGAAAGCTAAAGCAACAACTAAGTGTCGTGTGCAGAAGTTGCAAAAAAGGAAAAATGGCGTTTAAACCGGTAATGAGCCCATGCTAACTTAACACGGTGTGAAGATATCCAGGACCTAGATGACACCTCCCCATGATCCGGAAACGAACTGAATAAGATAATAGAAGTGCCATCTCATGAGAGCAGATTGCAAGTTTATATGTGGACGGTCCGCAAGGTAAAGCATTAAAAACTAGGAAAATTTAATGCTAAAGAAAAATAAAACAGCCAAGTACTTTATCGAGTCTTAAGCCAATAGGCAAGGTAAATAATAAAAACTTGACAAATAAGTCAATGAAATGTCAATGAAATGCTAGTACTCAGCATATCAAACATGAAAAAGGTCTATGACATAACTGTGTATGCAAAATAAGCTGCAACAGCCTCCAATAGGAAGTCACCGTCTTCATCCGAAAACAGTTCAGCCATCCAATTTAAAAGCGGAAAAGAACATACGTGCTCTCCCAGCACCGGATCCTCTATCACCATCAGAGGACAGCTCGTGGGTTTTCAAGAAAGCTCTGTTCCAAGAAAGACTGTGCTGCCGCCAGTAAATTCCAGGGACCAATTAGTCCATGCATCAATGCCACAGCCATAATCCTTTCGCCAGGACAAACCAACTCGTGAGTAATGATAGGAGTCATCAGCTGATTAAAGTCGACGTCAGGAGAAACCGGTCCGCAGAGACACAAATCAATGGCCCAATCGAAATCACAGGTCAGGCAGTGAAATACAGGCTGGACACAGGTGAAGTAGGAGAATCAAAAAGATAATCCATATGCCGTGCTTAATATCGCCAACGGCATTGTGCCATAATATTCTAGCATGCGATTGCGGAACAGTGTCAGCAGCTGCAGGGCGGGAGGTTGCATAGGAGGGACATCCATATTTAAAAATGTAAAAAAGCACAAGAGCGTCCGCTGGTAATGCAAGTAAAAATGGCAATCCACGAAGCAGAGTGGAGAAAATAGAATGAAAGAAAGCAGGGATGACTCCAAAGATTTTCTCAAATGAAGTCACGAGACCACTGGTAACAACTTTAAAAAAGTGCGCCAGGGCCTTTGTGGAGGATGCGTTAAAGATAGTCCGAACCATCTTGCTGAAATTGAAAGGCAAATCTGAATTGAAAAGGGTCTGCACCTCTGTACGGGTGTTCGCTATGTGAAGCACGAAAGTTTCACGGGCCGAACTCAAGGCCACCTCTCTCTGAGACAAAAGAGCTCTTATTCTTGCCATGCCGTTGAAATCTGCTCCCAAGGTTGGTATTTGTGGCCAGATTGAAAACTCCCTATGTTCATGTGTGGGAGGAAATAGAACATTTCTGCAGCAAATAACCCGTTCACTTACTGTTACGATAAAAGGAATACTTTATTAACCCAGAACAATCTTCATTATTGAGCATCAAATAACTACCATTTTCCAACAACTTGAAAGTGGGGATGATAGCAGGAACTGGCGTGCCTTGCAACACGCAAGCCATATTTGGTCGGTGTTTGTTGCATGAACCGTGTAACTGTATGTGCCTACACATTAGTGAATGATCTGGCGTCTCAGTGCATTCCTCTCCATTCAGATAAACTTCTTGATCATCTTTGAAACATCTGTATGTGTATGGAAGCGACCAGACCTCATGAAGAAAAGCACTACCTAAAGGTTCATAACGACCTATTGGTATATATTTCATACAATTTGAAAACTTATATAAAGCAAAAGGCAGCGTTATTAAACCGTGGATAAGGCACGTTGTCAAAAAACCCGCAATCCTCTGCTGATGATGTCACTGAGCATGTCATGAATGATGTAATATGTGACATCATCAGCAGTGGATTACGGGTAATAGTATCTCTAGTTTACTCCCCTATAGCTGTCTTTCTTTTAACATAAGTCTCTGTTTCCTTCCCTTATACTTACTGTTTTTGGTTCGCTTCCGGTTCGCGTACCGGCGAGCGAACTGGGAAGCGAACTAAGAGAAATAGAGGTTGGCACAGTTCCAAATATTGTACCAATTTTTTAATAACGGGGAGGTAGTTCTGAAAAGAACTTTTTTTTTTATTGTTTTTGTTGTTTTATATTTTTTTTATTATTTTTCGGAACATTTTTTTACTTTTTTTGAATTTTTCTGAACAGTTTTATATTTTTTTGGGTTTTTCTTGGAGGGGGCAATGAAAACGATTCATTGTAAAGGGCTCAACAGGAGCAACAAAACAAAAAAAAAGTATTTATTATTTTGGGCGTTTCGTACAAACTTGCATATGATAGTCAATAGCTCTGTTGATCAGAGTGATGCTTCTTTCTCCGTAGCAAATGAATCCATCGCAAAATACGCAGATGTGTTTTACTTCACCAAATCTCATTTGTATATTTGGCACCATCTCCCTGCCCTCTGGTCCCGTTACTTCCGGTACAACAGATCTTCTGGCCATAATAGGGAGATTATCTAGGTCGTTCCGAAACTGTGCAGCACTGTAGTTGTTAGGATGCCACCTAGTCATATGGCGATGCATTGTGTAGTTTCCGAAACTGTATTTTTTCTCGGTTCCTCTGGACAGTCTATCTTGACATATAAGGCAAGTTACGTATCTTGCATTTACTTTTTTCTGACCTTTGGGAATTTAAAAAAATTGCCAAATGAAGTTTTCTTTCCGGTGAGACGTCCTGGGTTCCTCAGGCAAAAACTGCCTCTCTTCCTGCTCTTCCTCGTCTTCCTCTTCTTCCTCTTCTTGCTGAATTATAACTTGAGCAGGTGGTCCACTCTTCCTTGGATGTGGTAGAGGTGGTGGGGAAGCACCAGCTGAAGCTACTAAAGAAGCCATTGCTCAGTGATCACAAAGGGTCTTTCTCTCACAATGATGAAAGTCAGAGTGAGGAAAGAAGGAGGGATTTTCATCATTTGGGAAAAACAAGAGTTCTCAACCAATGAAAAGTGTTCATTTTAGATTATATGACCTAGTCTTACATCATTAGGAAACCAAAAGTGAAATGAACCAATGAAAAGTGTTATTACCAAGTCACATGACCTGCTGTGTTTACGTTAAGCGCTTTGCAGGGCCTCCCGGTTTGCTTCCAGAAACCTGCGCTTTGCGACTCGCTTCGCGTACCAGTTCGCTAACGTAGCACGTCATATGACGTATCACGCGACAACGTGAAACGTCATGCGGACGGGAGGCGTCACGATGTTGTTTTCTAACGCGGCACTTGCGGTAAAGAAACGTTTACCGGCTCGCGGTCTATTTCGCGGCATCAAGGTCAGCTAACGGGAAGGTTCCCGATTCGCGAAGCGGGAACGAAGAAAAAAAAATATTTAAAAAAAAAATTATTCATAAACATATAAAATATATTTTTGGATTTAAAGAAGAATACATTTTACAGCTACAGATATTAGCTGTTAAAAAACCAATGAAATTCACTGAAAAAACCATAGGTTATAGACCATATATAGTTAGGAATTAGCATTTAAAAAACCTTATTTTACTCACACAAAACCATTGAAATTCCATATATAGTTAGTTGCACTAACTATATATCGCGCACCCGCAATCCACTGCTGATCATGTCACATATTACATCATTCATGACATGGTCAGTGACATCACTGATGACATCACTGATGACATCTCAAATGACATCACTGATGAGATCACTGATGACATCTCATTTGACATCAATGACCAAATCACTGATGATATCATTCATGTGACAATACAATGCATCTCCTCACATTTTAATATAACCTCTGTTTCACCCAGTGTTAAATACAGAGTATAATTTTTGAAACCATTGACACACCAATACTAGTTACTACATACGTACTCACTGATTCCTACGTCTACACACACATTCACTCATTCACCCATACAATCATTCATACATACAATCACTCATCTTTACAACACTATCATATGCACTCATACACCTATACAGACACTCACACTCTGCCACTCATCCATGGAGTTACTCACACACCTAGTCAGTCCTGTAAAGAATCAATCACACTTCCATTTTCTTGTCTATACAGTTAAACATAGAGCACCTTACATTTTCAAACATATACTAACACATACTTACTTTCTTATACAATCATTGATACAAGTACACATTGATCTGCACAGAGTCACACACCTCCCAGCCAGCCACACACACACTCAGTCTCCCATACAAATACTTGGACAATCAATCAATAACCCATATAGTTAATCATATAGCTACTGATCGACACATGCAGCAGTTTACAGAACAACAGACATAATGATGCACAAATTAAGACAGTTTAGTCACTAACCCATGCACTCAGTGAGACACATTTAATCACTCACTCATACATTCAGTCATGCACCTACTAAATCCTTCGTCCAGACACTTATACATCTACTCATTCTTCAATATGTAAAACATATTTAAACTTTACAGAAACACACAGTCACTGGATGATGTCATCAGTGATCTCATCAGTGATGTCATTTGAGATGTCATCAGTGATGTCATCAGTGATGTCACTGACCATGTCATGAATGATGTAATATGTGACATGATCAGCAGTGGATTGCGGGTGCGCGATATATAGTTAGTGCAACTAACTATATATGGAATTTCAATGGTTTTGTGTGAGTAAAATAAGGTTTTTTAAATGCTAATTCCTAACTATATATGGTCTATAACCTATGGTTTTTTCAGTGAATATATATATATATATATATATATATATATATATATATATACACGCACACACATATACATACATATAAAGCTTAGGTAGGGTTAGGAAAAATTATTTTCCCTGTACAAACCCAGTCTAAACTACACAAACTTAAAAAATGCTAAAATTATAGTTATACCTTTCATTTACAATTTAACCACCACCTTCAAATTATTATAGGTAGCGGGCCTTGTTCCACGCTTTTGAGCTTGCTAACCAGACAACAATAGCTATAGCCGCCACTCTACCATGAACTGTGTTGTGACAAATAATGTCATTTGAGAAGTTGTAAGTGCTGTTATGAATGCTATGAATTGACATGCCATTAGTGATGTAGTATGCAAGGGTATAAACAGTGCATGGAAAAGGCTTGAGTCATAGTTAATGCAGTGTGGGGAGTGAGGTGACAAGACTGTGTTCTGGGGTGGGCGACTGATAGAAATTTGAATGTGATGCATAAATTAAAGTTATAAATATAACTTTACAATTTTTAATGTTTGTTTATTTTAAGCTGGGTTTGTATAAAAAGAATACATAAGGTATTTATACATTTGAATTATCCTTAACTTTAATTTTTTCATTGTATTTTAATGATTTTTATTTTTGAATAAATATATGTTTCAAATGGCAGTGTGGAGTGTCATTGAATGGAGTGTTGTAAAGTGGAGTGAAGTACAGTACAGAGAAGGAGAGCATCATAGAGTGGAGTATTGCAGAGTAGAATAGAGTATAATCGAATATAGTGGAGTGACGTAGCATAAAGTAGAGTAAAGTGTTATACAATGGAGTGGCATGGTGTGTCGTATTGTGGATTTGAGTATTGTAGAGTAGAGCGGCGTCTTGTACAGTGAAGTGACGTGTCACACAGTAGAGCAGAGAGTTATACTGTGGCGTGTTATCAACTGGAGTGTTATGAAATGGAGTGCTGTGTGGTAGAGTGTCGTCAAGGAGACTGGCATAGAGTGTAACAGAGTGTTGTAGAGTGTGTAGGCATAGCGTGAAGTTCAGTAGAGTAGAGTGTCATATAGTTCAGTGTTGTCAAGTGTGGTAAAGTAGAGTGGCGTAGAGTCTTGTGTAGTGTAGTGTTGTACAGTGCAGTATCATTACTTGTGAGAACACAATACATGGTAGAGTGGTGAATTATAGTGAGTGTTGTCTGGTTAGCGAGCTGAATAGAGTGTATAGCGAGGTCCGCTATTTATAATAATTTGAAGGTGTGGTGTATAAATTGTAAATGAAAGTTATAACTATATCTTTAGAATATTTAAAGTTTGTGTAGTTTAAAATTGGTTTGTATAGGGAAAGTAAGTTTTCCTAACTATAACCTTTGTTTTTTTCTTTGAATGTCGATGTTTGCTCCGAATGTTTTTTAAAAATGTGTCTTAATTCATAGAGTCCAGTGTTGTAAGAGGAGAGTTGTTATGTGTAGTGTCATACAGTACAGTGGAAGAGAGTGATGTAAAGTTTATTGTCATAGACTGGAGTAATGTAGATTGGAACCTAGGGGAGAAGAGTAGAGTGTAGTAGCGTACCGTACAGTGTAGTAAAGTGTAATATAGGGTTATGGCATGTCATCTCAAATAGTGCAGTCAAGTATCAAAGACTGGAGCAGCAAATTGTATAGTGGAATGGCATATTGCACAGTAGATAGAGTAGGGTGTTGTAGACTATCATAGAATAGAGTAGGGTGCAGTAGAGTGTCATACACTGAAGTATCATCAAGTGGAGTGTCATAGAGTACAGGGGAGGAGAGTGTCATAGAGTTTAGTGCCTGTTACATATAGTGGAGTGGGGTATTGTAGATAGAAGTTGAGTGGCATGACGTTGAGGTTCACACAGTGTAGTACAGTTGGTGTAGAGTAGATGGGCATAAATTGGAGTAGAGTGGCATAAAGAGTAGTACAGTGACGTAGAGTGGAGCTGCATACAGTGGAGTAGCGTGTCAGACAGTGGAGTGGCATAGAGCATATTATAGTAAAGTGGCATAGAGTGGGACAAAGTTTGGTAGAGTGGAGTATCGTGGAATGGAGTACATTGGAGTG